>NW_027507789.1:200158301-200758301 GCF_037356315.1 Lithobates pipiens
GCGCTTAACAAACTATAGAGTTCTGTGTTCTGTACTGGCCCTCCAAACCCTGTTCTGCTTTATTTTTATTTTATTTTTTTTAAAGGGAACCTGTCATGATCAAGATATAGGAGCCGCCATTGCCAATGTTTTTGGAGCCTGCAGGTTTCCAGCCTTTTCTCACTATATACTGTATAACTGACCAGGAACACATAGGCAGCCTGTGTTGGCCCAACTCCTGCATATTGGTTCTGCATTAGTGACTCTTCAAAGAGAACCTGTCTAGCCTGAACTAAAGAGCTGCTGCCGATCTCTTTTTGAAAATCCCTTTTCCTGTGCTGCCACAGCTATTTCTTCTCTCAATGACCTGAATCCGATTTCACTTGCTGCAGACCTATTCTTGCTCTGTGATTGTTTCCAGAGACAACATTTTTCAGAAGATCATCTATACCAGCCTCAATGTTTTTGCCATGGCGGACTTCATGCCAGTATTGACATAAGAGGATATGAGAGGCAGCCCAGGAGTTTTATTCAGGAGGTGTATAGACTTGTTACCATTATCTTTAACCACTTCAGCCCCGGAAGGTTTTACCCACTTCCTGAACAGGCCAGTTTTTGCGATATGGCGCTGCGTTGCTTTAGCTGACAATTGCGCAGTTTTACGACTAAAATAAAATCCACGCCATTTTTTTCCCCACAAATAGAGCCTTCTTTTGGTGGTTTTTGATCACCTCTGCGTTTTTTATTTTTTGAGCTATAAACAAAAAAAGAATGACAATTTTGAATAAAAAACAATATTCCTTACTTTGTCAATACATTTTTTTTAAAACAATTTAATTTCATCATCAGTTTAGATCAATATGTATTCTGCTACATATTTTTGGTAAAAAAAAAAAAAATCCCAAAAAGCGTTTGATTTATGGCATTTTTATTATTCTTTTTTTTTTACTAGTAATGACAGTGGTCAGCGATTTTCAGTGGGACTGCGGCATTGCGGCGGACAAATCTGACCCTAAGTGACACTTTTTAGGGACCAGTGACACCAATACAGTGATCAGTGCTAAAACAATGCACTGATCCCTGTATAAATGACACTGGCAGGGAATGGGGTTAACACTAGGGGGTTATCAAGTGTGTCCTAGGGAGGTGCTTTATAACTGTGGGGGGGGGGGGGGGTGCTACAGTGGAGGAAAACGGAGATCGTGTTTAAGCTTAGCTGAACCAGAAGATCTCTCTTTTCCTCACTTAAAGATCAGCGCCGTGCCTTGTTTACATAGGTAATCTGCTGCTCCGTGTCTCCTGTGAATGATCGGCAGGTCGTGGCAGCCATCACAGCCACCGGACCCACTGATTGGCTCCTGCTGTGTCCAATCACAGTGGGAGCAGCGCTCCGGCGGGTGGTGTGCGCCCCCTACACCACATGCACAAAATCACATACAGGTATGTGATTTTGCCCAGCCGGGCCGCCCTGTTGCTGTATATGTACGGTGGGTGGTCCAGAAGCGGTTAAAGAGACATTGTCATATTCTCATTCTGGGCAGGGGGACCGTATCTATGAAAAGACCTCTCCACCACATTCCAGCAACATTTCTCCACCACTGCTTCCTCTGTTGCGGACAGTAGCAAAATGCTCAGTGGCTTTCAGGTGGCAGAGCATGTGACCTCTTCCTATGTGACTTGGGTCCAGTGGCTGATTGCTAGGCCTGAGTACTGACACATAATGGAAGGGGTGATGCCACTGCTCCCTCTAAGCCAGTGGTTCTCAACCCTGTCCTCAAGTACCCCCAACAGGCCATGTTTGCAGGTTTTCCTTTATCTTGCACAGGTGCTTTAAACCAGAGTCAATGGCTTGGTATATTGGACAGCTATTTTATCTAAGAGAAATTCCCAAAACATGGCCTGTTGGGGGTACTTGAGAACAGGGTTGAGAACCACTGATCTAGGTCATCCTTTGATAAAGTATACAGACAAAACATGTCAGGAAGTGATGTCAGATGCTGACCCCTGGAGACTGAAAGTGCCCATTCCGCCATCTTGAGTATTGGAAACATGCATCTCTGTGCCTATGTGAGCAGTTTTTTTGGTAAATAGTAAAATTTTATGTTAATTTTATGATTCTTGCACTATATGAGTGTTTTACTTTTTGGCTGTTGTACATGTGATACAATGAAGATTTCTGTGGAAGATGTGGAAACACTAAATTGAAAGCAGTATTTGAGGGAGCAGAGGACACAGAGACTGGGTGTTGGAAAGTTTTATTAGACCTGTTTTGATACATGTGAGTCAGAACATCCAGTAAGTGTGTGAGGAAGTGAGTGGCAGGAGAGTACTGACCTTTGACAGTTAACATATTCCTGAGGCGCTGGACAGTTGGACTTTTATTGAATTTTAATACACCAGGGGGCATTGGTGGTTTGTTCAGCTACTGGGGGTTGCCATTGGGAGCTCTGTTCGATTAACTCCTCAACTGTGGTCCCACCCTTGATTTGTGGGATTCTGGTCAAGGGTCTTCGGCCTTCTATCATCACTCTTTCACGACCTTTTCTGCAAGGATGACCAACACACGCTCCTCCATTGCCCCCTTCCAGGCCTCTTCCCGCACCAACAGAAGTTGGCCACATACCTTTTCATAGTTACAAAACACGCCATAGCCAGGGCCTGGAAGAAGCCCTCAGTAGGGATTGCAGAGGTGATGAGCATTTTAACTACCCTCATGATTCAGCGGAATATGACCAGCAGTCTCCGCGACTCCCACTCCAAATTTCTTAAAGTGTGGAGCCCGTGGTGGTCCTAAGCTCTTCCCACTCTGCCCCCATTCATCCTGGGTATTCCAGACCGCTGTAGACTGCGGCCCAGCCCACAGGTTCTTCCTTCTTCCCTTCCTGTTTTGTCTGTCCTTTCCTTCTCTTTCTCACAAGTACTTTTCTTCTTTTTCCCCTGCTCTATTCTCTTTCCTGAACCACCCTCCTTTTTTTTTTCCTCTCCTCTGATTATTTTTCTCTCTCCCTTACTCGGGCTAGGATCTAAGCTCTACCTCCCCTATATTATTTTTTTTTAAGTTTTTTTCCTTTCTACTAAGGGGGTGGGTAATTCCACTCCATCTGCTCCACTCTGGGCCACCGTGCCTCAACACTGGTTGCCATTTTCGGCATTAGATGCCAGATGTTTAGGCTTCGACCCCCAAAAAAGTGGGCTTCTTCTATGTTTACCTGTTTCAATCCCCTGCGTGGGATTTAATCCCTCAGCTCGTACTATGTTATACTGTTATTCTCAACAAAAACAATTGTACCAGGGTTAACTTCTCCACTACGGCTTCCTATGTTGCAGGCACGGCAAAATAGGCTTTCAGGTATGACAGCGCATGTGACCATCTCCTATGTGACAGTGCTCGGGTCCAGTGGCTAATTGCTAGAGCACTGTGACCTAATGAAAGGAGGGTTCCTCCAGGGCTTGTAAGGGGTTCATCGAGCTGTGGCTGACTGTCCTTGTATTTGATGGTGCCTGCATAGTTCCCGGGGGCCAGCGTCACTTGAAAGTGCCAGCTGCATGACACCAGTGATTATTTTAGCTGCCTGCAAGGGAAGCATTCTTCTCACTG
Source organism: Lithobates pipiens (assembly GCF_037356315.1). NCBI lineage: Eukaryota > Metazoa > Chordata > Amphibia > Anura > Ranidae > Lithobates > Lithobates pipiens. The sequence goes on from NW_027507789.1 coordinate 200,161,879, forward strand.
TTCACCAATGTAAGGGGCATTTTTACCACTGGCTCCCCATAATTGGTTTTACCAGGGGTTCCTCTGGACCTGAAATGTATTTCAAGGGTTTTTGGGGGGCGTAAAAAGGTTTGCGAAAGGTTACTCTAGGTTCTTATGTCCAATATTTTGGTGGTGGTTGTGGTGCAGGGAGCAGCAACGGGGGTCTCCTAGAGAGGTAAGTATAAATTGGATACAATAAAGCAGGTGTAATAAAAAGGTGGTGAAGGAAAATACAAAATGGGGGTAGATACATAAAATAACTGTCACGACTGGGCTCAGCCCTTCCTTCTCTGAGCTGGACGCTCATGTGTCGGCTAATTGCCAGCTCCCATCTCTCCACAGTTACTCACCTGTTGATGATATCCTGCTCGCCAGTCCTGCCTACTTGAGCCGTCCAGTCCAGAGGTTCTCTGCCTTCGTCTTGGTCAACATCACAGAATCACAATCTCCTGTGATCCTGTTCAAGACTTGCTTTGTTGACATCCCTCCTGGCTCCAGATCCTGCTTGCTGTTCCACTACATTGATCCCTGACTTCTGGCTTGGCTGACTATCCAATCCGGTTACTGAACTTTGGCTTTGTTTTGACTACGTTTATTCTTTTTACTTTCATTATTAAACAAGTGTGATTTAACTGTACTTCTGTCTCGGTCTGGTTTCATGGTTTCTGACAATAATGTCCCAAACACACGGTCGGACATTCCGACCACAAAATCCATCTGATTTTTTCCTGACGGATTTTGGCCGAAACTTGTCTTGCATACAGACGGTCGCACAAAATTGTCGGAAAATCCGATCGTTCAGAACGAGGTGATGTACAAAACGTACGACGGGACTACGTAGAGGCCAATAGCTTTCGTCTCCAAATTTTTTCTGAGCATGCGTGGCACTTTGCGCGTCGGAATTCTGTACACACGATCGGAAAAAGTTGTCGGAAAATTTTAAATCCAGCTCTCAAACTTTTTCCGTCAGAAATTCCAACAGAAAAAGTCTGATAGAGCCTACACATGATCGGATTTTCCGACAACATAATCCAATCCGACTTTTTCGTTGGAATTTCCGACCGTGTGTATGGGGCATCACTGATAACAGCTAAATTTACTAGTAATAACTAAACATAGGAACATAAAAGGATGGGGAACATTCTTAACAAGAAATTTTGCGGAAGATAAAAAAATATTTATCAATCAGGATTATACACATAGAGAAATGTACTTGTATACTTATATACTTTCAGATTTTTTCAATATATTTATATTGTGAGAAAAAAATGAGGCGGTAGTATCGATAGTGGCGTTGGGGGATGGGGATGGGAAAATGACCATGCCTCTAAAGCCCCATACACACTATCAGATTGTCTGCTGATTTTTTCCTTCAGGTTTACAAAAACCATGTAGTACAAGGGCCTGCCTGATTGCATACACATTGAAACCCCTAAGGTTTGACCTCATATTATATGGTTTTGGTAAATCTGATGGAAAAAATCAGCAGAAAATCTGATAGTGTGTATGGGGCTTAAGTCCAAGCCTTTTCTACATGGCAGCCAAAGGAGCCATAGGAGAGAGCTTACCATACGAACAGCACTGAGGAACGCAGGACTTTAGCAGGTCACCAGGACAAGTTAAGAGAGTGAACCTTCCCAATGGGGACACAGAGCAATAAAAAACCTGACAGGGGATCTAACCCCTCACCATGCAAAATGGGGGGTAAAAAATGCACTTTAAAAAAAAAAATCGCAGGATTCCAGAAGATCTTTTATCCACCCTTAATGGGACATATTTATGTTGACTTTGTGCTGGCAAATATTATGTATCCTTCACCTGGATTCTACATGACACCACAGCCCAGGGTACATGACAGCGCCGATGTCTGGTGGGAGATGGGCAGAGACATTGAACAGCCACTGACGTCAGGGAGTTTTTACAATACAATCTGTATCTGCAGTGCTTGACGTGAGTCCGCACGTTCAGCACCTTGGATAGCTCTGTGTAATTCCAATGGCATTAGATCATTTTGTGTGCTGAATTTTTTTTTTTCTTTTTTGCTTTTAGGATTGATTTATTACAAAAAAAAAATACAGAAATGTGAATGTAGCCTATTGCAGGCTGTCATTTCAGCGGTCTGGGTTAGAAGAAGAAAGTGAAAACCTGGTTGGCTGCTTTAGGCGACGGCTTTTCTTTTCTTCCCTCTGGTTTCATATTAGACAGGCTCTAGTGTGTTCCATAATAAAGTGCCAGCACCAAGAGTCAGAACAGAGCGATTCCGGAGAAACTGCACTTGCAGGGATAAATGAGGGACTTGAAGCGGAAAATTAAATGGGCAGAATTAATGGGACAGTGGGTGTTTATCTGCAGGTACAAAGAAAACTTCACATTCCTTCAAACAGCTTAAAAATGCAGAATAAAAGAAGCTTGTTAGCCCATAAGAGCCTTGGGTAAAAGCTGGGAGATTTCCATTGTCCCTATAGCTGCACTTATCGCTGGCAGAGCCACGCCTTTATGTTCTGTCTGCAAATCTTTGCATTTATTTGCGCCAAACAATTACAGAGTCATAGAAAAAGTCGAATCTAGCTCAAATGTATCAGTTTGTGGGAGAATTTAGATTATGCACACACCCGTCTCATTATCGAAGTAGGTAATGGTTAAAACCTCCGTCAATTTTTTTTCTACTTGTGTCACATTGGGAAAATCTCACGTCACTTTCTGCCCTATAGACACTGCAGGAATTTTTTTTTCAAAGGAATTTACATCATTTTTAGACCAGTCTTTCTTCACCAGGGTTCCATGGATCTCTAGGGTTCCTCAGAAGTTTGCTAGGGGTTCCTTAATCTGTGGCTGATTTATCTTCCATCTGATGGTCCCTGCATAGTTGAGGACCACAGTCCTTAGCCCTTGTACACACGGTCGGAATGTGTCCGATCGGAGCATTTTGTCAGATATTCCAACTGTGTGTGGTATGCATCGGACTGTTTCCGTCGGAATATCCGTGGGACCAAATTTTCCAACTTGCCGGAAATATTTTCCGACAAACTGCTCTGATCGGACATACTCCGATCATGTGTAGAGAATTCCGATCGGACAAAGTGCCATGCATGCTCAGATCAAATTCCTACATCAAAGCTATTGGTTACTAGCCTGAATGTAGTCCCGTCGTAACGAAATAACGTCATCACGTTCTGAACGATCGGATTTCCCGACAACTTCATCCGACCGTGTGTATACAACAGTTTCGGACAAAATCCGACGGATTTGGTTGTCGTAATCTCCGATTGTGTGTACAGGGGCTTAGGCAGAGCCAGGAACATGACACCAATGATCTTTTTAGCTGTCCGTAATAGTGGCATTCTGTTCACTGTAAGAAGGGAGCATTCTTCCCACTGACCATCAATGTAAGGCCGCGTACACACGGGCGGATTCAGCGGACAATCCGCTCGTGTGTGGGCTTCAGCGGACTTTTTCAGCGGACAGTCTGACTGACTAAGTCTTTCGGAATTTCCGTAATTTTGTCCGTCCAAACTTGGTTTCAGCGGACAGTCCGCTCGTGTGTAGGCAAGTTGGACGGACTAAGTATGGCGCATGCTCAGAAAGGATTTACACGGCGAAGGTTGCATTGCAGTGTATTGGACGTCGTATTTCTAGTCCCGACGTACGTGCTGTACACGTCATCGCGCAAGCTTTCAGCGGACTGTCTGTTCATCGTGTGTGGTCAAGTCCGTTCATTCAAAAGTTGAACGGACTGTCTGTCGGATTGTCTGACGAACTTAGTTGGGCAGACAATCCGCCCGTGTGTACGCGGCCTAAGGGGCATTTTCCCAATGACCTCAATAGGTTGATTTTAGCAGGGGTTTCCTGAGACCTGAAACTATTTTAAGGGTTCCTTCAGTTTGAAGAGGTTTGGGAAGGGCACCAGTGGTGCTCCAAAAAGAGGGAAAAAGAACCACGAGAGGGATCCTTCTAAGGGTAGTATTCAGTTGAACGTATTGGAAAAAGTATGGCAAAAAGTGCAGTTAAGGTTTCTGGACATTAATAAGGTTGCCGGATACCTGTCCTAGGGTCAAGCAACCTATTTTAGCACAAGTCTGGGTGGTCGCACGTAATGCGTGTTGGTGTTTTCAGGAAATTCTTGCACCGCTCTAGGTTGCGATCAGATACGGTGAACAATAGTAGATACAATCGGGCCCCAAAATGGAACCAGTGTGTGGTCAGCAGAGGCACCCATTTAATAAAAAAGGTGCTTCCAAGTAGATTTTTCAGGAAGGTCAATAATTATTGATCACAAAAACAGGTTAAAGCATCAATGCGTTTTATGTCTCTCTAGTGCCACCTTTTTAAATCATATATATATATATATATATATATATATATATATATATATATATATCTGTATATAGCACTCTGCTCAGGTTGGTATGTATTGCTAGAGAGTTTTTTTTTTTTTTTTTGGAAGGGTGCATGTGATCAGCGCAGGACCAGTCAGCACTGTCCAGACAGAGGGTCAGGGGTCCTGCAGCCTCATAGGACAGTCAGAGGAGAATGAAAACTCCTCCTACAAGCTTTAACCAGTGCTTGGCCGGGCACCAATAGAAATCACAAGACCGCTATATATACTGCTGATGAGAAAATGTATTTAGCAATTTATCTTCACTAAAAATAATTGCATTTCCGTGCTCTGTATACTGCGGGAGACCACATATATTAAATGCAGGGTCCTGGGTTTGATAACACTTTAGGTACATGGCCTGTGTTAAAATTCTTCCATATTCATAGGACTAATAAGTTTCCTAAATTGAGAAGCAGGTGGCTCAGAGAATACCACTAAGCAGGCTGTAAGAAAAGTTGGATATTATGTGGGGCCACCAACAGCAGAGCCCCACTATATACACCATGGGATGGATCCAGTATATTGCATCCTAAAGCACACTACAGACCTCACTGATATCATGGTTGCTATTCATATGCCTATGACAGGCAAGCTAATATCGGTATCCCTTCATCTTCTTCTACAGTTGGAGGGTAGACGGGGTGGAATATTAGAATGCATTATGTGGGTCTCTCCTGCAATGGGAACATGTGGTCTTTCGTGAACTACCCCTGGTAATGGATCATGTGACCTCATGAATAGCCAGTTGGAAGAAGTCATGTTATAATGGCTCATCGGCCACCATTGATTAAAAGAAAAGCTTAAGAATACAATTGAAAATGAAGCGAGGCATCTATATTGAATAGTTGGGATTGAGCGGTGTTATCAGGTCTCTCTTGCTCCTGCTGACTATATTTAATGTGGAGAAAAGGCTGATTTCCTTCTTCCTCTACATAAGAGGTGTGTGTGTTCAGCCCCCCGGACATAGAATATATAGAAGGCGTACGCTGAATAATCGCACTGACAGTCGCCAGTGTTAATTAGACACTTGTTACGGTGAGCACAAGAGGAGGTCTCTGAGGATTTCATTACAGCCTCCAGGTGAAGATGTCCCATGTATCTATCCGGTGTCACTATCTGCTAAAGTTGCTGTGTTTGCTCCGATGGCATTTGAAGCATCTGCTGAGCCTGAACATTTCCCCTGCTGGGACCTTCCTCTACCAAGTGCCATTTAACAAGACAAATCACCTGACCGCTCTCCGGTCAGTGTGCTGTCCCGTTTGGGATGGAAAGTAGACATTTTTCTATTTGCACACACCTGTGATTAAAGTATATCTCAGAAATCAGGCTTGACATCTCTATATAAAACGACGAGGGATCCCTCTACTACGTAGCAGTGGCCCATCTTCCTGGTCCACATATTTCATGTGCACATGGATTTCTTAGGTAGTCTAGATCGTATTATCTGAATTTTAAGTGTTTCTAAAGCCTCAACGTGTTTTATCTTAAAGAATGCCTGAATATACACTATGTTACCAAAAATATTGGGACACCTGCCTTTACACGCACATCAACTTTAATGGCATCCCAGTCTAAAGCCGCGTACACACGGGCGGACTGTCTGTCCAACTTAGTCCGCTGAAACACATTTCAGCGGACAGTCCGCTCGTGTGTGGGCTTCAGCTGACTTTTTCAGCGGACAGTCTGGCGGACTAAGTCTTTCGGAATTTCCGTAATATTGTCCGTCCAACTTTGGTTTCAGCGGACAGTCCGCTCGTGAGTAGGCAAGTTGGACGGACTAAGTATGGCGCATGCTCAGAAAGGATTTACACGGCCGAAGGTTGCATTGCAGTGTATTGGACGTCGTATTTCTAGTCCCGTCGTACGTGCTGTACACGTCATCGCGCAAGCTTTCAACGGACTGTCTGTTCATCGTGTGTGGTCAAGTCCGTTCATTCAAAAGTAGGACGGACTGTCTGTCGGATTGTCTGACGGACTTAGTTGGCCAGACAGTCCGCCCATGTGTACGCGGCTTTAGTCCGTAGGGTTCAATATTGGGTTGGCCACCCTTTTCAGCTATAACAACTTCAACACTTCTGGGAAGGCTGTCCACAAGGTTTAGGAGTGCGTCTATATGGAATGTTTGACCATTCTTCCAGAAGAGCATTTGGGAGTTCAGGCACTGATGTTGGACAAAAAGACCTGGCTCACAGTCTTCCGCTCTAATTTATCGTTGGGGCATGGCCTGGTCAGTTCACCTCTCTAGTATACCTTAGATGTGCGACTTCCAGGGGCTATCCCTTTTTTCTCTTGAACTTTCTAAGCACAGGGCCGGTTTACTGCCCTTTAGACTTTAGGGGGACTAGACTGCGGCTAATCATATTAGAAAATGCCCCAATGTCAATGGGAGTACATGATGCCTCCGACTTGGCGGCCAATGGGAGTAAAGAATATTACCTACCATCTGTGGTCAGTATAAAGAGGAATAGCGCCCCATCATTGGTATTAGTGGGAGGAATACTGCCCCATTGGTGTCAGTGGAATGAATAGTGCCCTATTGTTGGTGTCAGTGGGAGGAATACTGCCCCATCATTCATACCAGTTGGACGGCGAGTGCCCCATCCTTTGTGTCAGTAGCAAAAGTTATGTCCCATTGTTGGTGTCAGTGGGAGGAATAGTGCTCCATTGTTGGTGTCAGTGGGAGGAATAGTGCCCCATCCTTTGTGTCAGTAGAATAAGTTATGTCCCATTGTTGGTGTCAGTGGGAGGAATAGTGATCCACTGTTGGTGTCAGTAGGAGGAATAGTGCTCCACTGTTGGTGTCAGTGGGATGAACAGTGCTCCACTGTTGGTGTCAGTGGGAGGAATAGTGCTCCATCATTCATACCAGTTGGAGGACTAGTGCCCCATCCTTTGTGTTAGTAGAAAAAGTTATGTCCCATTGTTGGTGTCAGTGGGAGGAATAGTGCCCCATTGTTGCTGTCAGTGGGAGGAATAGTGCCCCATTGTTGCTGTCAGTGGGAGGAATAGTGCCCCATTGTTGGTGTCAGTGGAAGAAATGGTGCCTTCTCACTGATGTCAACAAGAGGGACAGTGCCTTTTATTAATAGTGCCTCAAGGACCGGATAAAGGCGAGGGAAGGGCCACATCCAGCCAACTGGCCACAGTTTGGAGACCAATGCTCCAGAAGAATAAGCACAGCGGGCACCTTTGTACAGCAACATTGTCAGTCCGGGGGGAGGTGAGTGTTAGATGAAATAGAAGATTTAGATACACCAACAAATTGAAGCTGAACTCCTGGTCACACTTTATAAGCAGTTACAACAAACAGGTTTTAGCACTAATAATAGCGCCTGTAAAGAGCCTCTCCTGACACTCCAGTGTGAAAGCCCGAGTGCTTTCACACTGGAGTGGTGCACTTGCAGGACAGTAAAAAAAAGTCCTAGCAGAATCTTTGCAGCGCTGTAGGAGCGGTGTATATACCGCTCCTAAAGCGCCCTTACCCATTAAAATCAATGGGCAGCACCGCCAAACCGCATTTTTAACCCTTTTTTGGCCACCAGTGGGGGTTAAAAGCACCCTGCTAGCGGCCTAATATCACCGCTAAAATTATGGTAATGCGCCGCTAAAAATAGTGGTGCATTACCGCCAACGCCTCGCTGAAAATAGCAGTGCTTTACTACCGACGCCCCCAATGCCCCAGTGTGAAAGCACTCTAATGCCCTGTACACATGGTTGGACATTACAACCACAAAATCTGTGTGATTTTTTCCGACGGATTTTGTGCGAAACTTGTCTTGCATACAAACGGTCGCACAAAGTTGTCGGAAAATCTTTCAGAACGCGGTGACGTACAACACGTACAACGGGACTATAAAGAGGGCAGTAGCCAATAGCTTTCGTCTCTTAGTTTATTCTGAGCATGCGTGGCACTTTGTCCGTTGGAATTGTCCGATGGAAAAATATAATCACTTTTACATAATCCGCCAATCCCGGCATATGATGTCAGGTTATGTCATTTCTCAAATACGAAAGGACTTGAAATATTCCGTTGTTACTTTAGATATCCAATATGGCACATTCCCGGAATATTACATTGATTATATTTGTCACAATATTACTGGTCATTGATATATTTTTGTATTTGGAAGCGTTAGCCGTCTCTGTTTTATCTCTGCTCAGACGCTCAATCTATTTGGCTACAGAGCCCCTTTTGTGTCCATTTTCTTATACTCTGCCCGTAGGTCCGATTGTTTTTTTCGCAGCCTATCGCATCATCTGCAATTGACCATAAACCGCCAGTCATTGTAATGAGCACCATAGAGATCAGGCAGGCAGTCTGCACCACTATTCCTCATAATTAGACCGTATAGCCAACTCTGCAGTGAGTGGGAATTGGATTTCACACAATACATTGCTCTGTGCACTTAATTGACCCAAAGAGAGACATTTGTGCAAAACATCGCTTGTCAACAGTATATCAAGGTATTTTCTCACCCTTTGATGTTGTAGAGCAGTTTAGTGAGTTATTGCGTGCAATAACTGGAGAAACTAGTTATTTTATTCATGTACCGTATGTCAGATTTCATGTCCCACATATCTGCCCGTCACTCTTTTTCTCACTTCTATGGTGTGAGGTCGCTCTCTACTCTTTTTGTTCATTTTTTCAGATAGATATTTTTTAAAGGAAACCTTTACACCAGGGATATGCATCTAGCGGACCTCCAGCTGTTGCAGAACTACAACTCCCATCAGGCATAGCAAGACCCTGACAGCCACAATCATGACACCCAGAGGCAGAGGCATGATGGGACATGTAGTTTTGCAACAGCTGGAGGTCCGCTAATTGCATATCCCTGCTTTTCACCATTAGGGTAAGCGTAGGATCCTGGAAACACCATTAGACAAGGTTCTTACCTTCATTTTAGGCTTTCTGGTGAATACCGGCAAAACAGCACTCTCTATTCTAGGTGGTAATAGTGGTAATAGTCATCAGAAGGGGGACACAACTGGCAAAGGTTCTAGCCCCCCCCCCCCCCCCCCCAAAGCTCACTCTTATGCCCCATACACACGATCAGAAATTCTGCTAGCATAATTCCGATGTGAGCTTTTGGTCAGAAAATGCGACCGTGTGTATGCTCCATCAGACTTAGATTTCCAGCCGGCAAAAGAGAGCAGGTTCTTTATTTTTCACTCGGGGAAAAAGTTCCTATCCAAAAATGCGTTCATCTGTATACAATTCGGACGCGCAAAAAATCGCACATGCTTGGAAACAATTCAACGCAGGCTAGGAAACATTGAACTTCATTTTCTCGGCCTGTCGCAGTGTTGTACATCACCGCGTTCTTGATGGCCGAAAGTTCAGAGAGCTTTTGTGTGACCGTGTGTATGCAAGGCAAGCTTGAGCGGAATTCCGACAGAAAAGCCATCCAAGTTTTTTCTGACGGAATTTCTGATCGTGTGTATGGGGCATGAAAGTGTTGCTAAATCCAGTATATGAAAGTAGTAAGTAGATCATTTGTGACCTTCATGGCCCATTCACCTACATACAATGTCGGTAAACTGTATCAGTGTTCTTCTATCATGGACAAGGAGGAGGCGGGACTTTGTTACAATGGACTGCTGAACAGACTGCATAATTCCCGTACACATGGTCGGACATTCCGACCACAAAATCCGTCAGATTTTTCCCGACGGATTTTGGCCGAAACTTATTTGCATACACGCGGTCAGACAAAGTTGTCGGAAAATCCGATCGTTTGGAACGAGGTGACGTTCATTACGTACGACAGGACTACGTAGAGGCCAGTAGCCAATAGCTTTCTTCTCGTAATTTATTCTGAGCATGCGTGGCACTTTGTCCGTCTGAATTTTCTACACACGATCGACCGACAACATAATCCGATCAGACCTTTTCCATCGGAATTTCCAACCGTGTGTAAAGGGCATAACCCGCTGTTTTAGTAATTAAAGGCCTGGCTGCAGATGGGCACAATGAGGCTGCAAATGGGCACAGTGAGGCTGCAAATGGGCACAGTGAGGCTGCAATTGGGCACAGTGAGGCTACAAATGGGCACAGTGAGGCTACAAATGGGCACCGTGAGGCTACAAATGGGCACAGTGAGGCTACAAATGGGCACAGTGAGGCTACAAATGGGCACAGTGAGGCTGCAAATGGGCACAGTGGGGCTGCAAATAGGCACAGTGAGGCTGAAGATAGGCATTGTTTACCCAGTAGCTGCTGCATTTTCCCACCCTAGGCTTATACTCGAGTCAATGTTTTCCTAATTCTTGTGGTAAAATTCGGTGCGTCGGCTTATATTCGGGTCGGCCTATACTCGCGTATATTCGGTAAGTAGCTGCAGTTTAAAACACTTTAAAAATGGCCTTTGAGTTTAGATTATCATGGTAAAGCTTATATAAGATATCAGTAATTATGAGCGTTTGCATTTACTTTGAACGGGTTGCTATGGACTGTGTTGTTGCTTCATAAAGCATGGCTGCTCAACCTGTGGCCCTCCGGCTGTTGCAAAAGTACAAGTCCTACCATACCTCTGCCTTTGGGAGTCATGCTTGCAACTGTCAGCCTTGAAATGCCTCATGGGACTTGTAGGTTCGCACCAGCTGGAGGTCCACAGGTAGAGCACCAATGTTCTAAAGCAGTGATTCTCAACCAGGGTTCCTCCAGAGGTTGCTAGGGGGTTCCTTCAGCATTGGGCAATTTCTGCCTCTCGGATAAGTTCCCACCGACACCATTGATCTTTTTAGCTATCTGTAAGGAGGTAATTCTTCCAATCACCACAAGTGTAAGGACCATTCCTCTCACTGAATGTATCATGAGTTGTAGATTTCTAATTTTTAGCAGGGGTTCAACAAGACCAGAGAACTATTCCAAGGGTTCCTCTGTGTTGGAAAGGTTGAGAAAGGCTGTTCTAAAGCATAGCAGTAATCGTGAAATTGTTTTTAGGATTGTACTTGGTTAGCTAAAGGTATAGAAGGCCCAGTAATTATTTTTTTCAGAGGCCCAGACATTTTCAGTTACTCCTGCTTGAGTTACTAGCAACACATCATTTTAAAGAGAAAATCTTAAAAGGGAAGATTGCCGTGTATACCTCTGGCTTGCATTAAAAGAAAGATTGTCCATAGCTGTGGTTTGGAAATAGAATGTTAAGATTCACAATGCTGAACGTTTATTAGCCGCACAATGTTCCTCCATCAGATACTTGGTCTATCTGTACATTCACATTCCACATTCCTCAGGAAGGATATTATAAACAAGCTCCCCTGCTAGTCCTGTTCCTCAGCAAGTCAGCTTGATACAAATAGTAGTCATCTCTGTCACTCAGGGACAGGACTTTTTTCCTCTCAGGGCCTCCAACAGGCACAAGAACAATCTCTCCATGGGATGTTGCTATATCAAAGTCAGCCACAGGAGTGAGACTTGATTAATCTATTTCCTATACTGCTGAACCAGGTCTGAACTATGTTACCAAGTGCCATGTACTGTATGTGGTCTATCTTTTCAGACCATTGCCTCCTGTTTCGTATGATAGCTTTAATCCAAAAATGGAACTTTCTCCTACAGTGATTGCCGAAGTTTCATGCATTGATGCGCCACATTAGGACATCAAACAGAACCCGTGATTTGACAATATTTTCTTCATTGGAGACTGCAGTGCAACAAGTAAAGGACCTAAACCTCGCTCAAAAATTACTTCAAAGTAACCAAAGCTCCATGAACTAAAGAGAACCTCCATTATTGGAATTCAGTCAGATCTTTCCATCAACTCCTCTCATTGGGAAAGCCCCAACACACTTGCCTTATACCATTATTTTGCCTCCCCTCCATACATGTGCTTATTTTCTATAGTAAAGCCATTTTCTTTATTGTTTTTACTGATAAAACCAAGTAAACTTGTTTAATCAGTTGATATAAGCCCATGATATTGGACCTTGTGGCACTATTTGGTATAGAAAGTTGGAATTAGGCAGTGGTGGACAGTGGGCTCCAAACATAGGCTACAGGACTCATTTGTTCATTCTGAATACTGTATATATGCCTTGCTGCCATACTACCAATCTGTTATGCCGTGTACACACGACCGGGCTTTCCGGCAGACTAGGTCCGACGGAATCAGTCTATCGGACGATCCGATCGTGTGTGGGCTAATCTTATTGTTTTTCATTTAAGAAATCAGATGGACCTAGAAATAGAACATTTTACAAAAAAGACAAAAGGTGGGGCTTCTGGACTTTTTAGGCACCATGTATACAATAACAATCATAGAATAAAGATAAAAATCAACATTTTATTAAGAACATATTATTTTTTTTCATTGTACTAGACAACAGAGATTGCTAAAAGAGCATCTAATCACAACAGGACTCATATCCTCCATAATATACAGACTATACCGCCATTTCACATTTTCACTTTTGAAAATAGATAGTAAACATTTAATACATAATCTTCAGAAATATGATTATTCTACTCGCGGAATTAAGTGTATTGCTTGTGAAGGAGAAAGCTCTACATGTTTCGCGTGTTTTAACACGCTTCTTCTGGAGCGAGAGGTTTGTGTGACTAGTAAACTAACAAAGAAACAAAAAAATTATTATTAATTAATCATACAAAAATATTAGATTATACAACATCATATCCCTAACAAAATAGGAACTAAACAACATAAGTCAACATATGATGTATTGCAGAATAATGACAGGAATGGGGATCACACTGTCAAAACCATTTCTAGAAATAGAACATGTTTCAAATCTGGTCAACAACTCAATTCCTATAGTTAAAACCGTTCGTCTCTATGCTTGTCCAAAGGACCAAATACGACGTAAGGGAAGCTATTGGCTACTGGCTATTGAACTTCCTTTTTTAGTCCCATCTTACGTCATCACGTTCAAAACGAACGGACTTTCGAATGGACTTAGTCCGTTCGTGTGTGGCCAAGTCTGTTTGTTCGGAAAGTCCATCGGAACTTCGCTGAAAGTCCATCGGGAACACCGTCGAACCTAGTCTGCCAGAAAGTCCGGTCGTGTGTACGCACCATTAGAGTCACTCTTCACCAGTAACTCGCAGGTTATTTTAACATGTTGCTTCTTCAATAGCAACCCTATGAGAAGCAAGCAAAATCTGGTGCAGTTCTCTATAAGAATGTTTCTCAACCTTTTTTCAGTCAAGGCACCCTTTAAAAACGATGGACAGTCTCAAGGCACCTTTTAAAAATACGGACAGTCTTGAGACACCCATTTCTAAAATGTAAAAACGATTCTAATAATTTTGCATAACGCAGAAACATCCTCACAATTAGGAAACCCAACGTTAGAGGTGATTTATTCTTCCAAAGCAAATACACAGATCCTCCTCTTCTCAGGTTCCTCTTTTCTGCTCCTGGCCCCTCCCTCCTTTGAGTGCCCCTCAGCCAGCAGCTTGCTACAGGGGGGCACCCAAGCTGAGTCAGAGCTCCTTGTATCCATTCAGACATGGAACCCCTGGCTCCGCCCCCTCTCTCCCCTGATTGGCTGACTGACTTTGATTGATTGCCGTGGAAGACAATGGTGCTGCTGCTCTGTCTCAGCCAATTAGGAGGAGTATCCTGGATGGCTTAGAAATTGTGGACATTGCTGGAGAGAGAAGGGGCTTGGGTAGGTAATAAGGGGGGCTGCTACACACAGAAGTTTGTTTTATCTTAGATAAAAAAAAACTTCTGCCTTTACAACTCCTTTAATTGAACAAGCTGAAGTTAGAAGCTGTAGGCTACCATACACAGCTGCACCAGATACGGAGTGCTCCAGTTATAGTAAACCAAAACGTCTCTGATCAGTCCTACTTATTAAAAGCAAATCTGCTCCATAGCCTATCTTTACTGAGTTTGGTACCTTTACAGAATAGGGTTATATAAGCCAGGGTCCTTCTTCTTGGTCCTTCATAAGGTTTCCATTTTGTGAACCTGATGATCCCTAAAACAGACTTCAGAGGTCGTGTGCCAGCAGGTATGAAGCATGTAAGCATACCCAATAGGCTATTGCTTTTTTTGCCAATTTCGTTGCCCTAAGACACAGCAGAGCTTATTTTGTGCCTGTCCTTCCAAGGCTGTTTCTTTAAAGTTCACTTGGCATAAAAGAAATACAAAGACTCCAGAGCTAAACCCGATCTTCTAAATTATTCATCCAAGCTGTCTCTGAATATAGTGACTGGAGAAAAGTCCTACAATTTTTTCTTTGCTTATTCCTTTGACATTGCTTCTAATGCCCCGTACACATGATCGGATTTTCCAACAACAAAACCGTGGATCTTTTTCCGAAGGATGTTGGCTCAAACTTTTCTTGCATACACACGGTCCCACAAATGTTGGCCAAAAATACTGAACGTGGGAATGTGGTGATGTACAAGACATGCGACAAGCCAAGAAAAAGGAAGTTCAATAGCCAATGCGGCTCCTTCTGCTTAAATCCAAGAATGCGTGAACTCTTGTGTGACAGACTTGTGTACACACGCTCAGACTTGTTGTCGGAAAATTTGAGAACCTGCTATCAAACATTTGTGTGCGGAAATTCCGACAGCAAATGTTCGATGGAGCATACACATGGTCTGACTTTTTCGACAACGAGCTCACATCCAAGATTTCCCGTCGGAAAGTACGATCTTGTGTACGCGGCATTATGGTGTGAACATTGGGTAGATGATTTATGTTGTTGTTGGTCTTATTTGGAGATTGCAGCCTATTGGACAATATGTTTTACCTCATGGTGATGTCTTCTCATTTTATACATTTTTCTTTATAAAAAATAAAAAATCTTCTCCCTGCAAGTTAACCTCCCTGTCGGTATGATTGTTTCAGATTGTTGGTGCTGAAAGTGGTACAATTATTTTGCATGGAAATTTGGCGTTTTAGATTGTAGCCCTGTAATTCTTAGGAATAACTCCACTTAAATCTGTCCAAACCAGAGTCTAGCAAGTATGATAAAATTTGAAAAACAAAATCATAAATTAAAATATAATAAATAACTATAAAGAATTATACCAAATAATAATATAATAATAATAAAAATTATTCAATAATGTAATCAAATCAAAAACACTGAAATTTGCTCAGTTGCAGAATTGTCGCTGTCATTACTTTTCAGTATTTGATGACGGATCTCCCCACAAATCGCTATCGCTCAATTCTGAAAGTGATTCTAATTTATTATCGCTGTTTTTTAGCTGGTCTAACCCCACTTTTGAAAGCTGTGCTCCAGACAACAAAGTTATAATTTAATGCATTCAATAATACATTATTAGATATTATTTTAAATACAGTGTAAGTACCTGAATTTGAAATGGTGTTGGCCTTTTGCAGTCCATGTCAGTGGCAGCTGTTTTTTTTTTTCTTTGGGGGGGGGGGGGGGGGGGCAGTAAACAATACACCCACAACCACCCCCCTCCCCCTCCGGTCTGGTCACCGGCACAATGGGTCAGTTGGCAACATTCATTATCTAGTGTCACACAACTGAATGGGCTAGGGGCACAGTGCTCTGCGCCCCAATCCCACCCTTTTTTTAGCCTATTAGAGCCTCTGGCTCTAATCACGTGCTTCAAAAAAAAACAAAAAACCTAGTGGAATCCATGCGTCCGGTGCCCCACATGTAGATTAGGGGGCCGGACGCATGGATAAGGGACCGGGCTGCCACTGGTCCATGTACAGCAGAGCTCAGATTGGGAGTCGTAGAAGCAACATGATGATCTAATAAATTGTCAGCAGTGCCATGTGCTAAGAAGGCTAATTTAGAGGAGGACTGGTGGACAAATGATCTCGTCTGCTGCTTCTCCTTCACTGTCCAATCACAGGCTGGGGGAGGGACAAGACCTGTAATGCCCACATGATCGGAAATTCGGCCAGCAAAAGTCCGATGAGAGCTATTGGTCGGAAAATGCGACCGTGTGTAAGCTCCATCAGACTTTTGCTGGCGGAATTTCGGCCAGCAAAAGATTGAGAGAATGTTCTCAATTTTTCGGTCGGAAAAAAGTTCTGATCGGAAATTCCGATCGTCTGTACAAATTCAGATTTTGACGCATGCTCAGAAGCATTGAACTTCATTTTCTCAGCTCGTCGTAGTGTTGTACGTCACCGCGTTCTTGACGGTCGAAAGTTCAGAGAACTTTTGTGTGACCGTGTGTATGCAAGCCAAGCGTGAACGGAATTCCATCGAAAAAAACATCCAAGTTTTTTCTAACGGAAAATCCGCTCGTGTGTACGGGACATAAGTGTTTTTAGTGGCAGCTGAGAAAAAACAAGTTGCCTGGCCTGCCAGACGGGACTGTGCTCTGTGGCAGCGCTCTGTAAATCTTAGGACTGGATGGAAAGAAATGCAAATAGCTTTCTCCTGTATTTTATCTGTGTATTTTGTTGTTTTTCTGCCATTTATCTTTAAGTATAAGTCTGCTTTTCTAAAAAAAGTAAATATACAGTATGTGATGACCCATAGTAGGCAGATGTCACCTTTCATGGTTTTAGTACAATAAAATATAATTTCCGTTCTAAGGGTTGCGGCACTTTACTCCGTGCTTTATTAAATAAGGGCCACAATGTTGCGTCTGTACACCTTTTTCTGTTATTGTCCTCAGATTAAAGCCGCACCGCGGCGACACGTTCTTCATTTAATTCTCCTTTTATCTTCAAAAAAAAAAAAGTTCCTTTTAAAGTCGAAGCCGACATTGTCTCCCAAACATCTTCCCATGGCAACTTTTAAAATGTGAACTTAATGTCACGCAAATTTGTTATCGGCGCTGGCCTCTCCCTGTCATTTCGTACATCATTTTCCTAGCGCGTGTGCGGCGAGGTCTTCCAACTCTTTATCTTAATGAAATGTTACCACTTTACACATCGATAAACAGAAGGAAACGAGATACAAGTTTGAACTTTTCTTCTGGGGATTGTTTGATGATCTGTGAAGAGCCGCGATTGCTGGCATTGAACTTGCTGAGACTAACACAATATCAAAACAGCCCGGCGCAAGAGGACTCTGTGTTCTTTGTCTGCTTTCTAGTCTTCCGAGGGAGATCATTTGTATGTTTTAAGCTCCTTCCAGCTTCAGTCAGCTTTCCCGTGACAAACAGGGACTTGGGTACAAAGCTTCAAAGCTGCCCCATTACAGAGAAAGCGCTCTGCCGCCATCGCGTTTAAAAATTAAATAAATCTTCTCGACAAATATTAAGCTAGCTATATACGCCACAAATCTATCGGATGGGGAATTTGAATAAAAGCAAAATGTATCATTAAAAAGTGCTACCTGTAGCTAACCTGTAAACCATCATTATGTTAGTTGGAAACCCAAACTGAAGAGCATTAAGTTTGCTGAAACATTTTTTTATATTAATATATAATGCAGTTTTCACTTTTTTTTTTCCATCTCAGCACCATTAAAGTGGTGTTGCCGCTTAAAAAGAAAAAAAAAAATATTTAAAATTCTTTAAAAAAAAAATAATAATTGGAAATTTTTTTTTTTTTTACTCACCTCTAAATGCCTGTTGCTAGGGGCTCCCTCGTAGTCTGCCTTCTGCCACGTACACACGATCAAACAATCCAGTGGAAAAGTCTGGCAAACTCAAGTCCGCCGGACAATCCCCCCGTGTGTAGCCTCCGGCAGACTTTTTTTACCCAAAAGTACGACGGACTTAGAAAGTAGTTTTGCACTCCAATCTTCCTGCCGGACTCGCATTTCGGCGGACAATCCGGCCGTGCGTATGCCAGTCCGCCGTACTTTTGAAATGAACGGACTTTTCCCGCCCGGAGAAAAGTCCGCTCATTTTGAGTGCTTCTCCAGGTAGGCAGGGCCCGCAAAGGATGCGTCTATGGCCCCGCTGCCTGGTATGGACTTAAAGGGGAACCCCAACGCCGAAAAAATCGGTGTGGGGGTTCCCCCCAGGTCCACATCAGACCCTTGTCCGAGCACGCTACCCGGCCAGCCAGGAAAGGCCGCGTGCCCTCAACATGGGGGGGTGCCCAAAGCACCTTGTCCCCATGTTGATGAGGACAAGGGCCTCTTCCTGCCAACCCTGGTCGTTGGTTGTCGGGGTCTGCGGGCGGGGGGGCTTATCGGAATCCGGGAGCCCCCTTTCATAAGGGGGCCCCCGGATCCCGGCCCCCCACCCTATGTGAATGAGTATGGGGTACAATGTACCCCTACCCATTCACCTGTAAAAAAAAAAGTAAAAAAAAAACACAACACACAAGGGTTAAAATAGTTTATTGCACAGCTCCGGGGGTCTTCCGTCTTTGGGGGTCTTCTCACCGGACTCCTCCGCTATCTTCTTCTAGCTCTTTTGCTAGCGGAGGAGCCGCCATCTTCTTCCGACTTCGGGGGTCTTGTCCCCCTCTTCAGTGCTTCTTGCCGGGCCACTGCGCCTTCTTCTAGCTCTTTTACAGGCGGTGGCCCGGTCTTCTGACGCTCACACATGCGCAGTGGGTGCCCACCTGTGAAGCCACAGCCGGGTGCCCACAGTAAGAAGGACGGCGCTGTAAGTGGAGACAGGAACGAAGGGGGGCTTCGTTCCCCCACATCGCTGGACCCTGGGACAGGTAAGTGTCCGATTAGTAAAAGTCAGCAGCTGCAGTATTTGTAGCTGCTGACTTTTAATGCACCCCACTTTAAGGCACTGCAGACTCTGTGGGGGTTATTTACTAAAACTAGAGCATGCAAACTCTAGTTTTAGTAAATAACTAATAGGAAACCAATGCATAGCATCAGCTTCCAGGTTTTATTGTCAAAGCTTAAAGAGGAAGACAAACTTCCTTTACTAAAATTTAGTGCCTGATGAAGGAGCATGCATGCTCCGAACACGCGCTCCTCCCCACTTTCTCGACATACGGAAGTGACGTGTCCAGCCGCCCCTGAGATGAATCAGAGAACCAGGAAGCGTTGGGAGCCACCAGCGCAGCCGGGAACATCAGCTGCCTCTCTACCTGCAAGCCGGCCGCCCTTCCCCCAGGAGTGGATGGACTTCCTATACCATTTCACATTCACTGTATTCTCTACAACCTTGTGAGTTTAAAATCGTCTCCTATATTAAAATGCTTTTAGATGGCGCTGCTCTCTTCTTTGTTTTTTCAATTTCTACCAGAACTCTTTAATTTCAGTCTTTTTTTTTTTTTTTTGCACAGCGCAGACTTGCCTACCCATGCATACATGGTCAGCCTTTCACAAAGGATGCATCAGTTTCTCAGCAGTTTTTTCTTTAGAACAGTTGCTTCCCACAAACACATATTTTGCAAGGAAATCATGCTTACATTATACAGCAACATTTTTTGTACAACATGCATGCACACCAGGGCAGCCATTTTCTGTTGGAAACTTAGATAAATTATATAACAAGGTGTTTCTTTTTGCACTGCACCAGACCGGTACAGCAGTAAAGTTCTACCTCCCAGGATCCTACCTAGGAAAACGAACCCTGGCATTGCATCTGACCTTAGTCGTTTCTATATTCCAGGCACCAGCCACCCCACGGCCACATAGCCAGGAGGAATTCTGTGTGTTACTAGCAACCTCTCGTGCCAGTCTCATCCCCTTTACTGCGTTCGGCTGTCCAGCATCTACGCAGCACAGTCAAGGTCTCTGACTCTTCCCCTCTCTCTAAACTTGACACATACTGTAATAGAACTGGCAGCTCTGCATATGTGAATCACTGAGTGGCCCAGAGTTTCAATGATTCTGGTAATGACCCAGCAGCCGGTTCCCAATTCCAGCATTGCCAGGTCAATTCCAGCAAATTCCCATCTATGTCCGTTATGTTCTTTGTGCATGGGAATAGTACTTGACAACCACCAGCTCTGTCCCTATAAGTTTATAGGAAAAGATGACCCGGGAGTCTCATTAAGGATTAATGCAAGGTTCAGAACTAGCATCTCTCCATATTCTGTAGTTCTGAATCAGAACATTCAATCCTGGGTCCAGGTTTTGCTAGAGGCCTGCAAGCTGGCTCACTACACAGATGTGCAGGGTCATTATATAGTCAGGTCTGAGAATTGCTCAAGGTTCTGATTTTTGGAGACAACTTCCAGTTTGGAGACTGCTCCCAAACCACGAGACAGAGATCTCATGGAGGGGTCAGAGGGCCCAGCCAGAAGCCACGAGACAGAAGTCTCATTGAGGGGTCAGAGGTCCCAGCCAGAAGCCACGAGACAGAAGTCTCATTGAGGGGTCAGAGGTCCCAGCCAGAAGCCACGAGACAGAAGTCTCATTGAGGGGTCAGAGGTCCCAGCCAGAAGCCACGAGACAGCAGGTCTCATCGAGGGGTCAGAGGGCCCAGCCAGAAGCCACGAGACAGCAGGTTTTATCGAGGGGTCAGAGGGTCCAGCCAGAAGCCATGAGACAGAAGTCACATTGAGGGGTCAGAGGGCCCAGCCAGAAGCCACAAAACAGAGGTCTCATTGAGGGGTCAGAGGGTGCAGCCAGAAGCTACGAGACAGCAGGTCTCATCGAGGGATCAGAGGGCCCAGCCAGAAGCCACGAGGCAGCAAGTTTTATCGAGGGGTCAGAGGGTCCAGCCAGAAGCCACGAGACAGAAGTCTCATCAAGGGGTCAGAGGGCCTAGCCAGAAGCCACGAGACAGAAGTCTCATCGAGGGGTCAGAGGGCCCATCCAGAAGTCACAAGACAGCAGGTTTTATCGAGGGATCAGAGGCTCCAGCCAGAAGCCACAAGGCAGAGGTCTCATCGAGTGGTCAGAGGGTCCAACCAGAAGCCACAAGACAGCAGGTCTCATCGAGGGGTCAGAGGGCCCAGCCAGAAGCCACAAGACAGCAGGTCTCATCGAGGGGTCAGAGGGCCCAGCCAGAAGCCACAAGACAGCAGGTCTCATCGAGGGGTCAGAGGGCCCAGCCAGAAGCCACAAGACAGCAGGTCTCATCGAGGGGTCAGAGGGCCCAGCCAGAAGCCATGAGACAGCAGGTCTCGGTCCTAGGAGTCAGGTCAGCTCCTTATCAGGGGTGTCAGGAGAACCCCAATCCATGGGCCAGAGGTGGGCCACACAGCAGGGCACTGCGGCTGAAGGCTAGAGAGCCAAGTGTTCTAAGAGAGCTGAATGACCCAGTCAAAGGACTGGTAAGAGGAGCGGCCATACTGCCAAAACATAAGCCGGGTGGCTTGGTATTTTCATTAATTCAGGTTATGTGGAAGAATTTTAACATGATTCTGGTGTTGGTGATGGGTACCAAATTTAGTTTTTTTTGGACTTTTGACAATGGATAATCAAAGTAACAAGATAGGGCGTTGTTTGACTACTATTTTTTCACTGTGTTTAGTGACTGATTTTTCCTTTTACCAGGAATGTGACCCACCAATAATAACCACATGGAAAATGGTGTCACACGCTTCAAAGTAATACAATCACCTAGAGAGTAAATTCATAACAAGAATTGGCTGGACAGAAAACGATTTCAGAGCTAGACAGTGACCATTTTGACTGACTGAAAAACGTTTATTTTTTATTTTTTTGGACTGGGTCTTCCTTTTTTTAAAACCGGCAGCTGAGATTCTTTCACGGCAGATGTAGAGAAGCCTTACCAGGATTAGACTCTGCTGGCGTTCTCGGTGGCTGGCTTTAAACAAGAGAATCGCCGATCCACTGAACCGTAATCTTAGGTCTAGAGAAAGGAGGACCTACATTTATAGAACAAGCAGTGTACAGTTATTTTAGACCGCTCTCTGCTGTTTTCTCCCAGCATGCCATTGGAACCATGGTGTCGCTGAGCAGCGGGGGAAATTATAGGAAAGAATGGTTAATGTTGGGTTAGTAGTGTGAACATCTGCGCCAGAGCAGAGCAATGTATTGTTGTAGCAACTATGAAAACACTGCAATGCGACTTGCATTTTTTACCAGAGAATTGGTTCGATATTAAATAATAAAAGAAGATATAGTAGGTGCATATTTCTGCAGTAGGCACCAACCATTCTTCAAATAAACTATGGAGTTGATTTACAAAAACTGGAGAGTGCAAAAATGTGGTGCAGTGGTGAATAGTAGTCAATCAGCTTCTAACTCCAAGTAATAGTAAAGGTATTTGTTTTTTAACCACTTCCATACCGGGCCTATTCTGGCACTTCTCTCCTACATGTAGGAGTCATTTTTTTATTTTTTTTTGCTAGAGAATTACTCAGGAATTTTTCAAACACGTTTTTTTTGTAAAATAAACAGGCTCATGGGAAAAAAAAAAAAAAACAGTAAAGTTAGCCCAATTTTATATAATGTGAAAGATGATGTTACGCAGAGTAAATAGATACCTTTTATATTTCTAAAAAATGCATCTTCGTATTTCTTTAGGTCAGATCTTGAGGAAAGTGACATCCATAGGTCCTAGTGAGCTGATTCTCTGACATTGAATCAGTCTTGGCTTTCCTCATTTTGTGCTTCCTGGAACATCAATAGTTATATGTAAATTGTAGTACTATGTAACTATGTAAATTGTAGCTGAAATGCTAACTTTAAGATGGCCGTAAATGGAATCGGATTGTTACAGGGCACAGGACTGGAGCAGTTTTGTTACAGCTGCAGGATAATTCCATCATGTAAAGGTGTCAGAAACCATGAAATAAGGCCGAGACAGAAGTACAGTTAAATCGCTCTTGTTTAATAATAAAGGTAAAAAGAAAAAATGTAGTCAAAACATAGCCAAAGTTCAGTAACCAGAACGGATAGTTAGCCAAGCCGTTCGGGAATCAAAGTAGTGGAACAGCAAGCAGGATCTGGAGCCAGAAGGGATGTCAGCAAAGCCAGTCTTTAAACAGGAACGCAGGAGATAGTTTCTTGTGATGTGACCAAGTCTTCTGGATTGGATGGCTTAAGTAGGCAAGACTGATGAGCAGGATCATCAACAGCTGGGCAACTATGGAGAGATAGAAGCTGCCAATTAGCCGACAGCTGAGCCCAGCCCTGACCAGGATGGACTGAGCCCAGCCCTGACAATAGGTTAAAGCCTGCATTTATTCAAATACCCATGGGTTTCATATCAACTTTGTAAACTTGGCTTGGGTGGAAATGGTGTGAGTCAGGTTGGGAGTATAGGATGCCACACATCATTTTGAGTCTATGGAGGAAAGAGGAACTGCAAACTGTAAAGGGCAACCTAGATACTTAGTAATACTGCACTACATTTACTGTGTTTATCGGTGTATAACACGCACCCCAAGTTTAGGAGGGAATTTTAAGGAAAAAACTTTTAGGAGGGAAGTTTAAGGAAAAAAATGACATTTAAATGCCAATCAACGCAGCCTTATCAGTGTCCATCTGCAGCCTTTTCCATCGTTGCAGCCTTTCCCATTGTCCATCTGCAGCCTTGCCCAGTGCCTTTGCAGCCTTGCCCAGTCTCCTTGCAGCCTTGCCCAGTCTCCTTGCAGCCTTGCCCAGTCTCTTTGCAGCCTTGCCCAGTCTCTTTGCAGCATTGCCAGTCTCTTTGCAGCATTGCTAGTCTCTTTGCAGGATTGCCCTGATTTAAATTTGGTGCCGATCTCCGCTGACTGTGAGTGGAGAGGAGCGAGCAGAGCCGAGATACACAAAGCTGAGTGTACTTCGGCTAGACTCGGCTCTGCTCACCTTCCCGCCCATCTTCACTGATTGTGAGAGGAGCACCGCTGACATACAGAAAGCGTGTACTTCAGCTAGACTCGGCTCTGCTCACAGTCAGGGGCGGGACTGCGAGAGGAGCCGAGTCTAGCCAAAGTACACTCGGCTTTCTGTATGTCAGGTTCCTCTCGCAATCAGTGGAGGTGGGCATGACTGCGAGAGGAGCCGAGTAAAGCCGAGTGTACTTTGGCTTTGTGTATCTCGGCTCCGCTCGCTCCTTTCCTCACAATCAGCGGGAGATCGGCGTATAACACTCACCTACGATTTTCCCCTGATTTTAAGGGGAAAAAGTGCGTGTTATACGCCAATAAGTATCTAAAAATTGTCCCATTGGAACACAGCAAAATCCAATGTCCAAAATACCCCGTGGATCCAACATTCAAACATACATCCCATTAGATGGTGGTCTGCTAGTATTAACCCAAACAAAAAATCTCTCAGTGCTGTAGATGTCTGCAATTTGTCCTCTTCCTCTGTTCCATCCTCTGGACAAAGCAGTGAGCCAACTATAGGAGCAGAGGGGGCGAAAAACTTTTTTCACAGTTTTAGAAAACCATAGCGGATTGAAGTTTTGAAGGTCATTTTAACCTTTAAGGAAACCTACACTGAGAAAATATGTAGGCTCCCAAAGTTGAACTCTCCTTTAAAAAAATCTAACTTTACTGACTCTTATGCTGATCTTTATGCTTCAGCACTTTCAGAGCCACTGGCCCGATACAACTACGCAGGTCTGGAGTTCTGACTTTCCTCTGACTTGCTTGACCCGAGTCAGACTCAAAGTATTGGAGCCAGAGAGGCAGCTAACATTATTAGAAGAGGGTCGGCAATGGCAGCCTGCCTATTCCTTTCATTACAGATTTTCTGTAAATTTCAAAATGGCTTGTGTAGAAATTACATTAACAGTACATTATTGTAGCAAACTGACATTTTCCTTTATATCCCCATTAAAATCACAACAATGAAACCTTGTCATGGCTTTTGTGTATATATGAATCAGTGATGGTGGTTGCTATCATTTTCGTCCTTCGTTGCTGAAATCTGCAGCATCCCGGGAGGCAGCTACGCCAATGCCCACCCTCCTAGCCCTTCCCTGGCAATATCTAGACCTCAGGCATTTGTATGATTGCTATAAAAATAGTCCAGTCTGTCTAAATTGTTGAATTCCTTGTGAAAGCTTTTAAATCCCCCAATGTCTGCCCTAATATGTATTTACCTAATGAAAACCAATAATTAAATTTAATAGCCCTGTAATGGCAAGCCATAGCATGTCAACGCAGCGGCTAATCTCATTGTTCTATTATTTTGACCTTTTCTATTAGACGCCCTTTTCTATTATCCCCGATGTGCTGATTCTGGGGCATGTCTCTAGAATTAAAAAAAAAAAAAAAAAAAAAAAAAAGGAATGGTTCAAATAGCTGCCCAGCTGTCACAGTAATCAGTGTTTTAGAGAGGTCAGATTTGGGCAGAGAAAAATAATTACATATGGTTATAGAAATATGTTTTGGATCATTTGTTTTTTATTTTTATTTTTTTAAAGAAAAATGTAATTCTTAATAAGAACCAATCACAACTGGGCTTTTGTAAGAATTGCAATCTTTAGCTGTTATAAATGTGCGCTCGTCCATATGGACGATATGCATTTGCCCCTTTTATAAGGTTTTATGTTGTCTCACTCTTCAGCTTGATAATGGAGGGTACACGAGGTCACCTGAAGTTTGACAGTTGCCGCCTTGTCAGTTGCCTGACCTCACACTGTCTTCCAGCTCTTGAGAGTGCATAGCAGCGTGAAATAAGAGAGTCCAGAAGGGGAGCATTGATGTTCGGTAAAGTTATACACACTCAGATGCCCCGGAGGGAGCATGTGAGGTCAAGCATAGGACACAGCCGGAAACAAAAGGGCAAAAATAAATCTTTCAACTGTTGAGGTGCCAAAGACAACTATAGTTATATAAGGGATGAGCAAAACTGCACAGTAGTGGCCTCCTCATGCAAGATATTCCATCTCGCTGGCAAACCTGTCCAGTGCCAACATTGCCCATGGGTGGTCTTATTTCTGCATAAGCCAGTTAAAAAACACATGGAGGGAAATAATTATTTGTAGGGTTTATTAGAAATAAGTCCTTTTCCTGGTAATTGAGTGCAGACCTGTGAGATTGGCTCTGCCAAGCATGCCAGATTCACTGTTGGCAAATCCAATTCTCCTACCATATCAGCATCTCCTCATTTATCTGCTATGATGATCATTGACAATCATATATAATTACCACCTTTCAGTATGATTATAGACAAATAGCAATATTCTAGTTTGACCAAACAGTCACTCATCATGGTTTATTAGCATCTCTGCATACACATAACATTCACATTAAGCCATTAGAAACTTGTATTGCTCTGTATCAAATAAAATGGTGGCAATTTTAAAGTGGTTGTAAACCCTAAAAAAAAAAAAAAAAAAAAAAAAAAAAACCTGCAAGACAAAGGCATAACGAACTAGTATGCATAGCATACTAGCTCATTATGAATGACTTACCTGAGTTCGAAGCGGTCCTAGTTCACCGCTCCGGTGGCCGACATCGCTCCCAGAGTTACCTCCAAGTATCGTGGTTCCGGTCAACCACAGCGCCGGAGCCCGCGATACCTGGAGGTTACTCCGGGAGGGATGTTGGCCGCCGGAGCGGTGAACAAGGACCGCTGCGGGGGCTTCGATCTCAGGTAAGTCATTCATAATGAGCTAGTATACTATGCATTCTAGCTCATTATGCCTTTGTCTTGCAGGTTTTTTTTTTTAGGGTTTACAACCACTTTAAAATGGCCACTTTTTTTAGGGACACTCCCGCTCTTGCACGCGGGAGCCGTCGGTAATGGCACAGGTTAACTGAAGCTACGTACGTGCCGTTGCTTCAGTGCGCATGTGCCGATGACATCGGCACAGGCAGATAAAGGGGATAGCTCCTAAACCGTGCAGGTTTAGGAGATATCCAGGGTAGCTACAGGTAAGCCTTATTATAGGCTTACCCATAGCAAAAAGTGGTTGTAAAGGGTTTTAAGACTCAAGGCTATTTTAAAGCTTGCCATATACACCAGTCAGCCATAACGTTATAACTACTGACAGGTTAAGTGAATAACATTGATTATCTTAGGTAGCAAGTAAACTTGTTGTCCTTGAAGTTGATGTGTTGAAAGCAGAAAAAAAATGGGCATCTCAGTTTGTTATGTATGGGGCTTTGTTGCCGAAGACTGGTCAGGGTGCCCATGCTGACCCGTGTTCACAGCCAAAAGTGCCTAAAATCGGCAAATGAGCTTCAGAACTGGACCACAGAGCAATGGAAGTAGGTGACCTGGTCTGATGAATCACCTCTTCTTTTACATCATGTCGATGGTCGGGTGTGTGTGCATCACTTAGAAGAGAGGGCACCAGGATGTAGTATGGGAAGAAGGCAAGTCAGTTGAGTGCGATGCTTTGTCAATGTTCTGCTGGGAAACCTTGGGGCTGCCATTCATGTTACTTTTTTTTTTTAGAGTGGGCACTGATGGGTGGCACTGGTGGGCACTGGTAGGCGGCAGTGTTGTGTAGTTCTAGGTGGCACTGATAGGTGACACAGGTGGGCACTGAGGGCTGATGTCCCTCTCACAGCCGCTGGTGATCAGCTTTTTTTTTTCTCCTCACGCTGTTAACACGAGGATAAAAATGTGCCGATTACTGGCTCTGTTTACATCACATGATCAGCTGTCATTGGGTGACAGCTGATCACGTGGTAAGGGGTCGGGATCGACACTTTACTCCAATCTGTGATCCAGTGAGTTTCATAGACTCGCTGATCACAGAGCAAGCTGCAGGAGGCGTGCAGGCCGCTTGGGCACAGGAGGACATCAATAGACATACTCACGGCAAAGCAGGGCCGTCCTGTAGCCATCATTAGGCTATAACGTGGATCTGAACAAGTTTTTGAAGGAGTCCCGAAACGCGTTAGTATTCTGTATCTAATCTTTCCAATAGTCATGTGTGGTTGTCATACACCATTGTCACCTTATGTTTTGTATATGTACAGTTTGTAAAAAAAAAATGATATTTTTACAATTCTTACTACCTCTTTGACTTTAATCGACCAGTGGCGCTATCGTCCCACCCCTTGACGGATTTCTCCATTTCCATGTATTAGGGAGGATGGCACTCATCCATTGCAACCATATTCCACATTCCCAAAAACTGACAAGTCAGAAAGGTAAAAAGGGATTGCTCCGGGATTGTATATTTTGCAGGCTACCCTCTTATAAAATAAAGAAATGAATTAGTGGGAGCTGTGCCCAGAAAGCAAGGCTTGTGCCTTTCTATTGACAGCGATATTCACTACACATATATTATTACGCTATTTTTTGTTTGTATTTTAGCATTAAATGAAAGCTAGAGATAAAGCTGCCAGAAGCGTAAAATAAAGATGTGTTTAACATTTACAACTTCTGTTCGCCAGTCTGCTAGTTCTCTTCTGAGATGAGAATTGGAATTGTTTAAAGTGGAACTTTAGTCAGAAAATGAAGTCCTGATAGATAATTTCAGTTTGGCCCCTTTTGCAGGTACAGCTAGGTAAACCATTAAAAAAAATAAGTGCACTGTCTCACGCTCTGCACATGCTCAGTTGCTCTCTATTCTCAGCATTGTGCCTAAAATCAGAGCCACTCAGGGCCGATCAGCGGACCGTGTTAAGATTTACTGTTGCTGAAGGGGGGAAGAAAGCAACAGGAATGACACAGACTGTGCTGAAGGAACACAGATTAGGGAGGGAGAAAAGAAATGCGGGAGAAGTGACAGGACAGCACACTGGACGTTTTTACAGCTGCTGTTCTTGACTTCAGGTATTTTTTTTTCTGCAGCCCCCAGCATGTTATTCTGTGTCCATGCACACATAGGCTTTTATCAGCGTTTTTTTGCAGGAAAATTTTCTGGCTGAAAAAAAAAAAAAAACCCGAACTAGTGTTAGGGATGGGCTCGGCCCTTCCTTCACTGAGTTGGCTGCTCAGCTGTCAGCTAATTGCCAGCTCCTATCTCTCCACAGTTACTAAGCTGTTGATTATATCCTGCTCGTCAGTCCTGCCTACTTAAGCCGTCCAGTTCAGAGGAGCTCTGCCTTCGCCTTAGTGCAAAATCAGGCTCACTTCTGCATAGAAACCAATGAGCTTCCAAGTTTTATTACCAAAGGTTAATTGAACAAGCTGGGGTTAGAAGCTCATTGGTTTCTAAAGGTGGGGGGCATGCCTGTACTGTTATTGTACTGTACTATTTTAATTGATGTTCACAGCTTGGACAGGAGGCTTTTAATACATATTTTTAGTCTATACTATATGTTAAATGTGAACCCTGAGCAGATATAACAGACACGAATGAATGCATCTCTGTATTCATAAATATGTTTGACCATTGGGTTGAGGTCAGGACTTTGTACAGGCCAGTCAAGTTCCTCCCCCTCAAACTCGCTCATCTATGTCTTTATGGACCGTGCTTCGTGCACTGGTTCCAGTCATGTTGGAGCAGGAAGGGGCCATCCCCAAACTGTTCCCACAAAGTTGGGAGCATGAAATGGTCCAAAATGTCTTGGTATGCTGACGCCTTAAGAGTTTCCTTCACTGGAACAAGACCAACCCCTGAAAAACAACCCCTCACCATAATCCCCCCTCCACCAAATGATTTAACCCAGTGCACAAAGCAAGGTCCATAACGACATGGATGAACGTGTCCTGACCTCAACCTGATGGAAAACCTTTGGGATGAATTAGAGTGGAGACTTGGAACCAAGCCTTCTCGTCCAAAATCAATGGTCAAACATTCCCATAGATGCACTCCTAAACCTTGTGGACGGCCTTCCCAGAAGAGTTGAAGCTGTTATAGCTGCAAAGGGCGAGCCAACTCAATATTGAACCCTACAGACTAAGACTGGGATGCCATTAAATTTTCATGTGTGTGTAAAGGAAGGTGTCACAATACTTTTGACAATAAAGTGTAGATGCACCTGGTGTGTGCTTCTATTATGTATTTGGCAAGTGATAGGTATTGACTTAAAATATTGAAAAGCTCCTTCAAGTCAAGTTTTTCCAAAAAAATACTCTTTACATGGAGCATTTGGTAGCCCTGTACTCCCTAAAGCGTGTGGATTCTTTGTTACAGCTGGTATAAGGACTATGTGCTGTGCACCAAGGATAAAGTTGTGAAGGAATAGTTTGAATAGACAACTTAGATAGCAGAATGAACTGATAAGAAAACTATTGTATATAAATGATTGTTTATGGAGTATAATATATATATATATATATATATATATATATATATATATATATATATATATATATATATATATATATATATATATATATACTCCATAAACAATCATTTATATACAATAGTTTTCTTATCAGTTCAAATATAAAAATAAATAAATATATATATATAATGATGTACTGTAGATGGTATTTGCCACATTGTACCATTCAGATTTTGTCTGACTTTTCCTTTTGTTTCTGTCTTTTAGGTAAGTGACTTCAGATTTCCGATTTCTTTACTCCTGCAGTAACCCGTTTGTTTCAAAAGATAAGTAACAAATTGTTTTACTTCTATCATGATATCAAATAATGTGTGGTGTAACAATGAAAAATAATCAGGCATAAGTATGAAGTGGTTTTTGCATTTTGCAAATCGTTTAAACATTACAACTAGTGATATTACACACAATGTCTACATAGGCACTTCTCTTTATTGTATTCAATTCAATTGGTATTTGAAGATTACAATTTGAAAACCTCACATTGTTCTGTTCTGTGCAGTATACAGTGCTGATGGGATTGGGGATTCCACTTTTACCCCTTCCATAGTATTCTTCTTGTAAGCGTTACAGTCAGGTCATTGTAAGATTGTGGTCATTTGTAAACCTTCTCTTGTCTTTAGACATTCCGCATGTCACAGACTGATGACATTCCCCCTTTTGACCCCTTTCACACTGGGGCGCTTTGCAGGCGCTACATTGCTAAAAACAGCACCTGAAAAGTGCCCTGAAAGAGCCGCTCCTGTCTCTCCGAGGGCTTTCACACTGGAGCGGTGCGCTGGCAGGATGCAAAAAAAAAGTCCTGCTAGCAGCATCTTTGGAGCGGCTTTGAAAATCAATAAGGCAGCGCGGCTATACCACCAGCAAAGCACTGTAGCAGTGCTTTGAGGGTGGTTTTAACCCTTGTTAAAAGTGCCCCGCTAGCGCCCGAATGCCCCCGCAAATACAACGGTAAAGCACCATTAAAAATAGTGGCGCTTTACCGCCAACGGACCCACCGCCCCAGTGTGAAAGGGGCCTTCCAGAAATGGTCAAATCTGACATTTAGGCCCCTTTCACACCGAGGCACTTCTGAACTCCCAGTAAAACACTGAGCACTTTTGAAGAGCTTTTCAGGCACTTTTGAAGTGCTTTCCGTTCATTTCAATGGAGAGGGGCGTTTTTTCACCACACTGGCCCAGTGTGAAAGCATTCATTGATCTTAATGAAAATAGGTTTTCATGAGCTTTTCAGGCTCCCCATCAGCTGAGTGCTGCACAGGTCTGACAGGTGGTGGACAGAGACAGGAGCCGACAACTACATTTTTCAAACTCCTTGTTATAATGCTACACAGGTCTGACAAGCCACAGGTTTACACCACCAGGGACATTGCTGGAGCCATTTGTTTGGTGGGGACAGACCACTCATAATGGGGATTGACCTTGGGGTAACTGCTAGCCCTATGTAGTATGGAGCCCTAGGAAGTGCTCTCAAGCTGTCTAAAAGTCTGTCAGACTTATCTACCTTACCAACTGCTCAGTGTCTGCCAACCGTCTCCTCCAATCCCTACACTGGCTCCCAATTACCCAGCAAATTAAATTCAAAATGCAAACCACAACATGCAAAGCCATTCACAACTCTGCCCCGAGCTACATCACCAATCTTGTCTCCAAATATCACCCAAATCATCCTCTCCGCTCTTCTCAAGACCTCCTACTCTCAAGCTCTCTTGTCTCCTCCTTCCATGCTCATCTCCAGGATTTCTCCAGAGCCTCTCCCATCCTCTGGAACTCGTTACCTCCACCAGTCCGGCTATATCCCCTACTCTTGCTAACTTCAGGCGATCCCTGAAAATTCATCTCTTCAGGAAAGCCTATCACGTCTCCAACTAATCTCCTACCACTTCCATCATCTCATTACCACCTGCCCCACCCTATTAGATTGTAAGCTCTTTTGAGCAGTGCCCTCTTAATCCCCTTATATTTTATTGTATTATAACTGTATTGTGTCCTTTTTATATTGTAAAGAGCTGCATAAACTGTTGGTGGTATATAAATCCTGTATAGTATAATATAATAATAATAATAATAAACTCCTCCTCAGCTTTG
This sequence comes from Lithobates pipiens, assembly GCF_037356315.1. Lineage (NCBI taxonomy): Eukaryota > Metazoa > Chordata > Amphibia > Anura > Ranidae > Lithobates > Lithobates pipiens. The sequence goes on from NW_027507789.1 coordinate 200,194,266, forward strand.
TGCTACACGGGTCTGACAGGTGGTGGGTAGAGACAAGAGTCGACAACTACATTATTCAAACGCCTCATTTTTATGCTACATGGGTCTGATAAGCTGCAGGTTTACACCACCAGGAACATTGCTGGAGCCATTTGCTTGCTGGGGACAGAACACTCATAATGGGGATTGACCCTGGCAAACCGTTTTCCCCCTGTTAGACCTTTGTAGCATGGAGCAGAAGTAAGTGCTCTTAAACTCCTCCTCAGCTCTGTGCTACACAGGTCTGACGGGTGGTGGGCAGAGACAGGAGCTGACAACTACATCACTCCTTGTCTATCTGCCACACAGGCTTGACAAGTAGCAGTTTAAAAAAAGTGGGGAATGGAGCGCTAGTAGGAGCTACTGGTGAAAAATTCTGGGGCCATGATAAAGCTGGAGAAATGGGGAACACAGGGATTTCTTTGTGAAAATTAGACAGTTTTGTCAGTTCAAATCTGTAAGTTCTGTTATATGTTGCAAGCGGCAGCCAGCTCCTCAGAGTAGAAGGGACTCTGTAGTATTGGAGAGAGAGAGAGATAGAGCAGCGCCGCTCTAAGGGTAGTAAATAATTAAAAAATTGTGGCTTTAATCATAAAAAAGGTTTGCACTCACATTTTGAGTAAATAAAAACAGGCAAGGAATGGTCAGCCTGGCTGACGTTGTCCATTGCGGAAAAAACACACTCCGGAGCTACTCAGCATGCCGGAAACGGCTGGGGTCTGACCCCTCACCGCAGCCCAGCAGGAAACAGGAAGCCAGCCGAGGACATCTTATAGTGAACCATTCCTTGCCTGTTTTTATTTACTCAAAATGTGAGTGCAAACCTTTTTTATGATTAAAGCCAAAACTTTTAAATGATTTACTACCCCTAGAGCGGCGCTGCTCTATCTCTCTCTCTCTTGACAAGTGGCAGGACTACACTACCAGGGACATTGGTGGAGACATTTGTTTGCCGAAGATAGACCCTTTGTAATGGGGACTGGCCTTGGCAAATGAAGACATAAGCCCGTGTTGTTGGAAAGTAAAATTTGCACTGGAACTAGCAGCACTTACATGATTTAGGCCGTGCTCGCTGGCAGATGGGGGTCATGAAAAACAACTGTCCTCTTGATGGGTTTTTCTTTAAACTTGGGTAGCAATTTAAGTTTCTTAGACCAATTGAGATTGTAGTGTGGCTTAGAACACAAGATCTGATGAACACAGGCTCTTAGCAGGTTATTAAGCTCACAATCACTGGGGCACATTAAGTCTATCTGAATGCAAAATTGTTCCCAAATGGAGGGCAATTAGATGCAAATGTCACAGATCTAATTTAACCTCGTTTATGCAGAACAGGGCAGAAGAGAGGAAGAATCGTTGTAAAGAATCAGATCAGTCAAGCATGCATTCTCTAGAAAAAACAACGGTATCAACCTGCACTTTCCTTGAACACATCTGTTTAAGCTTTCATCGTAGAAGTAAATCATTGGTTAAACAATTCACACTTTCTATCCTGACTTTAGGGCACTACATGGAGCCCCACACCCCTCTCCCTCCCGTGGCGACTTTGCAGGAACAGTCAGCCAGATTGACTGGCATTAGCTGCTGGCACTCTGCATGTGACATAAGTCGAGCCCTAAGTGCTGTAAGACAATTCCGTCAATGCTGCCAATCGGTCCCCGCTACAAGTGACTGTCACCCTACATTACTGTAAAGTGTGAGCTTGATTTAGGGCTGTCACACAGGATCAGTTTTCGTGGGCACTAAATGTACAGAGAGGGCCAAAGCGCCCAATGTAGTTTCGTGGCAAGACCTCGTCAGCGCGAATTTTCTTCAACAGATTTCACCAAGCCCTTCTGCCGTCTTTCTTCCCAGTGCTTTTTTTTTTTCCCTGTAGAAAAGCTTTTCTTTCTTGTATGAGAGCTTTAAAAAACTGAAGCATCTAAAGAGAAATTTGCTGACAATGTTCCCGCAAGTCAGAATTGTCTTAAAATCTCAAAGCGTCTACTTTATTATGTACAAAGTTTTGTTGTCGTCTGCAAGAGCTGGCAATTTTCCTTTAAAAGAAGAGCGCTTGCCTAGATGCGCCAGCAATTAATGTAAAGTTGTAACAGATAGTGTACCAAGTTTTTTTTATGAGCATAGCAGACTAAAGGTGCATAATTATTGCCAGCGGGTGACTGTGGCATGCTAGTGGTGCAGTGTAGGTGACATTGTGATGTCACAGGCGTACTGACATTTACTGTATTCCTGCAGCTCTTCTGTACAAAGGATCTTGGTCTTCTTTGATGTTGCATATATGGCTGCGGATGTTCCTCTAAAAAATAAACTGAGACTGAATACTGTACTTATGTTTTTGATGTGCGCGGAACATTATTTTAACACATCCAAGCATAGTGTACCATGCATGGAATTTCCCAAGTTGAGTAAGGGTCTGTTCGCACCACTAGTTCTGCTTTCTAGATGCGTTTCTCCATTAGCGTTTTTTGATCTGTTCCATTGTGCTTTTTCCCGTCATCTCAATTGAGTACAATCAAGGACATGTGCGTTACGATGCATTCTTGATGTGTTATGCGTGCCATACAGAAAAAAAACGATGCATGCTCTACTTTTGTTGACTGCATTGGAACACACTGCACTGGTGTAAATTAGGACCATTGGAATCCATGTTATGCACTGTTTTTGATGCAGAATAAAACATGCATTGGGCTGCATCTGGTGTGAACCAGCCCAAAGTCTTAAGCAGCCCAGGGATATGCAATTAGGGGACCCCCAGCTGTTGCAGAACTACAACTCCCATGAGGCATAGCAAGAATCTGACAGCCACAAGCGTGACATCCAGAGGCAGAGGCATGATGGGACTTGTAGGTTTGCAACAGCTGGAGATCCGCTAATTGCATATCTCTGCCATAGATGCCGATTTTTGTCCATGGGGGAAGGAAAGAAATTCCCTTGATTTCCCCATCAACACAATCAGTGTTGATGAGGGAATGCCCTCCTGCAGCACTATTGTATTCTGCAGGTGGGGGGCACAGGGAGCCTTCCCAGCAGGCAGAACATAATGATTACTGGTAGTGGCTATTGCCACCGGCAGTATTTGCATGTAAAAAATACAACAGGCTGGTTGCACCCAAGTCGATTGATGGATAGACTTGGGTACAATCAGCCTTACCATACACGGATCAAATCTCGGCTAGTCCCTGCTGAACTGGCCACATTTTGATCCATGTGTGGCCTACTTAAACGGGTTGTAAAGGCAGAAGGTTTTTTTATCTTAAAGCATTCTTTGCATTAAGATAAAAAAACTTTCTTTGGGCAGCAGCCCCCCTCAGCCCCCCTAATACTTACCTGAGTCTATCTCGATCCAGTGATGTTGCATGAGAGACTCAGCGGCCTGGGACTCTCCCTCCTCATTGGCTGAGACAGCAGCGTGGCACCATTGTCAATCAAAGTCAGGGAGCCAATGAGGAGATTCTATGCATTAAGATAAAAAGCCTTCTGTGTACAACAGCCCCCCCCAACACTTACTTGAGGTCCCTCTCTGTCCAGCGATGTCCACAAATTTCTCAGCCATCCAAGATTCTCCCTCCTGATTAGTTGAGACACCATTGGCTGCTGCTGCTGTCAATCAAAGTCAGCTGGTCAATCAAGGGAGCGTAGGGGCAGGGCCAGGTCGGGGCTCGGTGTCTGAATGGACACAATGAGCTGCGACTTGGCTCGGGCGCCCCCATAGCAAGCTGCTTGCTGTGGGAGCACTCAACAGGAGGGAGGGGCCAGGATCACAGAAGAGGGACCCAAGAACAGGAGGATCGGGGCTGCTCTGTGCAAAACTATTACCCAGGGCAAGTAAGTATCTTATGTTTGTTATTTTTAAAAATAAAAAAAACAAGACTTTAGTATCACTTTAAAGGGGTTGTAAAGACAATTTTTTTTTTTTTAAATAACAAACTTGTTATACTTACCTCGTTTTGCACAGAGTGGCCCCGAACCTGGTCTTCTGGGGCCTCTCGGTGGCTGTCTCAGCTCCTCCCCGCAAGAACTAACCACCTTCATGCGAGCTCTTTCGCATGCTGGTTAGTTCTTGCAGGCGTGCTTCCGTGATACGGCCGGCAGCTATAGCGCTCCGGTGCCCTCCGCCACGGCAGAGGCAATTAGACAAGTGAGGGGAAGATGGCACCCACCCGTCTCCATAACAGTGCAGGGCAGAAGCGACATCAAAACGTCACCATAGCTCTTAAAGGGCCATTTAAAAAAAAAAAAAAATTTAAATGACACTTTTTTTTTATTTTTTATTACATTTTAGTGTAAATATGAGATGTGAGGTGAGCCCGCACCACCCCTATTGGTGGTTGTTATGGATGGTCTTACTGGCCAATAGGAAGATGTGGTGGCAGTCCAATGCTGAGACTAAAATGTGCTTAGTTCAGCGTTTTTGGGTTTCAGGGCCGCTCTGGATATGAAATAAAGACATGTGTAGGCTTTAAGAGGTGTCTACAGCCAGGGACGCAACGCGTTTGATTTTCCTGGGTAAGTTTCGGCAAGCCAGTTCTCTCTCCTACTCACACAATGCTTTGCGAGCTGCAGATTGTAATAGCGGTCCTTGAGTTGTGTGCATTAGAATAATGACCTCAATTGATGCTACAAACATAATTACATTGATATGTTCCTGATGGCGATAAGCACTGACACTTCCCTTGATCTCGGAATAGTTTTACTTAGGAAACACATGCTCCAATTTTCCCCATCTCCACACGCGGCATTCTCTCCGCTTCTCCCAGAAGGCTTTATTTAGAACAAGTGTCTGAATTAATGGGGGAAAAAAAAAAAAAGCCGATGAAACAACAAGGCGAGCGCTACAGAGCGCCTCTCTGGAAGGTGCCCCTCTCTGATTACTCGTTGTGTTACATTTTAATATTTCACTGCAGATAACCTAACCCTGGGCTATATCCGCCGCTTAAATTATTTTCCCGTTTTCACATCTCCGCTGTGATCCCGCTCTTGACTGAACAATGGTGACACATGACATATTGGGGGTTGATTGCGTCTGATTTTATCGTACTGATAACGTGTCATTTGTAATCTTTAGTTGATAAAACATGCGGCCAGCTTTCTGGAAGAAGACACCCATTTTTTGGTATGCGGCACACATCTGCTTTGTAATAACTTAATGCAAGGAGATCGGGCTGTCTGTATGTTACAGGGGTTGAGAAAGCACATTAGCATCAGATATTTAGTATGTCTATGTTTACTTGGTACTAGTGACCTAGCTGAGACTTAAAGCTGAACTCCGGGCAAACCGCTAAATACACACATGAAATGCATACATGAGAGCTAAGAAAATGCACCGGGCTTGCTCTGTTTTCCAATGCTACTTGCATGAAGGCGTTATTTCAAGCTGTCTTAGATCTGTATCAGCCTTTATTTAGCTGTTTATGCAATCTCACTAATACCTGTCACCAGGGGTGTTGCTAGGTCTACAAAAAATCGGGAGCAACAGCCCATAGCTGCATAGTAAAAAAAGTCATACACTTGGGTGGGCATAAACATGTATATACAGTAATATGTGTGTGTGTATATATCCCAAAAGAGTCCCCCCCTTTACATCAGGGTCCCCAGAGAGACCCCTCTTTACATCAGGGTCCCCAGAGAGCCCCCCCCCCCTTTACATCAGGGTCCACAGAGAGCCCCCCTTTACTTTAGGGACCCCAGAGAGCCCCCCCTTACATCAGGGTCCCCAGAGAGCCTCCCCCTTACATCAGGGTCCCCAGAGAGCCTCCCCCTTACATCAGGGTCCCCAGAGAGCCTCCCCCTTACATCAGGGTCCCCAGAGAGCCTCCCCCTTACATCAGGGTCCCCAGAGAGCCTCCCCCTTACATCAGGGTCCCCAGAGAGCCCCCCTCCTTACATCAGGGTCCCCAGAGAGCCCCCCTCCTTACATTAGGGTCCCCAGAGAGCCTTCCCCTTACATCAGGGCCCCCAGAGAGCCCCCCCCCTTACATCAGGGTCCCCAGAGAGCCTCCTCCTTACATCAGAGTCCCTAGAGAGCCCCCCTTTATATCAGAGTCCCCAGAGAGCCTCCTTACATCAGAGTCCCCAGAGAGCCTCCTCCTTACATCAGGGTCCCCAGAGATCCTCTCCCTTAAATCAGGATCCCCAGAGAGCCTCTCCCTTAAAATCAGGGTCGCCAGAGAGCCTCCCCCTTGCATCAGGGTCCCCAGAGAGCCTCCTCCTTACATCAGAGTCCCCAGAAATCCTCCCCCTTGCATCAGGGTCCCCAGAGATCCTCCCCCTTGCATCAGGGTCCCCAGAGAGCCTCTCCCTTAAATCAGGGTCCCCAGAGAGCCTCCCCCTTAAAATCAGGGTCACCAGACAGCCTCCCCCTTGCATCAGGGTCCCCAGAGAGCCCCCCACTTACATCAGCGTCCCCAGAGAACCTCCCCTCCAATTGGGGACCCCTGCAGAGACTCTGGGCTATGGGCCCCAGATTCGGGGCTATAGCCCCAAAAGCCACCCCCTAGCGATGCCACTGCCTGTCATCTAGATGGACACTGGGATCTCAGGGGTGCCTTATATAATGTGCATTTTAATATGCAGTAAGCCCTGTGTCCATCCATGTAAAGCATATGTAACCCCAACATTTCATATTCCTAATATGTGCCTACTGTACCATGTACGAATGTGCTGTGAATAAGGCTCCCGCCGAAACGAATTATCCCTAATGCCGTGTACACACGATCAAACAAGCGGGTGGAAAAGTCCGGCAAACTCAAGTCCGCCAGACAATCCCCCCGTGTGTCGCCTCCGGCATACTTTTTTGACCCGAAAGTACGGCGGACTTAGAAGGGAGTGTTGCACTCCAATCTTCCCGCCGGACTCGCATTTCGGCGGACATTCCAGCCGTGTGTATGCCAGTCCGCCGTACTTTTGAAATGAGCAGACTTTTCCCGCGCGGAGAAAAGTCTGCTCATTTCGAGCGGGTCTGCAGGTAGGCGGGGCCCGCGAAGGAGACGCCGCTGGCACCGTCACCTGGTATGGACTTAAAGGGGAACCCCAACGCCGGAAAAAAACGGCGTGGCGGTCCCCCCCAAGTACACAACAGACCCTTGTCCGAGCATGCTACCCGGCCGGCCAGGAAAGGAGGGGCGAGCGAGCACCCCCTCCTGAGCCGTACCAGGCCGCGTGCCCTCAACATGGGGGGTGCCTTGGGGAAGGGGGGCCCGCGCGGCCCCCCCCACCCCAAAGCACCTTGTCCCCATGTTGATGAGGACAAGGGCCTCTTCCCGACAACCCTGGCCGTTGGTTGTCGGGGTCTGCGGGCGGGGGGCTTATCGGAATCCGGGAGCCCCTTTTAATAAGGGGGCCCCCGGATACCGGCCCCCCACCCTATGTGAATGAGTATGGGGTACAATGTACCCCTACCCATTCACCTGTAAAATAAAGTACAAAAAAAAAACACAACACACAAGATAAAATAATTTATTGCACAGCTCCGGAGGTCTTCCGTCTTCGGGGGTCTTCTCGCCGGACTCCTCCGCTATCTTCTTGTAGCTCTTTTACTAGCGGAGGAGCCCGGCATTCTTCTTCGTCGCTGCAGCCTCTTCTTCCGACTTCGGGGGTCTTGTCCCCCTCTTCGGTTCTTCTGCCGGGCCACCGCGCCTTCTTATAGCTCTTTTACAGGCGGTGGCCCGGTCTTCTGTCGCCGCCGCCTTCCGTTCTTCTTCTTCTTCTTCTTCTTCTCCTTCTTCTCCTGGAGATGTTGACTCGACGTTCTCTCCGGCCGCAATGCCAGGGACGCGCTGCGCTGCCACTTATATAGCGTGCTCGGACAAGGGTCTGTTGTGGACTTGGGGGGGGGGGACCCCCACGCCAATTTTTTTCGGCGTTGGGTTTCCCCTTTAAGTCCATACCAGGCAGCGGGGCCAGCGACGTATCCCTCGCGGGCCCCGCCTACCTGGAGACGCGCTCGAAATGAGCGGACTTTCCTCCGCGTGTGTGGGCGAGTCCGTTCATTTCAAAAGTAGGGCGGATAGTACGGCGGACCTAGTACGCCGTATTAGTCCGCTGAAAAAGTGCCGTGTGTGGGCAAGTAGCCCGTTCGGAAAGTCCAACGGACAGTCTGGCGGGAAGTCCGCCAGACTAAGAATGTCGGACAAACGGCTACGTGTGTACGCGGCTTTACCATTTTGTACATGGTCATATTGGAATAAACATTATCAAGACTTTTTCTCCAGTGTGCTGTTTACTGTCCTTCTAGCAGCTTCACTGATCAGAGCGGTATTTTCTGTGAGGTACATGTATAAAAAAAGTACCATAGGCATGCACAAGGGGTGTGCTGGATGTGCCTGGGCACACCCTAATCCAGTGACGGTTGGTGGTATTTTTTGGGGGGGGGGGTGGCAAACTGTCCACCCACCGCCATTGCCGGCGGCTTCACCCTGTGTCTCCTCTTCCTCTGCTTCGGCAGCTTCCTCTGCATCTCCCCCCCCCCTCCTCCTCCTCGGCGGCCAATATAATCACTTCTGCTCTCAGCCAGGGTGACGGGTCTCAGGACCCACTTGTGTGTGCCCCGCTGTGACATTTCCTCACAGTAATACTTGACAGCCCCACCCACGGGACTCCTTTTGCTCCAGCCTGTCCCTCTCTGGTGAGGCCTGTGTCTGTGTGAGTACAGCGGAGGGGGCATGGCACGGTGGAGATGGGAGCATTGGGAGAGGTGGCACTGGTGGGACTCCCAATCAATATTGCCCACCCACTGCAGAGGAGAGCCCTGATGAGATTGGGGATGAAGAGGTAAGGAGGAGGATGGATCATCCGATCTACATCTACTGGTGGAGTGTGAGTAGTGCAGGAAAAAGGAATCAGGTAGGTCAGTGTATTGGTCATGTAGGTTAGTGTAGTGGTCAGGTAGGCTAGTGTAGTGGTCAGGTAGGTTAGTGTAGTGGTCAGGCAGGTCAGTGTAGTGGTTAGGCAGGTCAGTGTAGTGGTTAGGCAGGTCAGTGTAGTGGTTAGGCAGGTCAGTGTAGTGGTTAGGCAGGCCAGTGTAGTGGTTAGGCAGGCCAGTGTAGTGGTTAGGCAGGCCAGTGTAGGGGTCAGGTAGGTCAGTGTAGGGGTCAGGTAGGTCAGTGTAGTGGTTAGGTAGGTCAGTGTAGTGGTTAGGTAGGTCAGTGTAGTGGTTAGGTAGGTCAGTGTAGTGGTTAGGTAGGTCAGTGTAGTGGTCAGGTAGGTCAGTGTAGGGGTCAGGAAGGTCAGTGTAGGGGTCAGGAAGGTCAGTGTAATGGTTAGGCAGGTCAGTGTAGTGGTTAGGTAGGTCAGGCTGGGGGTCAGGTAGGTCAGTGAAATGGTGATGGTCAGGTAGGTCAGTTTAGGGGCCAGGTAGGTTAGCCTAGGGGGCAGGCAGGTCAGTGTAGTGGTCAGGTAGGTCAGTTTAGGTAGGTCATTGTAGGGGACAGGTAAGTCAGTGTAATGGTCAGGTAGGACATGTGTTACATGGGCAGGGCAAAGGGGGTGGAGTCAGAGGCGGAACCAAGGGGGGTGGCAAAATGAGGTCTTGCCTAGGGTGTCAAAAATCCTTGTACCAGCCCTGGCTGAAAACTCAGCCTGCTCTCCTCCAATGATTAGACTTGTCCTGGCATCTCCACCCCCCCCCCCCCCCCCCCACACAGCCATTCACTGGGAAGGTCAGTGTGCTGTTGTTTCCCCCCCCCCCTTGCAGCTGAGAACAGAGAGAATGTGATCACTTATAAAGAAGGGGGAAAAGGGTATTTTTAATGTTTTTTTATATCTATACACAAATATTTTCCCTTTCATTTCTATATTAAACTGAATGGGTTGTTTTAGGAGGTGCGATCCCTTGATGATCTTGGTTTTCATGCTCTCCAGTGTATCTTTGGCAATGTGTGTATCATCCTCATCCTTTCTGGAAAGATCAGGACATTTAAACTGAGACGATCCATAGGAATCCCCAGAGAACCATTTTAAAAACCATGTCTTTTTTTTTTTTCTCCACTTCCACGTTAAGGTCTATTTTGTGAACATCGGTCACGTAATTTTGGAATTGAATCCATTTTAATTGTAGAAGTGCAAAATGTGGCTGAGTCCAAGCCGGGGTGGGGGGGGGGGGAGGGAGTAGGCTGGGCACTTTATTTCCGGATCAGCTGGATTTGTATTAAAATAGATAGTTTTTTTTTTAGAGAGCGCTTATTATTTAAAGAGCAAATTCTGAACTGTTGGTATAAATGTTTAATTTAAAAGCGCGAGTGTACATTATAGAAGCTGGATATTGACAGACACATAACAAGTCCAAGTCATTTAGTGATTTCTTTCTAGGAAGCTGACGGTGCTGAAACTAAACCTGTGAATATGGATTCCTGTTTTTTTTTTTTTTTTTTTTTTTTTTAGTCCTTATCCAGATAGGACGGCCATTCATTAGATTCATCACAGGAGCTGTTGCCAACCCAGAATGCCATGCACGGCTTGAGTATTCTGTATTACAAGACATAGCTCAGGGTAATGCCACTGGCTAAGATTGCTGCATAATTGGCAACTGAATGATGTATGAGGTTTTTTTTTTTTTTTTTTTTCTTTTTTTTTTTTCCTTTTTTTTTTTTTTTTTTTAAATCCACATTACGTAATAGAATTAATTGCCAGAAAATATCTGCAAATGTCAAAGACCAAATCATCATGGCCTTAAGAGAAAGTCAGTAAATGTGTAATAATGGTGTATTTCCGGAGATTATATATTTTTTTTTTTTGGTCACACGAAAGTCATTTTGAATCTGCATTTCACGTTTGTATTTGCTGTTCTCTGTGTATTCGTCAGGGCATTTAATGCAATGATTAATTGAATTGCCCTCTAATGGTTATTTGTTTATCAATGCTTTCAGAGCTCTTTTCTGTCAACAACTGGGGTAAAATCAATTACAGGAAGAGCCACCAAGAGAGCGTACAATCTAATGGCCGTCCAGTGAGAGCAGTATTTTATACAGCCAGAAATCCTAGCAGAAACAAAATTTATTTTTATTTTTTTATTTTTTTTTTATTTATTTTTTTAACGCCGGGCTCTTGGTGATGAAAACCCCATATAAATAAAATGGGGTTCAAGCATCTCTTTAAAAATAAAACCTATAACCTTATCATGTAATTTCCCTCTGACACTTTAAAGCACGGGTGCTCAACCCGTGGCCCTCCAGCTGTTGCAGAACTACAAGTCCCAGCATGCTTCTCCTTTTGAGAGTCATGCTTGTGTAGTTGAAAGCCTTGCAATGCCTCATGGGACTTGTAGTTCCTCAACAGTTGGAGGGCCACAGGTTGAGCACCCAGATTGTAAAGGCAGAAGGCTTTTTTTTTTTTTATCTTAACCACTTCAGCCCTCGGAAGGATTTACCCCCCTTCCTGACCAGAGCGTTTTTTTTTTTGCGATTCGGCACTTCGTCGATTTAACTGACAATTGCGCGGTCGTGCGACGTGGCTCCCAAACAAAATTGGCGTCCTTTTTTTCCCACAAATAGAGATTTCTTTTGGTGGTATTTGATCACCCCTGCGGTTTTTATTTTTTGCACTATAAACAAAAAAAGAGCGACAATTAAAAAAAAAAACACAATTTTTTGCTATAATATTTAATTATTTATCCCCAAAAATATACAAAAAAAACATTATTTTTCCTCAGTTTAGGCCGATACATATTCTTCTACATATTTTTGGTAAGAAAAATCGCAATAAGCGTTTGATTGGTTTGCACAAAACTTATAGCATCTACAAAATAGGGGATAGATTTATGGCATTTTGATTATTTTTTTTTTTACTAGTAATGGCAGAGATTAGTGATTTTTATCGTGACTGTGACATTTTGGCGGATACATCGGACAATTTTGACACATTTTTGGGACCATTGTCATTAATACAGCGATCGATGCTATAAAATTGCACTGATTACTGTAAAAATGTCAGGAGCAGTGAAGGGGTTAACCACTAGGGGGCAGTGTAGGGGTTAAGTGTTCCTAAGGGCGCGTTTCTAACTGTATGGGGGCGTGGCCGTGTGTGACATCACACTGATCGCTTCTCCCGGTGACGGGGAGCAGACGATCAGTGTGCTGTCATTAGGCAGAATGGGGAGATGCTGTTTACATCGGCATCTCCCCGTTCTTGAGCTCCGTGACACGATCGCGGGTTTCCCCACGGCAGTGGAGTCTGCAGGACCCGCGGGTACGTTACTTTGCCCAGCCGTGCCATTCTGCCGACGTATATGTTCCTGTCCCTACCCTGCTGTCTGCTGGGAAACACACGGGTCCCAGAGACAGCAGGGACCGTTCGGATTGCACTGCGCGACTCGTGCATGCACAGTAGGGATTCCCATACCGAAGATGGCGGCGGCACCCATGAGCCGAGCAACAGATCGGCTTCGGGTGCCGACATTGCGGGCGCGCTTAACAGATGAGCGTCCATATTTTAAAAGTTAGCAGCTGCAGTATTTGTAGCTGCTGACTTTAAATAAAATTAAAAAAATAACGGCAGAACTCCCGCTTTAATGCATTCTATGTTCTAAATCCAAAATCTTATTATTAAATGGAATAGATAAACTCCCTGTCACTTAAGATATCTCAGTCCCACTGGGGAGTAACCCTCTAACTTTCTGTCCTGTAGACACAACAGGAAGTGAGAAGAATTCTTTCTACCATGGGGGAGAAACACTCTAATTCATCCAAAAGGTGTTCTATCTGGTTGAGGTCAGGACTCTGTGCAGGCAAGTGAAGTTTCTCCACCCAAAACTCGCTCATCCATGTTTTTATGGACTTTGCTTTGTGCACCGGTCCAAATCATTTAGTGGAGGGGGGGGATTATGGTGTGGGGTTGTTTTTCGGGGGTTGGACTTGTCCCCTTAGTTCCAGTGAAGGGGACATTTAAGGCGTCAGCATGCCAAGACATTTTGGACAATTTCATGCTCCCGTGGGAGTCTTAGACAGGTATCTGCACCCCCCTCCCCCCTGAAAGGTGTCAAATTTGACACCGAAGTTGTCAGTGACCAGCCCCTCAGCCCCCCCCCCCCCCCGTTTTACTTACCTGAACCCTCAAACTTGTCCCACGGGCTGTCTCTCTGCCTGGGGTTCTCGGCTGTTGATTGGATAGATTGATAGCAGCGCAGCCATTGGCTCCCGCTGCTGTCAATCAAATCCAATGACGTGAGCGCCGGGGGGCGGGGGCCGAGTCCTGCATTCATTGTTTTTTTTTTTTTTTTAAACCTGAACCTTTAGTGTCACTTTAAGGTGGTGGTAAAACCGAAGCTCAACTGCCTAGTTTTATTGCCTATAGATGAGCCCTTATAAGTAGAGAATTGACACACTATTGCCCCTTCTAAGACAACTGGCCTAAGTTCAAAGGCCAGGTAGTTCATTATGCTTCCAAAGAATTTGGATTGTCAAATTTCCACATTATTTGTGGGAACTGCAAAGTAGCAGCAAACCTATTAGTTAGTTATACTGAGCAGGGTAATGAGGGTAACACATCGCTTGACCTTGTGGCGAGGAATTTAAAAAGTTCAACTTGACCTCTCTTTCTATATCGTTATCACTTGGCATTTTTGTGTGGAGTTTTCCTCCACTGCCGATACATGGTCCCATGCAGCCTCATTGAAATTTATTTTCATAAAGTGATTGTAAAGGCTATTTATTTTTTTTTCTATAAAAATAACAAGCATGTTATACTTACCTGCTCTGTTGCAGTTGGTTTTGCACAGAGCAGCCCAGATCCTCCTCTTCTCGGGTCCCTCTTCTGTGATCCTGGCCCCATCCCTCCTGTTCAGTGCCCCCACAGCAAGCAGCTTGCTATGGGGGGTCACCTGAACCAAGTCACAGCTCCCTATGTCCAATCCCGGCCCCGCCCCCTCTCTCCCCTGATTGGCTAGTTGATTTTTATTGACAGCAGCGGGAGCCAATGGCGCCACTGCTGTGTCTTAGCCAATCAGGAAAGAGAATCTCAGAGGTCTGAGACACCCATGGTCATTGCTGGACAGAGAGGGACCTTGGGTAAGTATTAGGGGGTCTGCTGCACACAGAAGGCCTTTTATCTTAACGAGTAGAATGCATTAAGATAAAAAAACCTTCTGCCTTCACAACCCCTTTAACACTGTGATAGTAAAACTCGACCAAATATTATCCCTCACACATTGCAACCGGCTCTCCAATTATTTATGAGCTTCGGACAGGAGAGAATTGGATATCCAGCAGAGAGGAGCGAGACCTTGACATCAGCCTAACAACAACTCATTTGAAAACTGATTTAACCACTTCTGGACCGCCCACCATCGTTATACATGGGCACATTGAAGAGGAATATCGTTATGGCAGCAGCTAGCTGCCATAACCGCGATATCCTCTTCTTCAGCGGGCGGTCCGCTACAAGATAAAAGTGGTCTCTGCAGCGGAATCCTCGCAAGATCACTTTTATCAGTGGCGGGAGAGTGTGCCCTCCGCCGCTTACCAGAGCCGTCTGCAGCGGCGGAGGCGATCGCATGTTGTCCCTTGTGTGACATGGAGACAAGTAAACGCTACAACTTTTGCGCAAACCAATCAATAATCGCTTATTGCGATTTTTTTTTTTACCAAAAATATGTAGAATACGTATCGGCCTAAACTGAGGAAAAAAAATGTTTTTTTATATATTTTTTGGGGATATTTATTATAGCAAAATGTAAAAAATAATGCGTTTTTTTCAAAATTGTCGCTCTACTTTTGTTTATAGCGCATAAAATAAAAACCGCAGGGGTGATCAAATACCACCGAAAGAAAGCTCTATTTGTGGGAAAAAAAGGACGCCAATTTTGTTTGGGAGACACGTCGCACGTCCGCGCAATTGTCAGTTAAAGCGGCGCAGTGCCGAATCGCAAAATGGGGCCTGGTCCTTTGGCTGCAAATTGGTCCGGGGCTTAAGTGATTAAAATGCCATTCATTTTTTTTTTTTTAAACATTTATTATTATTATTATTATTCACAATTTATTATTATTTATTATTTAATATAATTTATTATTTAATATAATTTATTATTATTTGTATTATTATTATTATTTATTATTCACAATTATTATTCACGATTTATCACAATTAATTGGTTTCTTTTATTTTTCACATAGAGTTGAGTTTTAAATACAATACCGTGTTTTCATGTTTAGGTGCAGTGTCCCTTTTAACTGTGATCGACTCTTTATTTTGTCTTATTAATGCTTCCTGCCTCAGAAGGTTCCTTTTCCTTGAGCCGTGGCTGAGGACACCTGAGCCCCAGGCCTCTGTTTATAGACTTCTAATCCTCTTAGCAATCACTTAGCACCGAGCATCACAATTCCCTGATCGCATTCATCCTAATTATGCATTTAGAAACCCATTAACTTCCTGCGCATTAGGGTCCTCCAGTGTGATCAACGTGTCACAATGTATCTAACATTCTTTTTCCATTTGTGAAGCATCACTGTGTTCTAATATAAGCTGCAGATTTTCCTCCAGGAAACATCAAGTAGAAACTGGTGTAGAAGGCATCACTACTTTGGACATCGGCTTTAAATTAAGCCAAGATCAGTCTATATCAGTGTTTCTCAACTCCAGTCCTCCATGCGCCCCAACAGGTCATGTTTTCAGGATTTCCCTCAGATGAAGCGGCTGTGGTAATTACTAAGGCAGTGAAACTGATCAAATCACCTGTGCAAAATAATTGAAAGCCTGAAAAACATGACCTGTTGGGGCACCTTGAGGACTGGAGTTGAGAAACACTGGTCTATATACATGAGATGACTGTGGCAATAGTGAGGTCTGAAAAACTCGAAACTTTGAGGGAAGAGTGGAGAATTTAGCTAAATACAGGGCTTTTTTCCAGGGGGAACTTGGTGGAACTCAGTTCCACCACCTCTGGCTCAGACCCTTGGGGGGGACCTGCTAAACACAATCACTTGTAAACACAGAAGTCTGGTTTCTGTGTTTACAAGTGGCAGCTCTGCACTCTGTGTGTAACTCCCCTGAACTCTGCACTCTGTATGTAATGCAATCCTGGTATTTAAAGTGGTTGTAAACCCTTACAACACACTTTGACCTACAGGTAAGCCTAGATTAAGGCTTACCTGTAGGTCCAAGAAATATCTCCTAAACCTATAAGGTTTAGGAGATATTTGCCCAAAGACAGGCACAGCTGTCTACGGCGCATGAGCCGTAGACAGTGGCGCGCAGGTGCACTGAGCGTGGCATTTTCAGCGATGGAGCTGCCGTGCGTGTCGGCTCCCGTGCGCATGCGCGGGAGTGACATCATCGCGGCTTCGCCTGCGAGACCCCACCGCCGGACTACAGGGGACAGCGGTGACTTCGCTGGCTCCTGTGTCAGGTAAGTGACACATAATGGACTACTATGCGATGCATAGTAGTCCATTATGCTTTGCCTTTGCAGGGAATGAAAGAGGAAGTAAACTCATCAGGGTTTACTTCCTCTTTAATGCCCATTTAAAACCCTCCTACTGTTCGTTAAATTTGACTGACCACACCCACTATTTGATGTGATTTGGAGGGTGTGTGTGGGTGGAGGGGTTTTGGGGGGTTGCGGTTGAGTTCCAGCACCTATTGTTTGAGAACAAAAGCCCTGGCTAAATACAATGCCACCCCTAGTTACCTCCTCACCCCAAAATTCAAAGGTCTGTAAAAAAGACAATGAGAATAAAATGTGCTGTCTGTGCTAAGCAGTCATGAGGTTTGATACCTTTGACAAAGAGCACTCAGGTTAGACAGAATGCAGAAGAAAATGAACAGCAGGGCGCTGAGGTCAGTATCAAATAAAAATCACTTTATTAAAATAAGCAGCACGCTTACATTGAAGTTAGCATGAAACAGCAGTGATGGGGAACACCTGAGACCAAGCAGCTGTGATCAGTGTGAGGCTATAGGCATCAATGAGCAAACAGAAACTGAGGATGACAGGAGGCCAGCCAGCTCAAGGTATGAATATTAGCAGTGTCTTTTTTTTTTTCTCTCAATCAAATAGGTTTTTATTGACATTTTGTTATTTTTTTACAAAAACAAAACAGAATAAAAAAGGTGAAAATGGTAGTAAATGTACATTGAAGAATCAGTATTATACATTTCCGCTACCAACCTCTCATGAGCAGCACTCACAAACGAAATAACAGAAGCGGCATCTTTTTTAGTTGCACAAGAGGATGACAGCTGTGAAAATAGCCTGGTTGATGTCGGAAGAGGGGGTGCGCATGACACGTTTCCAGAGACTTTGCCCTCTTTTTCAAATGCATGTGAAAAAGAGGGTGAAGTACCTGAAAACGCATCAGTTGGCTCCCTGTCATCCTCGGTCTCTGTTTGATCAGTGAAGCCTACAGCCTGACACTGATCACAGCTGCTTGGTGTCAGGTGTTCCCTATCCATGCTGTTCCATGCTAACTTCAATATTAGTGTGCTGCTTATTTTAATAAATTGATTTTTATTTGATACTGACCTTAGCACCCCGCTGTTAATTTTCTTCTACATTGAGGTGATCCTAAAATATTCAAAGCCTGCATGCTGAAAATTTTCCGTCCCCAACTGCAATTGCATACTGCTCAGCACTTCAGGATGGAATATAATTTAAGTGAGTTTAACACTACTAAACCCCTGGACCAACAATTATGATCCCAAAAAATTAGAAAAGAAAATAATAATAATCCAAATTAAAAACTAAACAGAAAAATAATAGCTGCTGCTTGTTTAAAACATAAAAGCATATAAAATGATATATATAAAAAGCTCCAATCTTAAAACAAGAGTCCACTGATTATATATAGCAGCGCTCAAAACATGCAGAATCTTGTTCAGATGCCGTTCATTTGTGCTCATGAAATAGTGGTGATACAGTCCAGTTTGTGATAAGAAGAAAGATAAAGACCAACTTCCACCTCACATTCCACCTTTCGTGCTCTCAGAATAAGAGCCCCCCTTGGGGGTGCACTCACCAGAAAATCAAGAGTATATGAGCCTTCAGTATATCAAAAAATTATATTCCTTGGTCGCTAGATGTCACCATAATGGGGGAGGTCCGATGTTTTTCATAGAGGAAACAAGATTATACCGACATAGTGTAATATTGTTTAAACATCTTTATTAGAGCATTTATTAGAGCATTTAAGTACGTGTACTGTGCCTTATCCCTCGTGATGAACCACCTTAGGTAACCGCGGACGTCCGCTCTGTGCGCTGGATTCACTTCCTGGTACCCTGGTTGTTCACAACTGAGTGTATGGAACGCACACGTCACTTCCGGTGTGTGTTACGCCCTGACGCGTTTCGTCATTTCTGACTTCTATCGAGGGCGTCCTTAAATGCGATTGATTTTACTGTATTTGGTACGCATATTTATTTATATGGGGGGCTCTAATAAAGATGTTTAAACAATATTACACTATGTCGGTATAATCTTGTTTCCTCTATGAAAAACATCGGACCTCCCCATTATGGTGACATCTAGCGACCAAGGAATATAATTTTTTGATATACTGAAGGCTCATATACTCTTGATTTTCTGGTGAGTGCACCCCCAAGGGGGGCTCTTATTCTGAGAGCACGAAAGGTGGAACGTGAGGTGGAAGTTGGTCTTTATCTTTCTTCTTATCACAAACTGGACTGTATCACCACTATTTCATGAGCACAAATGAACGGCATCTGAACAAGATTCTGCATGTTTTGAGCGCTGCTATATATAATCAGTGGACTCTTGTTTTAAGATTGGAGCTTTTTATATATATAATTTTATATTGAGGTGATCCTACCCAGATCTTCTGCAGGAAGATCATACTGACACTTATATCTGTTTTGTAATCTCTTTTTATGCAAATATTTCTTGTAACACATTTGTTTTCTTTTTTCAAGAAATTATAAATCTTTAAGATTAATTTATGAGTTCTCTAACTAGGTATTAAGAAATATATTTCTTTAAAGAAGCTACTGTTACATTCCTGTCTGGGCATTGTCGTGAGTGATACAGACTTAAAGATCACAAACGCAAGAGTGGAGGTGGCTACTCTGTGTGATGGGTTAACTGCTTAGATGTCCTGTCCTAGTGACCACCACTCTCAGTCTTCAGTTGCTCATATTGTTGTTCCACAAGCTGGAAAATCTCAGCAGCATGAGGCCGAGAATGTCTAATTGTCACAGTGGCATACTTATGTCTGTGAGGATAGACAGACTACTGCTCACCAACAGCTTTCTGGGGAAACATCAATTGGCTGGAACAGAGATATACTATACCACTAGTGTCTCCTACCCCCATTCCCCTATATTGACTGAAACATGTTAGATTTACTCAGCTTCACTTTGAAGTGTCATTATACTTAAAGTGACTGTAAAGCTTTAACTTTATTTTGGTGAGGGGTTCCCCTTAATATTCATACCAGACCCAAAGGGCCTGGTAATGAACGGGGGGGCCTATGCCGTTTTTTTTAAATGAATTCTTATCTATATTGCTGGGATCCGACAATAAATTACTACACCTGCGATCAGTTTTAAATTACATTTTTTCCTTTAGAAATGTCATTTTGCTGTGGTACTGTCATAAACACAGGAACAATGCGCTACTTTACAGGCACGATATTTAAAGGAATATTTCATTTTTATTGTTTCATTTTAAGCATTATTAAAATCGCTGCTCCTGAAAAAACGTCAGTTTTTACAACTTTTTTTTGTATTGATACATGTCCCCTGGGGCAGGACCTGGGTCCCCAAACACTTTTTATGACAATAACTTGCATATAAGCCTTTAAAATTAGCACTTTTGGTTTTTCATATTCACTGTCCCATAGCCTTTAACGGTGTTCCCGGGCTTTTCAAAATTTGCTGCGAAGACCGCATAATGTTTGGCCAACGCCCAATGTTCGACTCGAACATCGGGCTCATCCCTAGTCTCTAGCAAATAGGTTGCATTCTCATTGATGTCACCAGGCTCTAGTTCATGGATAGACTCAGTGGGTGGCTGGTGCTCCATTTTTTAGGGGGAGGGCATCTCCTCCCCCTTGGTGGCTTCACAGCAGCTTCACCCTGAGTCTCCCCCCTCCTCTGCGACCAATATGGTCGCTTCTCCGCTCGGCCAATTGGGTCTGAAGAGCCGATTCCTGATTGATCGGGAGGAGAATCAAGAAGACAATAGCGAATATTAATTTGTTATTGCAACTGGGTGGGCTCATGGTGCAGTGCTCTGCGCCCCAAGCCCACCCTTTTTTGAAGCCAATTAGAGCCTCAGGCTCTAATCGTATGCTTCAAAAAAATAAAAATAAAAAAACATTGAAATCCATGTGTCTGGCGCCCTGCATGTAGATTAGAGACTGTGGTCATGGATTGGGGGGCAGTGCCCATGTGCCCTTATGGCCCCCACTGGATAGACTGCATTTTCGGTGAGATCACTGGTCTCTAGTGATAATGTAACATCTCAAGCAAGCCTTTGCCATCTGCTGGTATTTACCCAGCACTGCAGCTCAGGTCTCGGCAGCGTCGCTCCTTTACCTGTCTGGATCTTGGATTATGTTCAAGATCTGTTTGTCTGAATTTGCTTTCACCATCAGTCTACTGACTCTGCCACTGTCTGCTGTTTACACTGACAATTTGCCTCTGGACCTTGTTCTAGCATCTGTCCTGCCTAAATGTCATCTATCACCCCTGGTGAGAGAGAGGGACTGCCAAATTCTTTGATGGAGATTCATCTATAGTAATGTCACTGACTTCCAGTGAATGGGCAGGTTGTATTATCAGTAATGTAAGTGATCTCTAGTGAATGGATAGGCTGCATTCTCAATGATGCCACCGGTCTCTAGTGAATGCATAGGCTGTCTTTAGTGAATGCATAGGCTGTCTTTAGTGAATGCATAGGCTGTCTCTAGTGAAGGCATAGGCTGTCTCTAGTGAAGGCATAGGCTGTCTCTAGTGAAGGCATAGGCTGTCTCTAGTGAAGGCATAGGCTGTCTCTAGTGAATGGATAGGCTGCATTGTCAGTGATGTCACAGGTCTCTAGTGAATGCATAGGCTGTCTCTAGTGAATGCATAGGCTGTCTCTAGTGAAGGCATAGGCTGTCTCTAGTGAAGGCATAGGCTGTCTCTAGTGAAGGCATAGGCTGTCTCTAGTGAAGGCATAGGCTGTCTCTAGTGAATGGATAGGCTGCATTGTTAGTGATGTCACTGGTCTTTAGTGAATGCATAGGCTGTCTCTAGTGAATGCATAGGCTGTCTCTAGTGAATGGATAGGCTGCATTGTCAGTGATGTCACCAGTCTCTAGTGAATGCATAGGCTGTCTCTAGTGAATGCATAGGCTGTCTCTAGTGAATGCATAGGCTGTCTCTGGTGAATGCATAGGCTGTCTCTAGTGAATGCATAGGCTGTCTCTAGTGAATGCATAGGCTGTCTCTAGTGAATGGATAGGCTGCATTGTCAGTGATGTCACCAGTCTCTAGTGAATGCATAGGCTGTCTCTAGTGAATGCATAGGCTGTCTCTAGTGAATGCATAGGCTGTCTCTAGTGAATGCATAGGCTGTCTTTAGTGAATGCATAGGCTGTCTCTGGTGAATGCATAGGCTGTCTCTAGTGAATGCATAGGCTGTCTCTAGTGAATGCATAGGCTGTCTCTAGTGAATGCATAGGCTGTCTCTAGTGAATGCATAGGCTGTCTCTAGTGAATGCATAGGCTGTCTTTAGTGAATGCATAGGCTGTCTTTAGTGAATGCATAGGCTGTCTTTAGTGAATGCATAGGCTGTCTTTAGTGAATGCATAGGCTGTCTCTAGTGAATGGATAGGCTGCATTCTCAATGATGCCACCGGTCTCTAGTGAATGCATAGGCTGTCTCTAGTGAATGCGTAGGCTGTCTCTAGTGAATGGATAGGCTGCAATGTCAGTGATGTCACCGGTCTCTTGTGAATGCATAGGCTGCATTCTCAGTGATGTCACTGGTCTCTAGTGAATGGATAGGCTGCATTCTCAGTGATGTCACTGGTCTCTAGTGAATGGATAGGATGCATTCTCAGTGATGTCACCCAGTCTCTAGTGAATGGATAGGCTGCATTCTCAGTGATGTCACTGGTCTCTAGTGAATGGATAGGCTGCATTCTCAGTGATGTCACCCAGTCTCTAGTGAATGGATAGGCTGCATTCTCAGTGATGTCACTGGTCTCTAGTGAATGGATAGGATGCATTCCTAGTGATGTCACCGGTCTCTAGTGAATGGATAGGCTACATTCTTAGTATTGATATAGGTATACAGTATAGGCAATAAGCAGCATTTTCAGTATGGTCATTGGTCCGTACTGAATAAATTATTTTCATTTGGAGTAATCACACGAATAGATAAACAGATTTTTTTATGATAATGCCACATTCTGACGAAAGGATGGATTGCTGATGTTTTTTATTGTGTTCACAGTGCTATTGCTGGTCTCTACTGAAGAAACAGCCCCAACACTTTTTTGATACCTCTGATCGCTGTAGGGAATAAATTGTATTGTTCTTGTATGTTGTCTCTAGTAAAAGGAAAGGCTAAAATTTTGTGCAACACAGGTTCTCTATAAAGTACAAACACAGAAAAACGCAAGTCATGTCCTGTCCTTGGCACGCTACTTTATCATAGATACAGCCATGCGTGTGCCATTATGTTTTCTTAAATCTTCACTGTTCGAATCTGTAGGCAGCCCCTGCAAGATTCAGTCATTACACTCCATATGCAAGCTCAGCATGGTTCCCATTCCAGCGAGGCAGCCTTGTTTCCCTTCGCAGCATGCCGAGGGTCTTTGGGGGCAAAGGAAGGCCAGATCAATTAAATTGACCGACCTGTCATGATTATTCAGAGCCCAATTCAATATAACAGCCTTGATCGTGTCCAGGGCCAGGCAGCAATGAGAGGTTAAGTAAAACAGAGTCCATTAAAAGACATTATCAGAGAGCAGCTCTCTGGGTGACCCAAATCTGCCACCGCCTGTCTTTCAAGAGATGGAAAGTGGGACGTAAGATGGAGATAAATGGACTAAATAGGAGAGACAAGCGTGTTTTGTAATCTTCTGATTGCTTAATATATACTGCAGAAGATTCATTAAAGACGGCAAAGTCCCCTTTCAAGAGGAAGCCGTGTAAAAACCAACGAGGGGAGAGGTAGCCGATCGTCCTCGGCTTATTAAGGACACTGGATGCTCTTTACTATGTTCAAGATGAAAGGGCTTATTAGCAACAAAGCACAATGGGTGCCCGGGGAGATTGATCCTAATTGTGGATCCTTCTTTAGAGGTTGGAAGGTTGAAAAGCTGAGTGGGCTGCCTAGCTGCCGCCTCTTCTTTCAGCACACTTTTGCTCCTCAGAAATATCAAGGCTGCATTACACTAAGAGCACTCAACTAATAAACACTTTCCGCAGCTGGAGTTCAAAGGACTAATCATGCCAGTGACATTAGGGTGGGGGGAGAGGGTGCTCTTTGGTATACACTCAGTCTCTGTATATTTACTTCTTGGCAGACTTTGGGGGGCGTTGTGCTGTTGTGGTGTCCTTAGATAGCATAATAGCTTGTGCTTTTACTTGTGATTTTTTTGGTAGTTGTTGCCAGTAGACAACCAGATAAAAAAAAAAACACCACTGTGCAGGTGACACCCTCCGCAGCTATTATCCTCAACTCATCGGACAATCTGAAAAGGTAGTATGTTGCTAGATACATGTGTATGACTACCCACATTCTTATCACAGGTGCTTATTATCATTTAGAAGCTGTTGCAAATGATGATCCGATTAATTGCCACTTACTGTTGCATGGTTAAGGCTTCATTTCTGATGTTAGGCAGAAAAATTTAATTGCTCGTGACTTGTTTACTTTTAAGGATGAACCAACCCCCCCAGAACATGCGAACAGGCAAAAAATTTGGATGCTCACACAAACCTCTTTAAAGTCTATGGGACACGAACATGAAAAATCAAAAGTGCTAATTTTAAAGGATTTTATGCAAGTTATTGCCATAAAAAGTGTTTGGGGACCTGGGTCCTGCCCCAGGGGACATTAATGCAAAAAAAAGTTTTACAAATAGCAGTTTTTTCAGTGATTTTTAATAATGCTTAAAGTGAAACAATAAAAATGAAATATTCCTTTAAATATTGTGCCTGGGGGTGTCTATAGTATGCCTGTAATGTAGTGCACTTTTCCAGTGTTTAGAACCATACCACAGCAAAATTACTAAAGGTAAAAAAGTAATTTAAAACTGATTGCGGCTGTAATGAATTGTCGGGTCTCGGCAATATATATAAAACTCATTGAAAAAAATGCCCCCCACCCCCAGTCTATTACCAGGCCCTTTGGATCTGGTATGAATATTAAGGGGAACCCTGAACCAAAATGTAAAAAAAAAAAAATTGCATGGGGGTCCCCCCAAAATCCATACCAGGCCCTTCAGGTCTGGTATGGATATTAAGAGGAACCCTGCGGCAAAAAAAAAAAAATGGCGTAGGCCCCCCCCCCCCCCACCAAAATCCATACCAGACCCTTATCCAAGCACGCAACCTGGCAGGCCGCAGGGAAATTGCCCCGCCCCCGAACCGTACAAGGCCACATTCCCTCAACATGGGGGCTTTTTTCTTTTTTAATAAAGGACTTGTTCCAAAGTGTCTCTTGTAATTTTTACTAGTTTTGACACTCTTTTTTATGTGAATTGGTATAGAGGGACGAGATCTTGTTAAAGGGGGCTTCCAGATTCCGATAAGCTCCCCGCCCACAGACCCCCACAACCTCTGGGCAAGGATTGTGGGGATGAGACCCTTGTTCCCATGAACATGGGGACAGGGTGCTTTGGAGGTGACTCCAAACCCCCCCCCCCCACATGTTAAGTGCATGTGGCCTTAACATAGGCCCGACAATTCATTACAGCCACAAGAAGTTTTAGATGCCTTTTATCGCAATAACTTGCATATAAGCCTTTTAAAATCAGCACTTTTGGTTTTTCATGTTAGTGTCCCATAGATTTTAACAGGGTTCCGTGGCTTTCGAATTTGTTGCAAACACTGAATAATGTTCGCTGTTCGGCGAACACCCGATGTTCGAGTTGAACCTGCATTTGACTTGAACATCAGGCTCATCCCTATATACTTTCATTAATGTGTAATGCAGTACATGGGTCACATTATTTCTTAGATACTTTTTAAAATGAAAAACTTTGACATATTATCCACTACTCTAGCCCCATCTTGGCACATTTAAACTACCGATTTAATTGTTTTTAGTTGCTAGCAAATTAATTTAACCTACCACCGCCTGGTTGGTAATAGTTTTTTTTGATTTGCTAAATTTCTATTAAGTGACTGAAACCAGAAAATTGCCATATACAGGTATTAGTGTGTCCTGGGATGGCTCGATTATTGGAAATTATGCTCCTGACCTGAACAACACTTATAATAATTGGCCCACTTATGATCTTCCAAGTGCACAGTAATACGTTACCTTGATGATGGCACTTGTTATTGTAGGCTGAGAATGCCTGACCCATTGAGTCAAAATTAAGGACTTTGGTAGCACTGTCTTTTGGATCAGTGTGTAGGCTGCGGGGCTGGAGAGGACCCAGGTAGTAGGCATGCAAAGGGAAGACTCGCGCTCATAGTGGTTGAAAATGGAGAATATATTGTGAACAGTTCCAGACACAACAATTGAGTCTCTTCAACAGCAATAACTGAGCAGCAACACTTACACAGGAGATGGAACTCCAGCAGGACAGTGGAAGACCGAGGCTGGTAGCACCTGTCATAGAGGCAGAAGGCAGTCCAATACAGCAAGCTCCAACTGGAGAAATCTCCAAAGTAGTTTGCATTGATCCCTACACGGTCCTCCTCTGTAACTTGTACCTGTACTACGGTCACTCTCCCTAACCAGTGGGTTCCTGACCTCACCACACGCAAAATGTGTGCCAACTGCAGTGAACCAGGGCTTTTTTTATAAGCTTTGCCCTCACTAAAGGTGGGTACAACATCCAATTAGACAGCAGTTCCACCTGATGTGATGACTCGTACGGAGGACTAAGAGGAACGAGTATTCCTCCTGTCCCCCATTTTCCCTGAAAGGTAGATGCAACACTGCCACCTATGTAGGGAGGTCAACCTGCACCTGCCTACAAGTGAGTAACCTAAACATCTAAAGACATTCCAAGAAATGTGAAGGGTGGTTATGGGACCAAAAGACCAAGCATGCTTTTTTGGCATTGCGTGGCATGGAACACAGTATGAAATCAGGTTACAAACATGAAGCTACTTTGGAATAGAAGATTGTAAAGTCCCAGGTCTTTATTTTTTTTTCCTTTTTGATCCTGTTCAGTAAGCCCGGCCAGCCCAAAAACAAGTAAAAGCCAACAGAGCCTATTGTTTTCAACCAAACTCAACAGTAATAGGAAAATAACAAAAGGCTTACCTATTAAATGGTGCAAGAAACCATAGTGTACATTGGCCCACGGGAAGCATGAATTGACCCGTCATCAGAGCCTATAGCTCTTTTGTTCTGTGGCTCAATCTTTAATTTTGCAATGTTTTTTTTTTTTTTTCCATTTGAATCATCAAATATAAATGTTACCTTGAGTTAACATTTATGGGTCACAGGAATAACAAGCTTCTACTTGTAGAAAAATACATCAGTCAAGCCGAGGCCACCACCAGACTGGATTTACACTCCTTTCACCCAGTGTGCAAAGAGTCATGCGTGTTTTTTTTTTGGTTTACCAACGATTTTTTTTTTGTTGAATAAGAAAAGAAAAACAATCGATTTACAAGTTGTAGTCACGTACATCACAAGC
The DNA here is from genome assembly GCF_037356315.1 of Lithobates pipiens. Taxonomy (NCBI): domain Eukaryota; kingdom Metazoa; phylum Chordata; class Amphibia; order Anura; family Ranidae; genus Lithobates; species Lithobates pipiens. The sequence goes on from NW_027507789.1 coordinate 200,221,050, forward strand.
ATAATCCATTATGCTATGGTCTAGTGATACACACATATCAAACACAAATGGTTACAGGTTATAAGAATAACATTAACAAACTCATATGACTACCCTATCTTGTAACGATACTACTATTAGCATATTGGTAGAATATCGTCTCTTGCTTAATATTATATACAGAGAAAAAAAAAAGTTAAAAAAAAAAAAGAGAAAAGGAAAAGAAGAAGAAAAGCAAAAAAAGGGAGAAAAAGAGGGGGGGTTCTGACATATTGGCCGCAAGGTTCCATATCTAAGTTAGTCCACTGTTCTTGGGTCTTAAAGTTCAAAGGATGACCAGGAGGCCCACTTTCTTTCAAATACTGGCATAGTGTCCATCAACCTGATGGATCACCTCCATGCGTCGTAGTACCTGGTCCCAGGGAACCGCCGGCGATCTCCAGTGCAGGAGGATTGCCCAGTGCACAGCTCTGAAGAGCGTATGGGCAAGTTTCTGAGCCGGGGGGGTCAGCCTCTGGGAAGTCACCGAAAAGGAGGTCCATCTGACAGATGATAGTATATTCTGTTCCTGTTATTTGAGCTAATTTGTAAGCCACTTTTAGTCATTAAGGCTGGAAGGCCCCGCAAATCCAAACAATATGGAGAGCACCCCTATCCGGACAACCTCGGAAGCAGCTTCCTGGGACCTTGGGGTTGAATTTATTCAATCTTGAGGGGGTGTAATACCATCTAGTGTGGAGTTAGTAATGCGTGTTTTTAACATGCGTTATTACGTACTGGTATGCATTGTAAACATGTTATCTGTATGCTTTCAATTTCAAATTTACCTTATTTTTTTCTTAAAACGGAACATATTCTCAGTCTAAATATTGATATTTTTTCTATGTTCTATAGTGAATAAAATTCGGGTTTGTGAGGTTTACAAATCATTACGTTCTGTTTTTATGTAGATTTTTCACAGCGTCCTAACTTTTTTGGAAACGAGGTTGTAGAAAAAAGAACAACTAAGTGTAAGAAACCACATGCAGTAAGGGATTTTTTCTAATTTTTTCAGTTCTGTACATAATTTATATACATACAAGAAACCCATTATATTCTACCTACTAGTGAGATCCGTGCCATCACATCACACTGAGCTACCAGCAGCGCCTCACGCATGCATAATCTGTCCTGACCTCAGGTAAGACCCCCATCCCTGCAATGTCTGTGCAAACATATCTGAAACAATTGATTTGATTGCAAGCCAAGGTGCAGCCCAAGCCTGCCACAGGTCACTGCGCTTCCGCTTTCTGTCACCGCGGAGGGGAAAAAAATCATTACAGGCAATTACAAGTAAATGGGACATAATTGGATTTGACTTTTTTCTGGAAAGCAAGTCATGTAATGACCTATTTTTTTTTAAAACCGCTATGTCTTCAAAATACCTTTTTCTCCAGGTTTTTGCAATATATATACATATGATTTTAATATACAATTAAAACCTAGTCAAGCCCCCTGTGTTTTCGTCACAGCTCTTATAATTTGTGGATTTGGGTTTCTAGTGTGACCAGAAGCTGAACCTGAAATCGCACTAATGAACAGTGATTTAAACGATAGCCTCTATCTGCATTTCACACTAATTGAGAATGATGATGCAAATATGTCTTTCTACTAGCAGTGGAAAGTTGTTTTCGACCAAACTCAGCATCATTATGCAGCACTTAACAGTAATAGGAAAATAACAAAAGGCTTACCTATTAAAGTGGTGCAAGAAACCATAGTCTACATTGGCCCATGGGAAGCATGAATTGACCTGTCAACAGACTAATTAAAACATATCAGATTGTTTGGAAAAAGGCTAATCGTGGAATTTTACCATTAGCAACAGAAGATGAACAACCCCCGTTTAAATAGCCTCTTTTGTAGGCAAGAATAATTTCTAGGCTCTGAGCACACAAGCATCAGATGCCACAATGTATCTGCTGCCTGTTGACACTAGGTTGCTGCACTTACCTGATAGTAGAAAGGCGGCTAGGAGAACAAGAGCTGCAGTCTGCACCTGTGGTTGACTTGACATGTCCTCTTTTCTAAGGGAGAGTCCATTGGTAAGAGGAAAGTGCTTAAAACCTGTCTGTTATCCATGCAAGACCTTAAAACACTTGTAGGCAAGTGTAGTTTGGTCCCCCAGCAGCCGCCATGCAGAGAAGGTGGGGGACAAGGAGGGAACCTACATTCCTAAGAGGCTTCCATAGGTGTCATCAGGGGAGCAGCTGCCGATTGGAAGCTGCTGCCCTCTGTGGGCATCTTTGGTGTGGGCAATGCTCATAAATAGCACTGTCCCCTTGGGTTGGCATGCATCCTGCATAGTGGCTAGGTTAGGGACAGAGTACCAGCTAGTTAGGGATGGCTGGGTTAGCGTAGGGATAGGTTCCTGTGTCTTGAGCAGTAGCCTTCTACATTCAGGGGCCCCGTTGCTGGACTGCCTTCCAGCCACCTCTTCTGTCGGATGCTGTCAAATGTCTACAGTGTGCACAGTTTTCTTTTGCCTGGTTCATTGTTAGTGTCCTGGTCCAGTGTGGCTGTGTCTACAGCACTTGTTGTACTTTCTCAACATTATCACGTTAATACAAATTGTTGCTTCAACTACTCTTCATGTGAGTTTTCAACCCTTGCATGCAGTGAATCTGGGCCCCACCAACAAACATGTAATCCCAAATCATTAAAGCAACCACCCTCCTACCTAACATCTGGAAGGAAAAAATTATCCAAACTTCTTCTTCTTCTTCTTCTTCTTCTTCTTCTTCTTCTTCTTCTTCTTCTTCTTCTTCTTCTTCCTTCTCCTTCGGAATTCTCTACAAACTATCGGAAAAAGTCATATTGGATTTTGTTGTCGGAAAATTTGAGATCCAGCGCTCAAACTTTTTCCGTCGGAATTTCAGATGGAAAAAGTCTGATAGAGCCCACACACGATCAGATTTTACCGACAACATAATCCAATCGGACCTTTTCCATCTGAATTTCTGACCGTGTGTACAGGGCATAACAGTAAATAACCCTCTATTTCGTTTAAGATTAAACCTCTTTTCTTCTAATTTTAATCGGTGCCCATGTTAAACTCCCTTCTCGTCACCAGTACGGTATTTATAAATTGAAATCCCCTCTCAAGCGTCTCTTCTCCAGAGAGAATGAGTTCAGTGTTCGCAACCTTTCTTCCTAACTAATATCCTCCATTCCCTTTATAAACTTTGTTGCCCTTCTTTGTACTCGCTCCATTTCCAGTACATCCTTCCTAAAGACGGGAGCCCAGAATTGGACAGCATATTCCAGGTGAGGCCAGACCAGAGTCTTGTAGAGCGGGAGAATTATTGTTTTATCTCTGGAGTTAACCATCTTTTTAATACATGCCAATATTCTGTTTGCTTTGTTAGCAGCAGCTTGGCATTGCATGCCATTGCTGAGCCCATCCTCTACTAGGACACCCAGGTCCTTTTCCATCCTAGATTCCCACAGAGGTTCTCCCCCCGGTGTATAGATTACATTCATATTTTTGCCTAATCAGACTCTCCCCAATTTACAGATCAAGTTAAACTCATGGGGGCAGTGAGGGGACCAGTGCCAAAGAGATAACAATTTAGAAGATAACATTACATTTCAGGATGGCTTAGGAAGAAGAGTTTGGAATCAAAACTGAGTAAGGTATTTGATGCACAGTGTATTATATAAGCTTTAAAATGAAAATATAATTTCAATATTTATTGCCAATATTTTTAAATCTGCATCTGTTGTAAAAGTAAAAACGGGTGATCCTACCAAGGAGGTGCTTGTTCAAGCACTTCCTGTTATAGGGTGACAGCACTTCAGGCAGAACAGCAGTACAGATGGTCTGATGGGGACACGCCCCCTGCTTCCGCTTCCTCTATTGAAAAATAGAGGAAGCGTTTTTTTTTTTATTACACTGTTAACAATGTCTGCCAATAGGGGAGAGAATGCTGTGATTGATCAGACTCGCCCCAATTTACAGATCGAGTTAAAGCCAGTGTAATCAATAAAAGACCTGTTGTTCTGCCTGAAGATCCAAAGCTGTTAACCATTACAGCGGCAGTAGTTCAGGGACAGCTAGAGGACAAGGCATCTGAGCAATGAAGATTTTTCTCAGGATCCAGCTGCTTACACAACGTTAGACTTCATCACAGGTAAAGGATGTGTATTAGACCTCATACACACTTGCGCTCAAAAATTCCTGTATATGATGGTTTTTTTTGTGTGTTTTATCTGATTTTTTTTAATGTGTAGAAAGTTTTTTTTATGATACAGTACAGCTAGGACCAAAAGAGAAGCCAAAAACAAGCCCAGTAACAATAACAAAGGTACAGAGCTGGACAACGTTGTATGTGCAACTTACACGCATGTAAATAGGTTTACCTGTCTTATATACAATAAGGGCCAGTTCACACCAGATGCAGTTCCGTTTTTTCTGCACCAATACAGTCAGTTCCGATCAGTTTCTGCTCCGGAAACTGACCAGAAACATGAACTAGAGCCATTGGAATACATGGAAAACACCATGCATGCATTTTTAGTGCAGAAAAAAAAAGCGCACGGAGCTGTGTCTGGTGTGAACTGGCCCTTAAACTGTAAAGTGATGTGCTTCGGAAGAAGAGGTATTGTCTTGGGCCTCACATACAATATACTAGAGCTGCACGATTCTGACCAAAATGAGAATCACAATTTATTTTGCTTAGAATAAAAAGATCACGATTGTCGCAACGTAAAATCTTTCACATTATACACAAAAAATTGGGCTAACTTTACTGGTTAGTTTTTTCTTATTCATTAAAGTATTTTTTTCCCCCAAAAAAATGCATTCAAAAGACCGCTGCGCAAATGCCGCGTGACATAAAATATTGAAACAACCACCAATTTATTCTCTAGGGTCTCTACTAAATATATATATATATATATATATATATATATATATATATATATAATTTTTGGGGGTTCTAACTACATTTCTAGAAAAAAAAAAAATTATTCTAACTTGAAAACAACAAATGTCAGAAAAAAGGTTTACTGTTTAAGTGGTTAAACTTTCCTCATTTACACACTGAAGTCTATTCCATTGACAAATTGTTACAATGTTTATACTTAAGTTCCACTGCTAAAGAATGTTGTGATTCTTGGCAGACTGCCTGTTTTTTTTTTTTTTTTTTTTTCTTCCTTTCTTTTGATGGCCGTGGCTTCAGAAGAGCAGAGATCATTTTTTGCATAGAAAGAATCCTGAAACACTTTTGCCAAGAGCACAACGGGAAAAAAAATTGCAAAAAACGATTCTTGACGATTATTCTTACAGCTCTACAATATACCAACAATAAGGATAGCTGGTGAGCTGGAACAGTCAGCAGATCACAACTTGTCGATCACTGATATAGATAATGTACATATCTGAGTAATAAAACGTCTCCTTTTTTTTTTTTTTTTTGTAGTATTTTTTATTATAAAAGTAAAAGAGGACACCATAAAACAAGTACTGTATTTGATACTGTTAACGCATCAATATCTTCAATGTTGTTGGAATTCTCAATGAATTTTCAAGCTGCTCATCAGATATTTTGGTTCTGACTTTGCCCTTTGTTTGGTTCATCCTTGAAAACAGTTGCCCCCCAATATAAGTGGTGCCGAAAACTGATGACATGGATAAGGCGTGATTGTCAAGAGTGGGAGATAAAACTTATAAAAGTCCAGAAAAGAGATACTGTCTAAACACATTTTTACGAAAAATTCCCCCCCAAAATTTAAATTTTTAAGTAAGTTTATGGTTTTGTGTTGGCCTACAGGTTGGACCCCTCTACACTAGATGTTCTCCCAATAGGGTTTTATTTACCGCCTTTACCGACAGAATGAGTTGGGGAAGCTGGGGAGATCTTCTTCTTTGCTATGAGTTTACATGCTATGAATAGTAGACGAAGAATAGCTTTATGTGTGTGTGGAGCGTATTTTTTTATACCCGTTAAAAGAAGACCGATCCCCCTTCCTTTCAGCAATGTCAACACTATTCAGTCTGTAAAAAGAGATTCTCAGAGTCCTCATCTCCTGTAGTTAGGAAACACAGTTCTGCACAGAGATTGAGCTGAATAGTTCTAAAGCTAAAGAGTTGCCAGGAATGCGCTATTTCCCACTAGGACTCATTTTGGCATTTTAGTAAAGGCAGAATCTCTCACTTAGCAGTTATATTGAAATAATTTTGCAAGTACACTAGCATGGTTTATCTCAATGTATTATCCCCTGCCTACAATTATACTCTATGTTGTCAAAAAGTATTGGGACACCTGCCTTTACATGCAAATTACCTTTAATGGCATCCCAGTCTTAGTCCGTAGAGTTCAATATTGAGTTGGCCCACCCTTTGCAGCTATAACAGCTTCAACTCTTCTATGAAGGCTGTCCACAAGGTTTAGGAGTGCGTCTATGGGAATGTTTTGACCATTCTTCCAGAAGCACATTTGTGAGGTCAGGCTCTTATGTTGGACAAGAAGGCCTGCCTCACAGTCTCTGCTCAAATTCATCCCTAACTGTTCTATTGAGTTTAAGTCAGGACTCTGTGCAGGCCAGTCAAGTTCCTCCATCCCAAGCTCGCTCATCCATGTCTTTATGGATCTTGCTTTGTGCAGTGGTGCGCAGTCATGTTAGAATAGGAAGGAGCCATCCACAAACTGTTCCCACACAGTTGGAATCATGAAATTGTCCAAAATGTCTTGGTATGCTGACAACTTAAGAGTTCTCTTCACTGGAAATAAGGGGCCAAGCTCAACCCCTGAAAATCAACCCCACACTATAATCCCCCCCCCCCTCCACCAAATGATTTCTACCAGTGCACTAAGAAAGGTCCATAAAGACATGGATGAGTGAGTTTGGGGTGGAGGAACTTGACTGGACTGCACAGTCCTAACCTCAACCCGATAGAATACCTTTGGGATGAATTAGAGTGGAGACTGTGAGCAAGGCCTTCTAGTCCAACATCAGTGCCTGACCTCACAAATACGCTTCTGGAAGAATGGTCAAACATTCCCATAGAAACACTCCTAAACCTTTTGGACAGCCTTCCCAGAAGAGTTGAAGCTGTTATAGCTTCAAAGGGTGGGCCAACTCAATATTGAACCCTATGGACTAAGACTGGGACGTCGGAAGTGGTGTTCCATCCAAAGAAAAATAAAAAATGAAAAGCCAGCAGCTGTACATACTGCAGCTGCTGGCTTTTAACAATAGGACACTTACCTGTCCTGGAGTCCAGCGATGTCGGCACCCCAGCTGATGTTTCCATCAGCTGTCGGGTGCATACCGCCGCCATTGCGGGTAAGGATACCTGGCAGTGTAGCCTTACGCTGGGAACCCTACTGCACATGCTTGAGGCCCTGCTCCTCTCTCCTACTGGCCCGCCAATGAGGAGAGGAGGAGGGAGGAGTCGGGAGCCCCATGGTGATGTCACGGGCAGCGGCCCGGACTCTCGGAAGTGGGCTCCTTGAGGGTAGGGACCGATGTGAGTGTGCAATGTACAGGGATAGGGACAATTGTAGACACTCACTCCGGTTGAACTGGATGGACTGGTGTCTTTATTCAACCTTACTAACTATGTAAGTGAGAACAGGATACCTGTCAAAGACAGGTATCCTGCCCCCCCCCCCAAAAAAGGTGCCAATTGTGGCACCGGAGGGGGAGAGGAGACAAATGAGCACAAGTTCCACTTTTGGGGGGAACTCCACATTAACGTTCATGTGCGTGTAAAGGCAGGCATCCCAATACTTTTGACAATATAGTGTATGTTTTTTTGTCTCTGCAGTTTTTAGAAGCAAAATGATAGACTTGAGGTGCTCATAGACTACTTTCGCCTAATGTTGACCTATGATTGGCTGATCTGTGTACTCCTTGATATGATAGAGGTAACAAGTAACGTACCACAAAGTAAATGGAAGCTATTAGCTTAAATCAGAGCCGTATTGTCCACTAAACTTCTTAAGCAGAAGCCTAAAACCGCGTACACACGGGCGGATTGTATGGCCTACTTAGTTCCGCCGAAACACATTTCAGCGGACAGTCCGCTCATGAATGGGCTTCAGCGGACTTTTTCAGCGTGCAGTCTGGCGTACTAAGTATTTCGGAATTTACGTAATACTGTCCGTCATACTTTGGTTTCAGCGGACAATCCGCTCGTGAGTAGGCTAGTTCGACGGACTAAGAATGGCGCATGCTCAGAAAGGATTTACACGGCGGAAGGGTGCATTGCTGTGTATTGGACTTCCTATTTCTAGTCCCCTCGTACGTGCTGTACACGTCATCGTGCAAGCTTTCGACGGACTGTTTGTGCATCCGTGTGTGGTCAAGTCCGTTCATTCGAAAGTAGGACGGACTGTCCGTCGGATTGTATGACGGACTAAGTAGGCCATACAATCCGCCCGTGTGTACGCGGCTTAAGGCCCGGTGGCTGTTCAGGGGTCATGCTACAATCTTCATGCTCCTGCAGTAAACCAGGGGGAATCACACCATTGGGCAAAGCTGTGTACCTACCCGTCATTTCACAATGGAGAATGCAACCATGCCAGTACAGAAAATTGAAAGAATGGAGGAGCCAAAGTATTTATCCTACCTAGTGCCCCGTTTGACTTACGGTAAATCTGTATCTGCCTAACATCTCTAAATGGTAGAACATGGCAGAACAATTGTTCTTGTTTTGCAGGCTTCGGTAATTGTGTACATCAAGCCATAACTCTTGGTCTTTGCAGAGAAAATTTAATAGACACCAGTAGGAGGATGTTTAATCTCCAAAGTAAAAAAAAAAAAAAAAACAACGTTGTAATTTCTCACATCCTACGTGTCACCGTATCCTGCCTCCGTCTCTACATTATCAGTAATTTATTAGTAACTAAGTTCCCATAGACCTGGAGGCCCGGCCTCATGTTCAGGCTGGAAATTCATATCTGTCATAGGGACGCCACTCTCGTTAAACCTTCATTTCATCTCGTTTTTAATATGACATTAAAGTGCTTCATCTTACATAAGACTGCACTGGTTAGCATAAATCTGCGATGCACGGGGCTGTCTCAATGTTATTAGCTTTTATTTAACTTGGAAAAAGGTCATTTATTTGCATTAATTGAAATATTTCCCCCTCCAGTCAGGGGGACATATGTCATTTATTTCCAAAATCGCCTCATAATGTTCATTTTCTGCAGAGTTTAGTCAGCAGCATAGGCATCCTTTAAGTGAATATGCCACACAAGCCTCCGCAGTAGAACCTGACTCTTAAAGCCTCGTACACACCATCGGATTTTCGCCAGGGGATTGTGCGATGACAGACTGTTGGCCTAAAATCCAACCATTTGTACGCGCCATCAGACAACTGTTGTGTAACTTTCCACCAACAAATGTTGGATGGCAGGCTTGTAAATTTTCAGCGGACAAAGGTCTGTTGTCAGATTTTCCTATCGCGTGTACACAAGTCCGTCACACGAGTACAAACATGCATGCTCAGGATCAATGCTCACCAAACACGACATTAGCAGAAGGTGCCCAAAGGGTGGCACCGAAGAGCTGAAATTCCACGTACGTATCTACGTTTGTGTTTGTTGGCTGATAACTGTGTACCATTTGTATGCAAGACAAGTTCCTGGCACACGCCCTTCGGACAAATATCTGACGCTTTTTGGCCAACAATCCGATCGTGTGTACGAGGCTTTAGACACAATGGATGAAACCATTTTGTATGCATCTTATCCCTTGTACACACGGTCAGACATTCCGACAACAAAATCCGTTGGAATTTGTCCGACGGATTTTTCCCGAAACCGGTGTTGCACACGGTTGGACAAAGTTGTCGGAAAATCCGATCGTTCTGAACGTGATGACGTTATTTCGTTACGACGGGACTACGTTCAGGCTAGTAGCCAATAGCTTTGGTCTAGGAATTTGATCTGAGCATGCGTGCCACTTTGTCCGATCGGAATTCTCTACACACAGTCGGACAAAGTCCGATCAGATCATGTTGTCGTAAAGTTTTATAGCCCTGCTCTAAAACTTTGTCCGTCGGATATTCCGAAGGAAGCAGTCTGATGGAGCCCACACACAGTTGGATTATCTGACAACACCGTCCGATCGGACATTTTCCGTCTGAATGTCTGACCGTGTGTACAAGGGCTAAAAGTAAACCTATTACACTTGAAAATATCCAAATTAAGGATGGCTATAGATTTAAAGGGACTGTACACTTTACCATTTTTTGGTTATTTTAACAAGGTATAAGTGTAATGCCCCGTACACACGATCAGATTTTCCGACAACAAATGTTGGATGTGAGCTTGTTGGCTGAAAGTCCGACTGTGTGTATGCTCCATCGAACATTTGTTGGCCGACTTTCCGCCAACAAATGTTGGCTAGCAGATTCTCAAATTTTCCGCCAACAAAACTTTGTTGTTGGAATTTACGATCACGTGTACACAAGTCCGACGCACACAAACGTTCACGCATGCTCGGAATCAAGCAGAAGAGCCGCACTGGCTATTGAACTTCCTTGTTCTCGGTTCGTCGTACGTCTTGTACATCACCACGTTCCCACATTCGGAATTGTTGGCCAACATTTGTGTGACCATGTGTATGCAAGACAAGTTGGAGGCAACATCCTTCGTACAAAAATCCATGGTTTTGTTGTCAGAAAGTCCGATCGTGTGTACGGGGCATTAGTGTGTGTGTTTGTCTTACCTTGTAATGATGGGCTCACATGTTGTGGCTGAAGTATTTTGTGTCATGGCTGATTCCCCTATGTCCAGGTCATCCCTCTGTTTCTCTGCTTTCTCCTTCTTTCAGCATGTTCTTTGTCAGCACCTTTGCATGCACTGCACCTGATTGTTCCCAAGTTGAAGTCCTTCCCAGTCTAAGTGCTGCTGTATATGGAAATAGCACAAAGAGTATAGCAAATCAAATTCAGTAATATGCACTAGTTACATCCCTAAAAACTCAACTGGTTCCTCTACTGATCCAGTGCTGCCCTGTCCTCTCTCTCTTCCTCTTCTCACAGGATACTCTAAAGCCCCTGTACACACGGTCGGAGAATCCGTCGGAATGTGTCTTGTCGGACCGTGTCGTCGGATAATCTGACTGTGTGTGGTATGCATCGGACTGATTCCGTCGGAATATCCGTCGGACCCAATTTTCCAACATGTTGGAAATATTTCCCGACCAACTGGGCCGATCGGACATACTCCGATCATGTGTAGAGAATTTTGATCGGACCAAGTGCCACGCATGCTCAGATCAAATTTCTACATCAAAGCTATTGGCTACTAGCCTGAACGTAGTCCCATCGTAACGAAATTACGTCATCACGTTCTGAAAGATCGGATTTTTCGCCAACTTTGTCCGACCGTGTGTATGCAACAGTTTCGGACAAGATCCGACGGACAAAATCCGACGGGCAAAATCCGATGGATTTGGTTGTGGAAATCTCCGACCGTGTGTACAGGGGCTAAGAGCCATTGGCTTCTGCTGCTGTCAGTCAAATCCTTTGAGGAAGAAGTGGGGAGGGTGTGGCCAAACAGTACTGTGTGTCTGTGGATGCACACAGCCTGGCTTGGGAGTGTACTTTTATGGGTGCCCCCTCAGCACATGGATTTTTGGTGGGGGTATTCATAAGAAGGGGCAGAGAGCACCTGCAGGGAACCCAGAAGAGGAGGTTCAGGGCCACTCTGTGCAATATTATTGCACATAGCCGGTAAGCATAACAACTTTTTTTTTTTAAATATGACTTTAATTAGAGCTGCACAATTAGGCCTCATGTACACTGCTGCTGGTAATCTGACGTTTAGGAGTAGTTGGACATGTTTGTCAACTGATCCTGAACTCTCCTCTGTTATTTTATCAGTACATGTACACAGAGTCATTTATAGTTGTTTCTAGGCAGTTGCATTTAGAGGCTTTTTTTGGAAGCTGTGTTTACGCTTCTAAACAAGGCTCCTCCCCAAACTCGCTCATCCATGTCTTCATGGACCTTGATTTGTGCACTTATCCAAATCATTTGGTGGAGGGGGGATTATGGTGTGGGTTTGTTTTTCAGAGGTTGGGCCTGGCCCCTTATTTCCAGTGAAGTGAACTCGTAAAACGTCAGCATACTAAGCCCCTGTAGACACGGTCGGAGATTTCCACAACCAAATCCGTCGGATTTTGCCCATCGGATTTTGTCCGTCGTATCTTGTCCGAAACTGTTGCATACACACGGTCGGGCCAAGTTGGCGAAAAATCCGATCTTTCAGAACGTGATGACGTAATTTCGTTAAGATGGGACTACGTTCAGGCTAGTAGCCAATAGCTTTGATGTAGGAATTTGATCTGAGCATGCGTGGCACTTGGTCCGATCAAAATTCTCTACACATGATCGGAATATGTCCGACTGGCACAGTTGGTCGGGAAATATTTCCAACATGTTGGAAAATTGGGTCCGACGGAGATTCGGACGGAATCAATCCGATGCATACCACACACAGTCGGATTATCGGACGACACTGTCCGATAGGACACATTCCGACAGATTCTCCGACCGTGTGTAAGCGGCATAAGACATTTTGGACAATTTCATGCTCCCAACATTGTGGGAACAATTTGACGATGGCCCCTTCCTACTGCGCACCAGTCACGTTGGCATGAATAAGGCCAATGGTCTGCCAAACCTGTCGCCATCACCCTTTCTTCAAGCAGTTTGTCTGCTATAGCGGCTCAAGCCAGAACTAGGCGTTTTTTGTTGTTTTTTTTAGCAGTTCATCCACAGTTCATAAACACATGAGCTTTTCTTCTTCCGCTTTGAATTGCACCTTTAAATGTCTATTCACTAATTTCCTATGAAAATGCCAACATAAAATGAGGAGCTGGAATATTTATGAGAGTGTTTAGCTCCCCCATGCTGTCCTCAAACACAGATCTATCGACGCCGTTGTAGACATTTTTTTTAACCACTAAAAAAATATTACTATATCGCCGCTTTCATCCGATTCTCCCTCTTGTGTTTAGACAGGAGCAGCTGTTTGTTAACTAAATACCTTCTGTATTCCAAAAGACAGCATGATCCCCTCCGTCTGCCTGTGAAATTCAAATGAATCCTCACCTTAGAATCAGCAGCATTAGCCACTGACGAGTTTTTAGCCCAATTACTCATCTTGGAAAAGCAGAGGCTGCCTTGCGCCCAGAGAGCGCGTACGCTTTTGCTTTGGTTGCGGGCGATGAATTTTTTATGGAAAATTGCAGCGGCTTTCAAAGAGCTGTCAGTCTCGGCATCGCTTACTGTACAGGTTATACTTGACAGCTGGCCCTGAAGCCCTCATTAGCAGGAAATACTTCTTTTTTTTGTTCCTGCATTTTGGGGGGATATACAGCAGAAAGGCAAATAACACTTTAAACCCCAGACTTCTTTTTCGTAGCCGTGACCAAAGTTGAATCAGCTAAGGGGGGAATTTTAGAATTGTTTTCTTACAGATTGCATCAAATTTGTGGCCTGCCTCCTCCAACTTTCAAGAAGAATAGGCCCTTTTTTTCTTTTTTTTGGCTTACTTATATTACTAAATACATAGATTTTTTTTTATTATTATTATTTTTTTTTTCAGCTTCCGTCTATGATTTTTTTGTTAGTTTTTGTTGCCCTGGGATACAACTCTTCTCTACTATTCTTTCTGATCACAATTCTGGTGTATCAAGAGAGTAGTTGTGTGAGTGTCCTAGGGCCTTCAGACTAAACACATCTGCCTATGTATAACAAAACTTGACCTGAAAATACGGAAAGGAATCTGGAAAAGTAAAGCAAGTGTTGAGTGCATGGTGAAGTTGATACATTTAAATTGGCTTAGGTTTTTGAACAAACTTGGGAACCATGGGCGAAATATGAGCAGGTACCTCTTTCTTTCACATTTGGATAATTTCTGAAGCCTAATGACGTTTTTGAGTTCTAGGTCTCCTCTCTCTTCTCCCCTCTTTTTCTCTCCCTCTTTTCTTTTTTTTTTTCTCTTCTTGTTAATCTCTCCCTGCAGCTCGTTCTCGAGCTATATTCTTTATTGTTATTACGAGTACAGAATGCCAATACCTTAGATATACCGGGGCTCTTTTTGTGTACTAATAGCTGTTTTCTTAGTTCTGGTTTATAGGCAATAAGAACCTTATGGCAATACTGTTCTATGGATGCAATCATGGCAACCATGACTCTGTAACACATGTGCCAAACAATGTGACTCTCGAAACCAAGGGGAGAGGTGGAAGTGAGATGTGGATGACCTGTGAAAGACAGCTGAGCCCTGCACACTGCATAGTACACCCCTAAACCCTGCACTTTGTAAGAAGCACTTTCCTCTTCACTGCACTCTGTACACCGTGCACCTCTGACCTCTGTACACTGCACACCCCTGAACTATGCACTCTGTACACTGTGCAACCCTGAACCCTGCACTCTGTACACAGCACACCACTGAACCCTGTATTCTGTAGACAGCCTACCCTAAACGCTGGGTTTTGTACACAGCAGACCCCTGAACCCTGCTCTCAGTACACAATGCACCCCTAAACTCTGCACTCTGTACACTCTGCAACCCTTAACTCTGCAGTTTGTACCCAGTGCACCCCTGAACGCTGTACTCTGTACACTGCATACCCCTGAACTCTGAACACCGCATACCCCTGAACTCTGCACTCTGTACACAGCACACCATTGAACCCTGTACACAGTACACCCCTGAATTCTGCACTCTGTACACAATGCACCCCTAAACTCTACACTCTGTACACAGTGCACTCCTGAACTGTGCACTCTTTACACAGCACACCCCTTAACTCTGCATTTTGTACCCAGTTCTCAACTGAATGATGCACTCTGTACACTGCATACCTCTGAACACAGCATACCTATGAACTCTGCACTCTGTACACAGCACACCACTGAACCCTGCGCGCTGTACTCTGTACACTACATACCCCTGAACTCTACACACAGCATACCCCTGAACTCTGCACTCTGTACACAGCACACCACTGAACCCTGCGCACTGTACACAGTACACCCCTGAACTCTGCACTCTGTACACAATGCACCCCTAAACTCTGCACTCTGTACACAGTGCACACCTGAACACTCAGCATACCACTGAACCCTGCACTCTGTACACAGCACACCCCTAAACTCTGCACTCTGTACACAGCACACTCCTAAACTCTATACACAGCACACCCCTGAACTCTCCACTCTGTACACAGCATACCTCTAAACCCTTTAAGATTTATCATCAATTTCTGTTCCATTCATGATGGTCACCAAATAGGTGGATTTCCCCAGGGGGACCACATACAGCAATAAAACCTGGGGTTTCAACACCTACAGACTCTATTCAAAACTGTACTTTACTTATGTGCCTGAGATCCAGAGTCCCACAGCAGAAAAGGCCATGTATTGGTAGACTCTTACTCTATTGCCCTGTATCTCATGTCAAGTATGTGCTGTATATACCGTTCATATCCAATCAGGCTGACCCTTGTGCAACATAGTTGTTGGTGGATCTAAAGGAGATCTTACTATGAGATTGTAGGGTGTGTGGCCAGCTTAAAGTAAAACAAAAGTTCTCTTTTGATAAAATATGGTACCCTATCCTATCGTCCACACTGCCAGTTCATTGCTTCCTTCAACAGCTACCCTTGCAGAAGAACCCTCCTCATCCAACACATTTCCAGGAGTTTCAGATGCTTGGTCCCCTGCCAAGCACTATGGCTCCTTCAGCCATCTCCTACATAACTACAGGACACAGCAAAAGAAACTACAACACTCATCGGGGGGTCAGGAATCTGACACTCCTGGAAGTGTGCGGTATGAAGGGGACTCTTTTGCAGTGGTATTTTTTGAAGATACCGATGATTGGTGGTACAGGATAGGTAAGTGCATTATGTCCTCTTTACAGAGGGGAGCTTTTGTTTTACTTTTGAACGTAGTAACACGTTCAATTGGTTATAAAATGACTGTTCTCCTTACTTTCTTCTTCATCCACAACTTGCTATTCAGTCCATCACATTTTTGGCTGAGTTGCACTTTCCTTATTTCGCCATGAATAACTTCTTTCAGATTCCATAGCTCTGAGCTCAGCTGGACTTTGTGACCCCGTAACTTGTCACTTATATTCCAGCGCAGAATTAATGTAACCCTCGTGAGCCCGCCAGTATTTTGCACTCACAAGACAAGCCCCGTGTATTTACAACTTCGCGGATTGCTGGGACCTCAGATGTCCTTTCTCATTTGGGTACGTGTCACGCTGCGGCAGCGCTGATTGACTTCTACTCCGTTAATCTCTAGCCAAGCAGGAAGACATCTTGGCTTGCGCTCCTGTCCCAGAGGTTCGGCTCTCACTCCTGCCTTGTCCTACATTGTTATAGTTTCCCGGCGTCCTCATTGTGTGGGCTCTGTGACACTCGGGCAGAATACTGCAGCACATGTGTTAGGCAGAACATGGCCACACGGGAGCCCAAAGTTTGAACTGATGCCAAGACGATTCTGTAATCATTTCTAAAAGGTGTACGTCCCCCAACAGCATTTCATATTCGATTCTTTGGATTCATTTCATGTCTTTATGAGCATTTCCAGCCTGTTCTGTGCATCTGCTGCATGCAGCTGTGTTAAAGTAAAGATGTTCCATAAAATGACATAGACATTTATTAGTGCTGTTTTACAACACTGCATAACATAAGAATGTATGTCGGATGTAAGCCTGTACAGTTATTATAACAGACTACATAAATCTTGAAGGAAAAAACAAGAGCCTCTTTTAATCTCCTATACAGCAGGACCAGAAACCAGTCGGGTGTGCTGCATGCAAAATGTGTTTCAGAGGATCCTGCTAATAGGAGAGCAGAGGACCTCATCAGTCTTCTGCTGCTCTTTCAAGTCATCAGGCTGGTGGGGAAGAGAGGATACCGCTGTCTGTCTTCTATAGTCAAGTCTATAAATGTAGCAGAAAAGTGTCATCCATCTGACATCAAAACTGGATGGACATAAATACAAAAATGAAGAGCAAACCCTTGTCGGGGGATATATAGGACTTTCTGGGTGCTATTCATGTACTCATCAACAACAATAATAGTTAAAACGTGATTTTATTTTTACACACATTCACAAAGTATACAATAATACAATTCTTCCATTAAAAAAAAACACACTTTTGTTCTACATGTTTCGCCTTATGGCTTCCTCAGGAACATGCGTGGATATTCTTATCTAATGAGTATATATATAAAGATTATAAGTACATATCTAAATATAATGTTTTTAGGTATAACAGCTCTCTTAGCCCTTGTACACACGGTCGGACATTCCGACGGAAAATGTCCGATCGGACCGTGTTGTCAGATAATCCGACCGTGGGTGGGCTCCATCTGACTTTTTCCATCCAATAAAGTTTGAGAGCTGGATATAAAAAATTTCCGACAACATGATCCGATCGGACTTTGTCCGATCGTTTGTAGAGAATTCCAATCGGACAAAGTGCCACGCATGCTCAGATCAAATTCCTAGACCAAAGCTATTAGCTACTAGCCTGAAGGTAGTCCCGTCGTAATTAAATTACGTCATCACATTACGAACGATCGGATTTTCCGACAACTTTGTCCGACCGTGTGTATGCAACACCAGTTTCGGACAAAATCCGTCAGACAAAATCCTACGGATACATTCTCTGCATTAAGGTAAAAAACCTTGCACTGTCTGTCCCTCCCCCCCACAACACTTACCTGAGTCCCCCTTATCAATCCAGCACTGTGCTTGGCTACATGTCTTCTCTCCCCTCTTCCTCCTCTCTTGGGCTTTTCCGATAGTAGCAGGTGTCATTGGCTCCTGCTGCTGACAATCAGATCCAATGAGGGAGTGGGGGTGGGGTTTAGCCACCCTTAGACACACACAGCCCGGCTTGGTAGCGTACATCTGCCCCCACAGCAAGCCACTTTCCATGGTGGCAGACACAGAAGTAGAGTCACGTAGAGCGTCATCATGGGACCCCAGAAGAGAAGATTTGGGGCTGCTAGTAAGTATAAACCTGTTAATTTTTTTATTAAAACAAAAAAAACTTTCCAATCACTTGAAAGCCAAACTCCAGAATATTAGCACCCCTTCTCTAACCAACCATGGCACAAAAAAAAATTTAAATTCCCATTTTACCTACCTGAAGCCACTGTCACATGACAATCCTTTTCTCTTCTTCTGTTTACTTCCTGGGGGTCCTTTATCGAGTGTCCACATCATTGCCTGCATGATGCGGACATTATTGATTAATGGCAGCCACACTTGCAATGGCCAGGTCCTCTCTCATTAGAGGTAGGATAACTCACAGGGCAGTGAGAGGATCAGTGCCCAGGAAGATAAAGAGCAGAGGAAAATGCCTTACCCCAGGGTAGGAATTTAGCTTGGCTCATAGAGGAAACTGTGACAAACTACACTGCAGGGATGATTCAAAATAGATGTTTGAAATGAGAAGTAAGGTAATTAAAGTACAATGCACTATTTAACTTTCATCATTGTCTGGAGTTAGGCTTTACATTTTGGAGCTTGTGAAGCCGGCTGCCCCAATTGCTAAATTCATTAGTATCTTTATCCTCCGACTAATCCCTGATTCTAAGCCTGCAAGAATGTAACCACTGTGCTCCCTGGTTCCAGGCACCATTTTATTCAGTGAGATCATGTGACAAGAGGCGGCAGACCTACCCAGTAGCAGCAAAAATAAACTTGACTGCAGTGGATAAAACTCAGATTTACAGAAACGAAGTGGACATTGTGATTGAGCATTGCTGGATGGTTTCCTTACCGGTTATATTAGTTCACTAATCATATTTGCGTGTTGCGTAGAGCTGCTCCTTAAATATTCATACTTTTTTGTTACATAGAGAACTAATTAATTCACTTTATCCTTTTGAAACTCTTTCTAAACCCGTTGAAAAAGGTGCTGGGGAAATTCAGCAGAATATGAAGGTATTCAGCTTTCAGGCTTTGATCTCCAATTATCTCCTCTTTCCCTCTAATATGTGGTCGTGTTTATTGACGTATTACTCTCTTTTATATTCATTTAAAGAGACCTTGTTGTATAGGATAAAATGACCCATCAATCTCTCTGTTCTGCATATTATTATAGTAATTTCTCTTCTTCTGTTCTTCTGGTATGTCTAATCATGGACTTCCTTGTAGACTCATCCTGACCCTTTAAATTTCCCTGCTAACCTGGATGTACGTGTTTAAGATCCAGTGTGTTCGTGACCCAATTTTACTGTGTGAACTTGATTCAAGAGCACTGTTATAGTTCTTGGTAAGGAACAACCTTCATATCTATGAAATAAAGATCATATACAGTAAAATAGGAGTGGCAATGCCCTAACTACCACCATGGCAGCTCACAGTATCAGCTAGTCAGGGCAGATTAATTACTTAGCCATAACCCTACCTCATAGTAACTTTACCATTCTTAAATCAGGAAGGCTGGCAACTTGGATGCCCTTGAATACTTTATCAGTTACATGGGTACACAGTTACAGGATATACTTGACGCGTTTCGGGTTAGAAGCCTTCCTCAAAGCTTTACCATTCACTCCCTTTGTAATATTCCCTTGCAATGTTGCGATTGGTTGAACTAGATGGACTTGTGTCTTTTTTCATCCTAACTCTGTAATATTAAAGTCAACATTTTTGTTTGCTAAATTAGCTAATAGCAGAACTTATGTGGTCTTGTTGGTTTCACCATTTTTCTTCTCTGAACTTCTTCTTTGTACTGCCTCTTGGCCTTTCTGCTCAACTCCAGGTATGTGGGTGTCACCTGTAACAAACACGTGGCCCCTGCCCCCACCTATAACTGGCCTTCACAGTAAGGCGCACATGGAAGGGCAAACACGTGAAAGACAAAAACAGAACATTCCATAGCTCAACTTACCAACCAGTCTGCTGTCTAACCAAATTAACCTAACCGTCTGTTAAGAACAGGGGTTTAGTTAGCACACATTTGCAAACTCATGCGAAAGCTACAAAGCCTCTTCACGGCACCCTGCGTTGCTTGCAGTCCTAACACTACTGAATTTATAATGACAGAACTCTGGACGGCTGCACTCCAATGCTAAAACAATGCTTTATTCGAATAATATTTAGGACACAGCAAATGACATCACAGCGAAAGATGCTAACAACTGACGCGTTTCACACTAAGGCTAGTGCTTACTCAGAGCTATGAGTTGGCCTTAATTTGTTAGTCAAGTCCATCTAAATCTGCTGGTGCAAATAACACTACCTTCTCCCCAGATTGACAATACTGCAGTCCAAAGGTGTCTCTGTTGCTCACCCATCCGGAGGGGAGACACCCAAGACAGGAAGTGGGTTACTGGGCGGATCTGCACGTGAAATTTTTTTAAAAACGTAATCGAGAAAATCAATGCAGCTTACCACAAGGATGGTAAGCTGCAATATATTATTTTTTTTTGTTTGTGGATTAAATACAGCTTTAAGTGTGAGCAAACAAATGTATGCTCATTGGCTGCCAAACATCATTTTTTTTTTTTTTATGATTATGTGAAATCCATATGTTTATCAATATGCATAATCTTAATGCTTTTGAAAAACAATATTAAAAACACAAGATGATGAAAGACATGAAAACATTATTAGCACATGGATAAGACAGCTATTTTCTAGGCATTCAGATGAAATTGAAGATCTCGAGGTATGATTCCCATCTTGTATTACGTTTTCTCCCTGCTCAAACTTCTTTCTTTTATTCTTTCCTATCTCTTTGCATTATTTCTATATTTCCATTGTGTTTACCAAGCACACTCATTTTTCTTTGTATTTGCATTTATGGGAATGACACTGTTTACACAAGGACATTGGAGGCGTCTATCTGCCTTTTACATGGCGCTGTATTAATTCTGTTTATAAGTGCATGTTGCTGCATGCTTATAATCTTGTAAATATGTTTATACAGTCATGTGAAAAATTAACCTTCATGGAAAAATGAACATGGAAATTGTTGACTTTTTCAACACAGGCAAACAATAGATCCTAATTTGAATAGTGTTGTCTAAAGACAGGTGATATACTTGAACAAGATCACAAGAGAACTTTGCCTTTTCAATCATTTATTCATAGAAAATAGCAATAGATGTAATGTGGAAAAAGTAAGAACACCCTTGGCATGAAATAATAGTGTTTTTCCCTGTAGCAGAAATTACCTCTGGTAGGCATTGCGTATAACTGTCCACCAGTCTCTAACATCCAACGATGTGACCACTTCTCCGTGCAGAATTCATCAAGTTGCAAGATGTTTGTGGGATTTCCTGCATGAATTGCCCATTTTAAAATCCCTCTACCAAATTTCAGTGGGACTCAAATCAGGGCTTTGACTAGGACAGCTCATATCCCTTTATTTCTTCCCGTTTCGTGTATTGGGGATTTGCATGTGTGCTTTGAAACAAGTTGAAAGGTCCATTTCCAGTTCAGCTTTTGGACAAATGGATGCATTCTGATCTAGCAGATTTTGATATGCTGCAGCATACTGTATATCATTGACTTAGTGATTGCAAGCTGCCCAGGCCCTCAAAGCAACCCCAAATCATAACATTTCCACCATCAAGCTTCACAGTTTTTATGAGGCTCTCCTGAAATTCTATCTTTGGTTTGTGGAAAACATATCTACTGTTACTGTGACCAAACATTTCCATCTTTGATCAGTCTTCAGAGCATTGTTTCAGGAGGCCTGGTGTTTGCCTGTATGTACAAATGTAACCTAGTAAACAATCAGTTTCTGATTGTAGATACATGCAAATTGACCCCAACTGTTTTGGTGCTCCCCTGACTGGTGGCACAACCCCCCACCTCCACCTTAGTCCCGAGTCC
Organism: Lithobates pipiens; assembly: GCF_037356315.1. Taxonomy (NCBI): domain Eukaryota; kingdom Metazoa; phylum Chordata; class Amphibia; order Anura; family Ranidae; genus Lithobates; species Lithobates pipiens. Next base: position 200,242,921 of record NW_027507789.1, read on the forward strand.
AAGTACCAGTTTGTTTTTACCAGAGCTCCTGATGGTTCAGATGTGCCTTATTGTGTGCTGGTACCAGGTGACAGCCCTCAGGATATACCCTCTGTTTGGTGAGCAAGGACAGCAAGGCTACTGTTTGAAGACGGCACACTGCACCACCCATATCGTCTGTGGTAAAACGCTGCTATTTTTAGCGGCATTTTACCATCGGATTTGCGGCGCATTTTGGCCGCTAGCGGGGCACTTTTACCCCCGCTAGTGGCCGAGAAAGGGTTAAAACCGCCCATAATACGCCACAATAGTGGCGTTTTGCCGGCGGTATTGCAGCGCTGCCCCATTCATTTCAATGGGGGCAGCGGTGAAGGAGCGGTAAACACACCGCTCCTTCACTGCTCCAAAGAAGCTGCTGGCAGGACTTTTCCTGACGTCCTGCCAGCGCACCGCTCCGGTATGAAAGCCCTCGGGCTTTCACACTGGAGACAATGGTGCAGCAGTTTGAGGGCGGATTTCAGGCGCTATTTCTAACGCTATAGCGCCTTCAAAGCTCCCTTGGTGTGAAAGGGGTCTTAACCTTAAGAAAAAGAGTAGTCAGATTCAGGAAGAGGTCATGGGTAAGAAACCGGTAAGAGAGTGGACAGGTTCAAGTGGAGGTCCTGGGTAGGCAGCAGGCAAGAGTGTAGTCAGGTAAATTGGACAGTAATGACCCCGATCATTTCTATGGTCTAAAAAACAAGAGGCGCTAAGTATTTTGGCACTTCCAGTTTCATTAGTTGTAAACAACCCATCACATGTTTGAAAAAAGCATCAGATAATACCGATCTTGGTATGACATGAAGATTTTAAGGGCAGAGGAGAAATGGAAAAAGGAAAATGTCTCAGTAAACAGGACCTGCCACTGCCTATTGCTAGCACAAGCCCTATTAAGCCTTATTTACATTCCTCATGATAATAAAAAAAGTGCTAAAAAAATGTAAACGTACAGAGTGAAAAAAAAAAAAAAAAAAGCCTTTTCATTCCTGCGTTCTCATGCGCTAAATCTAAAGTGTAAAGGCTTTTAATGTGTTGTCTATGGATAATATAATGTATGCAGTTTGTCGCCGCTCCACAGGCATCTACAATTTTAACCACTTGCAGACCGGACCATTTTGCTGGTCAAAGACCAGACCACTTTTTGCGATTCGGCACTGCGTCGCTTTAACTGACATTTGCGCGGTCGTGCAACGTGGCTCCCAAACAAAATTGACGTCCTTTTTTTCCCACAAATAGAGCTTTCTTTTGGTGGTATTTGATCACCCCTGCGTTTTTTATTTTTTGCGCTATAAACAAAAATAGAGCGACAATTTTGAAAAAAACGCATTATTTTTTACTTTTTGTTATAATAAATATCCCCCAAAAATATATAAAAAAACATTTTTTCCCTCAGTTTAGGCCGATACGTATTCTTCTACATATTTTTGGTAAAAAAAATCGCAATAAGCGATTATTGATTGGTTTGCGCAAAAGTTATAGCGTTTACAAAATAGGGATAGTTTTATAGCATTTTTATTAATAATTTTTTATTATTTTTTTTTTTTACTAGTAATGGCGGCGATCAGCAATTTTTATTATGACTGCGACATTGTGGGGGACCCATCGGACATTTTTGACACATTTTTGGGACCATTGTCATTTATACAGTAATCACTGCTATATAAATGCAGTGATTCCTGTGTAAATGACACTGGCAGTGAAAGGGTTAACCAGTGGGTGGCAGTGTAGGGGTTAAGTGTTCCTAGGGGTGTGTTACTAACTGTGGGGGGGTTGGGCTTTCATTTAGTAAACACTGATCTCTGCTCCAATCACATGGAGCAGAGATCAGCGTCACTAGTTGCTAGGCAGAATGGAGAAATGTTGTTTACACAGCATTTCCTCCATTCGGCCTCTCCGTGAGACGATCGCGGGGATGCCTGCGGCGATCGAGTCCGCGGGTCCCGCGACCGGACTCACAGGGGTCCCGACCAGCGCGGGAGCGCGCCGCCGGCATGGCGGCATTGAATATTGGACGTACCTATACGCCAATATGCCTGCCCGTGCCATTCTGTCGACGTACATCGTCGTGCGCTGGTCGGGAAGTGGTTAAAACATGACGTGTTTGGTATCTATTTACTCAGGGCACCATCATCTTTTATATTATACCAAACAATTGTATGTTATATTATGTTTTTGTGCATTTAAATTAAAGTATCATTTTTTCCAAAAAAATTGCATTTGAAAAACTGTTGCGCAAATACTGTGTGACATAAAAAAATTGTGACGCCCACCATTTTATTATCTAGGGCCTCTGCTTTTAAAAAAAAAGATATAGTTTGGGGGTTCTAAGTAATTTTCTAGGAAAAAATACAGATTTTTACATATAAACAAAAAGTGCCTGAAAAATGCCTGGTCTTCAAGTGGTTAATCTGCATCTCTTACATCTGCATGGAGTTCATCTATAATGGCCTCTGATAAAATATGTAATAGTAAAAAATAGGTCTGTTGTCTCTCTGTTGATGTATTTCCCCCAAAAAATAATCATTGGATTTGCATGCTAGCCTTTTCCCAATATGTACATAGCCTCCTGTCATTCTCTGACTTAGCAGTCAGCAGAGAAAGGCCACAGACCTCAGAATAGAATACGGATGGAGGGAATCCCCACCAGTACCGCTGTCTACATCTACATTTCCTGCAGCGTTCAATAGCTCTGTCCGCAGTCCCGTAGCCTTCAAACAGCTTTCCTGGTAGCTGGGGCAAGCCATTGGGTAAGGGCAAATGACCAGCAGTTAGTTGTTAAGATCAATAAACTGGGACTCAAGTACAACCTTGCCTGTGAAGATGGAAGCGTAAAGGCCATTCGTGAGATGCACACAAGCCTGAGGCTGAATCACCAAATGACCTCTACAATCTACTATTAATTCTGTCGTATATCCTCCAATCCCAGGGCACCGCCAACTGTGTCTGAATAAAACACCATGACTTATTTATAACTTCTAAATTGTAAAAATGTATTTAGGGCACAGGATATCATTTATTTATGACACCTAAATATACACACAATTACTTTACATGCCGAAAGTGGCCATGTTGGGCCTCTTTTTAGAGCTTAAAGCATACTTGTACCAAGAGAAAGGCTAAGTTAACTAACATAGGTACAAATAGGGTATGTAACATTTTTCTTTCTTTTTTTTTCTGTACTCCTCCACATGTTCCTCTGAAGCCTCCCATATTCTTTATGTAAATACAAACTCGGAGTATAGACATAACATCTCCATACAATTGGGAGTTGCTTGTGCTTCTAAATTTTAGGAAGGAAAGACTTTCATATTGCGTTTGAACAGTTCTGCGGCATGTTTGAGTACCGGTATAAAAAACAGAAGGTATGTCTCTTCCCCTTGTGGTGCCCTTACATGTCTTGAAAAAGTCAGTTCTTCTTTAAAGTACAGTATGTAAGTTGTATATGGACCTCTGACCTTACCCTCTCAAGATCTTGGAAACTGTGACTGAAAATTCAAGCCAAAAATGTGCTGGTTCAGTAAACCTCAAGCAACCTCACCTACTCATTGAAGCCTGGAATAGCAGTGGCATGGCACAAAATAGTAGTACAAGAGGGGCGGCTGATGAATCTGTCTATAATGGGTCATATTATACAGTTAGGGCCATAGATATTTGGACACAGGCACAATGTTCATACTCTTGGCTCTTTATGCCATCAGAATAAAATTAAAACTTAACAATCCAAATGAATTTAAAGCTATGGAAACTATTAGATAAGCACTTGAACGATCACAACATATAGAGTTATACAATTTAATACTGATGTATAATCACACACACACATAGGTTGGACTTGTTTTTTTTTTTTTTTTTCAACCTTACCAAATATGTAACAATGTAAGTGCAGACATCAGCTTTTTTTTTTTTTTTTATTGTTTATTTATAAAGTTTTTTCCAAAAAAAGAAAAAGGTACAATACAGTATAAAGAAAAAGCATTTTAACTTTCGATAATACAAAGCCATGTATATAGAAACGTACGAAATTGAGCGTACATACAGGTATGTTCATAAAGTAAGCATCTTCCAACCATGGATCATTCAAGTGCAATTAGCATACCATATCATGTGATAAATGAAAGCGGAAGAGGATATATAGTTACGTATAACAACAATACAGGAAAAAAAAAAAGAAAGAGAAAGATAGCAGGGTACAACTTAATCAGACATTGGCATCATGGGAATCAGGAGGTTTAAGGGTTAGCAGACTCAAGGGGGAACTCAGAGTCGTCCCATTTCTTCCATATTTTATAAAAAGAGGGTAGTGTATCTTCCGTTTTAGCAGTCAAGTGTTCCATCCTACGTATATCTGCCATTATGGAAAGAAAAAGATGGAATGTGGGGGGAGTGGTGGATAGCCATTGTCTAGGAATTGCTCTCTTAGCGGCCAGAAGGATATAGGACATCAGGTTGCGCGAGGGTTTAGAGACATCAGCTTTAATTTAAGGGGTTGAACATAAATATCATGTTCAAATTTTAGAAACTGCAACCATTTTTATACACAGTCCCCCCATTTTCAGGGGTTCAAATGGAATTGGACAAATTAATATAATCATAAATAAAATGTTAATTTTTAATATTTTGACTGGGTTTCCTCCTTTCTGATGGCTCTAACTGCAGCTATCTTCAGGTGATCTTTGTTTGTGGATCTTTCTGCCTTTAGTTTTGCCTTCAGTAAGTGAAATGTGTGCTCAATTGGGTTGAGATCAGGTGATTGACTCGGTCATTGCAGAATATTCCACTTCTTTTCCTTGAAAAGCTCCTGGGTTGATTTTGCAGTGTGTTTTGGATCATTGTCCATCTGTACTGTGAAGCGTCGTCCAATCAACTTTGCTGCATTTGGCTGAATCTGGGCTGGCAGTATATCTCTAAACACTGCAGAATTCATCCGATTACTTCTGTCTTCTCTCACATCATCAATAAACAGCAATGGCCCAGTGCCACTGCCTCCATCATGTGACCACAGATGACGTTGTGTGCTGTGGATCATGAGCTGTTCCAAACCTTCTCCACATTTTTTTTCTTCTCGTCATTCTGGTACAGATTAATCTTAGTGCCATTCAGCCAAATAATGCTTTTCCAGAAGTGGTCTGGCTTTTTTAGATGTTTTTTGTCAAAATCTAACCTGGCTTTTCTTTTCTTTAGGCTTATGACTGTTTTGCACCTTGTGGTGAACCCTCTGTATTTGCTCTCATGAAGTCGTCTCTTGATTGTAGACTTTGACAATGATACGCCCACCTCCTTGACTTGTCTGAATGTTGTGAATGGGTTTTTCTTTACCATAGAGAGGATCCTACGATCATCCACCACTGTTGTCTTCTGTGGACATCCAGGCCTTTTTATGTTGCTGAGCTCACCAGTGTGTTCTTCTTTTCTCAGAATGTACCAAACTGTTGATTTGGCCACTCCTAATGTTGCTGCTATCTCTCTGATGGATTTGTTTAGTTTTTGAAGCCTTACAATGGCCTGTTTCACTTGCATGGGCAGCTGCTTTAAACGCATGATGTAGGTTCACAGCAATAGATTCCAAATGCAAATACCACATTTAGAATAAACTCCAGACCCTTTTACCTGCTTAATTGATGAAGAACTAAAGAGGGAGTAGCCCACACCTGGCCGTGAAACCGCTTTTGATTAAATTGTCCAATTACTTTTGGCACCTTGAAAAAGGGGGAAGGCTATTCTTAAGAGCCGTAATTCCTAAACCCTTCCTCTGATTTGGATGTGCATACCATCAAATAAAAACCAGAGAATGTGCACTTTCAGCTCATATCCATTATATAACTATAGCTAAAATATGTTTCGGTAAATACCTGAAAAAAAAACAAAAATGATGCCTGTGTCCAAATATATATGAACCTAACTGTATTTGCTTTTAGCATCTTCAATCTGGAAATAACTTTTTCATCATTTGTAATGGCACAGCTTTTAGGATTTCTAGTGAAATATGCCTTATCTGAAGCTGCCGATAGGTAAATTGGCACTTCTCTATAATTCAAAAGGAGAACATGTATTTATCTGTGGCCTCCTTGCTAGTTCACTGAGAATCAGAGGGGGGGGATACTATGGGGTTGAATTACTAAAACTTGAGAGTACAACATCTGGTGCAGCCGTGCATGGTAGCCAGCTTCTAACTTTAGCTTGTTTAATTGAGCTTTGACAGTCAACCCTCGTTCACATTAAACACGGCTTTGAAATTGTGCAATTTCATCTGAACTCGCATGATTTCAAAGACACATTTTAGTTCGACTTCCAGGGCCACTTGAAAGACAGAGATGTCTGTTGAAATCACCCGCAAAGTTTACTTTTGGAAATCGGTGTGGCACCATAAAGTCGGCGCTATAAAGTCATCGTCACACTGATTGGGATCCCCGTTTTTCCAGCAAAAGGCTTTAGTTTGACCTGTCGAATCACATTTCAAGTCGCGCCAATGTGAATGGGGGGCTGAGGCCCCTTTCACACCAGTGGCCTAATCAGGTCCATCTGTTTTTTAGGTGGACCCGATCATACCACTCATTGTTCTTGATTAACAAGGGCAGCGGATGTCAGCAGGCATGTGTCCGAAGTGACCTGCCGGCATCCAATCCACTAAAAACAGGTGGATGGGGATACGTTCGGCCTCCACCTGGCAGATCGGATTACAATCGGATCGAAACAGACAACTACTCCATTTCCATCCGACCGCTCCATAGAGAACAGGGAGCGGTGTCCATGTCCCCTCTGCATAGCAGAGCGGACACCTCATCCGCCTGCTCAGTTGGGATTAACGGAAAGATCACCCACTGAACAGGTGGATCTGCTTAGATGGATTCTGCCCTGTGTGAAGCTTATTGCTTTCTATGCAGAACTGCACCAGATTTTTGCACGTACCAATGTTTGTAAATCACCCCCTATGTCTGTTTCAATTACAATATAACAAGTGCAGAAGAAGTGGGCACTTTTGTTTGAACGCTTACCCTTATGCCCAAAATTTGGAGATCTGTATTAAGTATTTTGTAGTGTACAAACAAGTGTTTTTCTTGTTAAAAGTCTTTGGGGTGAAGCTATATGGTCACTTGTTGTACATACTCCTTTGAGTTACTCAGAGTCATCCTTTGAGAGCTGAATCACACGATTTCTTGTATGTCTTTTAGCAGGCCCACAACTTCTTGTTCTATGGGACAAAGAGTTTGCAGCACCTCCATTGGGGTTGAATTCTTCCAGTGACTAATTAGGACACAGTCTACTTTTATCCAAGACTTGCAAAGACATCTAGTTTATTCTGTGGCACAGCTAAAATTCCCTTGCGCTGCTCGTGGGATAAAACCATAAGAAGACATGATATAATCTGTCAGGAGATGAAATTGACAGAACGGCAGATTGAAGCAGTCATACTTAGTTTAGGAAATGTCTGATGCAAAAGGCAAGGCATGGGAGGGTAACACCTCCTGTTCAGAGTCCTTGAAACGCTGACAGTTTGGCAGGAGAAGCTGTAGAGACCCCACAGCCTGAGTTGATATGACATGCATAGCTGAGACTCATCATCATCCTCTTAATTGTTTATGATCTGTCTAATCAAATTAATTTCCTTGTTAATTGATTATTTCACAGCTCCCTCATTAACCGGTTAAATGTTACCATCACTAATGAGCCGCCTAGGATACCCCAATTTCTGGGTTTAATTAAACTATTGGCTATTAATGAGATCTGACAGTTTCCAAATGTTCAAAAGCTGTCCTAGCCTTCTCTATTCTGTACCAAGAGTCAAGATGGCAGATCTTACCAGTATCAAATATTGTGTGCTTTGACTTGTCTGAAATGGTTAGGCCACTCAAAACTGGGTAGAAACTGGTAGGCTGAATCATCCACTGCTTCTGAAGCTCAGGAGTGCATGGCTCTGCTCCCCAGCAACCATGACAGTTTGGAGTGGAGTGTACTCTTTGTAGAGTTTTGGTAACCAAACTGTGGGTCTGGATACACACCTTTCCATGACCATTTTAATGTATTTTTATGTGCATTATCATCAATGATGTATTTCAATGCACTGTCATTGTCATCAATATGATCACTGTACAATAGAGCTCTTCAGAGTTAAAACGCGTCAACGCTCAGGCAGGTTGTGCAAGAACAAGTAGCACACTAACATTTGTTGTAGAAAACCTATCTTGGAGTGCATCTCTAAATATATTTTGGTGTCACCAGTTGGTGTGTCAGTGCATAAAAAAAATGGGGCATGCCAATGAATCGCAAAAATGTAAATGAGCACAATATAAAACAATGGCTTACCTGTGTAGATGCATTGATATGCATTGAAAAGTAGGGATGCATCGATACCATTTTTTACAACGCGTACAAGTGCCGATACTTTTTCTTTAGTACTCGCCCATACCAATTACTAATACCTACCGCTACTGTTTTGTTTTCACTTCAGCTGTCAGCAATGGTACAAAGCATTGCAAAGTTATTGACAAATGAAATAAATAGATTTTTTATTATTTTTTTATTTTGCGCTTTTTCAATGTGAAATGTGTAAATATATGTTAATATATATATATATATATATATGTAAAATATTCACTTACAAAGTAAACAAAAAAAATAAAGTTTTAATTGTTTATTGTTTATAAAATAGACATGAACAAAAAAAAAGCAGGACAATAATTAAATGGAAGAGAATAGGGAGTTAATTAAGGCTGATTAGAGTAAATTAAGGGTTAAAGTGGTTGTAAACCCTTACAACACACTTTGACCTACAGGTAAGCCTAGATTAAGGCTTACCTGTAGGTCCAAGAAATATCTCCTAAATCTACACGGTTTAGGAGACATTTACTAAAAGACTGTGACAGCTGTCTACGGCGCATGCGCCATAGACAGCGGCGCACAGAGCGCGGCACCGTCAACGGCGAATATGCCGCGTGTGGCGGCTCCTGTGCGCATGCACGGGAGTGACGTCATCGCGGCTTCGCCGAATGACAGCGGCTGAGCAGCGAGACCCACCGAGAAGATGGATGTGCCGGACTACAGGGGACAGCGGTGACTTCGCTAGCTCCTGTGTCAGATAAGTGACACATAATGGACTACTATGCGATGCATAGTAGTCCATTATGCTTTACCTTTGCAGGGAATGAAAGAGGAAGTAAACTCATCAGGGTTTACTTCCTCTTTAAACAGGGCGACATTTGTTCATCCCTTTATTCTGCAGATGAAGGAACAGAAAGATTCAAAAAGAAACAATGTTTCTTTTTATTTTAGTGTTTCAGCTGAACAATGTTGTTAATAAATATTGCCGGCTACTTTTTTTTTCTGACAGCTCCAATTACCAGACTTCTTTAACACTTCAGCTGTCAACAGGGGAGACCCACTGACAGGTCAAAAAACCGAGCCTGAAAGTACCGGTTTCAGGTGGCGGTGCATTTGCAGGTGTACCGATACTTGCGTAAATGGTCAATATCTGCAGTGATAGCAATACTAGTATCGGTGCAACCCTACTGAACGCATAGGTATGAATGGTGTCCTTTTGCCCCGTACACACAAGTGGATTTTCCATCGGGAAAAACTTGGACGGTTTGACTTGGCTTGTGTATGCAAGCTTGGCTTGCATACACACGGTCACACAAAAGTTCTCTGAACTTTCGACCCTCAAGAACGCGGTGACATATAACACTACGACGAGCCGAGAAAATGAAATTCAATGCTTCCGAGCATGCGTCAAATTGTTTTCGAACATGCGTAGGAATTTTGTGTGTAGGAATTTGTACAGATGATCAGAATTTCCAATCAGAACTTTTTCCCGACCGAAAAATAGAGAACCTGCTCTCAATCTTTTGCTGGTTTGAATTCTGCCAGCAAAAGTCAGATGGAATTTCTGACCAAAAGCTCACATCTGACTTTTGCTGGCAGAATTTCTGATCGTGTGTATGGGACTTTTCAAATCACATTTTTTTATGAATAAAAGATAGCGCTTTTTACAGTTAAGTAAACTTTCTATCTGTCGCCTTTGTCTGGACTTCCAGTAAAACAGTTAAATACCCCTTGAAATCCATGGATGAAGAACTGCAAACATTTTACTTTCCTGGAGCTTTGTCAGTATATGCAGAGCTAAATGGCAATTCTGCTGCCAATATAAACTTTTTATTACTCCGTATCGCTGGAAAGTCACTGCTCACTCAGGGAGGGGACCAGGTCTTACCTCTCAGCAGATATAAAACTTAGATCAGTTTTCAGTTCAGTGCCTCTGATTTATAAGGGCTGAGTGGAGCAAAAAACACATAAAATTTTAGGGGTGGGTCAAATCCTGCCGAAGATCCGGCAAGAGGGAGCAAAACGACAGCGGAAATCACATAAATCCCAGCATGAAAGACTGCATTTTAAATCATCCTTCAATTTTACAAGCAATATCCATCGTGTACTCTGACCTTTTTAAATATTCATTTAAACAATACTCAGCGGAGACACTTTTTCTGGGTAAAATCTTGCATTCTCTCTCGCTCTTGGCTGGAAAGTTTACAGAAACTTTAATTACTATGAAATAGTAAGTAGAATATATATATATATATATATATATATATATATATATATATATATATAGATATATAGATATATCTATAGATATTTATTTTATAATATGACATTAGAAAACTGAACCGTGGTTTGTAGGGCCAACAACCTGCACATACACTCAGCAAGCATCGTGTGATCCCCAAAACGTAATGTAATGTGTCCAGAATAGTGAGCTCTGGGAGTTTTTTCATGGAAATATATACATATATATATATATATATATATATATATATATATATATATATATATATATATATATGCTATATTACCAAAAGTATTGGGATGGGTGCCTGCCTTTACACACACACACAAACTTTAAAGAGGAAGTAAAGGCTAAAAAATAAATAAATAAAAACACACCCTGTAAGGCAAAGACATAATGAGCTAGTATGCATACTAGCTCATTATGAATAACTTACCTGAGAACGAAGCCCCCGAAGCGGTCCTCCGTCTTCATGTCCGCCGCTGCCATGGATCCCAGAGTGACTTCCGGGTCTTGCTGCTCCGGCGCTGTGATTCGCCGGAGCAGCGATGAAGTCACTCCCACACATGCGCACGGGAGCCGACACACGCGGCATATCGCCGCGATCTGCGGCCTGTCCAGTGTGCCTGCACGCCGCTGTCTTCGGGTAAATATCTCCTAAACCGTATAGGTTTAGGAGATATTTCTTGGACCTACAGGTAAGCCTTAATCTAGGTTTACCTGTAGGTCAAAGTTGGTTGTAAGGGTTTACAACCACTTTAATGGAATCCCTGTTTTAATCAGTAGGATTCAATATTGAGTTGGCCCACCCTTTGCAGCTATAACAGCTTCAACTCTTCTGGGAAGGCCGTCCACAAGGTTTAGGAGTGTGTCTATGGGAATGTTTGACCATTCTTCCAGAAGTGCATTTGTGAGGTGAGGCACTGATGTGGACGAGAGTGCCTGGCTTACAGTCCACTCTAATTCAGCCCAAAATTGTTGGGTTGAGGTGCAGGCCAGTTAAGTTCCTTCACCCCAAACTCGCTCATCCATGTCTTTATGGACCTTGCTTTGTGTACTGGTGCGCCGTCATATTGGAGCAGGAAGGGGCATCCCCAAACTGTTCCCTCAAAGTTGGGAGCATGAAATTGTCCAAATATCTTGGTATGCTGACACATTAAGAGTCCCCCTCACTGGAACTAAGGGGCCCAGCCCCTGAAAAACAACCCCACACCATAATCCCCCCTCCACCAAATTATTTGGACCAGTGCACAAAGCAAGGTCCATAAAGACATGGATGAGCGAGTTTGGGGTGGAGGAACTTGACTTGTCTGCAAAGAATCCTGACCTCAACCCGATAGAACACCTTTGGGATGAATTTGAGTGGACAATGCAAGCCAGGCCTTGTCCACATCAGAAAAATGGTCAAACATTCCCATAGACACACTCCTAAACCTTGTGGACGGCCTTCCCAGAAGAGTTGAAACTGTTATAGCTGCAAAGGGTGGGCCAACTCAATATTGAACCCTACGGACTAAGACTGAGATGCCATTAAAGTTCATGCTCGTGTAAAGGTAGGTGTCCCAATACTTTTGGTAATATAGTGTATATATACTTTCCCTTTAATCCTTTTAATCCTTTATTTTTCAAAATGACATGTAAAACTTACAGGATAGTATGATTTATAACCACCTCTTCCATCTTAGTTCCTGCTAATAATAAAATACCGGTAGGTGAGAAATATGCGAGACCTTGATGAATTAAAAAAAAATAATTGCTGCAGTATTTAGCAGTTTATATTTTTAACACACTGGAGAAACCAAACAACTGGGTATTATAATTGGATCTAATGAAATATTATTTAATTATCATTACTGGTCCCATCTGTGGTAGATCAAAAAACATTATTACAATTGCTCTTTCAGTTGCTGATCACGAGGTGGGAAGGATACATAGGCATTCTTTTTATTTTTGTTTCTCCTGCATGTAAAGAATGAGACCTTTAATAAGTAGCTTTAGCCATGTCCTTCTGCTTTGCCAGTAGAACATAGCGCTTATTCTAAGACAAGGGAAACTCTATCTCCGACGCTTTGTGCTATGGAATCACCCTCTTTGAGATCCAGGCACAGACCTGGTTTAGGATGAATAACATTTAGCATCATTCAACCCAGTTTGTGGAGTATAGGGCATCATGGGCTCTCACCCCTTGGGGGTATGCTTAGGTTCCCTGCACTAACATGAAAAAATACTTGGAGCAAAACTAACAGTATAACATTGAAATACTCTCTGCAGCATTGGGGACAGCCCAGTAGTACCAGTAAAAAAGGTGAAGTCTCTGAAGCATCATGTAACTGGCCTAAAGACTTCAGAAAGAAAAGCATAAAAGTATTTATATTGCACAGGGCACCACAGGGATGGGTCCTGGGAAGGGAGGTGTTTGCCCCATTTAGGTTGTGGTCCCTTTAAGGGAATGAAAAATAACAGTACTCAGAGTTTCACATTTCTGCGGGGTGAAGGATTCTGGGGTGATCTGGCAAAAAAGGGGAAAACCGACCTGCAGCTATCCCAGAATTGATAAGTTCTTATATGAGACATGGAAGTCCAAGGCTCGGAGACATTGTGGGTGGGAAAGAGCCTCTAACTCTGAATATGGGTACTGTGGTCCTCAAGGGGTTAACCCACTTTGAGAGAGGGCTGGAAAAGGTTAGGAAGCAGTCAGCAAGTGTCCATGAGGTGTGGTATGGAACAGCACAAAGTTGTAAGGCCGCGTACACACGCGGGGACTGTTCGCTCAACTTTGTCCGCTGAACAGTGTTTCAGCGGACAGTCCGCTCGTGTGTGGGCTTTCAGCGGACAGTTTCAGCGAACAGTCTGCTGAACAAGGTTTTTCGGAATTTCCGAAAAACTGTCCGCTGAAACCTTGTTTCAGCGAACAGTCCCCTCGTGTGTAGGCTTGTTCGTCAAACAAAGTTCCGCGCATGCTCAGAAAGAATTTATACGCCGAAGGTTGCATTGCAGTGTATAGGACGTCGTTTTCTAGTCCCGTCGTACGTGCCGTTCACGTCATCGCGCACGGTTTCAGCAAACTGTTCGTACGTCGTGTGTGGCCATGTCCGTCCATGCTAATTTTGAGCGGACTGTCCGCTGAAACTGTTTGACGAACAAAGTTGAGCGAACAGTCCCCGCGTGTGTACGCGGCCTAAGAGGGCTGCAGGCAATTGACTTTTTTCTTTAGACCACTGGAACAGGTGGGGACTTAGAACCTTGTTAAGGGACAAGTGTGTGCTGGCGGTGAGCCAAAAGTTTGTTTTCCTAGAGATTGATGGACTGTCTTGTTTGTTTCATGCTGAAGACAAGCGTTTTTTTTTTTTTTTGCTATCATTTAACAAATAAAGACTGTTCACTTTTACCAATTTGGCTGGCTGGTGATCTTATGACAATATATAAAAATTATTTTTGAAAAAATTCAGAGGGGGGGGAGGCCTAAGAGGACCTTTTAATATGAAGCTGTGCTTGGCTCAAACAGGGAAAAGCAACAGTTTCACCGTGACTTAGCCCACGTACACACAGTCGGAGATTTTGCCAACCAAATCCGTCGGATTTTGCCCCTCGGATTTAGTCCAACAGATTGTGTCCGAAACTGTTGCATACACACGGTCGGGCCAAGTTGGCGAAAAATTCGATCTTTCAGAACGTGATGACGTAATTTCGTTACGATGGGACTACATTCAGGCTAGTAGCCAATAGCTTTGAATGTAGGAATTTGATCTGAGCATGCGTGGAACTTGGTCCGATGAAAATGCTCTACACATGATCGGATTATTTCCGTCCGGCCCAGTTGGTCGGGAAATATTTCCAACATGTTGGAAAATTGGGTCCGACGGAATCAGTCCGATGCATACCACACACAGTCGGATAATCTGACGACACGGTCCGATAAGACTCATTCCGACAGATTCTCCGACCGTGTGTACAAGGGCTTAGATATTCCCAGCAGCATATACTTACCTTCCTTTGCTTCCCTGCTGCTTCATTTATCTTTCAGAAGTGAAATAAAGCTATTTTTAATTGTAAATCTCCAGAATTGTGGTTTAGACAGTGCTTTGGACAGCATGTGTGACAGTCTCCCATGGAGCAAATGCATATGTGACAGCATCTCAGAGAGCGATTCCATGTATGATAGAACAATGTATACCCAAAGGGCACAACATTGGACTTTTAAGGTGCAGAAAAATCAATCAAAAGCAAAATTTACAAAAAATATAGAAAATATTAACACATAGATATTATAAAACAATTTATAAAATTTAGGCCATAACGACCCAATGGTCAAGGTACAAAAGTGTGATTGCCTCTACATGTATGACAGCACCACGTGGAGCATCCTTCCTTGGCACCTGGTTCTGAGGGAAGCACTAGAGTGGAGAGGGAAAGGTAAGTTTTTGTCTGGGGTGGGATGGGGGAATTAAAGCAAACCTGTTGCTTCACTTAAAAGGGCAAAAAACTGGTTTGCTTTAAAAGTATTGGTTCAAAAACGTTTACATAGACAAAGGGCTCAATAGAGAGTCCTTATCTGTCTGTATCCCACCCTGCCTGCACCACCCAGCTGCGTCATAATCACTCTTACTATTTAACATTGGGCCCATTTGTATGTTTGTGTCTACAGAAATTGGAAGAGCTTGTTTCGGGATAAAACAATAGGTTCGTAATAGAGGAAGTTTGGGACTTTAAAATGAAGCACTTGGATAATGGAGGTAGGTTTTAACCATATTAAAAAAAAAAAATAATAATTTTTTATTGATTGTTCAGTAACAGATCATAAAAAATAATAAAGATCAAATTCATAAAGTATATAGGCGTAAGTACAGTAGAAGCATGATATATAGTATTCACATATAGCAGCACATAGTAGTAATAAATAAAATAATTGGGTAGTATGGCATGGTAGTGCCTATGACAGCAAAACCGACATCAGCAAGTACATCCACATAATAGATATGCATCCACTAGATGTAAAACAAAAATAAATTTAGTATATAGTTAAAAAAGTAAATTCATAATAAAATAAATATACTTCCGTATAAAGTATAGCTGGGACATCATTTCAAAAGCTCGACGCGTTTCGTGGGTGTCTCCCCACTCATCAGGAGCTGATGCGACCAAAAAATTCCAATCCGGATGGAAAGTGCAGTGTGCGGCAGTGGGCGTAGGGTGGGCCATGGGCAAGATCCCTCCCCGGGAACTGAGGCGGCATAGACATGGATGCGATATCAGGCAAAACCAAAAAGATACAGCAGTGTTGAAGAGTATCAGATATGGAGTGTGTGGCAATTGTTGAAAACAACATATCTAAACATCACTCCTAAAACACCAGCAGACAAGATATTAGGATGAGAGATCCTGCAGACCTTATTGGCAGGACGCCGGCTGGACGGCGTCCTCTGCACACTGCACTTTCCATCCGGATTGGAATTTTTTGGTCGCATCAGCTCCTGATGAGTGGGGAGACACCCACGAAACGCGTCAAGCTTTTGAAATGATGTCCCAGCTATACTTTATACGGAACTATATTTATTTTATTATGAATTTACTTTTTTAACTATATACTAAATTTATTTTTGTTTTACATCTAGTGGATGCATATCTATTATGTGGATGTACTTGCTGATGTCGGTTTTGCTGTCATAGGCACTACCATGCCATACTACCCAATTATTTTATTTATTACTACTATGTGCTGCTATATGTGAATACTATATATCATGCTTCTACTGTACTTACGCCTGTATACTTTATGAATTTGATCTTTATTATTTTTTATGATCTGTTACTGAACAATCAATAACATTTTTTTTTTTTTTTTAATATGGTTAAAACCTACCTCCATTATCCAAGTGCTTCATTTTAAAGTCCCAAACTTCCTCTATTACGTACCGATTACCGGGATGGAGGCACATACTTGTGCTTCATTTAAAGTCCCAAAATTCCCCTCCTTTTTTGCATAAAACAATAGGTTGGGTGAATTCATAGCAGCTGATGGATTTTACCCCTGAGCAGGCACAGCCAAGGGACATTGGGGAGAGATTACAGACCTACCAATGTTTTCTTAGTCCAATGTGATATCAGAAGAATGTTTTTTTATGTCTGTAGGCACCTTTCCTCTTTCCCTGCTAACCTATTTAGCCTAGGGAATTACTGGAAAAGTGTAATATCTTATCTGGGTGCACCATTTTCCCCGAAGTCAGTTCCAGGCTGACACATGTGGCTCACCTACTGCAATCCTCGATGTTGCTCTGCGTTAGCATTTAAAAAGGCTGACTATGTGGCTCGGTGCTCCTGACACTATCCTGCGGGATCCTCCACAGCCGGCACTGATTAATTGGGTTTTAAATGCAGACAATGGAAGGATTTTGCTAGAAATAATTATCCAGAGGCAGAGCTTATCTGCTTACTGAGGCACCTGAATAGGAGGCAGATGAGTATTAGCCGGTGGGTGACCACATCGGGGTGACATAGAAGAAGGCTGCTATAATGGGGTCAGGAGAGGATGGCAGTGCACACAGTTATGTGGGAATGTTCTTCAAGACACAAAGACTCCGTTATGCCATCAGGAACACTCTGCGTAGCTGCCTTTTGGCACAATTTCAAGCATTCCTTGAAGCAAAGGCTAATTACGGAGTGAAGCCCCAGATCCTTGTCAGATAACTGATGAAAAAAGAACATTTGTGCTGCTGTTGTCAGGCCAATCCATTCAGTGTCTTCCCAACGTTTACTTGGTAAACTTCACCATCTTCCCTTTCTACACAAAAAAGAAGACCTTTCATCCTATTACTTAATGGTACATTTCAAAATCTCTGGACTATTTTAATTTTAAAAAAGGGCTTTGGTCCTTTGTAAAGAACCATCAACCTACATCCCATGATGCATCACTTCAGAAGATGTCAGGTTTGCACATAATCGGAGAACTATACAATATTAACATAGGCAAAGAGTGTGTTTTTTTTATTTATTCAGAATTAAAATATAATTAAAAATAGTTTTTATTAGTAAGTATTAAAATTAAATTATTATTACTACGTATTTTTTATGTAGAACTCATTATTATTATTATACATGATTTATATAGCAACAACAGTTTACGCAGCGCTTTACAAAGTAGTGGGGGGACAGCACAATTAAAATACAGTACAATACAGAAGGGACAGGAAGGCCCTGCTCATAGAGCTTACATTCTATAGGGAGGGGGTGGTGGTACAAAAGCTAATAGATGCTGGGAATGATTTGATGGGGGTGGCTCGGGGACAGTTGTTAGGTGGGTGTGGGATGGGCTTGCCTGAATAAGTGAGTTCTTAGGGATCTCCTAAAGTTGGACAGGTTAGGGGCTGATCGGACATACCAGGCCAGGGAGTTCCAGAGGATGGGAGAAGCTCTGGGGAACTCATACTTATCTAGGTGGATTCAGCATTGACATAAGTGTGTGCATAGGGTTTGCCAGGTGTGCCTTGGTACACCCTAATCAGTGCGCATTAGCATTATCGCTCTTTCTTTAGCAGTGGGGATGGGGACAGTTTCCCTCTTACCGGCTCTGCCATAAGAGAAGTGCTTACAACCTTCTCTTTCACTGGGCCTGCAGGGAGATCAATGTGCCTGGACCATATATACTGTACAGTATGTAGACACACACACACATGTGTGTTTGAGCTTTGGGAAGCACACCCTAATGTAATAGGCTGTGCACACCTATGAGCATTGATCTGATGCAGCATCTGTCCCCCACTGGCTCTAAGACTGAGAACTGAGTGATTAAAGACTGCTGATCGCTCAGTTCTCAGGGCTCCGTGTGCAGAGAGCTACTCCGCTGCTCTGCTCTGCTCCCTCCTTCCACCCGCACACGCTCACTTGAGTGCTGGGCTATAGGGGCTGGCTCAGGTGCCGGTCCACGCTCCTGGGTGGATCCCGACCATATGGTTGCAATATTTCCCCAGCCTGGTCCGACTCTGCAATGTCAGCTGACAGCGGGCTTCACTTGCTATGCCATAGACACATCAGGAAGTGAGAGGAAATCTCTGCAAAGTCACATCTTCTCTATATCTGTTTCAGTGGCAACCTTTAATAACAATGGTCATTAGAACAAATAGCTCCTTAGCAAAGATACAGAAATAATGACAAGGTTGATAACCATTTCCCTATTTTTTTTCCTAGACTCCAAACAAAGGTTTAAATTTAAGATACATTTTAACTCAAGCATCAAGTGCAATTTGCATGAGATGACCTCACACTACAATCCACATTAAAGGGTTAGTTCACCTTTACCAATAATGGCCTATGCATGTGAGGAGTGTCTGTAGATAAAAACAAACTGTGCAGCTCTGACCCAAAGTTGAAACATGCCCTTGCTATAGGTGTAGGCCATTTACATAGCTCCCAAAGCCTGGCTAAAAAACTGCTAGAGATGGCATCAGCCCATCCTGCCTTGTTGCTATAACATTGTCAAGATACCCCCAGCTGATTCAAACCCACCTTGCATGCGCTTTCCTTTCCATGACACAGTAGCTCTGAGCTCAGCGATGCATCAGTGGAGCAGATAGTGGACATGAGCAGAATTTTGAAAACTCACTCCTGTGATGGTGGATTTAAGCAGTAATGGCTGGCTGGCTGGCTGGCTTTTAGCAGTGTCCAAGCAACAAGGCAGGGTGAGATGATGCCATGTCTGGGCGTCTTTCAGTCAGGCCTCTGAAGGTTCGTAAAAGGCCTACACCTATAGCACGGGCATTATTCCACTTAGTCAAAGGTACACAGTTTGTTTTTCTTTACAGGTGCCTCTTACCTGCATTGGCAGTTTTCTGGTAAAGGTGAACCCTTTAACTCCTTGACGCCGAGCGCACACAAATATGTGGCTTCCCAGCGGTAGGGCCTTGGTGCCGAGTGGCCTTAAATTTGTGTGCAATAAAGCCAATAGAGATTCTAGTGGCTAACAAAGCTCCCGGTCGTATCGTGAGATCGGGAGCTTTCTGATCATGTGTCTACCAATTATGGCAAGACAATAAGTCTCACCTCCCAACATTTTAAACCCCTTAAAGGGCCGGCATGCTAAAAAATGGTTAAAAAATGATACAAAACATTTCCTACAGTATGTGATTTATTATTGCACATAGTTCTTGCCTCTACCCATTGCTGATCCATCCGGCATTCCTAGTATGCCAAACTGATAAAACAGAAATGTTGGCCCACTGGCTTTGTCATGTGATGTCAATAATTTTCCTCTTCTTTTCCATATGTCAAAATCAGGGAGGACACCTAAATCTGGGACATACGCTTTCTCTATACTTTCTGCACACGGATATATTAACTTTACTAGACTGTCCTCATGGGATTTCAAAGATTCAAAGGACCTAAAGGCATTGATAGCTCTAATGCTTTGCAATTTATATTGCCTACTGACAATGGCTTTTTAATTACTAAATTTGAGCATAACGCAATATTCAAAAAATTGTATTTAGTGAACGCTTGCTTGATTAGTATGTATGCTTCTGTATTTTAGAAAAATGTACTGTTGCAAAAAAAAAACAAGAACATTGAAAGCTGAAAAAGAAATTATCGGCTTTGGAAGGCTGAACATTAGATCCACTCAGTGGCATTGACGTATGTGCCAAGATTATATAACGTCTGAAGCATCTGTAGAATATTAATTACATGTTTGTGAATTCTACACACTCTCATTATGTATTCATTTAAATATAGTGTATTGTCGTTCTGTGTTGTGATCGGTGGGGTTTTAGGCCTCTTTAAAAGGTTAATAAGAGTGTTCTGGCTGTATGTTTAAGCCAGCTTTAACCTAACGGATTGAATTCTAATGCCGCATACACACGATCGGACTATGCGCCGGACAATTCGATCGATCGTGTGTGGGCTCCAGCGGACTTAGAAATAAGTCTTGCTTCAAAGCTGACGACTTTTAGCGGACAATCCGTTCGTCTGTGTGCTGGTCCGGCGGACTAAAAACGACGCTAGGGCAGCTATTGGCTACTGGCTATGAACTTCCTTATTCTACGTCATCACGTTCGAATCCGCCGGACTTTTGGAGTGATCGTGTGTGGCCAAGTCCGTTCGCTGCAAAGTCCGGCGGACAATCCGCCGGACTAAGTCCGCCGGATAGTCCGATCGTGTGTACACGACATTACAATAGAGTTTATTAATATGTCTAAAATGGGAATGCTCTGTGATACCCAACAGCAGTCAATCACGTTTATTCTTTCAATCAACAGTCTTTTCTCCATGACACAGGATGAAGAACAAGCAAGATATTTGTACATATAGGATCAAAGGAACTTTTATTAGTTGATACAGTTGTAGCCAAAATATAGTGGAACTTAACCACCTTCATCAGGACTGGTTATATGAAATCACTAGTTTGTATCCTGGCCAGGATACTAGCTGCATGGAGTTTGTATGCCTTCCCTGACTTTGCATGGGTTTCCTCCAGATACTCCAGTTTCCTCCAACACACCAAAAACTTGCTGATAGGTTGGCTTCTGTAGTGTGTGAGTGTCTATCTATATATATATATATATACCGTATATACTCGAGTATAGGCCGACCCGAATATAAGCCGAGGCCCCCAATTTACCCCCAAAAAAACTGGCAAACTTATTGACTCGTGTATAAGCCGAGGGTGAGACATGCCTGTCCATCCCTGTGTGTGTGTCCGTCCATCCCTGTGTGTCCGTCCATCCCTGTGTGTCCGTCCATCCATCCCTGTGTGTCCGTCCATCCATCCCTGTGTGTGTGTGTGTCCATCCATCCATCCATCCCTGTGTGTGTGTGTGTCCATCCATCCATCCATCCCTGTGTGTGTGTGTCTCCATCCATCCATCCATCCCTGTGTGTGTGTGTCTCCATCCATCCATCCCTGTGTGTGTGTGTCTCCATCCATCCCTGTGTGTGTGTGTATCCATCCATCCCTGTGTGTGTGTGTCTCCATCCATCCATCCCTGTGTGTGTGTGTCCATGTGTGTGTGTGTGTGTGTGTGTGTGTGTGTGTGTCCAGCCTACCTGTGTCCCGAGCCTGTGTCCCGAGCCTCCGTCCCGTGCCTTGCCTCCTTGCCTCCGTCCCGTGCCGTGCCTTGCCTCCGTCCCGTGCCGTGCCTTGCCTCCGTCCCGTGTCGTGCATTGCCTCCGTCCCGTGCCGTGCCTTGCCTTGCCTCCGTCCCGTGCCTTGCCAGGATCGCCGCTCTTCGTCGGCGCCTCGGCGGCCATTCTAAAATTCAAAAGCCGCGCCTCCGCCTTCGCCTGTGATAGGCGGAACACTGAATTTCCCAGCAGCCTGTGTTCCGCCTATCACGGACATCGTCTCATCCTCGTCCGTAGTACGAGGATGAGCGGATGTCCGTGATAGGCGGAACACTGACTGCTGGGAAATTCAGTGTTCCGCCTATCACAGGCGAAGGCGGAGGCGCGGCTTTTGAATTTTAGAATGTCCGCTGTCTGTCTGCTCGACACGCTGATCGAGCAGGCAGACAGCGATGACTCGAGTATAAGCCGAGGGGGGCACTTTCAGCCTCAAAAAAGAGGCTGAAAATCTCGGCTTATACTCGAGTATATACGGTATATATATATATATATATATATATATATATATATATATATATATATATATATAGATGATAGATATATCTCTCTATATATATATAGATATATCTATATATATATATATATAGATATAGATATATATAGATGTAGCACCCTGATGTTTAGGCAGGGTTGCTCTTAATTTATTTGCCCAGTGATAGCTGCCTTGGCCAATTGCTAGGGGTTCAACTGACTTCACCCTAATTCTAGAATTCTCTTCTGTTGTTAGGTGGCTGGATAACTGGCGACATTAAATAAGACAAGCACATTGCAAGGGCAGATTAGGGGTGTATGGGGTATCTCAGCCAATGGGCAGGGATTTTGTAGACTCCCTTTGGCCTGCTGGGAGAACCTATTTATTTGGGTGAGGTGATCAAAGTTCTGTGCCACCTGGATGGCTGTGTGGGTAGACATGTATTGTGCTGCTCCGGGCTGCTAGGCCAGAGATTGGGTCTATCCCAGAGACATCTAGCTGCTAGGTTATCTGAGGGCCCATCCAGAAGCAAGATAGCAGCATAGGGTTGAGACTGCGGCTTGCAATCCAACCATAAGTGACGGTTCTGCCGGCCGGAGAACCTCTCATGGTTGGAGGTAGAGGGGAAGCTGTTGACACTAAGGGACCAACCATCTTGTTACCAGGGACCACCGTGAGTAGCTGAAGCAAGTACCAGAGCAGTATTCTCACCAATCGTGGACGGTGAATAAATGGGAAACTTTAGCAGATGTCAAGCCAGGGACCCAGCCAGTGGAGGTGACGCTTAAAGAGCAGCTTTGTGTGTCAACCCAGAAACCGAGCAGGCCAGTGGGTTGAGGCTTGATGAGTATCTGTGAGTGCCAAGCTAGGGACCCAGCAGGGACACAGGGGTGATGCTTGAGGAAGATACTGTGCGCGAAGGTTGGAAGAGTTCAGGGGATTGAATGGCAGTGGATCAGCAAGTCTAGTGAGAGAGACTGGGAGCTCAGTGGAGTTAAGATGTACAAGAGGAGATTGTACAGGAAGTAAAGAAGTTTGTTACAACTTGTGTTAGAAACTGTTATAGGACTGTTGTCATAGGAGACAGCGATCTTACTCCTGCAGATGTGGTATTTTGCTGGATGCCTTCCCCTGCATGGCTGTCTGCATATAGAAGTCTCGGAGTCTGCCAAATTAACATTGCAACTACTAAAGGTAGTCCTGGCCCTAACCCTCTCTCTCCCAGTTCTCTTCAAGAGAAAAAAAATCTCTTTGCATTCAAGAAGTGTGAGGCGCCCATGAATCTACCTTGCATTACACTCACCATGCCTCTTAACCCACTTTACATAGAAGGATGTCGGCTGTCCCTAACTCAGGAGATCACCATTAGGCCCCAGGGACCCTGGGATCTCGCGATTTACCCTGTAATGATGTGCTTATATGTTGTGGCTGCAGTTTGTAGCTCACAACCCATTGATTCCACTATGTCCATGTATTCATTCACCTAGCTTGTCACTATTTGTGACAGGTGACCTCTTGTTCCGGGTCACACAGCATCCAATCATTGGCTTGCCATTTCCTCTGTGTTGCATCACAAATGTGGGAGTGCTAATTGATAAAAAAAAAAACTGCATGCCTGCCTGCCTGCTTGGTCTGTGTCAGAACCAATTGATTTTTTAGCTCTCACCTGCACCAACAATAGACTGAGAGACCCAGGGATTGTGGGATATAGAGTTTCTTCACAGGAAGTGTCAGTTCTTGGACTACAGACAGAGGTCATGCAGTAGCCTTTGCAGTGCCAAGCTGCTTGCCTCATGTTTGAGCATAAACAACTTCTGACACCGGATATGTGAAGATTTACTCTACTATAGGCTGTGTGTGGAGGGCGGCAAATTACACCATGAAACTACATCATCAATGTACATCCCATGCAGGTGGAAAACACAAGGTGCAGGTGGGAAGGTTTGTAATGCCTTCAATAAATATTTTCATGTCTTTCATTTATGCAGACTTGCAGTGATTCGGGGGTAGATGTTGCGGCTTTCATTTGCCAGTGCCGGATTGAATCCTTTTTTCGGCTGGTTGGAAAGCTGAAAGCAAAGTGTAATGCCCCATACACACAATCGAAAATTCCCCTAGAAAAAGTCAGATGAGAGCTTTTGGTCGGAAAATGTGTTTGCGTGTATGCTCCATTGGAATTTCGGCCAGCAAAAGATTGAGAGCAGGTTCTCAATTTTTCGGTTGGAAAAAGTTCTGATTGGAAATTGCAATTGTCTGTACAAATTCCGACGCGCAAAATTCCTACACATGCTTGGAAACAACTCGACGCATGCTCGGAAGCATTGAACTTCATTTTCTTGGCTCGTCGTAGTGTTGTACGTCAATGCTTTCTTGATGGTCTAAAGTTCAGAGAACTTTTGTGTGACCCTGTGTATGCAAGACAGCTTGAGCGGAATCCTGCCGGAATCAGAGCTTTTTCCGACCAAAATTCTGATCGTGTGTACGCGGTATAAGTTCGTAGAAAAACCAAACCTGTCATTTCCCCAGTAAAAGCAATCACTATATAGTATCATGACATCTATAGCATTCCTGCCTGCTGAGCTCCTTCACTGTTGCAGCCCCTGAAATACCTAGCACCTTCAACTTTAGCATACATATGGAGACAACCCCCCATGCCTCCCACAATGCAATGGAAGACCCTCAGTAGCTAGCCACAAGGCTAAACGCTATTACATGAGGGGAATTGGGGGTATTTTTAGCCATATGCAAATGTAGACCTAAAGTTGAGAATTGGGGTGGTGGACAGGAATTTTTGCTGTAAGTTAGGTCAAAAGGCCATGGGGGGGGGGGGGGGGTAGGAAATATATATATTATTTTTTATTATTTTCAATCATTCTACTTTGTTTAGCAAAGCATGGTTTTCAGCAATAGCAATCATTTTGCTCTACGTATTTTTATGTTCATTAGTGAAGGTGAGCATCTGCTGGTTTAATACCATAAATACCACCTTTATTTTAGTACAGCTTTTCTAAACACATTGAACTGTTTGATATTCACTAGCGAGTGTCAGCAGCTCTCCCCCGTGCCGAGATTGCCAAGGCGGCTCAGACAACTTGCTCAGCCTGTGTTTGGCTGTCACTCTCCATTGTCTGGGTGCCGAAGGGAATGACAGTTGCATCAGGTGCCCTGACATGACTTTTGTGAATTTGGCACATCTCGGGATCTCCAGACAAACGCCCAGATACATCCCTGAAACAAAGGCTCCCCCTTTTTTTGTAATGGAGGCGTGCCTGGCATCATTCTTTCTTCGCAGCCCAGGCATTTTTACCCTCCTATCTCCATCTTTCCTTATTGTCAGCGCTAAGCTACGTGCAAAATTTTAACATGTGCCTGCACCGCCTGCATAGAAAGCAAAATAAGGCAAGCGGGAATAAAATACACCAGAAGGCGCCATCAGGCACTTTATCCCATTGACCAAGTACATTAACACGCTTGGCTGGACGTTCTATGTCAGTGACTGGTGAAATGAAAGGTACTGTACAGACAGATCCAACTGATGTTGGTTATCACAGGGATGAATAATGGCAACTGGGACAGGTTCTGTAACCTTGTCTGTTTTTCTGAGCATGCCCGGGACCCGTAAACATGAGATTATTGCCTGTCATTCCAGCCTGTCATCTCATTTCTTTAGGTTATTTAGAGTGCGGTCCGTCAGTCTCCCATCACACATCAACCATTTGTTTTTAGATTAGACTGGGATCTGCCCTCTCCTGTGTTATCGCCTCCATCCTGGACACTCTTCTGCATGATATGTGGTTGAGCTTGAGCAAGGTCTGGTTCAGTCTCTTGGATTGGAGCCTTTTTACAGCTAATTTAACATTTTTGTCCTGTTATGACTAAGCGGAGTAAAGCTCTTACGTGTTCAGGATGCGATCTGAGATGCCGATTTACTCCCCACCGGCTGCCAGACCTTGAATATGATAAGTTGCTCTGTATGAAATATTGAGCTGGAGCTGGCGCAGAGCGGGGCATGTGACTAGAGATATATCAGTACATAATCACACACAACCATATAGAACATTCCCAGATGTAATCCTTTATGAAATCATTCTGTGGAAGAGGTGAAGGTGTACCATTTCATGGAGGGCATTCTTGCTACATAATAAAAACTATATAGAAGACCCTTAAAGAGGAATTCTAGCTTACACCATGTTGTTTTGTGTCATGTAAGTAATGGGGTATATGCGTTGTAATGTATGCTCTGCTGATAAGAAGATGTAACTATTTACAGTGCCTTGAAATTTTATACATTTTGTCACGTTACAACCAAAACTTAAATGTATTTTATTGAGAGTTTATGGGATAGACCAACACAAAGTGGCACGTAATTGTGAAGTGAAAGGAAAATGATAAATGGATTTCAACTTTTTTTTACAAATAAATATCTGAATTTTCAAGGGGTATGAATACTTTTTCAAGGCACTGTATATAACGGATGCTCCAGAGACCTTTGAGTTGTCTATGGCTTTGGATTTGAGCTGTAAGCTCTGACCCACATAACTTCTTGACTTGTTATCTCCCTAAGTCCTTGTACACATGGTCGGACATTCCGACAACCAAATCCGTCGGATTTTGTCCGACAGATTTTGTCCGAAACTGTTGTATACACACGGTCGGACAAAGTTGTCGGAAAATCCGATAGTTTAGAACGTGATGACGTTATTTCGTTACGATGGGACTACGTTCAGGCTAGTAGCCAATAGCTTTGATGTAGGAATTTGATCTGAGCATGCGTGGCACTTTGTCCGATCGGAATTCTCTACACATGATCGGAGTATGTCCGATCGGAGCATTTTGTCGGAAAATTTTACCAACAAGTTGGAAAACTTGGTCCGGCGGATACTCCGACGAAAACAGTCCGATGGAGACCACACACAGTTGGAATATCCGACAAAATGGTCCGATCGGACACATTCCATCGGAATCTCCGACCGTATGTACAAGGGCTAACACTTAATAGACTTGCCTTTCCTTAAGCACTGTGTATCATAAAAAATAACAGTTTTTTCCATATAATATAGTTTCCCCCCCTTTTTTTTCATCTCTTCAGCCACTTTCTGTCTACATGCACTTCAAAATTGGCTGCATGTAATTGCTGTTATTTGTCTTTTCTGATGGTCACAAAATAGGACCATGGCTGTGCAGTAAGCACCAACATGGCTGCTTGTAGTTTCCATCAGGGTTAGGTGACAGGGTGACAATGTAAGAGCACAACCGGAAGACAGTTGTCACCCCATAACAGGAGAAGCCTGAAGAAGGACTTTCATGACATGATCACCAGGTATTATTTTGGTGAAAGTGGTAGCTCTAAAAGCCTTGGAAACAACCTCTGAAATGATGTTAATGTGTTAAAACCCAAACATACATATATATATATATATGTTGGATATTCAGCCCTATGCTTTAGAGGATGCCAGGCTACTGGTGACGTTCTCCACATTTGGTGGACTTGTCTGATGGTCATTCGTTTTTGGTTCAGTTTTCTCCCTCCCGCATGCGCTATTCAGGATTTGCTTTTCTAGAGATTTCTGGCTAGTGCTTCTACATTTCAATCCCCCATTTGTCACAAGAAACAGTTTAAACTGATCCATTTCCTTCTTTTAGCTTCCAAATTAACCATAGCCAGGGTGTGGAAAAAACAATGTACCCAATTCTCTGAGGGTGAATCCCAAATGGATGGCTTTTTCATGAACAAACAGCTATTTAGTATCATCACCAATTACCATAATATGTTTTACCAAATCTTAGACCCCTGGATCCCATATCGTCACCCAAATATCACCACTTGATCAAAACCCTGATCAACCTGAACGCTGACAAGTGAATTCCCCCCCACGCCCCACACCCCTTCCTCTTTCCCTACCCCCCGTTCCCTTAATCCCCCCCCTTTTTTTTCTTACCCCTCCCTCTGTTTCTCTCCTCCCCTTGTCTATTCTATCTCACTGCACATTCCTTAATTATTTTTCGGTGCCTTTTCTTGGCCTTATATGTGTCTTCTCTTTCCAAATGGCCCTCATTGAGGACCACAGTATTAAATATATTGAAATGAAAATGTAATCAATCATATAAGATTTTGTTTACATTTCCTTTAAAGGAATACTACAGAAATTCATCTAGAGGCCTCCGTTGCTAGTGTCCTCTGAAAATACATGTTGTGTGGTGTGAGCTTGTTGGCAGTAAGTCTGACCATGTGTGTACGCTCCATCGGACATTTTTTGTCGGACTTTCCGCCAACAAATGTTGGCTAGCATGCTCTCAAATTTTCAAATGTGTGTTGTCGGACTTTCTGATCGTGTGCACACAAGTCCATCCAAAGTACAAACACGCATACTCAGAATCAGGACAAGCCCTAAGCGTTCGGTCTTGTAAAACTAGCGTTTGTAATGGAGAGATCACATATGCCTTCTACGTCTCTACGTTCGTAATTGTTGGCCAACATTTGTGTGACCGTGTGTATAGAAGACAAGTTGGAACCAACAACCTTCAAACAAAATTCCACGGTTTTGTTGTCAGAAAGTCCAATCGTGTGTACGGGGCATTAGTGATTTGAGGGACTGCCCCAGAACAAGCATGCAACAAAGAAAGTCAGAGTAGGACAAGTAGGACAGGGCACCTTTATTTTAGGTTAGTGACATGAGAAAGTATTTTAAACCGATGCCTTGTGACTTTTAGGGTTGAAAAGGTTTCTATTAAGAACAACATTCAATATACATGAGCAGGTTATCACATGATAATATGAGAAAACGGGTCAGCCCAGTGGCTATCGTCTACAGCCGAACTCATGCCAACAAACATTAAGACATAAAGGATTATGGCAAATGTCATAATGATTCAACAAAGGGAAAAAGATTGGATCGGTATTGCATGTGAAAAGAAGAGGGTAGAGAAAGAATATTAAAAGAAATAAAAATAAAAAGAGGACAAAACAAAGAAATAATAGGAAATGGGAATAGAGGTTATGGAGTAGGGATGAGCCGAATACCCCCGGTTTGGCAGCAAAAAATTCAGAAGAACACACAAACATCGTTAAAGTCTATGGGACGCGAACATGAAAATCAAAAGTGCTAATTTTAAAGGCTTATATGCAAGTTATTGTCATAAAAAGTGTTTGGGGACCCGGGTCCTGCCCTCAAGGGACATGTATCAATGCAATTTTTTTTAAACTGCAGTGTTTTTGGGAGCAGGGATTTTTTTTTTTTTTATATATTTAAAGTGAAATAATAAAAATGAAATATTCCTTTAAATATATCGTCCCTGGGGGGGTGTCTATAATATGCCTGCAAAGTGGCGCATTTTCCCCGTGTTTAGAACAGTACCACAGCAAAATTATATTTATAAAGGAAAAAAGTCATTTAAAACTGATTGAGGCTGTAATGAATTGTCAGATCTCGGCAATATAAAACTGATTGAAAAAAAGAGCGTGGGATCCCCCCAGTCCATTACC
Source organism: Lithobates pipiens (assembly GCF_037356315.1). Taxonomy (NCBI): domain Eukaryota; kingdom Metazoa; phylum Chordata; class Amphibia; order Anura; family Ranidae; genus Lithobates; species Lithobates pipiens. Next base: position 200,272,561 of record NW_027507789.1, read on the forward strand.
AGGCACTTTGGGTCTGGTATGAATATTAAGGGGAACCCTGAACCAAAAAAATTGCGTGGGGTCCCCCTAAAATCCATACCAGGCCCTTCAGGTCTGATATGAATTTTAAAGGGAACCCTGCACCAAAATATTAAATAAATGGCATAGGGGTTCCCCCAAAATCCATACCAGACCCTTATCCGACATGAACATGCAACTTGGCAGGCCGCAGGAAAAGAGGGGGCAAGAGAGAAGACCCCCCTCCTGAACCATACCAGGCCACATACCCTCAACATTGGGGAACCCTGCAGCAAATCTTTAAAAAAAATGGCGTGCCCCCCCCCCCCCCCCCCCAAAATCCATACCAGACCCTTCAGGTCTGGTATGGATTTTGGATTTTAAAGGGAACCCTGATTATGGATTTTAAAGGGAACCCTGTACCAAAATTTTAAATAAATGGCATAGGAGTTCCCCCAAAATCCATACCAGACCCTTATCCAACATGAACATGCAACCTGGCAGGCCGCAGGAAAAGAAGGGGCAAGAGAGCAGACCCCCCTCCTGAACCATACCAGGCCACATACTCTCAACATTGGGAGTCGTATATTGTTCGCTGTTCGGCGAACACCCAATGTTTGACATTGGGGAACCCTGCACCAAATCTTTAAAAAAAATGGCGTGGGGTCCCCCCCAAAATCCATACCAGACCCTTCAGGTCTGGTATGGATTTTAAAGGGAACCCTGTACCAAAATTTTAAATAAATGGCATAGGAGTTCCCCCAAAATCCATACCAGACCCTTATCCAACATGAACATGCAACTTGGCAGGCCGCAGGAAAAGAAGGGGCAAGAGAGCAGACCCCCCTCCTGTACCATACCAGGCCACATACTCTCAACATTGGGAGTCGTATATTGTTCGCTGTTCGGCGAACACCAAATGTTTGACTAGAACATCGGGCTCATCCCTAGTATGGAGGGAAAAGAGACAGAGAAAGGTGAAGATCTGCTGGGAAAGCATGCGTGGGAAGAGTTTGCCTTGTGACTTTTAGATGTTTCATGTGAGTTTTGGATAGAGTGGTGGGGGGGTTACAACCCATTGCTGTCAGTGTCCCTCTACGGGGAGTTTAATCATCACTATTTATCCTGGCGATTATAGTCACCAAGCAGAAAATTATGGGAAATCCAACATTTTGAGTTATTACCAGAACCGAAATAGAAGGAGAAAAGTAACTTTGAGTTGTACGATTCCTGCAGTGTACAAGTCCAAGCTGTAATGTAGACTTCTCTCTCTATCTATCTCCTCTATAGCGCTATCTCTCTCCCTCCACCTGTTTTTCTCTCTCCTCCTGTGTCCTTTTTGCTGTTGCGGACAGCTTATATAAACTCCATTTCAGTGACTGAGCACAGCGTATCTCAGCCCCATGTCCTCGCCGTCTTTGTTGTGCAGGATTTGTGTATTATTCCCTGCCCAGAACGCTGTCTCTGTCTGTCACTGCAGAAAGCTCTGAAGCCACCCAGCCAGATCTTAGTGCGCTGACGTATAAATTAAATTGGAAGGTCTTTGGTGTGTTACGCATCGGAATGATACGAGATAAGAATATGTTGCCAGCACACCTCAATCTTCTGCAATCAAATGGTCTTTATTGACGTTTGCTCAGCAGGAGACGTTGAGACTCATTCAGAGCAAGACCTTGTTACTGTGCTTTACAGTTCAATATGCCACAAAGCAAAGCTTGCATAATTAACGACTAAACTTTTATACAAACAACCAGGAAGTACTTTTTAATAATATTCCATGCAAGCTTTTTCCAACCTTGAAATAAAATACAGAGAATGTATTCCTCGGTGACGGCTTTTCAGAACACGTCTTTACTGCACTACGTGTCAATAACGTTTCGCTACAGAACGGCAAGCCAAGGACTTTAAAGCATTACACCCCCCCTTCACTCCTAAAGTAGAGTTTGTTTTCTTGTTTAATTGAATATTTTAATGAAGCCATAGTTAGCGCGCTATTGCTTTATAATCAAAGCATGACAAAATCACATAGATAGACAAAATTACTTCAAGGCGTCTTTATGGAAAGGTGTACAGTATGGGAGTTAAAAGTGGAAGGTCACCCTAGAATTACTCAGTGAACATTCAACATCCATGGACCTTGACGAGCGCATGGCACCATGTTTGACTTCTCTCTCCGTTCTGCAGTTGTCCAGCAATCTCAATTGGACCTTTACCATGCAAATCATGGGGGTGGGGGGGTTATAAAACTGGAGCACAGACAATCTGGTGCAGCTGAGCATAGTAACCAATCAGCTTCTAGCTTTTAGCCCCCCACCCCCGTTCACATTGGCGCAATTTGACATGCAATTGGACAGGTCAAATCCCATGTCAAATCGGATTCTATTGCCAGCAATAGGAGCAACCCAATTGGGGTGACGCCGGCTTTGCGGCGCAGCACCGATTTGCAAAAGTAGTTCCTGCACTACTTTTGGCGACTTCGGGGGAGGCGATTTTTAATAGACATCTGTGCAGGAACCCACATAGATTTCTTTCAAGTGCCCCCCCACATGTAGTGTTTCCTAGTGTAGTGTTTCCTAGTGTAGTGTTTCCTAGTGTAGTGTTTCCTAGTTTAGCGATTCCTAGATTAGTGTTTCCTAGTGTAGTGTTTCCTAGTGTAGTGTTTCCTAGTGTAGTGTTTCCTAGTTTAGCGATTCCTAGATTAGTGTTTCCTAGTGTAGTGTTTCCTAGTGTAGTGTTTCCTAGTTTAGCGATTCCTAGATTAGTGTTTCCTAGTGTAGTGTTTCCTAGTGTAGTGTTTCCTAGTTTAGCGATTCCTAGATTAGTGTTTCCTAGTGTAGTGTTTCCTAGTGTAGTGTTTCCTAGTTTAGCGTTTCCTAGATTAGTGTTTCCTAGATTAGTGTTTCCTAGTTTATGCAGATAGCATAAGCATGCTGAGCAACACCATAGGAGGGATTTACTAACCACATTATTAACCACAACATACAAGGGGGTAACCTCCTGCTCTCTAGCTCCCTTGTTACATCCTTTCATGCTCACCTTCAGGATTTCTCCAGAGCCTCTCCCATCCTCTGGAACATCCTTGCCCCCACTACATCACCAAACTCATCTGCAGATATTGCCCTAATCGTCCCCTCCACTCCTCCCAGGACCTCCTGCTATCTAGCTCCTTTCTTACCTCCTCTCATGCTCACCTTCAGAACTTCTCCAGAGCCTCTCCCATCCTCTGGAACATCCTTGCCCCCACTACATCACTAAACTCATCTGCAGATATTGCCTTAATCGTCCCCTCCGCTCCTCCCAGGACCTCCTGCTCTCTAGCTCCCTTGTTACCTCCTCTCATGCTCACTTTCAGGACTTCTCCAGAGACTTTCCCATCCTCTAGAACTCCCTGCCCCAGTATATCTGATCAGCCCCTAACCTGTCCACCTTTAGGAGATACCTGAAAACTCACTTATTCAGGGAAGCCTATCCTGCACACACTTAACAACTTTCCCCGAGCCCCCCCCCCCCCCCCCACATCAAATCATTCTCCGCATCTATTACTTTTTGTACCACCCCCTCCCTTTAGAATGTAAGCTGTATGAGCCGGGCCCTCCTGTCCCTTCTGTATTGTACTATAATTGTGCTGTCCCCTCTACATTGTAAAGTGCTGCGTAAACTGTTGGTGCTAATTAAATTGTGTATAATAAAATAATAAAAATAATAATAAAACTGGAACAGAGAATCTGGTGCAGCTGCACATGGTAGTCAATGAGCTTCTATCTTCAGCTTGTTCAATTGTTCAATACATAAGTGTTACTAAACCCAGAACCTGCATTCACTATATCTGGTCTCCCACAGAACATGAAAAAGCAATTATTTAATAAATATAAATATAAACTGCTAAATACATTTGCTCATCAGCAGTATATAGCAATCTTTTGACTTATATCACTGTCTGCTTAAGTTCGTAGGAGGAGTTTTCAATCTCCCCTGATCCTCTGTCTGGACAGTGCTGATTGGCCCTATCCTGATCACATGTACTCTTCCAAGAAAAAAATAAAATAAAAAACTCTCTAGCAATACACATCAAACTGAGCATGTGCAGCCTGACTCCTAATGCTCTGTTCTATCGAGAGATGGGTATCTTCAGGCTCAACCAGTCCTATCAGTTTTGTTCTGCACTTTTATTCAGCAAGGCAGCAAACACAGTTTCGATGTTGGAGGGTTTGGCACATCCCATAACATAAAACAAACAAAACATGTGCTTGTTTGAGCCACTAACTAAGCTTAAACCCATTCCTGAATGACAAAGTACTACAGAATGGGTTAGTCAAAACAAACAGCACAAGTATCGTTTTAGCGTTCTATCAGCAGTCAGCTATTTCACAAAGCAGAGAGAGAAAGAGAGCCCTGAGCACAAGTCCGTTCAGATATAAAAAGATCAGTGGATGGATGACTAACTAGTGAGGTTTTATCTAACAGGTATAACGTGGACCAAGGACTGGGGGCTTTATCTGACCCAAAGCTCTAAAAAGCCTCCAGGCTCAAGGACCCAGAGCGCGACTTGTTAGGATCTAAGAAAACAGAAAACCCCGGGGCTCCTCACTAAACCTAAATAATCCATATACATTGCTCTCAATCCTGCCAGAAAGTGCCTTACAATATAAAAAATATAGTAGATAATAGAAAATGCAGTTTAAGTATATTTTGAAACGCGCTTATACCTTTTTTTGAATTTTTATGTACTTTTGTTGAAAGCTGTACATACAAGGGCCTCGCTTGTGTTGGTTTCCCTTTAATGGTACATTTAATTTATCATGAAAGCAAACTTCCCTTCAAAGACTGTGAGGCTTGTGAAATTGTTTCAGCCATTTTTAATTACCCAGGGGACATTCCTATCCCTTTATATTTAGATAAAGTATTGTCCTTAGATCGTGTATATAGAATTAATGTCAGGGCTGCAGAATTTAAACAGATCACAGTGTTACCGATGTTTACTTTGTTTTAAAAGCGCTCCTTATCTGTTACCCGTAAAGAGACCCTGTCATTTGCCTTCACTGTAGAATGATGGCCGATTCTTCCTTTTTTCCTATTCAAATGGCAAATACAGACAGGGGTTGATTTACTAAAACTGGAGAGCGCAAAATCTGGTGCAGCTGTGCATGGTAGCCAAGCAGCCAATCAGCTTCTAACTTCATCTCCCCCTTCCTGACCAGGCCATTTTTTTGTGATACGGCACCACGTTACTCTAAGCCCTTGTACACATGGTCGGACATTCCGACAACAAAATCCGTCGGATTTTGTCCGAAACTGGTGTTGCATACACACGGTCGGAAAAAGTTGTCGGAAAATCCGATCCTTCAAAACGTGATGGCGTTATTTAGTTACAACGGGACTACGTTCAGGCTAGTAGCCAATAGCTTTGGTCTAGGAATTGGATGCGAGCATGCGTGGCACTTTGTCCGATCGGAATTCTCTACAAACGATCGGATCATGTTGTCGGAAAATTGTTATATCCAGCTCTCAAACTTTGTTGGTCGGACATTCCGACGGAAAAAGTCTGATGAAGCCCACACACGGTGGGATTATGCGACAACACGGTCCGATCGGACATTTTCTATCGGAATTTCCGACCGTGTGTACAAGGGCTAAGACCGCTTTCACACTGTGCCGCCAATAGCGCCAGCGGTAAAACGTCAATATTAGTGGCACATTTTGCCCGCTAGAGGGGTGCTTTTAACCCCTGCTAGTGGCCCGAGAAAGGGTTTAAACCTCCCGAAATGTGCCGCGATAGCAACATTTTGCCAGCGCTATAGCCTCGCTGCCCCATTCAGTTCAATGGGGAGCAGCGGTGGCGGAGCGGTACACAAACCTTTCCTAAGAAGTTGCTGGCAGGACTTTTCCTAACGCCCTGCCAGCGCACCGCTCCAGTGTGAAAGCCCTCGGAGACAATGGTACAACTGTTTGAGGGCGGATTGCAGGTGCTATTTTTAACGCTATAGCGCCTGCAAAACACCCTCGGTGTGAAAGGGGTCTTACTGACAATTGCGCGGTCGTGCGACGCTGTACACAAATAAAATGTATGTCCTTTTATTCCCACATATAGAGCTTTTTTTGGTGGTGTTGATCACCTCTGTGGTTTTTATTTTTTGTGCTATAAACGATAACAGACCTGACAATTTTGAAAAAAAAAAAAAATGTGTTGCTTTCAGCTAAAAAACGTATCCCAAAAAAAAAAAAAAACTGATTTATTAATTAATTTAGGCCAAAATCTATTATTCTTCTACATATTTTTGGTTAAAAAAATCCCAATAAGCATATATTGATTTGTTTGCGCAAACGTTATAGCGTCCTAAACTATGGGATATATTTCTGGAATTTTTATTTATTTTGTTACTAGTAATGGCGGCGAACAGGGACTTAAAGAGGGATTCCACCAAAAAAAAAAATATTAAAAGCCAGCAGCTATAAATACTACAGCTGCTGACTTTTAATAAATGGACACTCGCCTGTCCCGGGTTCCAGCGATGCCGGCAGCCGAGGCCGATCGATCGCTCGGCCCTTGGCTGCTGCCGCCACCATTCTAGGTGAGGGAATCAGGAAGTGAAGTGAATCGGCTTCACTTCCCGGTTCCCTACTGCGCATGCGCGAGTTGCGCCGCGCAATAGGAAATCCCCGCGCTGTCACTGGGACCCGTGTGTGTCCCAGCAGACAGCGCGGCAGGGCAGGAAGAGGCATAGACTCCCACGGAGAGAGCCTTGTGTTTGTTTACCACGCAAGGCTCTCTTCGGTAATGCATATCTCCCAACTTTTTAAGATGGGAATGAGGGACACCTATCAACAAAAGTATGTAGGCATAGGACACACCCCTTGCCACACCCCCTTAAAGGAGAATTGTACAAAAAAACACAATTGGTTTAACCCACAAGGGCTTTTTTTTACACTACTATTCCTTTATATTGGGTTTTGGAATTTACAAATGCAGCAATTTAGGAATCAGATGAAAGGTTTAGCGCCAAAAAACACTTTTTGATAGATAAAAAGTGCATTTTATATACAACGATATAGATCAGACCAAAATGAGGGACAGAGGGACATTGCTCCAAATCAGGGACAGTTCCTCTAAATCAGGGACAGTTGGGAGCTATGGTAATGTCCAGAGCAGATCATTGGGTGGCCAGCATCCACTCATTGGTTCGTGCTGCAGCCAATCACAGCATGGCTGGGGCGTGCAGGTATGCTCCCTACCTGGGCGCGCAGATTGCATACTAGAAACGTAATCCTGTGCAGGAGATCTGCTACATATATATATATATATATATATATATATATATATATATATATATATATATATATATATATATATATATATATATATATATACTGTATACTATCGGCAAGCGGTTAAGCTTTGACAAAAGAACCTGGAAGCTGATTGGTTTCTATGCAGAGCCGCGCCAGATTTTTCATTCCAGTTTTAGTAAATCAACCTCATTGTGAAACAGAAAGCAAGGGATAATTTTCAGCAGGGAACAATTTTAAGCATCCCTCCACTTTGCTAAAAAGTGTTCCTTTTTGTTCCCTGTTTAACCAGTTCCCGACCGCTGCATGCCGATATACGTCGGCACAATGGCAGCGGTGGGCAAATTGCCTTACCTGTAAGTTCCTCTTTAATTGGCGGGGCTACACGTACAGCGTGACCGTGCCCGCGGGTCTCGCAGACTCGATGTCCGCCGGTCTCCCAGTGGTCGTGTCACGGAGCCGCAGAACAGGGCGATGCTATGTAAACAAGGCATTTCCCCATTCTACCTTGTGTCATGACAGAGATCACTACTCCCTGTCGTCGGGAGCGGTGATCGCTGTCATGTCAGTGGTAGCCCATCCCCCCCCCCACAGTTAGAATCACTCTCTAGGAAAACACTTAATCCCTTCATCGCCCCCTAGTGTTTAACCCCTTCCTTGCTAGTGTCATTTATACAGTAATCAGTGCATTTTTATAGCACTGATTGCTGTATAAATGACAGTGGTCCCAATATAGTGTCAAAAGTGTCCGATGTGTCCACCATAATGTTGCAGTCACGATAAAAATCAAAGATCGCCACCATTACTAATAAAAAAATAATAATAATAAAAATGCCATAAATCTGTCCCCTATTTTGTAGATGCTATAACTTTTGCGCAAACCAATCTATACGCTTATTGCAATTTCTTTTACCAAAAATATGTAGAAGAAAACTTATCGGCCTCAACTGAGGAAAAAAAAAAATGTTATATATTTTTAGGGGATATTTATTATAGAAAAATGTAAAAGATATTGCTTTTTTTTTTTTTCAAAATTGACGCTTTTTTTGTTTATAGCGCAAAAAATAAAAACCGCAGAGGTGGTCAAATACCACCAAAAGAAAGCTCTATTTGTGGGGAAAAAAGGACGTAAATTTTGTTTGGGTGCAACGCCACACGACACGACAGCAGGGGTGAGAGGTTTATGCTGACACCTATACATTTTTTACCTTAATGCAAGGAATACCCCATACACACAGTCGGACATTCCGACCACAAAATCCATCTGATTTTTTGCGACGGATTTTGTCCGAAACTTGTGTTGCCTACACACGGTCGACAAAGTTGACGGAAAATCCGATCGTTGGGAATGAGGTGACGTTCGTTGCGTATGACGGGATGACGTAGAGGCTAGTAACCAGTAGCTTTGGTCTCGTAATTGGATCTGAGCATGCGTGGCACTTTGTCCGTCGGAATTCTCTACAAGCGATCGGAAAAAGTCCGATAGGATTATTTTGTTGGAAAATTTTAGATCCTGCTCTCAAATTTTTTTACATCGGAATTTCAGACGGAAAAGGTCCGATAGAGCCCACACATGATCGGATTTTCCGACAATATAATCCAATCGGACCTTTTCCGTCAGAATTTCCGACCGTGTTTACAGGGCATTAAAGTGGTTGTTAAGACAGTTTTTTGTATCTTAATACATTTCTGTGCATTAAAGTGGAACTTCAGTCTTTTTTTTTCCATCTATTAAATCTTCTGCACTTGTTGTTTTTTTTTACTTTGGATAATAAAACACTTTTTTTCTGCCAGTAAATCCCTTATACAGCCCACTTCCTGTTTCTTGTCTGGTCATTCGCCTAGGCTTATGACATCATGCGCAGATCTCTCTCTCTCACTCACTCTCGTGACAGTTTGCCAGGAAGTGAAGGAAGGTGAGTCATAAGAGGGCCAATGAGAGCTGCAGAGCTGGAGGTGTGCCTCTGCGTAAATCCAGGAAGTGAACAGGCAGCAGCTTCAGCTGCCCACAGCTAAAATGGCTGCAGCCAGACTCGGTGGAGGGAGATTTCTGCAGCATATTTGGCAAGTACAGAATCACAGTATATATAAAATCTGAAAAGTGGTTGGAGGGAAGCTTCAGAATGGCAAAGATTTTTTTTTTTTACAAATTATGTGAGCAGACTGCAGTTCCTCTTTAAGCTAAAAAAAAAAACTGTGTGCAGCAGCCCTCCTAATACTTACCTGAGTCCATCTTTATCCAGCGATGCTGCAGGGGTGTCTTAGCTGTTCGGGACTCTCCCCCTCATTGGCTGAAACGATTGGCTCCCGCTGCTGTCAGTCAAAATCAGCCAGCTAATCAGGACAGAGAGGGGGCGGGGCTCCATGCCTGAATGGACACATGGAACTGTGACTCTGCTCGGGTGCCCCCATAGCAAGCTGCTTGCCGAGGGGGGCACTCTACAGGAGGGAGGGGCCAGGTGCAAAGAAGAGGGACCCGGGAAGAGGAGGATCTGGGCTGCTCTGTGCAAAAACAACTGCACAGAGTGGGTAAGTATAACACGTTTGTTATTTATTTTTAACCAGGGCTTTACAATCAGTTTAAGGTAAGAAATGTTTAGGCTTTACAACCACTTTTTTTTATGTCCTTAGAATAATGCACTAGGTCGGTGCGCCCTCTTTACTTAGTAAATACAGAGGGCACCAATACATGCCTGGAGGGCCACACACTAGCTTTGTTTTGTTTTTGTTTGCTAACGCACTCCCAAGGGTGTGTCCATGACAGCCTGGGCCCACAGGTAAGGGGTTGGATGATGCTATCATTCAGATGATCAGTGCTGATCCTTGGAATGGTACTCATCTATGTTGCAGGGAGTCAGCACCAGGGATAAAGTTTTAAGCTAGTCATCTCATAGCAATAAGCTGTGACGTGAGTATAGTCCTGAGTCATCTTTGTCCTCACGTCACCTGTTTACAATTATATGAATGACTTTGTTTTCCATCAAACTCATTCATACATTATGAATGAGTCTGAAGATCAGCCAACTCATTCAAACCATTGGGTGAAAGAAAAACTGTCTCCAAGCAGCCTATCCTTAATTAGCACACAGCAGTGAGCAACACTACAGGGGGTTATTTACGAAAGGCAAATCCACTTTGCACTACAAGTGCAAACTACAAGTGCAAAGTGCACCTGAAATTACACTGAAAATGCACTTGGAAGTGCAGTTGCTGTAAATCTAGGGGGTAGATCTGAAATGAGGGGAAGCTCTGCTGATTTTATCATCCAATCATGTGCAAGCTAAAATGCTGTTTTTTATTTTCCTTGCACTTTAAGTGCAATTTCAGGTGCACTTTGCACTTGTGGTTTGCACCTGTAGTGCAAAGTGGATTTGCCTTTTGTAAATAACCCCCCTATGTCTTTTACTCAAATATACAAAAAAAAAAAAATCAATCAATGTAGATACAGCTTGTTACACATGCAGTATTAAATTAGTTACCAATACATCATTCCATGATGCCACCTTACAGTATATCAAAGAAATATACAGTATATAACAAAAAAAATATATATATATATATATATATGTGTCTTTGAACCTTCACTTTATTCTGCTGTAGCCAATGACAGGTCAACTTGGCCTTGTGTTTTGGATCATTGTCATGTTGGAATGTCCAAGTACATCCCATGCACAGCTTCCTGGCCGATGAATGCAAATGTTCCTCTAGTATTTTTTAAAACCCTGTTTCCCCTAAAATAAGACCTAGCGTGATTGCGAGGATGGCTGCAATATAAGCCCTACCCCCCAAATAAGCCCTAGTTAAAGTCCTTCTATGTCTTACTCTCAGGGTATGGCTTATTTTCGGGGAAAGAGGGTGGGGTTTATTTGGGGGTTAGGGCTTATATTGCAGCCATCACCGACACTCATGCTAGGTCTTATTTTAGGGGAAACAGGGTAACATACTGCATTCATTCTGCCATCAATTTTAACCAAATTTCCTGTGCTTTTGCAGCTCACACATCCCCAAAACATCAGCGATCCACCTCCGTTTTTCACAGTAGGAATGATGTAGCTTTCAACATAGGCCTTGTTGACTCCTCTCCAAATGTAGTGTTTATGGTTGAGGCCAAAAAGCTCAATTTTGGTCTCATCACTCCAAATGACTTTGTGTTAGAAGGTTTGAGGCTTGTCTCTGTGCTGTTTGGCGTATTGTAAGTGGGATACTTTGTGGCATTTGTGTAGTAATGGCTTTCTTCTGGTGACTTGACCATGAAGCCCATCTTTCTTCAAGTGCCTCCTTATTGTGCATCTTGAAACAGCCAAATCGCATATTTACAGAGAGTCCTGTATTTCACCTGAAGTTATTTGTGGGGTTTTCTTTGCATCCCAAACAATTTTCCTGGCAGTTGTGGCTTAAATTTTAGTTGGTCTACCTGACCGTGGTTTGGTTTCAACAGAACCCCTCATTTTCCACTTCTTGATTAGGGTTTGAACACTGCTGATTGGCATTCTCAATTCCCTGTATATCTTTTTATATCCCTTTCCTGTTTTATACAGTTCAACTACCTTTTCCCACAGATCCTTTGACAATTATTTAGCTTTCCCCAGAATCCAGAAAAGTCAGTGCAGAACTGGATGAAAGATGCAAGGGTCTGTCAGGAGTCCAGAAACTCACTGACCTTTTATACACACACACACACTAACTACAAGCAGACAGATCACAGGTGAGGATGGTTACCTTTAACCACTTACAGACCGGACCATTTTGCTGGTCAAAGACCAGACCACTTTTTGCGATTCGGCACTGCGTCGCTTTAACTGAAAATTGCGCGGTCGTGCAAAGTGGCTCCCAAACAAAATTGACGTCCTTTTTTTCCCACAAATAGAGCTTTCTTTTGGTGGTATTTGATCACCCCTGCGGTTTTTATTTTTTGCGCTATAAACAAAAATAGAGCGACAATTTTGAAAAAAACGCATTATGTTTTACTTTTTGTTATAATAAATATCCCCCAAAAATATATAAAAAAATTTTTTTTCCCTCAGCTACGTATTCTTCTACATATTTTTGGTAAAAAAAATCGCAATAAGCGATTATTGATTGGTTTGCGCAAAAGTTATAGCGTTTACAAAATAGGGATCGTTTTATAGCACTTTTATTAATAATTTTTTATTATTTTTTTTTTACTAGTAATGGCGGCGATCAGCGATTTTTATTGTGACTGCGACATTGTGGGGGACCCATCGGACATTTTTTACACATTTTTGGGACCACTGTCATTTATACAGTAATCAGTGCTATATAAATGCAGTGATTCCTGTGTAAATGACACTGGCAGTGAAAGGGTTAACCAGTGGGTGGCAGTGTAGGGGTTAAGTGTTCCTAGGGGTGTGTTACTAACTGTGGGGGGGTTGGGCTTTCATTTAGTGAACACTGATCTCTGCTCCAATCACATGGAGCAGAGATCAATGTCACTAGTTGCTAGGAAGAATGGAGAAATGCTGTTTACAACGGCATTTCTTCATTCGGCCGCTCCGTGAGACGATCGCGGGGATGCCCGCGGCGATTGAGTCCGCGGGTCCCGCGACCGGACTCACGGGGCGACCGATGGCAGGGCGGCAAATTTAAAGGGACGTAAATGTATGCCCATTTGCCTGCCCGTGCCATTCTGTCGACGTACATCGTCGTGCGCTGGTCGGCAAGTGATTAATAGCCATTCAAACCCCTTTGTGTCACCTTGTGTGTATGTTATAAGGCCAACATCACCAGGGTATGTACACTTTTGATCAGGGTCATTTGGATAGTTTCTGTTATTATGATTTAAAAAGAATAAACACAATTGATTGATAATAAATGGCTGCAACCAGACACTAACCATGAGTGAAAGAAATTTTTTTGTGTTATCATTCATATTCTCAGAAAAATGGCCAAGAAATCATGAATTCTGCCAGGGTATGTAAACTTATGTGCACAACTGTATATATAGTCTATTAGAAAAAACAAAAGTCCAATAGTCCACGCTCGCTGTGATCCAAGTGTACATAGCAGAGCTGTCAGCTTCCCCCTCCTCGTGAGATAATTGCATATGCTTACCAGAAAATAAGACTTCTAGATCACAGGAGGTCACACTCGCTTTAGAATTTCCAGGGACAACACAGCGGGCTCGATCTCACATAGGTGCCTATTACAGCCTCTCCTCCAAGTCACAGCAGACACAAGGAGTACCCAGGAATATTTCTCTCAAGAAATAAAAAGAAATTCAGCATATAAGTGATCTGAGGACCACTGCATAGACATACACAGTGCTTCTCCGGACCCAGGCTAGACAAGTGTGATGACGTCAAATCATGGGGCTGAAAACTTCCCAGGCTCTCTGTGCTGATTTATCAGTTCAGCTTCGTAATCAGGTCTCTCTGTGGACTACAGAAATCATCCCCTTTATATTATGGAAATGTAGGTGGGGGAAGGAAATCTGTAGTCCTACCACACCTCATGCCCTAGGGCAGGGATCTGCAATTAGCGGACCTCCAGCTGTTGCAAAACTACAAGTCCCATCATGCCTCTGCCTCTGGGTGTCATGCTTGTGGCTGTCAGAGTCTTGCTATGCCTCATGGGAATTGTAGTTCTGCAACAGCTGGAAGTCCGCTAACTGCATATCCCTGTCCTAGGGTGACACCACTGCTTCTCCCCAGTGATTTGGTGTCGCCACCCTAGGAGAAGAAGTGTTACTTGCAGGATCACAAGGTCAAAAATAAATAAAAACCTGCCAAAAGTCAACAAATGCAAGCCACTACATTCAAGGTCCAGTAAGGCTCGCCGTAGATGGTTTGAATCTCACCATGTATGGGCAGGCTGAATGTACCAAGTTGGTCAATCAAGTTGGGTACAACCACCCTACCGGATTTTGCATTGCCTTGGCTGGTATAGCCACTAGCAATAATCACTTTTCTTGGTTATGGTTGCCACCTCATCCCTTTAAACCCAAACACATATGATTTACACGGGTTCTGTGGCTTGATTAAAGAGGAAGTAAACCCTGATGGGTGTTACTTCCTCTTTCATTCCCTGCAAAGGTAAAGCATAATGGGCTACTATGCATCACATAGTAGTCCATTATGTGTCACTTACCTGACACAGGAGCCAGCGAAGTCACCGCTGTCCCCTGTAGTCCGGAGCGTCCATCTTCTCGGTGGGTCTCGCCACTCTGCCGCTGTCATTCGTTAATGGCGGCACGCTCAGTGCGCCTGCATGCACGCCGTAGACAGCGTTGCCTGTCTTTCTGCAAATATCTCCTAAACCGTGTAGGTTTAGGAGATATTTCTTGGACCTACAGGTAAGCCTTAATCTAGGCTTACCTGTAGGTCAAAGTGTGTTGTAAGGGTTTACAACCACTTTAAGGTGGTACTTAAGCTCACTTGTTGCCTTATCTGCATTAAATTAGCCTCAGAACCTGTGTAATTCATAGGTGTCCAGGGTTTAAAGGGATGAGGTGGCAACTCTATACCCAATGGGGAGCCAACCAATTTTCTCCATGTGTGGGCTGCTGTAGCTGCAGTATATGAAATTTTTGCTTTTGGCTTTAGATACACATTACTCATGTTCATGATTTAGATAAGAGATGAGTTTCTAGGAATATAAACCCATTCTGATGAGTCAAGACCACATAGAGGTTACATCCAGTCTAAGAAGGAATTAATGCAGGACCTTATTTGTTAAATATGTCTTCAAAGATAAGTGTCTGTGTTGCCCATAGCATTCAGATCCATCATTATCTGACAGGGTTGGAAACATGGAATCAGTAGTCTCATTGGTTGCTATGGGCTTTAATGGGGCATCCCATAGTGTAAAATTGTGCAGGAAGCGTTGGCAATCAATGTGAAATCAGCTTCCATTAGTCCCTCCACTATTAGCTGGTGAATTGCCACTTGCTATGCAATCTTATTAAACAACATAGTTCCAAATGGAGTAGATATCTCGGAACGGACCTCTTCACAGAGGTAAGTATAATTAACAGCATTATATATACCATCCACATCTCTTTCATTCAAATGTTTGTGGAGTACTTCTTTAATAAGCAAGCCCATACGGAGAAGGTTCTATCAGCACCATGGACAGCGGCTGTTACACGGAAGGCAGCTTGTTAGTGTAGCAGAGCTTCTATAATGAAATTTTCCTGCAGCAGCCAGTCTCCTGGTGAATAGGGAGAGCACGTTTGATAAATGAGTTTTCCTTCCACCGAACACCCCCAAATGTATGCTATTCAGAAGAGCTTTGCACATTATGTAATATTCTGAATTAGCAAAGCTCCTCTCCTTCCTCATACATAATCTTCTTCTATGGAGTATTATACTGGACTACTATTAAAAGGAAACCTGTATGCAGGGGCGGACTGACCATTCGGGCACTCAGGCACTGCCCGGGGCCCAATGCCACTAAGGGGCCCCATCAAGGTTGCCAGCCTCAATAAAACCAGGGACAGTATGTACAAATCTGTGTTTTTAAAAAAATCCCAAGATTATAGCTGCCCCACCTCTCCAGTACCTTTTCAGTGTGTGCATTCTGTGTGTGTGTGTATACTGTGTGTGTATATTGTGTGTCTGTGTGTGTATACTGTGTGTCTGTGTGTGTATACTGTGTGGCCCCATAATCTATTGCCTGGAGGCCCCACAATCTCCTATTGCCCAGGGGCCCCATAATCGTCTCCTATTGCCAGGGGGCCCCACAATCTCCTATTGCCCGGAGGCCCCATGAGTTGTCAGTCAGCCCCTGCCTGTATGCAAAGAATGACTTTACTGACATATAAAAGTGCCAGCTGCCTGATTGACCCAAACATTTTAGTATTTTGACCACTGACCTTGAACATGCATGTGGATCTGACATCCTTTGCTTTGCTCTGGGTCAAAAACTGAAGCCAAACAACTCGAATTTACCAAATGAGCCCAGCAACGGCAGCCTACTTATGTTCTTTTGTGGAGAATATGACATTTACTGTATACAATGTGGAGGCATCTATATAATCGCCTAAACTAATACTCTATCCATAGGAACCTGAGTTGTCCCTGAAGTGGGACTCCAGTCCAAATGTTTTTTGTTTTTTTTAAAGCTTGGATTGATAGGGGGAGTGTAAGATCCTGTTGTCATATTTTATTAAAGTGGTTAAGTCACATTGATAAATCAACTCTATTACCCTCTGTTTTAGGAACATATTAAGGGACAACTAAACCTTTGTTTAAAGAAAAAAAAAAAGTCATACCTCCTCTGTGCAGTTGGTTTTGCACAGAGTGGCCCAATCCTCCTCTTCTGGGGTCCCTCAGCAGCGCTCCTGTCTCCTCCTTTTCTCTAGTGCCCCGTTGGAGAGCCGCAGCATTTTCATGCTGCAAACAAAGGGTGGCCTTAACTACTTAAGGACCGGAAGGATTTAATGATCAGGCCATTTTTTGCAATATGGCAACTGACAATTGCGTGGTCATGCAACGTTGTACCCAAACAAAATTGACGTCCTTTTTTTCCCACAAATAGAGCTTTCTTTTAGTGGTATTTTAACACCTCTGCGATTTTTATTTTTTGTGCTGTAAACAAAAAAAGCGACAATTTTGAAAGAAAAAAACAATATTTCTTGCTATAATAAATATCCCAAAAAACAAAAAACAAAAACAATTTCTTCAACGGTTTAGGCCAATATTTATTCTTTTTCATATTTATGGCAAAACAAAATTGCAATAAGCATATATTAATTGGTTTTCACGCAAGTTATAGCGTCTACAAATAGGGTATATAGTTATGGCATTTTTATTATTTATTTTTTACTAGTAATGGCAGTGATCTGCGATTTTTTGTGGGAATGTGACATTGCGGCGGACAGATCAGACACTTTTGACAGTTTTTTTGGGACCATTGACATTTATACAGTGATCAGAGCTATAAATAGCCACTCATTACTGTATAAATGTCACTGGCAGGAAAGGGGTTAACACTAGGGGGGCGATCAAGGGGTTAAGTGTTCCCTAGAGAGGTATTTCTAACTGTGGTACTGACTAGAAGAGGAGAGAGATCGCTGTTCCTGATCTTTCTAGGAACAGTAGATCTCTCTACTCCCTTGTCAGAACTGGGATCTGTCTGCTTAAATTGACATTGCGGCCATCGCCCACCAACATCAGCTCTAGCGTCGTGCCATGGGCTCGCCTCCTATAGCTTCTTAAAGCAGCCGACGTACAATGCCAGTGATTCACGCAGCCGTACCAACCTACCACAGTACAACTGCAACGGCTGGTCGGCAACTAGTTCAGAGTATGTGTCTCAGGTGCGTGTAGTGTTCCTGATCCTTGCTAGCTGCTGGTCTCAGTCCAGAATCCCGGTTTTGGCTGTTATAGGTTCTCCCTGTTTGTCCACCTGCAAGGTGATTGATGTGGCCAATCTCTGGGTGGAGACCAAACCTGATTTAAGCCAGCCAAGCTTGCAGTCTCATGCTTGTGATATAGCATGTGTAATACATGCTTAAGCTCTCTCTCTCTATGTCTGTCTGTTCTGCTCTGCTGTTTGAATTCCCCTGTTTATGAACTCAGATCGGTTATTGACTATTCTCTGAACTCTGCCTGCCTTTTGACTACAGCTTGAACCCTGACTACAGTAAACCTTGCCTATCTTGTACCTGGACTGTCATTGTGGCCAGGCACTATAGCATTGTGTATAAGTCCTGGGGGCAATCAAGTACAGGCAGGCCTGCTTACCTTATGGGGAAGGGGGCTTCTATAGGTGAAGAACACAGAAGCTAGCTATAGTGTATGACCACCTGAGTTAGGGGTAGGTGTGACAATGATATCAGTAACAAGTGATACTGCACTTTGAGCACCCTAAACTTCAAAAAAGATCAAAATCAAGAAACCCTCCAAAGAAATATAAACCCCAAAATACCAAGTCTGGTGCCCAGTTTTTTTTTTTTTTTTAAGTGAAGCCTTGTAGCAAAAGAAAAACAGTTTAACATAAAAAAAAGGTCCTATCAACTTAAAAAAAAATATACCCCAATAACCGAAGAATGAAACCCCCAATATACCACCACCTAAGCCCACTTAAAAAGGGAAAGCCTTGTAGCAAAAAAAAAAAAAAGCAGTTAAATGTGTCTACTTACCTCAAATCAACAACAAAATAAAATTATAGGCTAAGAAAGGTCTATAATAGCAAAAAAGGCAGCAAAGGGGTGGATTGTCCAAAGAGCTTGCAATCAAAATTAAAGTACAATGTTCTAACTGACCCTAATAATATCTCCCAAGGCAGTTTGTCAGGTTCCTCTATTCTTTCACTACAACAGCTTCCCATACACTGACTCTTTAACTGCCCTATGCCCTCCCCCCTCCCCTTTTATAGTGAGGGGTTGGCCTTTTCAAAAGCTCGCTTATTGGTCCCTCTAATGCCGTGTACACACACGACCATTACAGGCCTTACAGTGCATTGTGGTTTTAAGAATTCTCCTGGGCAAATCTGCACATAAATTTGCTGGAACCATGAATCTCAATCCGGCAGGATTTGCCTCAAACCCATGACAGTTGCAAACCCAAACCTCCTCCCTATTGCAGTGTCAACTTCGCGAAAACAGAGTATTCTTCAACATCCGTCGTAGCGAAAGCCCGAGGAAAGTTCCATTAAGCAGTGGCAGGCACCCACTCTAATTGCAGATCAACATCCATCTGCTCCTCATACTCCGTCAACAGCCCAGCACTTCTCCGAATCCCGGGAGCATCCTGGCAAAATCCAGCAGGGAGATGAAACCCATCAGCAACTGATTGCAGTGCTGATAGGAGGCAAGGTATGGCGAGGAAGCCAAATTATCCTTGTATTCTCCCTGCACCTAGAGACGGTCAATTTCATGTAAAATTGCCCTTGCCATTATGCAGAGTGGCGGCAGGTAATCAGAAGGACTAATTGTGTTTATAAGGAACTATTGGATGGGGAGCTGTGTTGCTGAATTTCTCATGGGTTGAGATGAAGAATAAGTACTTCTTGAAAAAACTAACATGCATACAAATTTATTAACTATTCTGCAAATCCCTAAAAGTGATGCATTATCATTCCTTCTTCTAAAACCATTTTCTAAAGAACCTGTTGGTGCAAGCTCATGTTTCTTTATTACTCTTGCTCCAACCTTGCCGATCTTTAGTCTCGGCCTGTCTGTCAGGCTGGTTGGCAGACACCTGTCCCAGAGGAGAGGCCACATAGGGTAGCGATGTGCTTAGGATTAGCTAATTACTACAAATTCACTGCCCTGTCTACGGCATTTCCTCTGGGCTCGTTGACTCCATTGAGGATACATGTCATACACTGGCAGGGTTTCCCAAATAGGCATTAAGCTACTCACCAGATCTGGCTAGAAGGTAGAAAAGGATTTCGCACTTCCATGGCACCACATGATAAATAACTCATACAAGCTTCGCTAAAACATTTGACACATAATAAAAGGATCTGTCCATTAGCAGAAAAGAGGAGTCTACATACTTCCCCCATTTTCTTTATTCATTCTCACCTTGTCTTACGATCATTTTTTGTAGAAGTTCTTTAACCTCCCTGGCGGTATGATTATGTCAGCTTTTTGAATCTCAAATATTAATTATATAAAATTATAAAAGATTATAAAATATAATATTGTAGACCTGTAATTCTTAAGCCGCATACACACGGGCGGACTGTCTGGCCAACTAAGTTCGTCAGACAATCCGACGGACAGTCCGTCCTATTTTTGAATGAACGGACTTGACCACACACGATGAACAGACAGTCCGTTGAAAGCTTGCGCGATGACGTGTACAGCACGTACGACGGGACTAGAAATAGGACGTCCAATACTCAGCAATGCAACCTTCGGCCGTGTAAATCCTTTCTGAGCATGCGCCATACTTAGTCCGTCCAACTAGCCTACTCACGAGCGGACTGTCCGCTGAAACCAAAGTTGGACGGACTGTATTACGGAAATTCCGAAAGACTTAGTCCGCCAGACTGTCCGCTGAAAAAGTCCGCTGAAGCCCACACACGAGCGGACTGTCCGCTGAAATGTGTTTCAGCGGACTAAGTTGGACAGACAGTCCGCCCGTGTGTACGCGGCTTTAGTAATACGCTTAAATCTGTAGGGTATGATAACATTTGAAACACAAAATCATAAATTATAATATAATGAATAACTATAAATAATTATAAAAAAATAATAATAAAATAAATTTCCCCACGATTCACTATCGCTCAGTTCTGCAAGTGATTCTTATTTAATATCGCTGTTTTCTAGCTGGTCTAAAACCACTTTTGATCTAAAAGGACACTTTTTGGTTGCCAGGAACAATCTTAAGTTTTCAGGCACAAAGAATAGTATATATATATATATAATATAAAAGTACATGCAGGGCATTGAACAAAGCACTAGGGACAAAAGGGATGTGAAATGATTTGATACAGTAATGTAATCTGTAACATTACAGTGTACTGTATGTGTTATGTATTTTGTACTTGTCCTTGTACTTTTGTACTTGTGCAGTGCTCGCTGGGAACAGAGCGGAGGATCCAGCAGGGTGACATCACATGATCCTCGGGACAAGTCAAGTTACCTGGACCAGGATTCTGCAATGCAATCCTGAGTGTGGCTTGGGGTTACCGCTAATGGTACTGCAATTTAACCCTGAGCCACACTCAATATTACCACCAGGAGGGGTAATTATTTTGTAATTTTACAATACTTAGTGACATAGTTGATTAGATTGAAAAAAGACACCAGTCCATCCAGTTCAATCTATGATGTGTATGTATGTGTTTATGTCAATAGTGCATTGTATATTCCTGTGTGTTGTGGTCGTTAGGTTTCCCATCTAATAGTTTTTTTTTAAACTATCAATGCACCCTGCTGATACCACTGCTTGTGGAGCAGAATTCCACATCTTTACTGCTCTGACAGCAGTAAAGAACCCTCTATGCAGTATAAGGTTAAACTGCTTCTCTTCCAATTTTAGTGAATGGCCACATGTCTTATTAAATTTCCTTTCACTGAAAGTTTTTTTTTCCCAATGTAAGGGTCGCCAGTATAGTATTTGCACATTGATATCATATCCCCTCTCAAGCATCTCTTCTCCAGAAAGAATAAGTTCAATGTTTGTAGTCTTTCCCCATAGCTGACGCCCTCCAGTCCCTTTATTAGCTTGGTTGCCCTTCTCTGGACTCTCTCCAGTTCCAGTACATCTTTCTTGAGGACTGGTGCCCAGACCTGGACGGCATACTCAAGATGCTGCAGGACCAGAGTCGTGTAGAGCGGGAACATTACCGTTTTATCTCTGGAGTGAATCCCCTTTTTAATGCATGCCGATATTCTGTTGGCTTTGCTTGCAGCAGCCTGGCATTGCATGCCATTGCTGAACCTATCATCTACTAGGGCCCCCAGGTCCTTTTCCATCCTGGATTCACCCAGAGGTTCTCCCCCTAGCGATTAACTTGCATTCATATTATCATATACCCAAATATATATACCCAAATACATTACCTTACATTTTTCAACATTAAACCTCATTTGCCATGTAGTTGCCCACCCCATTATTTTGTTTAGGTCCTCTTGTAAGGTTTCCACATCCTGTTTTGATGTTATTGCCCTGCTTAGCTTAGTATCGTCCGCAAATACTGAGATTGAGCTGTTTATCCCATCCTCTAGATCATTTATGAATAAATTAAACAGGATTGGTCCCAGGACAGATCCTTGGGGGACCCCACTTTCCACACCGGACCATTCCGAGTACTCCCCATTTATGACCACCCTTTGGACTTGCCCCTGTAGCCAGTTTTCAACTCCGGTATTCACCCTATGGCAATGCCTACATACCATACATTTGTACAGTAAATGTTTGTGGGGAACTGTATCAAATGCCTTTGCAAAATCCAGATACACCACATCCACAGGCCTTCCTTTGTCTAGATGGCAGCTCACTACTTCATAGAAGTTATAACATAGGTCTGGCAAGAACGATTCTTCATGAATCCATGCTGATTACTACTAATGATACCGTTTTTTATTACTAAAATCTTGTATATAGTCCATTATCATCCCCTCCAACAATAGTTTGCAGACTATTAATGTTAAGCTAACTGGCCTGTAGTACCTAGGGATATATCTCGACCCACGTTGGCTTTTCTCCAATCAGCTGGTACCATTCCAATCAGTAAATTGTCCATGAATATTAGCAACAATGGTCTGGCTATCACCAGTTCTTTAAGGGACTCAGGTGTATGCCATCTGGTTCCGGAGACTTATTTATGTTACATTTTCCAAGTCTATTTTTGATTCTGTCTTCTGATAGCCGTGAGGGTTCTTTCTGTGAAGTGTTATTACCATCACATTCTTGTTTACTGTATCCCCCGTGTCCTTAATGAAGTCTGAGTAGAAGAATATATTCAAGTGAAGACTGAGGAGAAGAATATACTTGTCCTATTGAAACTTCATAATATTCAGTATTGATGGTGTGCCTCTTAGCAATTAGGATGCAACCGTTCAATGGACATATTATAACATGTTTAATAGAGTCCTTATGGAAACTGCAGTAATATGACTAAACCCTAATTAGTAACATGCATCATAAACAAATAGGGTAGGTGGTCCCCTGAAGATTTGCATGGACACGAAACGTGTAGGGAGGAGCTCTATACGCTGATGTCACACCACTACATCTGTGCTCTGGAGCTGCAGCCATCTTGGTATGTTTGGCTGCTTTATGGTTGTTCTTTCTCCAAGTTGATTTTAATACTGTATGTTATTACATTGATATAATCAATTACTACCCTATAATACTACTCTTGGGCTCTGTGTGGTTAGCAATTCCCCATATATGATGAAGCATCCAGCCACTCTGGATTGACACTGAGGAACCTTTTGTGGAGATTATTGCGGAGGTTCTTTGAGACTGGAAAGTTATCACAGGCTGATTCTACTCACTGTTCTGGTGTGTTCTGGTGAGTGCATAGTGGTGGTGGAACCTGCACACTGTGGATGCACTTTGAGTTACCTAATTGCACTAAGAAGCACTTTTCAGTGGATTTTCTTATTTGGATACCACTGTGGACACTCCAGGGGTTAATCTAACTAGCTTTCATTGGAGATTGTGTTTTTTTGGACATTTGATTATTACATGCACCTTTGCACTTTACTTTTACATTTGATTGGTCTGTTATTGTATATATATGGATGTCATTTTATGATAACGTTTATGCACTTTTGCACTTTGTACCAGCCATTTTTTATATCATTTGGTTGAGCACTGCACCGTTTTGCATTTTGTGTTTTTTGAGTTTTGTCACCTTTTTGTGCCAGCTGCTCTCAATCTTCTAGCGCTCAATATTCTTCGTGTATACATTCATCATAAACAGATGCCATGCCATTTTTTTTTTCTTTCTTTGCAGTATTTCCTGTTTACACATATTTGGAGCAGTGGAGGTAACATGTTATTGCTCAGGGGGGTTTCCTAATGGTGAGAACGGTGAAACGTTCCTCTGCATTGTGTGTTGGCACGGCTTCTTATAGTCTCCATTGGAAGCATGCGTGACTATGTAGAGAAACTGAATGACATGGGCGCAATATGATTTTTATGTAAGCTACAGATTTAGAAATATTGAAAATGACTTTTGAAACTACATTGACGTGTTAAACGTTATATGAGCTTTCAGCAGTTGGGTTCATATCTGCTTTAACTGATGACACAAGTATCATCACAAGTATCAGCGGGGTTTACTGTTCAAAGAGAGGTAGGGGACACAACGATCAGGCGATGCCTTTATCCATCAGAGCCTTATCACACTGAGGTTTTGCTACATGACGTATTCAGCAGTCTTTAAAAACACCTGCTGAAATATCAAGTACTTTGAAAGCGTATGGCTCTATAGCAGGGGTCTCCAATTTTTTTAAACAAAGAGCTAGATCATTGTCCATCAGGCTTTAAGGGGGTAGGCAGGCTGTGGCTATCTGGAGCAGTGATTCTCAACCAGGGTTCCGTGGAATGCTGGGGTTCCTCCAGAGGTTGCTAGGGGTTCCTTCAGCATTGGGAAATGTCTGCCTCTAAGATAAGTTCCCACTGACACCATTGATCTTTTTAGCTATCTGTAAGGGGGTAATTCTTCCCAATGACCACAAGTGTAAGGACCATTCTTCTCACTGACCATTACACTGATGTATCATGAGCACTATATTTCAATTTTTAGCAGGGGTTCCCTGCGACCGGAGAATTATTTCAAGGGTTCCTCTGTGTTAAAAAGGTTGAGAAAGGCTGATCTGGAGTATAAAATGTCCCAGCATCAGTTGGAGTAAACAATGCCCCTCTTTGATGACAGTGAGAGGAATTGTGCCCTATCATTGGTGTCATTGGTAGGAATTGTGCCACATTATTGGTATTATTGGGCCCCATTGTTGGTGTCATAGGGAGGAACTGTGCCCCATCATTGGTGTCATTGGTAGGAATTGTGCCCAATTGTCTGTGCCATTGGGAGGAATTGTGCTCCATCGTTGTTGTCATTGGAATTGTTCCCTGTGACTGGTGTCATTGGGAGCAATCGTGCCCCAGCGTTGCTGTCATTGGGAGGAATTGTGCCCTGTCACTGGTATCGTTGGGAGTAATTGTGCCCTATCATTGGTGTCATTGGGCCCCATTGTTGGAGTCATTTGGAGGAACTGTGCCCCATCGTTGATGTCATTAATGGGAATTGTGCCATAACATTGGTCTCATTGGCAGGCCCCATCAATTGTGACATTGGTAAGAATTGTGCTCCATCGTTTGTGTCAGTGGAACGAATTCTGCCCCGTCATTGGTGGCATCGTGCCCCATTGTTAGTGTCCTTGGGAGGAACTGTGCCCCATCGTTGATGTCATTAATGGGAATTGTGCTCTAACATTGGTCTCATTGGCAGGCCCCATCAATTGTGACATTGGTAAGAATTGTGCTCCATCGTTTGTGTCAGTGGAACGAATTCTGCCCCATCATTGGTGGCATTGTGCCCCATTGTTAGTGTCCTTGGGAGGAACTGTGCCACATCATTGATAGGAATTGTGCCCCACCATTGGTTTCATTGGCAGGAGTGGTGCCTCTTTATAGGTGTCATTGAATGAAATGGTGCCTCAAGGGCCGAATAGTAGTAAGCAAATTGCTGCAGTTTCGAGACCACTGCTCTATAGGGAACCCCCCTACTTCTCGTTCTGCATATAGATCTGTTGTAAAGTCTGTAAGAGTTAACCACATTCATTGTGCAGTGCTTTATTTTAGAGCAAGACATTCAAATGCTCTGGTTCTTGGTTCCTCATATTTTACTACAGGTTTCAGCATAGAGGTAAAACCTTCTCATCGGTAGAAGTGAGAAATAGTTTCTCGAGAACTTATATTGCTTTTCTTTTTACTAGTTATATAGTACCACCTCATCCTTTCATTCCTGCTAGGGTTTTCCCTTGAACATCAGGAATGGGAATAGGAATAGGGGTTATAATATGGTAGGTAAGGTTCAGCTGTCATTCGCCAGCACAGATTAGAAGAAGAAACTGGGAATTTGACTGGCCACTAGGTAGACATCCTCTACTAGGAATGAGTTTTCATGGCATTAGAGTGAATGGGGCTGATTTACTAAAGAAAATAGGCGGTTCACTTTGCAAGAAAAGTTACACTTTTTGCAAGGGAATTTTTCCCAGAGTTTAATGAATGTGTCGAAATCTCACTTTGCAAAGAATATCCAATCACGTTCAAGGAAAAAAAAAATAGCTTACACATTATTGGATGATGGAAATCAGCAGAGCTTCACAAGCCGGGGGGGGGGGGGGATTCCAGACAGAGTACAACTCCCCTTGCAAAGTGAACAGTGTATTTGCCTTTAGTAAATCAACGCCACTGAGGAGGTGGTGGTTTTTAAGGGGTGTAAGCCCTTGTACACACGGTCGGACATTCCGACAACAAAATCCATCGGATTTTGTACGAAATTGGTGTTGCATACACGCGGTCGGACAAAGTTGTCGGAAAATCCGATTGTACGTAACGTGATGACATTATTTAGTTACGACGGGACTACGTTCAGGCTAGTAGCCAAGAGCTTTGGTCTAGGAATTTGATCTGAGCATGCGTAGCACTTTGTCGGATCGGAATTCTCTACAAACGATCGGACAATGTCCGATCGGATCATGTTGTCGGAAAATTTTTATATCCAGCTCTCAAACTTTGTTGGTCGGACACTCCGACGGAAAAAGTCTGATGAACCCACACACGGTCGGATTATCCGACAACATGGTCCGATCGGACATTTTCCATCGGAACGTCCGACCGTGTGTACAAGGGCTTAGACATTAGAAGGCTCCTGAGGGTGTCACAGAAGCTCCTTTTTAACTATCCTATAACAAAAAAAAGAAAAAGAAAAATGGATCTTCATCACACTTATTAATTTACGTTTTTTTACAGAAAGAAATAGAAATAAAAAAGCAGTAAAAAAATGTATTAAAAAAAAAAGTGACAGCAGACAAATACTCAAAAAGGGGAAAAAACACATGCAAATAACACTAAATTAAATACAATACACCACCCTATAGGACCCCTCCCAAGAAAAAATACAATTAAATAATATTAAACAATATTTTTTAGCAGATTCAGTATTGCTGAAGTCATTCTGCTCACACCTGCCCGCTAATTGTTTTCTCTTACACCAAACGTACTATCCCTTTCTTAATGCATACAGGAGGAAAACATACTGTATATATCTATGCTTTGTGTAAGAGATCGTAAAAAAAATCAAAAAAAATAAAACAGCAGATATAAACAGACGAACATACGTTTGCTTGGCGGTGGGGGAGGAGAATCTAGGCTGCAATTTCCAGCAGTGCCATTAGTGCAGTTGGTAAGATGCAAGCTACTCAGTGTGAGTTTTGTGAGATTGTGACGCACCATCTGTACACGCTTGTCTTAGAATTAACAGGGAGATTGAAGCCCTGAAGGACGTTTGTAGAAAGTTAACATTGGCCTTCGGAAGCGGTTTGTCATTTGTACAATGGCTTTCAAGTGCAAGCAGAAAACCAGTCACCAGCATTAAGGATATGATTCCCATGTAAAGCGTCTAGAGTAAATGTCTCCTGCAATACACGTCCATGCAGGACAAACAACAGCCAGGACTGACGGAACGGGACGGATTATTTATGTACATTTAAAGGAATAGTAAGAGAAATCATTTTTTTTTTTCTTTAAATTTCCTGCAAAGAAAATGAGATTCAGTTAATTTAATACCACTAATGCCGTGTAGACACGACCGGACTTTTCAACATCAAAAGTCCGATGGAATGATTCCAGCAGACCATTCGATCGTGTGTGGGCTGCAGCGGACTTTTGATTTGCAAAAGTCTGACAGACTTTAGAAATGGAACATGTTTCAAATTTTTCCGCCAGAACTCCGCCAGACCCAGTTCCTACCGAGAAATCCGCTTGTGTGTATGCTAGTCCGATGGACAAAAACTGATACGAGGGCAGCTATTGGCTACTGGCTATGAACTTCCTTATTCTAGTCCAGTCGTGCGTCATCACGTTCAAATCCGTCGGACTTTGGTGTGATTGTGTGTGGCCAAGTCCGTTCATTCGGAAAGTCCGTCAGAACTCTGTCAGAACTCCGTCGAAAGTCTGTTGGACCTAGTCCCTCGAAAAGTCCGCTCGTGTCTACGCGGCATAACAATGCAGACCAAATAGGCTTTTCTAATGAAAGCATTCATTTGTTAGGAGAGGAAAGAAAATGTGCCAATATAGGTGGGCACGGGTAAAGCATGGAAAAATTTTATTAAACCGTCACCCCGGTCAGTAAAGAGAAAAAATTCATAAAATAACGTAATGCTTAGAATAGATTAATAAACAACTAGACTATAAATCAGGCTCCTAGTGTGTACACACGTCTTCATAGGGGCCCCAATCAATGATCCAAATACCAAGTTCATCTGTGAGCCAAGTTGAGCTTTGGCATGACCCTTCCTGCATCTTTCTATTGAGCAATGAAGCTAAATCCACATAATAGACCAATTATAGGTTGCATGTGCCATGAAGGGGTGTGCCAGATCTCAACTCAAAGAGGAACTTCACTGCATCTGAGAACCACAAACCAAAAACAATTGAATTCATTTTTAATACTCAAAGCAAACTCGCCCATCCAATCCAGGTCTCCATGCTTTATTTTGCTGAGAAATCATGTTGAAAAACACCCCCGTGGCATTTCTGGCTATGGCCGTTTTGAGTACGGGTAGAAGATTCATGTAGCAGTTACTTCCTGGAATAGATATGCCCAGTGGCAGCCTGTCCATTAGGGGCACAGGGGCACCGCTCCCCTAATCCATGCGCCCGGCCCCTAATCTACATACAGGACGCCAGACACATGGATTACAATGTTTTTTTTTGTAGAAGCACATGATTAGATCCCAAGGCTCTAATTGGCTTCAAAAAAAGGGTGGGCTCGAAGCGCAGAGCACTGTGTCCTGAGCCCACCCAGCTGTGTGACAATAGCAAATTAATATTCACTATTGTCCTCCTGATTCTCTTCCTGGCCAATCAGGAAGCGGGTTCTGAGACCTGATTGGCCAAGAGGAGAAGCAATTGTATTGGCTGCCGTGCCGAGGGAAGGAGGAAGGAAGCTGCCTGAGATGTCCGAAATTTAGAGGAGGAGGAGACGCTGGAAGGAGCCAAAGCTGCCTGCGACCTAGATTGGGTAAGTGCAGGGCCGACCGACGGGGGGGGGGGGGGATTTGGTGGCCATGGGATAGCTTGTCTGCCACCCCTCCTCCCCAAAATAAACAGCACCAGCCACCCTTAGCTCGGGCATGCAGATGGAAGGGTGTGCTTAGCTGAGGAAACAACCGTTCATAAAGGGCCCTTGGTGCAATTAATGTGGTGTTTTCCTCAGGTATGCTGGATGGGTAAACTACTAAATATAAAGAGTCTGCTCAGTCAATGCAGAACATCTTCATTTATTCCAAGTCATAATAAAAGCAAAATGTAGAATTATTAATTAAAAGCAAGCAATACCATTGCCAAAAACTCCGAGTTGTGATGGAATCTCTCACCCAAGTTCCAGTGGAAGGCCGTAAAGAGGATATCACAGTGACAGCTAGCAAAGTGCGGCCTGCTCATGTATCCATGCTGGGTGCGCCGGCACGCTGTGGATGCCATCAGGATCAGCTGCTGAATGGAAATGGAAAGAAGCCACGGGGAGCCAGCGCAGAGCGTGGGGGGGGGTGCCATGATGATGCGTTTCACGCACATGCGCTTTGTCAAGTCTTGTTAGGCCTTGCGTAGTTTACCCAGCTACCGTACCTTATAAGGATCACTCCACATAACTTGCACCATAACTTGAGTGCTGTTCTTTTTTCACTGGTTGTTTTGTGTTCATCACTACTCACTACATACACGGAGGGTATGTTTGACAGCAGACCGGGCAGTCCGTCGGTGACTTCATTCACATGCTCTGATTATATTTTGGCTATAGTGCTCGGAGTACATGAATATCCTTAGCTAAGAAACTCCCTCCCCCTCTCCTCCCCTTCTGAAGACTCCTGGGATGTATGACATCATTTGCCTAGGCATGCAAACCAGGAAGTAAATGAAGAAATGTATTAACAAAAAGTTGAAAACAAGTAAACATGACATACTTTCTATTTATTTACTAATGCTAGCAGTATAAGGATTAAAAATAGTCAGTGTTGACTTAAGCCTCGTAGACACGATCAGACTTTAAGACGGGAACTGTGCAATGACAGGCTGTTGGTGGTAAATCTGACCGTTTGTATGCACCATCAGACAATTGTTGTCCGATTTTCCACGGATAAATGTTGGATGGCAGCTTTTTAAGGACGAGCCATAAGCGATCGGTCTTGTAAACTAGCGTTCGTAATGGAGAATTAACATTTGTGACGTGGCAAATTATGAAATCTCGAAATGCAGCGCAGATTCTCTTCTTCTTTAATGGGATAATAATGAAGCTGCTTTGCTGGTGATACTGATGGAGTTATTGCAAATGTATTTTCAAAGGCTTTTTTTTCTAGTGATATCAAGAATAATATTATTATGTTTTTTTTTTTTATTTGGCAAGTTACCACAACACCATTATCCCGTAGTTTATAAGAGCAAAGATACAACTATGTTGTTGTCCCTTGTCAATTTTACGTTGTATTTTTTATTTTTTTTATGTAACTGCCTACTCCCAAACTGCCAAGTATTATTCTCCACAATTTTTTTATTGGGCATTAAAAAAAGAAAACAAATAAAATTAGACATGCTATCTGCCAATCAAACCTAACCAAAAAGTGCATTCTATGCATCCAAGAACATCGAAAATATACCAAATCAAGTCATTATTCAACCAAAAAAAATAACGTCAAAGCAATAACTCCAAGGCCAATAATAAATAACATGTTATCTCCTCCGATTCCACAACATGTCTTGTTGACGAACGGCCGTTCAAAAACTAACTGAAAAGTGCAAAATTAAAAGTGAGAAATAAAAAAGCACAATCAACACTCACCAAACTTCTACTAACACGAAATTAGCAGAAGAAGCCCAAAGTGTGGCGCTAAAGAGCTGAAATGCAATGTAGTACGTCACTACGTTCGTATTTGTTGGCCGACAATTATGTGGCCGTTTGTATGAAAGACAAGTTTGGGCCAACGCCCTTCGGACACAAGGCCACAGTTTTGTTGACCAACAATCCGATTGTGTGTACGAGGCGTAAGAGGGTGAAAGTCAATGTTTTTGTGGGTTACTGAGGCCCTCATAAAGATATGCACTTGTAGGAATCTCTTTGTGCAGTCCAGCAAGTTTTTTTATCTGAGCAAATTTGTATTTTAAGGGAGTCACAGCAACAAGGACTCCACATGGCACGCCAACAATGACAAATCTTACAATGGCACTGACTCAGCCAGCTGCAATTGCATTTAGGTGTGCTAACAAGCTTAAGGCATACTAAAATGAAATACAATAATATTGACTAAGAGGTAGCTTTAGCATGCCTTCAGGTGCTTTAAGTGCTCCTTGAGCTTGATGAATCACAGCTAATAAGTGCTGGAAGCAAAGGAAATGGGGGAAAGGGTGTTGTTGTTTTTTAATGAGAACAGCCAGAATATGAAAAGAAATATTTCAATATTAAAGTTCTGTATCAGCTCTGCCTCCTGACATGCCTAAGCACTGCCTGACCTATCTGCAATGCCCACACCTTTCCTACCCACCACCAGTGCATGGAATAGGGGCCTATTTACAAAGCTGAGAAAGTGACTTCATTACGAACATTCTCTGGTCGACAACCATCCCGATGCATGTGTTTTAAATGGGAGGAGCAATTGATTTCCCACCAATCAAAGCTTATAAAAGCCACATCCCGCCTGTGCAAGAAGTACTTATTATTATACAAGATTATTATAGCGCCAACAGTTTGCACAGCGCTTTACAATATGAGGGAAGACAGTACAGTTACAATAGAAATGAATACAGGAGGAATCAGATGGTCCTGCTCATTAGAGCTTACAATCTAGAAAGGAGAGTCCAATGATACAAAAGGTAATAACTGTGGGGGATGAGATGGAGAAAACCAAAGTACAGTTGTTAGGTGTGGGTGAGATAGGCTTCTCTGAAGAGGAGGGTTTTCTAAAAGCAAACAGAGTAAGAGATAATAGGATTGGGGTAAGGAGTTCCATAGGCTGGGAGAAGCTCTGGAAAAGTCCTGGAGGCGAGCATGGGCGGAGGTGACGAGGGAGCTAGAGAGCAGGAGGTCTTGGGAGGAACGAAGAGAACTAATAGGTTGGTATTTTGAGACTGGACTAGTGATGTAACTGAGGGCTAAGTTGTGGATGGCTTTGTAAGCTGTCAGTATTTTGAATTTATTTTGTTGGGTGAGCGCAAGCCAGTGGAGGAATTGGCAGAGTACTTACCTGTAAATGCCGATTCACACTTGTGCTCTGCAAATTCGCAGCAAATTAAGTGTGGATTCCGTACCGCATTCAAATCACACCCCATTGTGATTTCAAGAATGGGTGTGAACCCAATGCAATTCAATTCTGGTGCGGCCAATAAAAGGGTTCTGCGCGATTTTGGTGAGGATTTGGTGCAAGTCATACAGAATAATGGATTTAAATTGCACTGCTGAAAAATTGCATGTGATTTGAACAGGGATGTGTTACAATTCCTGTTCAAAATTGCATGCGGTTCCCACACTGCATCAGTGTGAACCAGCACTTAAAGGGGTTGTAAATTCAATGCATTAAGGTGAAAAACCTTGTCTCATGCTGCAGCCCCCCAGACCCCCCATTTTACTTACTTGAACCCTCTCTTTCTCGCCCCGGGGATGAGCACACCAGCTATGGCTGGTGTCTCGTTTCTTGATTGATAGCAGCACAGCCATTGGCTCCTGCTGCTGTCAATCAAATCCAATGATGCAGAAGAACACGAGAGAGCGCCCCCGTGGGTGTCCAGAAGGAGAGCACTTCTCTGACGGGGCATTTGAGAAGAGGAGGAGCCACCAGGACCACCAAGGGACCCCAGAAAAGAGGATCGGGGCCACTTTGTGCAAAACCACCAACTGCACAGTGGAGATAAGCATGATATGTTATAAAAAAAAAAAAGAGGGTTTAGTAACCATTTAAGCATCCAGTTTGCTGAAACTTTTCTCCTTAAGTCTCCATTTACACTTGGGGGGGGGGGGAATTGAGGCATGTGTCTTGATTTCCCACAGATCAGCCCCAGTCCTTCTCTTTTTGGGTCCCTCGACAGCACTCCTGGCTTTTCCCTATTGCTGAGTGCCCCCTATAGCAAGCTGCTTGCTAAGGGAGCACTCATGTGTGCTCACTCCTGAGCCCTGCCCATAAGACATACAGAACAGGGCTTGGCCCTTCCCCCTTGCTCCTTCCTCACTGGCTCTGATTGACAGCATCATTGACTGCTGTCTCTGAGCCAATGAGGGAGCAGAGAGTCAGGGGAGCTGTTGCTCTCATGCACATCACTAGATCAGGCTCAGGTAAGTATAAGGGGGGGGCGCACAAGTGGGGGCGCTGCATACTGAAGGTTTTTACCTTCCTGCATAAAGGAAGGAAGCTACAAAAACCTTCAGCCTTTACAAACACTTTAAGCTGCAAAAGGCAGCAAATGGGGTGTACACTTGCGGCAAGAATGATCCCTCATGTTGCGTGAGCCATTCATCTGAATGGGACTGCTCCACATAGTGGTTCAGGGTTTCAGGGGAGGCAACATAACACCATCTCACTGCCTTTCAAATGCTCTCTGAAGCACTAGTGACCCACCACAGATCACTCTTCAGAGGACACCTCTTGTGGAAAAGAGCCCCTCGGCTGAATGCACACCCGCACCTTCACAGCTCGAAAATTGGGACCTGACACCCGATAGACATAAATGGGACTGCCTGCAGTCAGTTGCATAGAACACTTGTGCCTCCCATGTGGGCAAACATGGCCATTCACACAGATGTACACTTAGATACGCCCGTGTGAATGAGGCTTTAGGCCCCATTCACACCTGAGCATTTTGTAGCTTGAAGCCTGAAGCTACAAAACATTGGCAAAATCTGTTATTCTCAATGCAGATGGCTCACATGTCCACTCCAAAACTTCTGAAGCCAGAGGCTCCTGAAGCTCAAACAAGTTCTGGAACTTATTTTTTTTCTGCAGATTTGGGCGTTTTTCTGCTTTTTACATTGATGACCTTTTGACCTGTACAAAATTGAAGCAAAAATGCGTTAAAATCGCAGCTACGCTCAGGTGTGAATGGGGCCTCACAGAGCTGTGCGCATCTATACTGACACCTGGGTCATGTCAAATAACATGTTCCCCCCATGTGGCACAGCGCTTCTCCTCTAACTCCCCACCATGGCACTGTAGTGGTATAGGGTTGGCAGCCAGTGGGGGGCACGCCATTCCACCAGGGCCGTCTTTAATACTGATTGGACCCCGGGCAAAATTTTTCTTGGGCCCCCCCCCCATGCAATTTCCCGCTCCACCTGCTCTGAGACATACAATAAATAACAGCTAGACTTAAAATCAGTTTACTGTATCAGATCAGGCAGCAACTGCGATTGGTTGCCAGCAGTTACAGCATTTCATTACTGCTTACTGACTGGTTGCTAGGGGTTACAGCACACATCACGGCTCACTGATTAGTTGCTAGAGGTTACAGCACATCATCTCCTCACAGCAGGGGAGCATGATATACATATCAATGCTGCCTTTATTAACATAGCCGGCCGCAGCTATTTACTTAGTATTGTCGCCACTATTTACATATGAATGCCGGTTATTTACATGTAAACACAGGGTCTGCAGATGAGCCATCTGTACACAACAATAGGGCAGAGCTGGGCAGTATTAGTACCAGCACTTCACACTGAGATATCGGGACACAGCACAGGACTAAAACCTCAAGGGAATTTAAACCTGGATAGTTGGCAAGTATGAGGCAGCTGTTTTGGGCCCCAAAACAATGACAGGGCCCAGGGCAGCTGCCCCTTTTTGCCCTGCCTTAAAGATGGCCCTGCATTCCACACACCTAGTTTGGTCAGTGCACAGCAATGTGACTACTAACTAACTTTACTAACAAGACTCTGCTTATTATAAGATTGTTATGTTCCACAATAATGATGTTAATCAGGTCTGCCAGATGTTCTGGAGTCTTCAAAAACTTTTTCCAGGAAATTCTCAGCACATGCGCGTTTTGCCCGTGTTATTTTCCATCTTTGGCTCCTCATCCATGTTTCTGTTATGCTTTCAATGGTTGCCTTCCCCCTGGGTGGGGGCGGTTGGAGGAGGGGGTTGCGCTGGGATCTTATCTCCGAAGGCTAGATGCCAGTTTTTCCATGTGTTGCATATGCTCTTCTGCTAAGTGGTACTTTGCAATATGCATCTCCCCATCTGCTGTCTCCGCTTGGCTCCCACCACGTGCACTTTAACATTTTCAAGTGCGGTGACAAGTTTGTATCTTATGTCTGCCAAGTACACTGAAAGTGATGATGGGAGACTGCGAATGAGAGCGCGAAACAAACACTACCCCTGAAATCCCCACGACGCACTCAAGAATCGGTGGGGGTACTTACTATTTACTGAGCCTGAATGTCAGCCCAACCTAGGCTCCTTGAAAAAAAAAAAAAAACATTCGATTTAAGTCTGCCGCTAATTACTGTACACTCCATCAGCTGCTTTGCCAGTTCACCAATAAAGCATTTGCAAATGTTGGCTTTAATCCTGAAACATGACGGGAGGAAGGAGCAACGTTTTTTTTTTTTTTTTCCTTTTCAACTCTTGGTCAATTAAGAAGCACTGAAATCTATTCTATACAATAGAAATGAGGTCCTGATTCCACTTCTTAGGAAAAATGTAATAAGAAAAAAAAAAAAAACAGAAGCAGAAAATTGTATGTGCTGTCCCTGGCAATTAGTTTCTTCCCGAGTGGTATTGCAGCACCGGCTCAGGCTTGCCGTTACCATGGGTTCAAGGCGGACCTTGCATATTTGAGGTCTGTGGTTCCTGGAAAATTAGGACTCATTCAGACAGAAACCCCGTAGTGTACCTTGTTTATGTGTCTCCAGTTCATTCATGTCTATGGGAATGCAGGGGCTGCATGGACACAGATGCTCATCTCAGTTTTACAGTCGCGTGGGTGAGTGAGTGACCCCCGAACGCGTTCAGGGCTCTTCACATGCACTCACAACTATGTCCATGCAGACGCCCTGAGAATGGGGGGTTATTCCTGCGCCAACTCAAATGGCTATAGAGAGTGTACTGCTGTATGCACTGAAGGAAATGTCTGAACCCAATGTGATAAAGATAAAAAAGTAGTGGTGCGCTATACTTTTAAGATAAAATAGAATTGTGTAATAACCCAAAAAATAGCACCATTACTCTAAAGCCACACGATAGGACTTTGTACAAACTTTCCCTTGGATTTTTATACAAAGGGCGTCGGCCCTGAACTTGTATTGCATACACACAGCAGGACTTTTTCAGCCAACTTTCACCAAATCACGTGGTTTTTGGTCAACTTCTGTATTGTTGTCTGATCTTTTGCATTGGTTCTGAGCATGCCTGTTTGTACTTTGTACAAAAGTCCTATGGTTTTCTGTACACACGATCAGACTTTGCTCCATCGGACTTTTGTTGCCAGAAAGTTTGTCCGTTCGCACAGCCAACAAAAGTCAGATGAAAACCAAAAAAGTTTGTCCGATGGAGCGTACACACGGTCGGATGTTGCTCCAAAACAGCTAATTTGCATGTTTGTTGTCAAAAAGTCTGATCGTGTGTATGGGCCTTAAGATTTAGCAGCTATACCAAATGTAAGCTGGGTTATTAGGGTGCAAAAAAATGTGTATTTCAGTAATGTCTTTGTGAAATCTGCTGAAAGTGCAGACAACCACAAATTCCTTCTTGTACTGAAGCATTGACAATTTGAAGCCGTTAGCAGCCACTTCATTTTGCATTAACAATCCATTGTTGTTAAAAATCCCTCAGATAGTGGCAACTTGGTGGGATTTAAAGAGTTTTTTTTTTTTTTGTTTTTGTTTTTACGTATGTTTCAATATTTCACAGTGCCTTGCAAAAGTATTCGCCCCCTTGGCTTTTTACCTATTTTGTTACATTACAGCCTTTAGTTCAATGTTTTTTTTTTTTTTTTTAATCTGAGCTATATGCAATGGATCAGAACACAATAATCTAAGTTGGTGAACAAAAATTCAAAAAAATACATACCGTACATAAAACTATTTTTCGGAAATTAAAAACTGATAATTGCCATGTGTGTATGTATTCACCCCCTTTGTTATGAAGCCAATTAAAAGCTCTGGTTCAACCAATTACCTTAAGAAGTCACATACTTAGTGAAATGATGTCCACCTGTGTGCCATCTAAGTGTCACATGATCTGTCATTATATATACACACCTTTTTGAAAGGCCCCAGAGGCTGCAACACCTAAGCAAGAGGCACCACTAAAACCAAATTCTGCCGTGAAGACCAAGGAACTCTCCAAACAAGTAAGGGACAATGTTGTTGAGAAGTACAAGTCAGGGTTAGGTTATAAAAAAATATCCAAATCTTTGAGCACCATCAAATCTATCATAACCAAATGGAAAGAACATGGCACAAAAGAAAACCTGCCAAGAGATGGCCTCACACCAAAACTCATGGACTGGGCAAAGAGGGCATTAATCAGAGAGGCAGCACAGAGACCTAAGGTAACCCTGGAAGAGCTGCAGAGACTCTTCCACAGCAGAGACTGGAGTATCTGTACATAGGACATCAATAAGCCGTACGCTCCATAGAGTTGGGCTTTATGGCAGAGTGGCCAGAAGAAAGCCATTACTTTCAGCAAAAAACAAAATGGCATGTTTTCAGTTTGCGAAAAGGCATGTGGGAGACTCCCAAAATGTATGGAGGAAGGTTCTCTGGTCTGATGAGACTAAAATTGAACTTTTTGGCCATCAGAGAAAACACTATGTCTGCCTCAAACCCAACACATCACATCACCCAAAGAACACCATCCCCACAGTGAAACATGGTGGTGGCAGCATCATGCTGTGGGGATGTTTTTCAGCAGTCAGGACTGGGAAACTGGTCAGGGTTGAGGGAACGATGGATGATGCTAAATACAGGGATATTCTTGAGCAAAACCTGTACCACTCTGTGTGAGATTTGAGGCAAGAACAGAGGATCACCTTCCATCAGGACAATGACCCCAAACACACTGCTAAAGCAACACTTGAGTGGTTTAAGGGGAAACATGTAAATGTGTTGGAATTGGTTAGTCAAAGCCCAGACCTCAAGCCAATAGAAAATCTGTGGCCAGACTTAAAGATTACTGTTCACAAGTGCAAACCATCCAACTTACAGGAGCTGGAGCAGTTTTGCCAGGAGGTATGGGGAAAAATCCCAGTGGTAAGATGTGGCAAGCTCATAGAGACTTATGTAAAGCGACTTGGAGCTGAGATAGCCACAAAAGGTTGCTCTACAAAGTATTAATTTTTGGCTTTTTAGGACTTTTCTGTTATTTTGTCCTATTTTTTGTTTGCTTCACAATAAAAAAAAAAAAAAACATCTTCAAAGTTGTGGGCATGTTCTGTAAAATAAATGATGCAAATCCTCAAACAATCCATGTTAATTCCAGGTTGTGAGGCAACAAAATACAAAACATGCCAAGGGGGGTGAATACTTTTGCAAGGCACTGTAAATATCATTTTAAAAACCCAGTTGTATTATAGTTATTCAGTGTGCATAGGAGGCTGCTGTTTATCCATATTTTCCATACATGCTGTGCTTTATTGTGTTAGTGCAGGGAAGGTCTATGGCGGGGATATGCAATTAGCGGACCTCCAGCTGTTGCAAAACTACAAGTCCCATCATGCCTCTGGGTGTCATGCTTTTGGCTGTCAGAGTCTTGCTATGCCTCATGGGAGTTGTAGTTCTGCAACAGCTGGAGGTCCGCTAATTGCATATCCCTGGTCTATGGACACAGCTCTGTTAATAAACCTTTAGTGAAAACAATTATCATCTATGTGACTTGTCACTGGACTCTCTAATAGCAGTCATACAGCAATAATTTTTACTATAGGGGATGACACACACAGATTGGCGTACATATGGAAATGTATATGTGAAATATGAAAAAAAAATAAAAAAATAGCATACAAATCTAGTAAACTTGTCTAGAGGTTATTCGGGCCTAGGTGCAGGTAGACTGTATCTCATCTGCAAATTTAAATGCAAGGTTGCTTGTACCTTTATTTATTTTTTAAATATAATTATTTCAACTTTTTTATTTGTATAGGGTCTAGTGTGTGTATCATAGTAGGTAAGATTGAATAAAGACAATAGTCCCATCCAGTTCAACCTGTGTAGGTGCACTTGTGTCAGTGTCTATATTTCCCACACCCCTCTATGTCGTGTTCCTTAAGATGCACATCTAATGCCACGTACACACGATCAGAATTTTGGTCGGAAAAAGCTCTGATGGTTTTCCCAACGGAATTCTGGCGGGATTTTGCTCAAGCTGTCTTGCATACACACAATCACACCAAATTCCGACCGTCAAGAACGTGGTGACATACAAAATGTACGACGGGACTAGAAAAAGGAAGTTCAATAGCCAGTAGCCAATAGCTTCCGTCTCGTAGTGGAATCTGAGCATGCGTGAGTTTTTGCGCATCAGAATTTCGTACACACGAACACATTTTCGGATAGGAACTTTTTCCGACTGAAAAATTGAGAACATGCTTTCAATCTCGGCCAGCGAATGTCCGATGGAGCATACACACCAACGCATTTTCCGACCAAAAGCTCTCTTCGATCTTTTGCTGACCGGAATTTCCGTTCGTGTGCACTCGGCATTGGAATCTCTTAAAACTATCAATACTGCCCATAGACAACCACCAATTATGGGAGAGCGCTCTACGTCCCTATTGCCCCGACGGTGAAAAACCACCTTCACAGTTTAAGGTTAAACCGCTTCTCTTCCAATCTCAATGTGTGGCCCCGTGTTCTTTTATACTCCTTGTGACTGAATGGTTTTTTTTCCTATGCTGGGATCCCCATGGAGATATTTGTATATCGCTATCATGTCCCCTCACAAGCGTCTTTTCTCCAGCGAGAATAAATCTAGTGTTTGCAGTCTTTCTTCGTAATTGAGGTCGTCCAGTCTCCTTATAAGTTATGTTGCCCTTCTTTGGACTTTCTCCAATTCTAGCACATCTCTTCTGAGCACTGAAGACCGGAACTGGACAGAATACTCCAAATGTGGTCTAACTAATGTTTTAGGATTATTGTTTTATCTCTGGAGTATATCCCTTTTTTTATGCATACTAATATTCTGCAGGCTTTGGTAGCTGCAGCTTGAAATTGCTTGCTATTCCTCAAACTGTCATCTACTAGGACCCCCAGATCT
The DNA here is from genome assembly GCF_037356315.1 of Lithobates pipiens. Classification (NCBI taxonomy): domain Eukaryota; kingdom Metazoa; phylum Chordata; class Amphibia; order Anura; family Ranidae; genus Lithobates; species Lithobates pipiens. Next base: position 200,312,738 of record NW_027507789.1, read on the forward strand.
TTCTCCATTCTTTGATACCCCCTCCGGTTCTCCTCCTGGTGAGTAGTTTGCATTTGTGTTTTTTGCCCCCAAGTGCATTACTTTACATTTCTCCACATTAAACCTCAGTTGCCCGGGAAAGGGACAAGGACGGAATGTGTACATAGGCTGTGTACTTCTGCAAAGTAGTGTGGAAGTGTCTAAATAAACGAACATGGATGTTTCACAACACTATTCTCTGCTCTTCCACCCCGGTAAATAAAGCCGAACAGGTTTTCTCCCCTTAATTTGTCCTCTGTGGCAAGCTGGAGTTTGTTAATTGCTGCCGCCCCGCGGGTCGCCTGCCTTGTGGGCCATTGATTGATCTAGTCCTGAAGCCAGAGCCAAAAAGAACCCGCTTGGCTCAGCGGGATTTAGCTTCAGAAATTAGTTTCCGGCTGCTCTCAACGATGTTTCTAAGTCACACCGTAAACGTGGCACATGGCCTGCCTATTAACCACACTGGTTATTTTTAATTAATTATTCATTTCATCTTTCACAACATAAAGTACATCTGTGCCCCAATCATAACAAGTGTGTCCATTGTTCATTAATAATTCATGGAATTAGTCATACCTGCATCCGCTCGCCGATAGCTCCCATTTTGATTATTGTTCGTCTTTTTACACATGATGTGGCTTTGTAAACAGGTTATTCAGAGAGCCCTGCGAAAAAAAAAGCCTTGAAGGTAACAATGCTATTATACATCCACACTTCATAGTGAAGACTTACCGGGCTCTATGGTTGTCATGGAGGGACTTCAGACAAAAAAACAACTTAGTAACTGGCCTTTGCTCTCCGGGAAACATCAGAACTTTAGCAAAGGCATAATGTCCTTTTAAAGAGGAGCTGATCTGTGGAAGCTGTGTCAAAAATAATGGCAGGTAGAGTATATTAGTTACAGCTAGTACCTGTTTTCTCTGTAGTAGTTCTTTCTCCCGTTACTGGCTTACCATGCCTGGTTCTGCACTGGTGTCTCTATGTGGAGGCGGCCATCTTGGTAGAGGCAGGGCTTTGCTTTCTCATGTCAGAGCCTCCAGCAAAAGAGAAGTTTGAGCAGCACAGAAGTGACTTTGCCAAATCTCACTCAAGGTCTCCTGAGACTAGCAGTCAGACAGCAGTGCCTTATGCTGGCCATACACTAAAACACTATTGTAGGGACCTGTGGAAATGTAAATTTGAAGGACACCCCCCAACTCCCCTCCAACAACTTGCATTCAAAGTAGATTCAGACCTGTACCCAACCTTATGTACCCCCTTCATTGGCTCCACCGGTTTGGGCCCCAAACTGGTTGGGTCCTTAGGAACATCTATACTAACCTGTATTGTATTATCAAGTTGCTTTTGTTTAAACTGTATATGTGGATTGTCGAGAATGTACCAATATTTGTGTTTTTTTTTTTTGTCTTATTCAAAATGAATAAACTTTTTGTTAAAAAACAAAACAAAGAAACAATTTTGTATTCTGAGGACGGGGAGATTTCCACACTGCCAGGAAATAATAATCAGTACCACCAGCTGTAGCCAGCGGTACTGATCATTCTGGAAAAATCTGACAGGCTGGTTGTACACAAGGCAATCAATAGATGGACTTGTGTACTACAAGCCTGCCCATACAAGAATCAAAATTCAATTTGTGTATGGCTGGTTTTAGATCTCACTGCACATGTGAAGCTATAAAGCTGTAGGCATTTTTGAGGAGCAAGTCATTTTCAGAGTAATGATGAACTGTTTTCATTGCTTCCTAGTTTCCTATAACACATAGCAAATGTTCACCTTTTGAGCTCAGTTCCACCTTCATTTAAAGTGGTTGTTACCAGAAAAATGTATTTCACTGCCAGCCCCCTAAAACGAAGCATAACACACAGGGTAAATGTTTTTTCTAAAACGAAGCTTGTAAATACCTCTTTACAGCTATCTTCAGGCCGGTCACTTGACTCCCGGCTGGTCTCTTACTCCGATCCAGGGTTACTGTGGGAGGGGCTGAGATCTCCCTCTGACATTATCCGGGGAGGTCACGTGGCCGCTCAGCCCCTCCCTCAGTAGCCCTGGAGACCGTCCGCGAGTCACGTGAACAGGATCTCTGTAGTTGTAACCTTTGTAGTTTTCAGTGAACTAGTTCATTCATTCTTCCTATGAGAATTCTTCCTTTGTACGAGGTACGAGCAAGCTTATACACTGACAGGTCTGCAGGAGACCTGCATGACATCAGTGGTCTGCTGATCGCTGATGCAATGCTTTGAAGGCTCCTGCAACATAAAATAATAAATGCACTTTTTTTTTTTTTTTTTTTAACCTGGAAATTTTTTTTTGCATTTTATTATTTTTTGTGAAAAGGTGAACTTATCCTTTAAGGCCGGATTCTCACTATACTACACCAGTTCTACATTGGTCCTACATCCATCCGACTTTCATGAACAGGATACTACTTTGATCCAACATTTCAGATAGTACAACTTGTCCTTTGACCAATCAAAACTAACACACAATGGGAGGGGCTGCAGCAGGGGGCAGGAAATAACACAATTTCGGATGCCAAAGTCGGATGGTTAGGACAAGGATCCGACATCAATGATAGTCAATGGGCTGAAGTAGGATCAAAATCAGACCAAAGTAGTACAGGGAGCATTTTCAAAGTTGGACTGACTTGTGTTGGACAGTTAAGACGGCTCCCATAGGGAAACATTGATTTTCACACGTCTTGCGACATGAGCTTCCAATGTCGCAGCGTTTGTCGTACCAGTGTGAACCCGACCTAAATGTTGGAAAATCAGGGATGGTTGGATTCAGCTGTTTTTTCACTAGTCTTTAGAGGACAGCAGCTTCTTCCAACATGGCTGCAATGGGTTTTGAGAGATTGTGATGTTTGATCCACTTATTGCATTGTTCTGATTTAGGGCCATTTAGAAAAATAAGGATAATGGCAACTATAGGTTTTTGGAAGCAGAGCTGCCAGGATGAAAATCCAATCCAAATGTTATGTATTGTCTGGATTCAATTTGGCTTTGTAAGTCCTCATACTCAATGCCCTGTCCTGTGTCCTGAACACATTAAAGCGGAGCTCCACCCGAATTACAACTGCTATGCCCTTAGCCCTTGCACACACGGTCGGAGATTCCGACGGAATGTGTCCGATCGGACCGTTTTGTCGGATAATCCGACTGTGTGTGGTCTTCATCGGACTGTGGTCTTCATTTCCAACTTGTCGGTAAAATTTTCCGACAACATTATCCGATCGGACCTTGTCCGATCATGTGTAGAGAATTCCCATCGGACAAAGTGCCACGCATGCTCAGATCAAATTCCTACACCAAAGCTATTGGCTACTAGCCTGAACGTAGTCCCGTCATAACGAAATAACGTCATCACGTTCTGAACGATCGTATTTTCCAACAACTTTGTCCGACCGTGTGTACAGTTTCGGACAAAATCCGATGGACAAAATCCGACGGATTTGGTTGTCGGAATGTCCGACCGTGCGTACAAGGGCTAAGGATTGTATTGTGGTCTAATTGCATGATATCCCCCTTACCTTGCTGCTGGCATCTTCTGTCTTTCTTTCTTTTAGAATTTTCTGGTCCTGGAGTCTCCGGATAGGGGCGGTGTGGCTGCGGATATGGGTGGGGTTTCAGTGGCAGGTCTGCGCTTCCTCTTGGCCGCACTGTCTCCTGGGATCGTTTTTTTCAATTGTGCGGCGCCCAAGCGCGAGTTGTCGCGTGAGGAAGAAAAAGACGCCGCCCGTTGTGATGGCAACCTGAGTTGTTGTCAGCGCTCGAGTTGTTTTATCTGCGCATGCGTGAGATCGGCGATTGAACAGGCGGTGCATGCTGGGACATCAGAAGCACAGTGTCCCGGAAGAGAATGCCTGTGAGCTTCACATGCCCACAGGCAAGATGGAAAATGTCAGGAGAAGTTTTTATAAAGTCTTTTCAATCCGGAAAAACGGCAGCATGAGACGTAGAAAACTGAAAAAGTAAGTTAAACAATTCTAAAACGTACTTCTTGGCATTTCCCCCCTGAAAAAAAAAAAAAAAACGGCGGTGGAAGGCTATGTTATGTTAAGGCTATTTTTCCACTATTGCATCTCCAAAGTCGTGCGATTTTGCAGCAATTTTTTACCGTGATTTTACCGCAATTCTTGGCCACAACTTGAAGCAATGCCTGTGTATTCTTGAGGTCTATGGACCTCAAGTCGCATCAAAGTGGGACCAAAGTAGTGCAGGGAGTAGTGCAGTCGCTGCGTCTTGAAGTCGCACAGATATGAACAGTACTCATTGGAAATCATGGGGTACGACTTGTCATGCAACTTTTCAGTGCCAATTCGCATGAAAAGTCGCACTAGTGGAAACCTAGGCTTAAGCTGCAGCAGAAAATGAGGAATCCCTATTGACAAATTAGTCATTGCGTTATAATCAAGATATTAAGGCACACTGACTCTGCTATATTTGGTCTGAGCAGGTAAGCTTCAATGACCTCTGTAACTTCCCCTGACCTCTGTTGTAAACACCTTATATACACACTTACACATTGCAAGTAAAAAATAACACATTTAAAATACTTGATTTTTCTGTGATTTTACCTGCGTTTCTTTACAAATGGTGACAGGGTCTCTTGAAGGATATAAATGTTAGCAATGGTTAGACTAGTTATGTAGCAGACATGGGTTTGGGCTTAAATATAGATACTGATGCAGTGTAAAAGGCATGTTCTCTTCAATACGGTCTAGTGGAATACTTCATAGCAGGTGATCTGTCAGGATGGGCAGAAGCTTTACTAATTCAGAATATTACATAATGCGCAGAGCTCTTCCCAACAGCATACATATGGGGGTGTTGGGTGGCAGGAAAGCTCATTTATCAAAGGCATTCTTCCTATTCACCAGGAGACTGGCTGCTGCAGGAAAATTTCATTATAGAAGCTCTGCTACACTAACAAGCTGCCTTCCGTGTAACAGCCGCTGTCCATGGTGCTGATAGAACCTTCTCCGTATGGGCTACTTTAATAGGATAGCAGAAAAAGGGAGAAAGCATAATTCATTGACTTATAGTGAGAGAACTAATTAACAATGACTTCTGATTGTCAGAGTGGATGGAGAGCGTCTGTGAACAGCAATTTTCAAATCTTGCCACAAATTCTCAATTGACTGGGCAAGTCTAAGCCCTTGTACACACGGTCGGACATTCCGACAGAAAATGTCCGATCGGACCGTGTTGTCGGATAATCCGACCGTGTGTGGGCTTCATCTGACTTTTTCTGTCGGAATGTCCGACCAACAAAGTTTGAGAGCTGGAAATAAAAAATTTCCGACAACATGATCCGATCGTACTTTGTCCGATCGTTTGTAGAGAATTCCGATCGGACAAAGTGCCACGCATGCTCAGATCAAATTCCTAGACCAAAGCTATTGGCTACCAGCCTGAACATAGTCCGTCGTAACTAAATAACGTCACCACGTTACGAATGATCGGATTTTCCAACAACTTTGTCCGACCGTGTGTATGCAACACCAGTTTCGGACAAAATCCGCCGGATATTGTTGTCGGAATGTCCGACCGTGTGTACAAGGGCTTACACATGAATATGCTTTGATCTAATCCATTGCATTGTAGCTCTGGCTGTATGTTTAGGGTCGTTGTCCTGCTGGAAGGTGAACCTCCGCCCCAGTCTCAAGTCTTTTGCAGATTCTAACAGGTTTTCTTCTAAAATTGCGCTGTATTTGGCTCCATCCATCTTTCCATCAACTCCGACCAGCTTCCCTGTCCCTGCTGAAGAAAAGCATACCCACAACATGATGCTGCCACCACCATGTTTCACGGTGGGGATGGTGTGGTCAGGGTGATGTGCAATGTTAGTTTTCTGCCACACATAGTGTTTTGTTATTAGGCCAAAAAGTTCAATTTTGGTCTCATCTGACCTGAGCACCTTCTTCCACATGTTTGCTGTGCCCCCCACATGGCTTCTTGTAAACTGCAAATGGCTTTCTTTCAACAATGTCTTCCTTCTTGCCACTCTTCCATAAAGGTCAGATTTGTGGAGAGCACAAATAATAGTTGTCCTGTGGACAGATTCTCCCACCTGAGCTGTGGATCTCTGCAGCTCCTCCAGAGTAACCATGGGCCTCTTGGCTGCTTCTCTGATTAATGCTCTCCTTGCCCGGCCTGTCAGTTTAGGTGGACGGCCATGTCTTGGTAGGTTTGCAGTTGTGCCATACTCTTTCCATGTTTGGATGATGGATTAAACAGTGCTCCATGAGATGTTCAGAGCTTGGGATTTTTTTTACAACCTAACCCTGCTTTAAACTTCTCCACAACTTTATCCCTGACCTGTCTGGTGTGTTCCTTGGCCTTCATGATGCTGTTTGTTCACTAGGGTTCTCTATCAAACCTCCGAGGGCTTCACAGAACAGCTGTATTTATACCGAGATGAAAGTACACACAGATGGACACTACTAATTAGGTGATTTCTGAAGGCACTGGATTTTAGTTAGGGGTTTCAGAGTAATGGGGGCTGAATACAAATGCACACCACATATCTCAGATATTTATTTGCAAAAAAAATTTGAAAACCATTAATCAATTTCCTTCCACTTCACAATTATGTGCCACTTTGTGTTGGTCTATCACAAAAAATCCCAATAAAATACATTTACGTTTTTGTTTGTAACATGAGAAAATGTGGAAAATTTCAAGAGGTTTGAATACTTTTTCAAGGCACTGTACATTACATAGGCATGGTATACTGTTGTCACCATCAGGAAATCCAGCCGGGGAAATGCTATGTGGCTATTCCTGGAGCACAAAGAGGCTGCAGGAAGAGTTCATAGCATCTAGGTGAGCAAGAAAACTAGAACACCTTACCTGCTATACAGGAGTGAGCCCGGGGGGGGGGGGTGAATCAGGGAACACTTACTTTGCATTCCCCCTGGTTCACTTTCATGACCACTTAGAACGTAAAAATATTTGGCGGCCAGAGTCATTTACTTACAAGGACAGCCAAGTGCAGAAGATAACTGCCAGGACGAAAATGTGAGCCACTCAGCAGTTACACTGAATTGGCGTTATTACATAATGTTGATGTTTGACTGCATTTTGAAGTATAACTGTCTTTAGAAGTATACTTCTAAGTCCCACAGGTCACTGATGAGCCAAAAGGATATTTGCGACCTCTACTAATTTATGGGCATGTGGAGGCTTGCCAAGGTTTCACTAACAATTGAACTCTGCTCAAAGGACTTGCATGGAGGCCTACCAATCTCAGTTCATCTTAATGGGGAGGGCTGGTACAGCCTTGAGGGCAACATTTCTAATTGTCCCTTTTTTGGATATTCTGTGATCCCCGTTCAGACCAATTGGGGTAAAAGTGGTCTAGTCTTGGGAGCATAGCTCCCAACTGTCCCTTCTTTGGAAATGTTGTGATCCCTGTTCATTCCAATGGTGGTATAACTGGCACGGCCTTGGGGGGCAAAATCCCAAACTGACCCTTCTTTGGAGATACTATGATGTGATTCCTGTTCATGTTAGTGGGACTATACCTTATCCATTCTTTGTAGATATTGTGATGCCTTTTCATGTCAATAGGGATATGGCTGGTCCAGCCTTGGGAGCACAATTCCCAACTCCTTTTTTTTTTTAAATACTGCGATCCCTGGTCATTTTAGGGGGGGTATTAATGGTCCAGTCTTGAGTGCATAATTGCCAGACATCCATTCTTTGTAAATACTATGATCTCTGTTCTTGTCAATAGGGGTATAACTGGTTCAGAGTTGTGGGCATAATTCTCAACAAATGTGGATAATCGTGATGAAGGCATGGCCTATAGACAATACTGGGAAAGATTCTGCTCTGAGAATCCGGGGGGGAGTCAGTAATCCAAAAACTGGTTAAAACAAAATTCCCAGTTCAGGTAGGTAAGAAAAGGTAGAATCATTCCCCTTTTCCTACTTAGATACCCCTCTTTTTTTCTTTTTTGCATACACATATTGTGGTAAGTTGCGGTGACTGTTGCCCTAATGCAGTAAAGGAAGTAATTTTGTAAACCCAAGTCAGTCCTTCAGAGGATGTTGGATGAATGACATTGCAGATATACTTTCCAGCAAATGTCATTGAAATTCCAGGACAATATTGGCCCACCCCGTCACTATCCACACCTATGTACTGGGTATTTCTCTAAGGTTATGTATACTCACATTTATTCAGATATAAAGAGCAGAAATAAAGACTGGGAGAAAATACAGCCTAGCCATTTTAGTGTAGCTTGTGTCCTTATCTGCTTGGCTTTTAATCAATTTGCAATCCTTTTTTTAATTGCTTTTGGTTTCAATCTCCATTCCATTTTCAGAACTCCCTTTTCGCTTGTCACTGCACAAAGTTAAAAAGGGAGGAAAACAGATTTAAATCATAATGAAAAAAGACTCTGCAATCTGGGAACCCCATTTTTTTACTGGTTTGTAACGCAGACGATCTATCTCAGAAACACTCGCTGTGGGCTCTTTTTTTGTCTGACATAGCACGAGCCTGATGTCAGTGTTAATTTTGGCAGCAAATTTTGATTTTGTTTTAGTCTTAGGACTATCTAATGGTATTTTAGTTTTAGTCATAGAGTAGTAGACTAAATCTCCAGTACATTTTAGTTGACTAAAACTCATTTTAGTCAACTAAAATCTAATAAGTGTACCATATTTTCCGGCATATAAGACAACCTTTTACACTTAAAAAAAAACTGGCCAAAAAGCAGGGGTCGTCTTATACGCTGGATCAGCCCCTTGGATGTCTGCTGGGTGTTCAGTAATACTGTATGTAGCTTCGACTACATAGAGTATATACCGCTGAGCCAATCCCAGTGAGCGATGTATTCAAATGAATACAGAGCCTGCTCGGATTGGAGTAGCAACCTCTGCCAATCCGAGCAGGCTACATAAGAGTAGCCTGCTCGGATTGGCTTTGAGAGTCAGAGAGGTGCGGGCTGATGATGTTACAGCCTCTGCCAATCCAATCAGGCTTTGTATTCACTAATAGAATACATCGCTTGCCATGATTGGCTACAGCAAGCATAAAAAAGGATATGGCGATAGCTCCAGCAAGAAGGAAGAAATATGAAGCGTCGGAAGCCTTGGAAGGGGAGGGGGGGTCGTCTTATACGGTAAGTACAGGCAAAAACGCCTAAAAAACTGTAAAATTAGGGGGTCGTCTTCTACGCCTGGTTTCAAACACATTATATACTACTGCTGGAGTGAAAAATCGAATATGATGTTTGTTATTAATGGTTAGGTTTGAACATGCACTACAGACACCAATTTAATTGTTAAATAAAGTCTTTATTTAAGTTAAACCATTTCATCAAGAATATTGCCGTTTTGACAAAAGGGTAATGTAAAAATACCAGAAAAAAACCTCCAAAAACTTTTTACGTGACTGTTATGCCAACAGTAAAGCATCCTGAGATGATTCATTTGTGCAGTTGGCTGCTTCTCAGCCAAGGGAGTGGTTGGCCAAATCCATGAATAAACATCCTCAGGCTTCCGAAAACAACTTCTCCTAACCATCTAAGAACAGTTTGGTGATGAACAACAATGCCTTTTCCAGCGTGATGGAGCTCCTTACCATAAGGCAAAAGTTATAATTAAGTGGTTTGGGGAAGTGGGGAAATTTTTTTTTAATTTTGGGTCCATGGCCAGGAAACTACCCAGTCCTTAATCCCTTTGAGAACTTGTGGCGGACCAGTGGTCATGGTCAAGCTGACCTCTGGTGAATAAACAAAAAAAAAAAACACAAATTCTGACAAGCTGCAAGCATGGATTATGCAAGAATGGGCAGTGCCGGTGCCAGATCAGTCTGGAATCAGGATGTAGCGCAGAAGTTGATTGATAATGACAACATGCCATGCAAGTCCCATGGCAAATTGCAGCAGAGGTCTTGCAAAAGAACTCAAGTCAACACTGCAAATATTGACTCTTTGCATAAACTTCATGTAATTGTCAATAAAAGCATTTGACACTTATGGAATGCTTTACCAGATCATGCAAATGTCAGATCATGTATACCAGATACATCGGATACAAAAAAAGATCTAAAAACACTGAAGCAGCACTGACAGACATTGTCAAAATGAATATTGGTGTCATTTTAGCCATAGCTGTACATGTACATGGCCAAGTACAGCAAAATCAGACAGCAGCACACTGCACAGGCACCGTTACTGCCAGACTGGCACAGGCACAGCATAATAAACCAATTCTTGAGGGTAATGCTTATTTCTACAATAAGAATAAGTTAACTATCAGTTTATTAGTTTAACAGTTCTAATTCTCAGATACATTCAAAGAAAAAGTGCACAGTCTACAACAGGGATATGTAATTAACGGACCTCCAGCTGTTGCAGAACTTCATGAGGCATAGCAAGACTCTGACAGCAACAATCATGACACTCAGAGGCAGAGGCATGATGGGACTTGTAGTTTTGCAACAGTTGGAGGTCCACTAATTGCAGATCCCTGGTCTACAATAATGCCATTAGTGTGTGGATTTACTGGATTATAACAGTCAACACTTTTTATCAACTCCTCTCTCTCACTCAGCATTCCCAATGACAATAATAGAGGTAAATATCACACTAAAAGACTACTGGGGCAGGACCCCGGCATACGGTAAGGTTCAAAGGCTGCCATCTTTGACCGTCTGTTACCGTCACTGATCTATTTTTCTTTTTCATTAGTGTGATATTTACCTATATTGTCACATTTGTCACTTCTAAGAGAGCGAGAGTACAAGACAAGTTGATAAAAAGTGGTGGTTGTTGTCATTGTTCCACATACTAATGGCATTTGTAGCCTGAGCCTCAGCCTGTGCATTTTTCCTTTGAATTTTAATAACAACTAAAACTTTTGAACCATTGATTCTTCCTATCGCAATAAGCACAACCCACAAGTATTCGGTATGCTTCTTATGCTGGAAATAGAAATACCTGAAGAGAATAATAAAACACTTCTATTTGTTTCGATTCATTTTAAGGAAAGAGCTTTGTGCCAACATGACCCTTGCTCTATTCCGCCAACCTCTAGACAGGTCACCTATAACACTGAATGCCCTCTTGAGAAGCTGGCATAGCCAGCAGGTCTAATGCAAAAAAGGTTTTAGCTGGTGATGTCACTCTTTGACAAAAAGTTGGGAGCATGAAATTGTCCAAAATGCCTTGGTATGCTGATGCCTTGAGAGTTTCCTTCACTGGAACTAAGGGGCCAAGCCCAACCTCTGAAAGACAACCTCCCACCATAATCCCCCCTCCACCAAATGATTTGGACCAGTGCACAAAGCAAGGTCCATAAAGACATGGATGAGCGAGTTTGGGGTGGAGGAACGTGGCTGTCCTGACCTCAACCCTATAGAACACCTTTGGGATGAATTAAAGTGGAGACTACAAGCCAGGCCTTCTCTTCCAGCAATAGTGTCTGACCTCACAAATGCGCTTCTGTAAAAATGGTCAAACATTCCCATAGACACACTCCTAAACCTTGTGGACAGCCTTCCCAGAAGAGTTGAAGCTGTTATAGCTGCAAAGGGCGGGCCAACTCAATATTGAACTCTACGGACTAAGGGATGGCATTAACCACTTCAGCCCTGGACCATTTTGCTGGCTTAAGACCAGACCACTTTTTGCGATCCGGCACTGCATCGCTTCAACTGACAATTGTGTGGTCGTGCGACGTGGCTCCCAAAGAAAATTGACGTCCTTTTTTTCCCACAAATAGAGCTTTCTTTTGGTGGTATTTGATCACTCCTGCGGTTTTTATTTTTTGCGCTATAAACAAAAATAGAGGGACAATTTTGAAAAAAAATGCATTATTTTTTACGTTTTGTTATAATAAATATCCCCCAAAAATATATAAAAAAAACATTTTTTTTCCCCTCAGTTTAGGCCGATACGTATTCTTCTACATATTTTTGGTAAAAAAAAATCGCAATAAGCGATTATTGATTGGTTTGCACAAAAGTTATAGCGTTTACAAAATAGGGGATAGTTTTATGGCATTTTTATTAAGAATTTTTTTTTTTTACTAGTAATGGCTGCGATCAGTGATTTTTATTGTGACTGCGACATTATGTCAGACACATCGGACATGTTTGACACATTTTTGGGACCATTGTCATTTATACAGCAATCAGTGCTATACAACTGCAGTGATTCCTGTGTAAATGACGCTGGCAGTGAAGGGATTAACCAGTGGGTGGCAGTGTAGGGGTTAAGTGTTCCTAGGGGTGTGTTACTAACTGTTGGGGGCTGGGCTTTTTTTTTTTTTAGTGAACACTGATCTCTGCTCCAATCACATGGAGCAGAGATCGGCGTCACTTGTTGCTAGGCAGAACTGGGAGATGCTGTTTACAACGGCATCTCCTAGTTCAGCCGCCCCCTTGAGACGATCACGGGTATGCCCACGGCGATCGAGTCCGCGGGACCCGCGACCGGATGGCAGGGTGGCAAATTTAAAGGGACGTACAGGTACGCTCATTTGCCTGTCCGTGCCATTCTGCCGACGTACATCGGCGTGCGCCGGTCGGGAAGTGGTTAAAGTTCATGTGCATGCAAAGGCAGGTGTCTCAATAATTTTGACAATATAGTGTATATATGTGTGTGTGTGTGTGTGTGTGTGTGTGTGTGTGTATGTGTATATGTATATATATATATATATATATATATATATATATATATACATAAATACAAGATATTTTTGCATTGTATACAGTTAAATCCAGGTACCTACACTGCTTGAATTAAAAAAAAAAAGTAAAGATCCGGAGTTCAGACGTAATCTTGCAGAACGTTTCTCTTCACACGGGTGACAGGTGCACTTTAAAAATAAAATCGCATTGCTTTTTCTGTAAGACTCCACAGCAGACAGCTTGCCGTGTTCATTCATTGAACCTGTCTGGTAAAGACACATGTCTCTGATTAAAAGGTTCAGGGAAATATAGTCATCTGTCGGAGATTCCAGGTATGAATTGTCAATAACAACTTATCCATTGAATATTTATCATGGTGAATAGCAGTCCTCATGCTAAACATAGCTGTACATGGGAAGGGTTTGACAAGCGATGCTTTATTCACCTTGCTATTTGCTTGCTAAGCTAAAATTATTCTGTTTCTTTTTGAAAGTACGGTATACTTCAGTGGTTATGGCAAAAGCTATTTAAGTCGCTATCTTTATACACTGCCGCTTGCTACAGTAATTCCCAGAGTCCTTCACTCTGCAAGGCTGCCACATAGTCATTCATTTTCTATAGGTGACACACAGGGATTTGAGACTTTCCAGCGGATTCTCTAAATATGTTTTCTTTGTGTGCTGTCAGATCAGGATTTCAATTTTGAGCTATGCTAGGATGTGGATTTCTGATGTTTAACAAAATCTTGCTGAACCGTTTCAGCCCCCCCCCCCGGAAGTTTTTACTTCCTTCCTGACCATAACACTTTTTGCAATTCGGCACTGCGTCACTTTAACTGACAATTGCGCGGTCGTGCTACATTGCACCCAAACAAAATTGACTCTTTTTTTTCCCCACTAATAGAGCTTCCTTTTGGTGGTATTTGATCACCTCTGCAGTTTTTATTTTTTGCGCTATAAACTAAAAAAGAGCATCAAATTTAAAAAAAAAACACATTATTTTTTACTTTTTGCTATAATAAATACCCCCAAAAATATATAAAAAACATTTTTTTTTTCTCAGTTTAGTGTATTCTTCTACATATTTTTGGTAAAAAAAAAATCGCAATTAGCGTATATTCATTGGTTTGTTATAGCGTCTACAATATAGGGGATAGTTTTATGCCATCTTTAATTATTTTAATTTTTTTTTTTTTTTTTTAATGGCAGTGATCTGTGATTTTTTTCGGAACTGCAACATTATGGCGGACACATCGGACACTTTTGACACTATTTTGGGACCATTGTCATTTATACAGCAATCAGTGCTATACAAATGCAGTGAAGAGGTTAACCACTAGGGGGCGATGAAGGGGTTAAGTGTGTCCTAGGGAGGGATTCTAACTAGGGGGATGGGCTTCAAGTCACATGACAGCTGCTCCTGATGACAGGGATCGTGATCTCTGTCATGACATAAGCCAGAATGGGGAAATGTCTTGTTTTACATAGGCACTTCCCCATTCTGAGGCTCCGTGATTGCCGGCAGACCAGCGGACATCGAGTCCACCGGTCCCGTGGGTGCGGTGGCACGTGTGCCCGATATCCCCGGCTCTTAAAGGGGACCTACAGGTACACCCATTTGCCCACCACTGCCATTGTGCTGACGTATATCGGCGTGCAGCAGTCGGCAAGTGGTTAAGGCAAACCAGTTGATAAGAAAAACTCTAAACCAGCATTTGCACATGAGTGGACATAATAAGGTAGTGGTATCCTCCTCCCTTTACATATGACTACCCCAGATTGAGCCCCCATAATTCCCAGCACACTTAGGGGTGACACTCGGCTTCTAACTTCAGCTTGTTCCATTAATATTTGACAATAAAACCTGGAAGCCGATTGGTTTCTATGCACAGCTGCACCAGATTTTGCACTCTCCATTTTTTGTGAATCCCGCCCCCCCTTAGTGACTATGGGAACAAGGCTTTAAAATTAATCTGTCACATGTCAAGAAAGGTACGTTTTCAAGGATAGACATCACTTTTGCTTTTCAAATTAATACATCATTTACTGCCCTGAGTGTTTTTATAAGTCTATAGTGGGCCTAGCATCTTATCCAGCCAAGAAACTATGTAACTCTGTGGGGAAATGACACATAAAGCCCCGTACAAATGTGGTGGCTCTTATCTATAGCCAAACCCTTTTTTCATTTTGAATGGATTTGTTTATTTTTTTTTCCCTCCCATATGGAAGATTTATGTTCATTTCCTGTTCTTAAACCAACAGGATGTGACAGAAATCTGTACAAAGTATGGGGGTTTCCCTCTTATGCCCCGTACACACAATCGAACAACAAAACCGTGTATTTTTGTTCGAAGGTTGTTGGCTCCATCTTGTCTTGCATACACACGGTCACACAAATGTTGGCCAACAACTCCGAACGTGGGAACGTGGTGACGTACAAGACGTACGACAAGTCGAGAAAAAAGAAGTTCAATAGCCAGTGCTGCTCCTTCTGCTTGATTCCGAGCATGTGTGAGCTTTTGTCCGTCGGACTTGTGTACACACGATCGGATTTTCCGGACTTTCCGACGACAACGTTTTGTTGGCGGAAAATTTGAGAACTTGCTAGAAAACATTTGTTGGTGGAAAGTCCGACAGCAAATGTTCGATGGAGCATACACACACACACACAGTCGGAATTTCAGCCAACAAGCTCACATCCAACATTTCCCGTCAGAAAGTCCGACCGTGTGTATGTGGCATTAGACAATTGTCAATAGAACATGTGTCCCCATTGAAAGACTTAGGCCGGCCATGGACTGAGCGAAGACAGGGGAATCCCTCCCGCGGAGCCATTGTATTCTCCCGGTTGGGGGGAAGCCATCATCGCCAGGAGAACACAGTGATTATTGCTGATGGCTATATCAGTCGGTAGCGATAATCACATGTAAAATATGGCAGGCTGGTTGTACCCAAGTTGATCGATCAATCTACTTGGGTACATTCAGCCTGCCCTTACATGGTTCGAATCTCGGACAGTAGTACCAGTCGGGATTCGAACCATCTATGGCCCATCTTATCCTCACTACCCATTCCAGTGACAACTGTAACATTTTGTATTTTCCATTATGCAGGGATATAATTGTCCCTTAATTTATCTAAAGCTAACAAGATAAGTCTTGGCTAAACATACATTTTAAGCTACATTTACATAGGCAGCTGATACAAAAGAGTATCCAGTACCTGTAGTGTTTCAGGCTCCATCCAAGTCATGCAGCTCCTGCTCTCCTGGTAGTAAGCCACTAATGTAAATGGTGATGTGCAGGTCAATGTGGTTCAATAATACATACTAATATATACTTAGCTGAGTCCTTCCAGATCCAGCGTTTGTGGCCCTTTTAGCCTTGGTTTGGACTTAGTCTTACATATAATTCTTAAATGTTGTAGCAACAGTTGCATTACCTAACGTAAGTATGGAACTTTTCAATAATTAGGCACAGTGGTCCTTTAAGTCCTCAACAAGGAAAATAAATGGCTTTAAACACATGGCTTGCGACGGAGTCCGTTAAATCCTCCCTGTCTATTCACAAACATAAAGAGCCCTGGAGCATTAAACCAATTAGATTGCCGGATTGGCTTAATGTCTGGAAATGAGCACATTACAGGCAGAGGAGCTGAAATTCCTGCTCTAAAGAGATAAAACAAATTAACGATGTTCTGTCTGAATCTCATAACAGAGCAGATATGAACCATCGTACATGTTAGATGAAAAAGATTTTAATCAAAGCATTCGGTAGGAAGGTTCCAAAGTTCTGGCGACTCCATTTTTCTTTTTTATTCAGAATGGGCAGAGAAGGACCATATTTTAGGAATTTTGTCCATATCTCTTTATATATATATATATATATATATATATATATATATATATATATATATAAACATTTCGGGTGGGTTACTTCTTCTGTTCCTATGGTACTTCGTGTAGAGATCAGTGTCAAGGTGGCCTCTCAAACTTCCACCAGTATCCAATAGAAAAAAACGACAGGACACGTTCTCCAATATGTGCAAAAATATATTTATATCAAATGCTCTTCAAGACTTAAATTGGTTACATGCTACTGTACAGTTACGAGCATCGTGCACGAAGCCCGATGAAGAGCATGAGATGCTCGTGACTGTACAGTAGCATGCAACCAATTTATACCTTGAAAAGCATTTGATATAAATATATTTTTGCACTGGAGAACGTGTCCTGTAGTTTATATATATATATATAATCACACAGAAATGTCTAATAAATGTAACATATGTCTTTAATTACTCTAGGCGTCAGTCAAATGTGAGAATTGGGTTTGGTCATTCCATCTTGTTCAGTTGGTACCCTACGTGTTAATTCCAATACCTTTTGTTTTCAAGACTTACCTCCACACAGACTCACCAACTCTGCTATTCTGTGCTGGTTTTCTTCCGGGTTTAATGACACCCATTGTCATTCAACCCCCTTTCTGCAAGCCTAGGTTGTCATGGACACACCCCCTGGGGACGTCTCATCATGCAGTCTGAGTTCACAGTACCACTCAACAGAATGGTGCTCACAATGCAGCACACTATCCCGAAAGACCACCCACCGCCACCACCAGAGAGCAGGAAGGACCTGTGATGTCCCGTGACTAATCAAAAGACTACAGGACAAAAGGTGTAAACTGAATCTGTAGTGGAACTATAGGCAGAACTGTTTTTTTTTTTTTTTGGATGGGGCAGGGGAGAGTTATAACCCGTGTCAGATTTTATTTCACCATCTGTATCCTATTGCAGAGATTTCCCTTCACTTTCCGTCCCATAGCCAGACAGGAAGTGAGAGGAAATTTCTTGAAATTAAGTGAATTCCTTGGGTTTAACAGATCACCAGAACTAGTGTCCCCGTTTGAAGATTTCCCCTCTATTACTTTTCTGGGGACAACCTAAAATTTGAGATTTTCTTTTGCTTTCACTGATAATAGTAAACAAATAGCTGTAGCTCTAAATAGCTAATCTTGAAATGTATGCAACCTCCATACTATATAGCCCTACTGCTCTACTACATTCTGGCTTAGCTTTAATCATTGCCCCTCAGTATTCATTGAGCTGGAGGAAGAGGGGCACAGGAAGCAGCACTGCTGAACCCGGAAGTGAGCATATCATCTGCTTACCTTTGCTTGTCAACCATGAAATTATTTTAAAGAGTCGGATCTCTATAGTCGGGGAGGTATTAAATAGGCAATATTTGTGTTGCCCAAAATCTTTTTGTTCCTCACTACATTATTGAGGCTCCATTAACACCTGAGCGTACTGGAATCGAGGGCGGAATCGTGCCATTCTGCCCACGATTCCATAATCTTGGCAAAACGGGACGTGTTTGTGATGCCGTTATTTCTTAATGGCGCCTCCAAAAGTGGTGCGATTTTGCCACCATTGTCGCGTGACAAAACACACTAAAAGGGTGGCATAAATCTCACTGCAAACGCTCCTGGTTCTGTGGCAAGGGAGAGGCCCTTCAAATAATGCGCCACAAAAACACACAAAAAATAAAGAAAATAAAAAAAAAATACAGTGGTGCAGCAGGTGTCGCTGCAATAAGTGTTAGCCCTTGTACACACGGTCGGAGATTCCGACTGAATGTGTCCGATCGGACCGTTTTGTCAGATATTCCGACTGTGTGCGGTCTCCATCGGACTGTCCGACGGACCAAGTTTTCCAACTTGTTGGTAAAATTTTCCGACAAAATGCTCCGATCGGACATACTCCGATCATGTGTGGACAATTCCGATCGGACAAAGTGCCACGCATGCTCAGATCAAATTCCTACATCAAAGCTATTGGCTACTAGCCTGAACGTAGTCCCATCGTAACGAAATAACGTCATCACGTTCTGAACGATCAGATTTTCCGACAACTTCGTCCGACCGTGTGTATACAACAGTTTCGGGCAAAATCCGTCAGGCAAAATCCGACGAATTTGGTTATTGGAGCCTTAGTAGCTACAATGTGTTCTATCTCCCCCTGACCCAAAGCCCCACCACTTGATGGTAATCCTTGCTTCCACCATTTATAGATAAGAAGCTTTGCTGCCTCCTGTTGTAATGATAAGCCCTGCTTTCTTCTCAATCCCTACACTGTTTCTTTAGTGCCAATAGTAGCAGAAGGGAGTTAAATTTCATGAGGAACTTTGGAAAGTATTGTTTCATGGCACCAATGGTGGTTGCCTCCATAGACTGATTTTTTTATTTTTTTTTATATCTTTTCTCATGGCAGTCTCTGCCATTGGTGCCTCTTACACAAACCTCCCTTCCCCTGCACACACAAATGAAAAAGGGGTGCTGGTCCACCAAACCCAGTTCACAAAGATTGGGACTGGAAGTCTATATTGAGAAAAATGATTATGTTAATCTGCATCTTGAAGGGTTTGCATCACAAGGGTTTTCCAGGGGCATAAGAGGAGGAAGACTTTTGTACGAAACGCATGTAGGGCGGAGCCTAGCAGTGATACCATCACATCCGCCAGCGTGAGCGAAGTGGTGGTTTGTTTGAACCCTATATACCACACTGTCTTGTGAGTAGTTTTAGCTTGCTTTTAAAATAAAGAAGGCACAAAGTTTGCTACACTATGGAATTGTGCATGTGCTTTCTTTACTGAGTGCTGCCGATTCTGTTGAAACTGGAAACCATTGTCTGAGGGAGTGCTGAGCGCATATAAGGTTGCATTCATCCACCTGGGGTTGGCTGGGGAATTCTGAGCTTGCTTAGACCTCTATGTCACTGGGGTCTGGGAGTCCAAGTGGCCTTATTACTTTTTTGGAGACGCGCTGGATTTATTATTACAAGCACACACGACTTACTTGATTGCAGATCTATGGGTCATTATTTGTTGTGATTGTTTATGTACTTGTGGGACTTTATATCTGTTGGATTTTTTTGTTGCACAAATTTAATTTTTTTTGACTCGCATATGAAATATTGTTGTTTGTGAGCACTATTTATGATTATTTTGATCTTAAAGGGATAGAATATATATATTTTTTTTATTTTAAACACATCGCGGCAGCGCAAGGCCAAATTAACATTACCTAAAGCCTCTCCGGCATCAATTCATCTAGGTTGCTCTTCCTAGTAATTTCCTTGCCAGTTTCTCAACCAGCCTACCCTTCAGAAGCCATATACTCTTGATGGACTTCTACACGGTCATACAAGGTCTTTGCAAGTGCCTGTTTTACCTTCGCAGTCAAAACGGCTCCGCTTGCTATCTCACTCTCTGAGCTATTTACATGCATGCCGCATGCCAGTCTCTTTCCACAGAATTGTCCTGTAAGATCAGCATGTCAGCGAGGGGAACGGTAAACGCAGTATAGGCGTGAAATGAGACTGACAGTCCTGAGAAGGGGTATGTGTCAGATTAAAGTGTTGCAGAAGAGAATTGAGATATGTTAGTTTGAGAATGTCAGCCAGAATGACAGGGATATGTGACTCAGGCAAATAGAAAAGGAGAGACAGGAACTGATCCTTTGGATGTAGATGATGTCTTCTGGTCATCAGGGGGTCCAGCAGTTCCCGCAGCAGCCATGGAACCAAATCTCTGGAAGATTACAGGTTTTATGCAGCAGAAAAACTCTGTGATTTTCCAAGAGGCAGTGATTGCTGGGGATGACGAGTGTCAGATAGTTCACGCTTTCATAACCAGAGGGTTGTGTGCACCCAGGGGTTCATAGAACCAGAAATGCCTGCCTGGTAAACTCAACCGGAGACAATCCCTTAAAATGGTGCTTTCACGTTTACCTGTGTCTGCTGTTAATAAGGTCCAAATGTGTTCTAAAAAAAAATCGAAATGTAGTCCAGGATCTGACACCCTGAAAAATGTAGTGCTTTGTTCCTTACTTTCCCTACATCATGTTTTTAGTTTGTGTAGGAAAATATAAAAGAGGTATATATTGCAAAATACCTTGCAGATCCACTTAGCTGTGACATGCTTCCAATTTTGTTTGAGTAGATGCAAACCATATTTCAGGGATATGCAATTAGCGGACCTCCAGCTGTTGCAGAACTACAAATCCCATGAGGCATAGCAAGACTCTGACAGCCACAAGCATGACACCCAAAGGCAGCGGCATGATGGGACTTGTAGTTTTGCAACAGCTGGAGGTCCGCTAATTGCAGATCCCTGCCATATTTGATAGTTATTATGATATAGCACTGTTTATCTTTATTATTTGCCATTTTGCTTTTACCTGTTTCCCCTTTTTCGTGTTTTTTTTTTTATATTTCCAATTCTAAAATACTTGGGACACTGTGTAAAACAGCCTTTCTCAACCTTTTCAACACAGAGGAAGCCTTGAAATAGTTCTTCGGTCTCGGGGAACCCCTGCTAAAAACTCATGATACATTAGTGTGATGGTCAGTGGGAAGAATGTTCCTTACATTTGTGGTCATTGGGAAGAATTACCTCCTTACAGATAGCTAATTAGATCAATGGTGTCGGTGGGAACTTATCTGAGAGGCAGAAATTGCCCAATGCTGAAGGAACCCCTACAACCTCTGGAGGAACCCTGGTTGAGAATCCCTGGTGTAAAAGCTACATAAAAAAACAGAATGCAGTAATTAACTAATCTCATAAACCCATATTTTATTCACAGTAGAAAACAGAAAACATATAAAATGTTTAAAATGAGAAAGTGTACCATTTTAAGAAAAAAATTTGATAATTTTGAAATTAATGGCAGGAGCACATCTTTAAAAAAAAAAGCTGGGACAGCACAACAAAAAGCTGATAGAGTATAACCCCAGTTCCAAAAAACTTGGGACAGGGCCATGTTTACTACGGTGCAGTAGCCCCTCTTTTTTTTTTAACAACACTCTTTAACCACTTAAGGACTAGCCTTGTTTTGAGATTTTGGTGTTTACATGTTTAAAACCGTTTTTTTTTGCTAGAAAATTACTTAGAATCCCCAAACATTATATATATTTTTTTCTAACACCATAGAGAATAAAATGGCGGTAGTTGCAATACTTTTTTTACACCGTATTTGTGCAGCACTTTTTTGGGGAAAAAATTCACTTTTTTGAAAAAAAAAAAATAAGACAGCAGTACAATTAGCCCAATTTGTTTTATTTTTATAGTGTGAAAGATAATGTTACACCGAGTAAATTGATACCCAACATGTCACGCTTCAAAATTGTGCCCGCTCGTAGAATGGCAACAAACGTTTACCCTTAAAAATCTCCATAGGCGACATTTAAAAAAGTCTACAGGTTGTTTTTTTTTTGCATTACAGAGGAGGTCTAGGGCTAGAATTATTGCTCTCGCTCTACTGATCGCGGTGATACCTCACATGTGTGGTTTGAACACTGTTTTCATATGCGGGCGCTACTCGCGTATGTGTTCGCTTCTGCGTGCAAGCTCGGCAGGACGAGGGCGCGTTTAAAAAAAAAAATATTATTATTATTTATTTTACCTTTTATTGAAAAAAAAAAATTCACTTTTATTCCTAGTACAAGGAATGTAAACATCCCTTTTAATAGAAAAAAAACATGGCAGGTCCTCTTGCATATGAGATCTGGGGTCAAAAAGTCCTCAGATCTCATATTTAGATAAAAATGCAAAAAAAAAAAAAAATTGTAATTTAAACAAATAATTAAAAAAAAATTAAGAGCTATGGGCGGAAGTGACATTTTGACGTCGCTTCCCCCCAGCAATTGTATGGAGACGAGTGGGGGCCATCTTCTCCTCACTCGTCTCCATACTGAGCCAGCAGCAGGACACGGTCGCCTCCGCCGCTGCCAACAGCTCTGGTAAGTGGCAGAAGGAACCGGATCACGACGGGAGGGGGGCCCTTCTCCCGCCACCGATAAAAGTTATCTCGCTGTGAATCCGACGCAGGGACCACTTTTATCTTGTAGTGGACCGCCCGCTGAAGAAGGGGATACCGGGGTTATGGCAGTTAGCTGTTGCCATAACAATGATATCCTCCTTCAAACAGCCGCCGTAAAACTGCGGCGGGCGGTCTGTAAGTGGTTAAGCATCTGGGAACTAAAGAGACCACTTACTGGAGTTTTGGGAAAGGAATGGTGTCCCGTTCTTGCCTGAGGATATGCTGCTCCAAAACCTGGATATGCTGTATCTTTCAGCATTGATGGTGCCTTTCCAGATTTGCAAGCTGCACGATGCACCAACATACCATCAGAAATGTAAGCTCTTGAAATGAACGCTGAAAACAAACCAGAAGGTCCCTCTCTTCTTTAGTTTTGAGGACGTGGCACCCAAAAAGAATGTCAAATTTAAGTTTGACCACAGAACAGTTTTCCACTTTGCAACAGACCATTTTAAATGGCCCAGCTTTGGCCCAGAGAAGACGGGTGGCATTTCTGGATCATGTTTATATACAGCTGCTTCTTTGCATGATAGAGCTTTACCTTGCATTTTTGGATGGCACAGCAAACTTTGATTTTTGGAAGTATTCCTGAGCTCATGCAGTGATGTCCATCACATAATCATGCCAGTTTTCAATGCAGTGCCGTCTGAGGGCCCAAAGATCACAGGCATCCAATATTGTGTTTCGGCCTTTTCCCTCCAGAATCTCTGAATCTTTTGATGGTATTATGTACTGTAAATGATGATATATTTAGAGTGTTTGCACTTTTACTTACTGGCTCGTTGCCAATTAACCTAATTAGTTGCAAAATGTTCTTCCAGCTCTTCCTTGTTAGTACCACTTACTTTGACAGCTTTTTGTTTCCCTGTCCCAACCTTTTTGAGACGTGTTGCTGGCATCAATTTTAGAATGACCTTATTTTTTTCTTCAAATGGTACATTTTCTCACTTTAGACATTTGATATGTTTTCTATTTTCTATTCTGAATAAAATGTACGTTTATGATATTTTGCAAATCAATGCATTCTCTTTTATGTAGATTTTACACAGCATCCCAACTTTTTGGGGATTTGGGGTTGTACATCAGCGTTTCTGATCTCCTGCAACTTCTTTGTTTCTACTCCCTACCTACTCCCCTACCTACATACATTTGTGTGATGATTGCATGGCATATCTCAGGGAGGTATATGAGGAGCACCTTGCAAGAATAGAAATTCTGGGAAACTTCAGCCAGTTGGAGAACAATAATTACCCCATTAGTGTATGACATAAAACATAGTCAATGCATTTTGGGGGATTGGGACATCCCCTATATAAGGGCTTTGGTACTGTTAGATACAGTTGTGCTCATACGTTTACATACCCTGGCAGAATTTAGGATTTCTTGGCCATTTTTTAGAGATTTATAAATTATAACACAAAAACTTTTCTTTCACACATAGTGTTTGGCTGAAGCCATTTATTATCAATAAACTGTGTTTACTCTTTTTAAATCATAATGAAAACAGAAACTATCCAAATGACCTTGAGCAAGAGTTTACAAGATTTTGGCCTGATAACATGCACACAAGTTGACACAAAGGGGTTTAAATGGCTATTAACGGTAACCATCCTCACCTGTGATCTGTCTGCTTGTAGTTAGTGTGTGTGTGTAAAAGGTCAATGAGTTTCTGGACTCCTGACAGACCCTTGCATCTTTCATCCAGTGCTGCACTGACGTTTCTGGATTCTGAGTCATGAAGAAAGCAAAATAATTGTTGAAGGATCTGCGAGAAAAGGTAGTTGAACTGTATAAAACAGGAAAGGGATATAAAAAGATATCCAAGGAATTGAGAACGACAATCAGCAGTGTTCAAAGTCTAATCAAGAAGTGGAAAATGAAGGGTTCTGTTGAAACCAAACCATGGTCAGGTAGACCAACAAAAATTTCAGCCACAACTGCCAGGAAAATTGTTTGGGATGCAAAGAAAAACCCACAAATACCTCAGGTGAAATACAGGACTCTCTGAAAACATGTGGTGTGGCTATTTCAAGATGCACAATAAGGTGGCACTTTAAGAAAGATGGGCTGCATGGTAGAGTCGCTAGAAGAATGCAATTACTATGGAAATGCCACAAAGTATCCCTTTTACAATACTCCAAACAGCACAGAGACAAGCCTCAAACCTTCTGGCACAAAGTCATTTGGAGTGACGAACCAAAATTTAGCTTTTTGGCCACAACCATAAATGCTACATTTGGAGAGGAGTTAACAAGGCCTATGTTGAAAGGTACACCATTCCTACTGTGAAACATGGAGGTGGATCGCTGATGTTTTGGGGATGTGTGAGCTACAAAGGCATAGGAAATTTGGCCAAATTGATGACAAGATGAATGCAGTATGTTATCAAAAAATGCTGGAGGAACATTTGCATTCATCAGCCAGGAAGCTGTGCATGGGACGTACTTGGACATTCCAGCATGACAATGATCCAAAACACAAGGCCAGGTTGACCAGTCATTGGCTACAGAAGAATAAAGTGAAGGTTCTGGAGTAGTCATCTCAGTCTCCTGACCTCAATATCATTGAGCCACTCTGGGGAGATCTCAAACGTGCCGTTCATGTAAGAACAGACTAAGAATTTACAGGAACTGGAGGCTTTTTGCCAAGAGGAATGGGCAGCTTTACTATCTGAGAAGATAAAGAGCCTCATCTACAAATACCACAAACAACTTCAAGCTGTTATTGATGTTAAAGGTGACAATACCATTTTTATTGTTATATGACTCCATGGCCGTGGTACAGTTATTATTTTCCAACCAGCTGAAGTGTCCAAGATTTTCTATTAGTCACCTACTGATAAGGAAAAAATGAAACTTGACACAAAATCCCTGTAGGGGACCTACCAGATCCCTGAGCGGCACTCTTAGTTTTTGTATTGCTCCTCACCTACCTCCACAATCTTACCATGCTTGAGGGGATCCACTCAAATGACACTCAATAAGTCGAGCCACCACAGACCTACCCACCACCGACAAAGTCTAGCACTACCTCACATGTACACTACAAAATAGTTGACTCTGTTTGCATAATGTATGTTGAAGCGGCCACTTGTAGTCTTCGATGGAAGCCCTTGTGGCAGCTTAGAGCACAGTTGAGAGACTGTGACACAATGGTGTCACCTTATAACAGCAAGTGCCTGAACAAAAACCTTCATGGCAAGATTACCAAGACTTATTATATTAAAAGTGTCCGATTTTAAACCTTTTGAAACTTGCTGTCAAAATATTACTGTTGTGTTAAGCTTTTATTCGATTTTGGTGATTGGGTTAACATCTACTTGAATTCTTCTACCTGCTGTTGACTGTTAGAGGCACTAGAAATCCATGCCTTTTGGCAACAATACTGGCTGTTATTGTCAAACTCCATAAGGACTAGTTTGGAAGTGAATAAAGTATATTCCAATAGAGTTCCTGTTTAACATTTGTCATTATACCTTGATGCTACAACTCCATACATCTGGGGCTTCACCTCCACTAATCACCATCCACCAGGGAATGATTTTCCATACTTCTTCCCATGCAGGGGAGACTTGTGTGAAGTTATTAGTTCACATTTTTTTTTTTATATTTATCTTTCTAGTCATTATCAATACCTGTTTTTGCCTGAAAGAATGATTTTCCGACTGACACTACTGCATTCTCTTGAGAATCTTTGTTTTGCAAGTTCGAGAATGTCAGCTGGAATGACAGGGACAAGTGACACCGGCAAATGGAGACAGGAACTGATCCTTTGGATGTAGACGATGTCTTCTGCTCATCGGGGGTCCAGCAGTTCCCTCAGCAGCTATGGAGCCAAGTCTCTGGGAGATTATAGGATTTATGCAGCAGAAAACCTGTGAAGTTTATCATTTGCATAATCAATTCTTGGAGGGGAAGGATGTGATTGTGTTATATAGTTCCCATCGTTGTCATTGATGATTAATTGCCACTAAAAAGGTACTAAAAAGTTCAGTGCTTAAAATCTTGTTAAAGTCTATGTAAAGTTTCTATTTTTTATGTTGAACAGAAAGAGAAATGGTCAAAATATCTGACAGGTATTATCACTGTCTGTATCCCACCTGGGGAGACTTGCCCCCTCTATTTGCCCAGATGACCATTGTCTCCAGTACAGGAAGTTGAGGGGAAATCAATATTTTACAGTTGTTAAAGGAACAAGAGGTTAGGGGAAATTTAATGTTCGGTGAGCACTGTCTATTGCCAAGTCACACCTAAATATGTATTTTTTTGATTGAAAAAGCCTATGGCATGCAAAACACACCCAAAAAAACTTCCACCCTGTGCCAAAAAAAAGTGCATACACATAAAGAGTGACACACTAAAAACATGCAACGGGTGTCTGATATCCTCCACTAGGAAGGACCTTACCCTGATCCCCCAGGGCGTTAGGCTCCAGACGGGGACTGAGGTACCAGATTCATGGCCATCCAGCCAAAGCCGGAGGACCGCCTTTCTCCAGAAGGTCTGCCGAAACAGACCCACCCGGGTACTAGGGAATAGGGGCTCCCCCGAAGGGACACCCCCCCCCCAATGGAGGGCGAACTAAGCCAGAAGGCCTATGTCCACCCTCCCACAAGACTTTCAGGATAGGTCCGAGGACCAACACCCTACTCATCAAAACGTGAAGTGACAAGACGTGACAAACCACACATATAAAATAAATAAAAAGTGAGGAAAGGGATAGTGAAGAGGAGAGTGAAAAGGTGACCATTGTGCAATACAATGGCCAGGCCCTCCGGCCAGGAATCAAAAATTCCTCTGGTCTTGGGCCAAAAGGCCGGGCCCTAGAGGCAGGTGTAAAAAAGCGTGTTATATAGTGACGTGACCAAGGTGCCGAATATCAAAGTGCGGAGCACAGTGAACATAAGGCACCCCTGAACTGCCACTTCAGGGGCACATCACCATAGGCTTTTCAACAGAAGCATCCCCGACCCCCCAGCCCAGACCACAGCAGCCCCCACCCCAGCCAGAAAGGCATGGAGATCCAGGAGCTTAGTGAGACCCTTTGCCATCAGGTCTCACCCTCGCTCCCATCACTCCTACCTAATTACATTCGGGAAGTACAGGCCGTTCCCTCGGTGAGAGAAAAGGGAACAAACGTCCCCTCCCGAAAAACTGACCGGAGCTAAAGCTGCCACAATCCAAGCCAGAAGGCCAGGGTCCCCTCCCCTGGTGCCGACCAGTGGTTCTCCATCCCCATCAGAAGGCTTCCCTTTCAGCTACGAACTGCTCCGGGTCACCTTTACACCAGCAGGTTTTGCATAGCAACCGACACCCCTGCTCCACCTCGCCGTAGAACAGGGACGGAAGCAAGCGCCACCTCCTGGTAACTGATAAGAACAGATACTACACTTGATCTTAGCCAAATATGGATTGTTAAATGTGCAGGGAGAACACTTACCTGCTTTGTATGTGTTGGTACATGACTGTGTCATCTCCAAGCCAGCACCTCAGTTCAGGAAACAGATGGTGACCCAGGATGATGTCTGAACAAAGCTGGCTCTATATAGGAGAGACAAGGAGATAAAGTCATTATCAGGGGGAGTACTGTGATCTCTATGAGAGGTAATAAACACCTGATGTCCCAGTTTCGTCACTGGAATGTCAGGCTCCAGATGATGTCCCAAAGCCGAAACGAGTAGGGAGGGGCTAACAGCTTCATTGCATCACTTGCGTTTTTTGGGCCGTGAAATGCAAATCATCCCGGGTTCCTGTTTTTATACTTCGCTCTGTATCAAAAGACCAAACGTGAGTATGCCTTTTGTCTTTATGAATAAACACACCACGTTTTTATGATAATACACTATGGAGCTCTTTCCTTTTCTATATGTGAGAGAAATAAGGGGCTAGCAGCAAGGAGACCACTTACACTGCAAACACGGGAGCAAACAGCTGACATAGGATGAAAGGCTTTATACCTCCTCGTGGGGTGAAAAATTGCAGTGAGTGTATTTTTTTATGGGGCACCTTTTAAGAAGCACTGAACAACAGTTGTTTTGCTCTTCGTCACTTTAGTATTGTCACGATTTTTGGACTGTGCAGTGCACGGTCCTTTGGAGGACATTTTATATATATATGTTAGTTATTGGAGGACATGATATGTTATGCTCAGGATTACATACTATTGTCACAGTAGAGGATTGGCCCTAAATTGCAGATATTGTACAGAAATATTGCACATTTATTTGCATCACTTGCACAGCCACTATAGCAGTGTTCCATTCCAATAACAGTTTATTAGGTTGTCATTTCGCACACTTTGCACATTTTTATGGTAATAATTTTATTTTTGCACAAATAGTTTTTTTGCTAATTTTTTGGGTCATTTTGCACAGGTACCATATGAGAATTTCACTATGCCAGTAGTGGTTTAAAATACCCCAGAACAGCACCACTTCTACCCTCCCCCTTCTCTAATGAGATTGACATTTCCCCGCCATGGTCCAATTTTAAGTTTTATGGGTAAAGGGTAGGACGTGGGATATCGGAGAAGTGTAGAAATGTAGGGGTAGTTATCCCTGCTATGTTAGGAGGGAGAAAGAGGGGAAAGAATCCTGGGGAAGTGTGTAAGAGCCACCATCCTCCAATGGAAGCCCAACATACCGAGTATTTCTCATCTATGAAACCTTAAGATTGGCAGTTAGAGAGTCCTTATAATAACCATATATTGGAACACATAAATGTGCATGAAGATTGCTTCTGTACTCCTCTCCAAGAAAAGACTTGGGCAAAAAGGTTGTGGGAGTGGCAGAGGCTTAATAGAGTATCAAATGAACCACACAGATATACATAAAATAGTTTATTCATAAAGTGCTAAAAACTTGTCCATCGGGCCTTCTGATTTGATCCATATTGCATCTCTAAAAACATATTTATAACAATGGGGTGCATAACCCTTATCATGGGTTGTATTTGCCCCCAACCGAAGAGGTCATTTTGAAGCTGTTAACAACCAGGAATCAATTGAGCCCAAATCCCAACATGTTTTGAGACCTGCTCTTACTACAGGGGCTTCTTCTGGGACTTTTTATAAGAACAAAACAAAATAAGCAAAGTGATATCAAGACTTTGTATCTGCCCAAAAACAATGTAAAAATTACTACAATATCTTTTCATGTGACAACACTGAAGAAATTACGCTTTGCCACAATGTAAAGTAGTGAGTGTACAGCTTGTATTACAGTGTGAATTTGCTGTCCCCTCAAAATAACTCAACACACAACCATTAATGTCTAACCACTGGCAACAAAAGTGAGTACACCCCAAGGGAAAATGTCCAAATTGGGCCCAAAGTGTCAATATTTTGTGTGGCCACCATTATTTTCCAGCACTGCCTTAACCCTCTTGGGCATGGAGTTCACCAGAGCTTCACAGGTTGCTACTGGAGTCTTCTTCCACTCCTCAATGATGACATCACAGAGCTGGCACTCATCCACCTTTCCTTTGAGGATGCCCCACAGATGCTCAATAGGGTTTAGGTCTGGAGACATGCTTGGCCAGTCCATCACCTTTACCCTCAGCTTCTTTAGCAAAGCAGTGGTCGTCTTGGGGGTGTGTTTGGAGTCATGTTGGAATACTGCCCTGCGGCTCAGTCTCCGATGGGAGGGGATCATGCTCTGCTTCAGTATGTCACAGTACATGTTGGCATTCATGGTTCCCTCAATGAACTGTAGCTCCCCAGTGCCAGCAGCACTCATGCAGTCCCAGACACTCCCACCACCATGCTTGACTGTAGGCAATACACACTTGTCTTTGTACTTCTCACCTGGTTGCCGCCACACACACTTGACACCATCTGAACCAAATAAGTTTATCTTGGTCTTATCCGACCACAGGACATGGTTCCAGTAATCCATGCCTATAGTCTGATTCCTTCTGGGATGACAGCCATGCAGACCAATTTGATGCAGTATGTGACGTATGGTCTGAGCACTGACAGGCTGATCCCCCACCATTTCATCCTCTGCAACAATGCTGGCAACACTCATACATCTATTTCCCAAAGACAACCTCTGAATATGATGATGAGCACATGCCCTCAACTTTTTTGGTTGACCATGACGAGGCCTGTTCTGAGTGGAACTTGTCCTGTTAAACTGCTTTATGGTCTTGGCCACCGTGCTGTAGCTCACTTTCAGGGTCTTGGAAATCTTCTTATAGCCTAGGCCAGTGATGGCGAACCTTGGCACCCCAGATGTTTTGGAACTACATTTCCCATGATGCTCATGCACTCTACAGTGTAGGTGAACATTATGGGAAACATAGTTCCAAAATATCTGGGGTGCCAAGGTTCACCATCACTGGCCTAGGCCATCTTTATGTAGAGCAGCAATCCTTTTTTTTAAGATCCTGAGGGAGTTCTTTGAGGTGCCATGTTGCACTTCCAGTGACCAGTATGAGAGAGTGAGAGTGATAACACCAAATTTAACACACCTGTTTCCCAGTCACACCTGAGACCTTGTAACACTGATGAGTGACATGACATTGGGGAGGGAAAATGGCCAATTGGGCCCAATTTGTACATTTTCACTTAGGGGTGTACTCACTTTTCATGCCAGCGGTTTAGACATTAATGGCTGTGTGTTGAGTTATTTTGAGGGGACAGCAAATTTACACTGTTATACAGACTATGCACTCACTACTTTGCATTGTAAGTGTCATTTCTTCAGTGTTGTCACATGAAAAGATATAATAAAATATTTACAAAAATGTGAAGGGTGTACTCACTTGTGTGAGATGCTGTAATAACCATGGAGCCCAAATTTTGAAATGCTTTTCGGATTGCTCCTTTAAGCAGGCTGTGAGTTGTTCCATCAGCTGAATATCTGCAATTCTGTCATACCATTGCTCCCATGCTAGGCAGATCTGCTTTTTTCCATAACTGCGGGAATAAAAGCCTTGACATTGTTTAGAAGGTGTTTTAGAAGTGAAGTCTTATAGCGCTTGAAATATATTTGAATAGCAGGTAGGTGGCGGGTTTATCTGTAAGAGACCACTCGGGCTGGTGCCATTTTGAATAACACCCCAACAATCTAATGCCCTGTACACACAGTCAGACATTCCGATGACAAAATCCGTCTGATTTTTTCCGACGGATTTTGGCTCAAACTTGTCTTGCATACACACAGTCGCACAAAGTTGTCAGAAAATCAGATCTTTCAGAACGAGGTAACATATAAGCCCTTGTACACACGGTCGGACATTCTGACAACCAAATCCGTTGGATTTTGTCTGACGGATTTTTTCCGAAACTGTTGCATACACACGGTCGGACAAAGTTATCGGAAAATCCGATCGTTCAGAACGTGGTGATGTTATTTAGTTACGACGGGACTACGTTCAGGCTAGTAGCCAATAGCTTTGGTCTAGGAATTTGATCTGAGCATGCGTGGCACTTTGTCCGATCGGAATTCTCTACAAACGATAGGACAAAGTCCGATTGGATCTTGTTGTCGGAAAATTTTATAGCCCTGCTCTAAAACATTGTTGGTCGGATATTCCGATGGAAACAGTCCGATGGAGCCCACACACGGTCGGATTATCCGACAACACGGTCCGATCGTACATTTTCCGTCGGAATGTCCGACCGTGTGTACAAGGGCTAAGGCCGCGTACACACGCGCGGACTGTTCGCCCAACCTTGTTCGTCAAACAGTTTCGGCAAACAGTCCGCTCAAAATTTGCATGAGCGGACTTGCCCACACACGAGCGGACTGTTTCAGCGAACTGTTTGCCAAACAGTTCGCTCAACTTTTGAAATGAACGGACTCGCCCACGTAAGGCGTAGGCAAGTCCGCCCATTTCGAGCGCGTGTGCAGGTAGGCGGGGCCCGCGACGGAGACGTCGCGGGCTCCGCCGCCTGGAATGGACTTAAAGGGGAACCCCAACGCCGAAAAAAATCGGCGTGGGGGTCCCCCCAAAGTCCACAACAGACCCTTGTCCGAGCACGCTACCCGGCCGGCCAGGAAAGGGGGGCGAGCGAGCGCGCCCCCCCTCCTGAGCCGTACCAGGCCGCGTGCCCTCAACATGGGGGGTGCCTTGGGGAAGGGGGGGCCGCGCGGCCCCCCCACCCCAAAGCACCTTGTCCCCATGTTGATGAGGACAAGGGCCTCTTCCCGACAACCCTGGCCGTTGGTTGTCGGGGTCTGCGGGCGGGGGGCTTATCGGAATCCGGGAGCCCCCTTTAAGAAGGGGGCCCCCGGATACCGGCCCCCCACCCTATGTGAATGAGTATGGGGTACAATGTACCCCTACCCATTCACCTGTAAAATAAAAGTACCCCAAAAAAAAACACAACACACGAGAAAAAAATATTTTATTGCACAGCTCCGGGGGTCTTCCGTCTTCGGGGGTCTTCTCGCCGGACTCCTCCGCTATCTTCTTGTAGAGCAGACTTCCCTCCGAGCGGGAACAGTTTGCTCATTTCGAAAGTAGCCTACACACGGGCGGACTGTTCGCTCAAACCAAGTTTCAGCGGACAGTTTTTCGGAATTTCCGAAAGACTTTGTCCGTCAAACTGTCCGCTGAAACTGTCCGCTGAAAGCCCACACACGAGCGGACTTTCCGCCCAAACACTGTTCAGCGGACAAAGTTGGGCGAACAGTCCGCCCGTGTGTACGCGGCCTTACACGTACGACGGGACTATAAAGAGGCCAGTAGCCAATAGCTTTCATCTTGTAACTTATTCTGAGCATACGTGGCACTTTTGTGCGTCGGAATTGTCTACACACAATCGGAATTTAAACGATCTGATTTTGTTGTCGGAAAATTTTAGATCCAGTTCTCAAACTTTGTCAGATGGAGCCCACACACGATCGTAATTTCCCGACAACACAATCCGATCGCACATTTTCCATCGGAAAGTCTGACCGTGTGTACGGGGCATTAGACAACACACAAGTTGCAGTGCATAGCAAAACACTATAGTGCATTGTTAAAATTGTGTGATGTGCGGTTTTTAGTGCATCACAAGGCAATTGATTCCAATAGGCTGCTTTAATGCAATGAACGTAAACATATAACATAATGGGCGTTATGCACGTACGTTAACACAACGCACCGCGGTGTAAATGGGCCCTTAATGCATGAAAACTCATTGGGCTAATGCCACGTACACACGATTGGACTATCCGGCGGACTTAGTTCGTGTGGTTCGTGTGTGGGCTCCAGCGGTCTTTTTCTTCCCAAAAGTCCGGCGGACTTAGAAATAAGACTTGCATCAAAATTGTCCGGCGGACTTGGCTTTCTAGCGGACAATCCGTTCATCTATGTGCTAGTCCGGTGGACTAAAACCGACGCTAGGGCAGCTATTGGCTACTGCCTATGAACTTCCTTATTCTACGTCATCACGTTCAAAGTCTTTGGACTTTTGGAGTGATCGTGTGTGGCCAAGTCCGTTTGTTTGAAAGTCCGGCGGACCTCAGCTGCAAAGTCCGTCGGATTGTCCGCCGGACCAAGTCCCCCGGATAGTCTGATCGTGTGTACGCGGCATTAGACATTGCATAGTATGAATTCAGCAAAGGAACATTTCAGGCTTCTAATAACTAGAGCTTCTTACTTCAGCCTGTTGCTGGCCAGCGCAGAAAGGAGGGGCTCCTAAGATCATAGGCTCCTTTCCTGTCTTAGCACACCTCAGCTGGAATAAGGCACTTCATACTATTATGTGCCGCCACTAAGAAGCTCTGGTGTTGCTGAAAAGCCGATTCTGCTGAAGGTGTGAAGTTTAGAACCTTGTGAACTCGTAGCCTCACTGTCGCTCCTGGATACTCTTTCTTCTCCTTCCTATTTTTTAATGTTGATCTGGAGTCTGAAGTCATCGCGCTGAAAGTGCGCCATGCTATGAATAATGAATTGCTCAGGAAAACACACAGCTCTTAGAACTGTTTACTTAAGAAGCTGTTTTCCCTGCATCTCAAGCACAACGCTCGGATGTCCCCGAGGATGGGAGAATAGCAAACGAGTGAGAGCAAGAGGAGAGATACATGCTGAGATTGTGTGGACAACACGTATGAGGCATTAGCTTTATATTAATATATTGATCTGCCCGTTGTTTGTGCTGCGGCATCAACCTTTTCACTCTACTTATACAGAGCCGTGTGTTGGTGGTGACAACACCCCGAGAGTCGCCACTTTGTTCAGGCAATTTAGGAGCTTAGAAATACGTAGAAGGGGAACAAAAAATAAATCATACTTTGGCTCTGTCAGCTTTCCAGCTGTTCTTGAACTACTGGTCCCAGCATGGCTTGGTAGCCAAGCAGATCAATCTACCAGCATGTTCCTGGATTGTTGGAAGAACCTTGCACATTCAACACAAACATAGGGAAGAATGTACACACTCGATGCCGACGGCACCCGTGGAGGGAAATGAACCCAGACTCCATCAGCTAGTTTGGAGATTTTATTTTTTTTTCCCTTTTATACTTGCCTTACTTTATCACTTGCCTTGACTTTAACACAAACACACATTAACCACTTTCAGACCGGACCAATTTGCTGGCTTAAGACCAGACCACTTTTTGCGATTCGGCACTGCGTCGCTTTAACTGACAATTGCGCGGACATGCAACGTGGCTCCCAAACAAAATTGACGTCCTTTTTTTCCCACAAATAGAGCTTTCTTTTGGTGGTATTTGATCACCCCTGCGGTTTTTATTTATTGCGCTATAAACAAAAATAGAGCGACAATTTTGAAAAAAACGCATTATTTTTTACTTTTTGTTATAATATATATCCCCCAAAAATATATAAAAAAACATGTTTTTCCCTCAGTTTAGGCCGATACGTATTCTTCTACATATTTTTGGTAAAAAAAAAGCGATTATTGATTGGTTTGAGCAAAAGTTATATCGTTTACAAAATAGGGATAGTTTTATACCTTTTTTATTAATAATTTTTTATTATTTTTTTTTTTACTAGTAATGGCGGCGATCAGCGATTTTTATTGTGACTGCGACATTGTGGGGGACCCATCGGACATTTTTGACACATTTTTGGGACCATTGTCATTTATACAATAATCACCGCTATATAAATGCAGTGATTCCTGTGTAAATGACACTGGCAGTGAAGGGGTTAACCAGTGGGTGGCAGTGTAGGGGTTAAGTGTTCCTAGGGGTGTGTTACTAACTGTGGGGGGGTTGGGCTTTCATTTAGTGAACACTGATCTCTGCTCCAATCACATGGAGCAGAGATCAGCGTCACTAGTTGCTAGGCAGAATGGAGAAATGTTGTTTACAACGGCACTTCTCCATTCGGCCGCTCCCTGAGACGATCGTGAGGATGCCCGCGGCGATCAAGTCCGCGGGTCCCGCGACCGGACTCACGGGGGTCCCGACCAGCGCGGGAGCGCGCCACCGGCGGCGCGCTCCCAATGGTAGGGCGGCAAACTTAAAGGGACGTACATGTACGCCCATTTGCCTGCCCGTGCCATTCTGTCTACGTACATCGTCGTGCGCTGGT
This sequence comes from Lithobates pipiens, assembly GCF_037356315.1. Taxonomy (NCBI): domain Eukaryota; kingdom Metazoa; phylum Chordata; class Amphibia; order Anura; family Ranidae; genus Lithobates; species Lithobates pipiens. Next base: position 200,348,782 of record NW_027507789.1, read on the forward strand.
CGGCAAGTGGTTAAAGTGCCTACCACATTTTGTATGTGTTTTTGTTGCTTCTGTAATACTTCAGTGATGCTTCTGTAAATGTGTGTTGATTTTCTATTTGTTTCAAAGGGGCCCAGAAGAACCCCGGCCTGATAGTGCTCCCACTTAGCAGTCCCCTTAGCTCATTAGTACCCCTGTTCAGCAGATCCCCAGCTTATTGATACTCTTGTTCAGCAAATTCTCAGCTTATTAGTACCCTCGTTCAGCAGATCCTCTGCTCAGGAGTACCTCCAGCTCTGCTGATGCCCTACTCAGTAGGACACCCAGCTTTGTTGATCCCCTGCCCAGTAGTAACCCCCCAGCTCTGCTGATCCCATGCCCAGTAGTAACCCCCCAGCTCTGCTGATCCCCAGCTCAGTAGTAGCCCCCGGCTCTGCTGATCCCCTGCCCAGTAGTAACCCCCCCAGCTCTGCTGATCCCCAGCTCAGTAGTAGCCCCCGGCTCTGCTGATCACTCGCTCAGTAGTAACCCCCGGCTCTACTGATCACTCGCTCAGTAGTAACCCCCAGCTCTGCTGATTCCCCATTTAGTAGTAACCCTCAGCTCTGCTTATCCTCTGATTTGCTGAACCTTCTCTCTCTCTCTCTCTCTCTCTTGTCTCCACTCATTTCCTGCAATATTGCTCCCACACTGCACATCACCTGTGACATCTGCCAGCTTCTCCTGCTACGCTGATCCTCTGCTGCTCAGTCTTTTCTCTCTGGTTCCCGATCAACTTCTGCTATAGCGTTTCACACCACGTATGCCATCTCCTAGTTGCTCCATTCCGGACCCCGCTCATTTTCCTGCTGCTTCACGCTGCACACCAGATGGACGTCTGCCTAAGCTAGGGATATATATATATATATATATATAAACTTTTTTTTGCATATATATATATATATATATATATATATATATATATATATATACATACATACATACATACATTTATAGACACTTTTAGAATATGTACACATGGACTAGAAGGGACTGCTGATCACATCTCTCTGGTTCACTTGTTGGTTTCCCAGTTCATCCTGGGACATCTTATACCTCCAAAATAAAGAGAAGCCAACTCTGAATAGAAGCTTCTCAAAAGCTGTAGGTGCTGTAACCAAGCATTGACTTCTGTGGAGGTTGTGGAGATGCTTTGAAGCTCCAAGAAAACGACATGTGGTATCATCTTTGAAAGGAAGAGAAGCAAAGCACACACGCAACGTGTGAACAGGACTGTAAGGTAGCCATTTTTTTTTTTTGTGACAGGTGCTTTGATTGACATTCAGAGTGCTTTAAAAAAGCATGTCCAATGCCACATTTTGAAGCAAGTATAACAAGCCCTAAGGGAGATTTGCCCTCTTTTTCTACCCCGTTGTGGCACACAAAAAGTAAGGAAATCACCTCAATGGATACATAAACTATATAAATTTAAAACTGTTACCAGTTAGTGCTCTAACACTTGGACTTTCTTGTGCATCATCTTTAGAAGAGGTTTCCTTCTGGGACGACAGCCATGCAGACCAATTTGATGCAGTGTGTGGTGTATGGTCTGAGCACTGACAGGCTGACCCCCACACCCCTTCAACCTCTGCAGCAATGCTGGCAGCACTCATGCAACTGAGCACGTGCACTCAACTTCTTAGGTCGACCATGGCGAGGCATGTTCTGAGTGGAACCTGTCCTGTTAAACCGCTGTATGGTCTTGGCCACCGTGTTGCAGCTCAGTTTCAGGGTCTTGGCAAACTTCTTATAGCCTAGGCCAGGGATATGCAATTAGCGGACCTCCAGCTGTTGCAAAACTACAAGTCTCATCATGTCTCTGCCTCTGGGAGTCATGCTTGTGGCTGTCAGAGTCTTGCTATGCCTCATGGGAATTGTAGTTCTGCAACAGCTGGAGGTTCGCTAATTGCATATCCCTGATCTAGGCCATCTTTATGTAGAGCAACACTTCTTTTTTTCAGATCCTCAGAGCGTTCTTTGCCATGAGGTGCCATGTTGAACTTCCAGTGATCAGTATGAGAGAGTGAGAGCGATAGCACCAAATTTAACACACCTGCTCCCCATTCATAGCTGAGACCTTGAAACACTAACGAGTCACATGACATTGGGAAGGGAAAATGGCTAATTATGCCCAATTTGGACATTTTCACTCAGGGGTGTACTGACTTTCGTTGCCAGCGGTTTAGACATTAATGGCTGTGTGTTGAGTTATTTTGAGAGGACAGCAAATTTACACTGTTATACAAGCTGTACACTCACTACTTTAGACAGCAGACAGTGGTGTAGGTGCAAAAAACAAAAGATCCGGTTTATTTAGGCTACATGCAGTGATACATATAACAGCCAAACAAAATAAAACAAGAAAATAAATCCTGGTCAGCTTGACCTCTAACTACACACGTAGACTCCCTGTCTAACAACTGGGTGCAGCCTTGTGCTGCCCCAGTCCCTGTCTCTATTGTAGGGGTTTGCCACACAGGTGTTAACTCACCGCACAGAACAGATCTCAGACTCCCCAGTCTATACACACAAAACTGGTTCCAGGATGGAGCATCTCCCTATGCATGCTGGGGTTTTTTGTAGAGGTCTTAATGAGCCCACTTACTACAGCTGGGCTCATTAACTCTTCCCCTCTAATTGTAAAAGTCTGCATAAAGCCTGAATCTAGGACACACATATTTCCCATCCTGAATACAACCAGATGATTTTACCTGCGTGCTGCCACAATATATATACATACATACATACATACATACATACATATACATATATATATACATACATGCATACATATATGCATACACATATATATATATATATATATATATATATATATATATATATATATATATATATATACATATAAATACACACATACATATATATATATATATATATATGTGTGTGTATATATATATATATATATATATATATATATATATATATATATATATATATATATATAAAATATATGTGTGTGTATATATATATATATATATATATATATATGTGGGTATGTGTATATATATATATATATATATATATATATATATGTGTGTGTATATGTGTGTATATATAATTTTTTTTTTTTTAGATCTCTCTCTATATATATATATATATATATATATATACACACACACACACACACACTAGTGTGCAAAAGTTTTAGGCAGTTGTGAAAAATTAGGAATGCTTTCAGAAATAGAATAGTGTTTATTTTTTATCAGTTCGCAAAATGGAAAGTAAATGAACAGAAGAGAAATCAAATCAATATTTGGTGTGACCGCCCTTTGCCTTCAAACCATCTTCAGTTCATCTAAGTACACTTGCACACGGTTTTTGAAGGAACTCGGCAGGTAGGTTATTCCAAACATCTTGGGGAACTAAGCACAGATCTTCTGTAGATGTAGGCTGCCTGAATTCCTTCTGTCTCCTCATGTAATCCCAGGCAGACTCCATGTTGCTGACATCAGGGCTCTGTGGGGGCCAAACCATCACTTCCAGGACTCCTTGTTCTTCCTTACACTGAAAATAGTTCCTTATGACATTGGCTGTATGTTTAAGGTCGCTGTCCTGCTGCAGCGAAGATTAGCTCCTGAGGCTCAGATTGCTAATAAAGTCATATTTGCGAAGCAAGAAGGCAAATTCTAATTTGTCAAAAAACAAAGCATGAACGAGCACAAGGGAGTCTTACTGTCTTATGCTCATCGGCGGTGCGAGCTGCGTCACGTGACCCAGGCCTCGCTGTCATAGGAGACCGCGCAGCCAGCCTGTCACCATGCAGCGGGCCTAGTGGAACACAGAGCCCTGTTCTGTCATCGATTTTTCTCTTGCGCAGCCGGATGTCAGAGTCAGACAGTTTTTTCCATATTGTGGAGATTTCAAGAGACAGAAAAAAAAAGGGAGGGCTGAGGCTCATTTAAATTCCACGCACATCTTCGGTCTGTGTAACCAGCTTGTTATTATTGTACTCTGTAGGATTGTTCAGCGTGGATTAATTTCACCAGCTAAACTCGGAGGGAACGCATTTGGCGGAAACGATTGAACTTTGGCGGGTCCGTATCCTCTTCATTAATAAAACAAGAAGAAAAAAAAAAAAAGAGAGTCTATGATTGCCAACTGAGGCGCTCAGTGGGTCCCTTTAAGGGGACCATGTGTTTTATCTGGGGACACTGGGGGGGACAGTCTGCGAAAACTTCTATATTTGTATTCCACATATAAGCTCCGTGCTGATTAGGTAACAATGCATGATGATCCTCTTAAAGGTCTTTTTTTTTATTTTTTTTTATTTTTTTAGGGCCTATTGTTTCTGACACATTTTCTAACTTAAAGCATATGTCATGGGAAAAAAAAACCGTATGCAACACATGCATATGGTCCCATGTTTTTACATATTCTGCAAGTACGGACAAATAACTGTTGGTGTGCCAGAAATATAGTTTGCCCCTACCGTCCCTGTTGAGGTGATAATAAAGTGTCTATTGAGTTCTGAAATACTAAGCAGTGGTGTCAGCCCTGCCTATTTCATTTCTGATGGATTACAAAAGAAATAGCCTTCTTCACATCCTGCCTCCCCCAGCCTCACTGTCTTCTCTATAAGCCCTTTAGGAGTGTATTAGCTTGCATGATTTCTGGCAGGATTTACAGTTTTTTTTTGTTTTTTTTTGCAACAAACAAACATAACAAAACACTTTTAATGGTATAATTAACCATTGCCCACCAGCCTCTGCGGCTCAGCTGCGCGAATCGCCGTTATCTTACATCCCTTCCTTATTTGGCCACTAGGGGCGTGTGCTCCCTGCTCACCCACGGATCATTCAGAAGAGGTTGCCTCAGCGTCCCGTCTACATTAGGCCTTAGTTTCCCTTCAGACAGACAGACTTTTCTGTTTCTACATATTGGCTTTACGTTTCTGTAGCTACATATTGGCTTTACGTTTATTTTTGATCATATGACCACTGCCCCACCTCCTGTATTACTGATTGTAGTTGATACAGATGTATAGAAACACAAAACAACCAATCAACGGGTAAAGTATGAAAATTGATTGGTGGCTCTGGGCAACTGCACCACATAATTCTTTGCTGCCATCTCCACATTCTTTCTATTGTTCCTGGAGTTTGACCCCTTTCACACTGGGGAGATTTGCAGGTACTACAGCACTAAAAAATAGCGCCTGCAAAGCGCCCTGGAACAGCCGCTACTGTCTCTCCAATGTTAAAGCTCCGAGGGCTTTTACATTGGAGCGGTGCGCTGGCAGGACGCTAAAAAAAAGTCCTGCTAGCAACATCTTTGGAGTGGTGTATACACCACTCCTAAACCGCTCCTGCCCATTGAAATCAATGGGGCAGCGCAGCTATACCGCCGGCATAACACTGCTGCAGCAGCGCTTTGCAGTGGTTTTAACCCTTTCACGGCTGGTTTTTAACCCTTTCTCGGTTACTGGCGGGGAGTAAAAGCGCCGAATGTGCCGCAAAATTGATGGTAAATCGCCGATAAAAATAGCGGTGCTTTACCGCCGACGCACCCACCGCCCCAGTGTGAAAGGGGCCTTAGAGTAATGTGCTCCAGATAACCATAGCAACCAGTCAGATTCATATATTGTATTTTTTTTTTTAAGACAGGGGGCATGGTTGATTGCTATTGAGCAACATTAGCCCCAAAGGATATAAATATTTTTTGTGTGCACCAAATGCCTTTACAGACCCAGCTATTACATTGTAGAATAGCAGTGACATCAGTGTGATGTACATAGCCGGTGCAGGGAGCAGTGCTGTGGGTGGGACCCAGCAGGCTCCACCCACTGCAGGCTGCCTGCAGAAAACTACAGGAGGGGGCGGAGACAAGACTAGTCACCCTGCAGAAGGAGAGAGCACAGTAGTGGACGGTCTTTATTACAGAGGTAAACCAGCATGGTAGTACGGCAATTAGACCTTTAAATTAGATCTGAGGGGGCAACACTGTGCCTGGTGATCTTGACTTCCTCCGTGTTGTTCAGGTAGATCTCCATCTCTTTAAGGTTGCCTACCCCTGATTAAGGGCCCTTTCACACGGGCTGTCCGATCAGGTCCACCTTTCAGTTTTTCAGGTGGACCTGACTGGACCCTCCAGTCTCCTCTATGGAGCAGCGGATGTTAGCGGACACCCGCTGTCATCAGGTCTGATCAGTAGTGTATTTAGGTTTTGTGCTGCCCTAGTCCTTACTAAACTTGTGCACCCCCTAATTTAAATATGACCCACCCCTTTCTGTCAAGGTCACACCCCTTGCTGTTTAGGACCTGCCCTGAAATTTTCATGTGGGGATACTAGTTCTGAGGGCCTGGGGGGGCGCAATGGATTCCCTTAATTTGCATAGATTTCCTCTCACTTCCTGTTTGGCTATCTCTGCAATGTGACAGGGATGGTAAAAAATAAACTGACAGGGGCTATAACCCTCCCTTATTCTAGCCAAAATGAAAAAAAAAAAGTGTTGCCTATAGTTCTAATTTAAGCACAAATTTCTAATAATTTTATGGAGAGAACTAAGAAGATATAACCATGCCAATGGTGTAGCAGAAAACATAGCACAGTGAGGAAGGTTTGTGGTCCAGGATGATAGGACAGTCAAAATTAGAAGTGGAGCCCCCCCCCCCCACACTTGCTGAATGCTGGCCGCCCGCATACCGGAAGCAGTGCCCGCTTTATGGGGGCACTAGACTTATTTGCCTCTCAGCCCAGTCCGCCCCATAAGACCGGCACTACACTAACAGCGAAAACCGGCACAACAGGGACTCTTTCTGTACTGCCCCCCCCCCTGCAAAGTGCTGCCCTAGGCCTGGGCCTTGTCGACCTAGGCCAGGATACAGCGTTGGGTCTGAGCCTGCCTGCAAAAAGAAGATGGGTGGTGGTCCTATTTTCCTTCCGTCTGGCGGATCGGATCAGATGGAAACAGACTTCTCTGATTTCTCCATAGAGGAGAGCAGGACTGTGTCCATGTCTGCTCTGCACAGCGAAGCGGACACAGACCTGTCACCTGGGATCAGCGGAGCGATCCCCACTGAGCAAGCTGAATCCGCTACAAGGACCCCCCCCCCCGCGTGAAAGGGGGCCTTAAAGAATAGTGACTGATCCTGGAGTGCAGCTTTAAAATTAGCTCCGGTGCCTCATTTTTGGGAAGCGTCTGAAAAAAGCATCCTTGTTTCCCTCAGAAACGAGTCAGTCTTTATTATTCCAAGGTAAAGAAGATAAATGACAGATGGAATCGAATTGATTGCTATATGCAGCACAGACAGTTCTTTGATGGCCGCAGCAAGTTATTTATTAGTTGATGGTAATTGTATTCTGAGTAATGAGTCTAATTCGGTCCCAGCAGTCGTAGTTGGAGTTTCTGGTTGGTGCTTTTGCTGGGAGTGACTGTAAATCTATTATACAATGTCTGGGATGGACTGGGAGGAAGACGGAATAGGCTTGTCAGGTTTTAGGGCCGGTTGGGAAAGACAGACAACGACGCGGTGTCTATGTCTGTGAACGGTGTCTACAGGGCAGTACATCAGTCTCCGGTGTACAAGTCATCATCCGTAATGGCATGGGGGGCAGCGCATGTCAATAACCTGTCAGCTTTTACTGACTGATAAGCAATGGCTCAATCTCCTTTTACAGTAAAGATTTGTAGCCAGACTGGCGGCTTTGCATCATGTAAATCCCATAAGCCTCCTGCCATGTGATGTGTATAGGACAACGCAGTCCGCACCCATCAGCCGTGGAAAGAACTGCAAGTTGCAGCATAGAGGTTAAAATTAACCTGTAGGATTCTCTTAATCACTTAACCCCCGGACCAATTTGCAGCCAAAGGACCAAGCCCATTTTTGCGATTCGGCATTGCATCGCTTTAACTGACAATTGCGCGGTTGTGCGATGTGGCTCCCAAACAAAATTGGCGTCCTTTTTTTCCCACAAATGGAGCTTTCTTATGGTGGTATTTGATCACCTCTGCGGTTTTTATTTTTTGCGCTATAAACAAAAATATATAAAAAAAAAATAACAGTTTAGGCCGATACATATTCTTCTACATATTTTTGGTTAAAAAAAAATCACAATTAGCGATTATTGATTGGTTTGCGCAAAAGTTATAGCATTTACAAAATAACGGATAGTTTTATAGCATTTTTATAAAAAAACATTTTTTACTAGTAATGGCGATCAGTGATTTTTATTGTGACTACGACATTATGGCAGACACATCGGACATTTTTGACACATTTTTGGGACCATTGTCATTTATACAGCAATCGGTGCTATTTAAATGCACTGATTCCTGTGTAAATGACACTGGCAGTGAAGGAGTTAACCACTAGGGGGCAATGTAGGTGTTATGTATGACGTTATGTGTTTTTTTTATTGTAGGGGGGCGTGGCCTGGCATGTGACATCACTGATCGTCCTTCCCTATAAAAGGGAACAGACGATCGGTGACTGCCACACTAGGAAGCAGGGGGAGAGGTTTGTTTATACAGACCTCTCCTCGTTCTTCAGCTCTGTGACCCGATCGCGGGACACCAGCGGCGATTGGGTCCGCTGGTCCCACGGCCACGGTCACGGAGCTCAGGACCGGGTCGGGAGTGCGCCGCCGGCGGCGCGCTCCCGTCCCACGACTGGGCACTTAAAAAGCAATGTACAGGTATGTGCTTGTGCCCAGCCATGCCATTCTGCTGATGTACATTGGCGTGAGGCGGTCCTTAAGTGGTTAAACACCACTACCCAATTTGAAGCCACCTGGGAACCTCGGGCTTGTCACATGGGCATCTCCCTTATACCTGGAGGGCAACCATAATTAATACCGCCCTTCTCAGGGCAGTCTAATCTTCACCTGTTGACATGTTCTTTTGGCTTTCCCCCTCCCCTCCTTTCTCTTCCCCCCTCTTCTCACATCCCCCCCTTGGCCATCAAGACATCCGGAGAAACCCTCTGGAACGAAACACGAACTTACCCACCAATCAGAGGGCGAACTAACTGGAGCATTCTTTCTTGGCTCCTGAAGTTCTTTCTCACTTACCTGACTCCAGGCTTGCCCTACTATTTAGTGGGGCCCCGGGAGCTGGTGAGGTTCGACCAGGCACAGTAAGTTCCCATTAGGGGTGCCGGTGGAGCCTCTACAGGTCCCTTTAGGCTTTCTGCTTCGAACCATAGTAGTTTGATTGGGTTGAAGGAGTTGTCGCAGTTTTATCGAGTCCGGCCCTACAGTAAATCTTGTCTTGTTTTACTTTGGCTATGTATCTCTTCTCCAACGGTTGTTATATTGTTCATATAAGATGAAAATTCAATATAATATTTTGAAAGTAAAAAATGAACCTGTAGGAAACACAATTCCCATAAACGAAATGCCGTCGGAGCTGTAGCAGGCCGCCAGCAATTTGCATCATATTTTATTCCACCATCCGCTCCCTAAGCCCCCTGCACAGGGTCAGTGCCTATGCCCGGTTTCCTATAGGTAGGCTGTCACTTGGCATTGCTTTGGCCCGCTCACAGGCTGCTCGGCACGGTGGTCTAGAGACATCGCGTGCAAGATCAGCTATGGGCTGACAGATTATGCTGTCACCTATCTGCTACAGCTTTTCGTTTATTTGATTTACCTGTATAGTACATGCATTTATCAAGTGACACTTAGATTTCCATTGTGTCAGGAGAACAATCAGCCAATGCATGGAAGTCTGTGAAGCACCATTTACCCTGCATTACCTTGTGTGGAGGTTGTGCAACACATAAATGTAAATGGCCCCCCTCGAGGCATGCTAAAGTCATGTCTCCAGTGCTATTGTATCGTATGTCATTTTAGCATGCCCTAAAGGGGTTGTAAACCTTTTTTTTTTTTTCACCTTAAAGCGGAGTTCCACCCTAAAATAAAAAAAATTACATTAAGGCCCCTTTCACACTGACGTCCCGTTCAGGCCCGCCTGTCAGTTTTTCAGGCGGACCTGAACGGGTGCTCCATAGAGCTCTATGGAGCGTCGGATGTCAGCGGTGACATGTCCGCTGACATCCGACCCGCTCCGATCCGAAAAAGTGTGACGGAGGAAAAGCTATTTTTCCATCCGTCTGCGGATCGGATCGGGTGACGACGGGCACTGCGGTCCGTCGTCATCCGATCTCCCATAGGGGAGAGCGGCGCTGTGACAGGTCCGTCCCTGCGCAGTGTGCAGAGACGGACCTGTCATCTCCCTGCTCAGCGGGGATCGACGGAGTGATCTCCGCTGAGCAAACGGATATCCACGGGGCGGATCAGAACTGATCCGCCCCGTGTGAAAGGACCCTGATAGTCTCAACAAAAAATATAAAAAAAAATTTGAAAAAATTTACTTACCAGAAACCCCTGTTGCTAGGCAGTCTTCATACTCTGCCTCTTCCTATTCCGCGGCACTGTTCCTTCACTTCCTCCTCTTTGGCGAGCGGCCCCGTTCTCTTCTGGGACATGTGTGTGTCCCAAAAATCAACAGGGCCATTCACAAAGCGCCGCATGATTCGCGCATGCGCAATAGGAAACGGGCAGTGAAGCAGCTCCACCGTTTCCCTTCGTTAAAATGGCAGCACCGACACCCGATCCGATGGAGGGATCTTCCTCGGAGGGGGGAGGGGGCGACATCACTGGCTCCCTGGACAGGTAAGTGTCCTTATTAAAAGTCAGCAGCTACAGTGTTTGTAGCTGCTGACTTAAAAAAAAAATCACGGCTGGAACGCCGCTTTAATGCATCTGAGGCATTAAGGTGAAAAAACACCTGGCAGTGAGCCTTGCACTTACCTGGAACTTCCACGGGAGCACGCTGTCTCTCTGCCCGGGGTTCTCTGCTTTTGATTGGATAGATTGATAGCAGCGCAGCCATTGGCTCCCACTGCTGTCAATCAAATCCAATGATGCGGGTGCCGGGGTGCTGGGCCGAGTCCTGCATTCGTCCTCTATGGGTACCGAATGCTGGATTTGGGAGCACACCTGCACTTTAATCCCCTGGGAGAAGGGGGTTATCTGATGTGAAGAGGAGCCGCAAGAGCCACCGGGGGACCCCAGAAGAGCAAAACGAGCTGCACAGTGGAGATAAATATGATATGTTTGTTGTTTAAAAAAAAAAAAAAAAACCCCTTACAATCGCTTTAAGTATTATTTAGCACACCTTAAAGAGGAACTGCAGTCTGCTCACATAATTTGTAATAAAAACATCTTTGCCATTCTGAAGCTTCCCTCCAACTACTTTGCATATTATTTTATATATACTGTGATTCTGTACTTGCCAAATATGCTGCAAAAATCCCCTACCACTGAGTCTGTCTGCATCCATTTTAGCTGTGGGCAGCTGAAGCTGCTGCCTGTTCACTTCCTGGATGTACACAGACACACACCTCCAGCTCTGCAGCTCTGATTGGCCCTCTTATGACTCATGGCAAACTCTCACTAGAGTGAGAGAGAGAGAGAGCTGTGAAAGTTGCCATAAGCCTAGGCTAATGACCAGACAAGAAACAGGAAGTGGGCTGTATAAGGGATTTACTGGCAGCAAAAAAAGAGTTCTACTATCCAAAGTTATATACACAAAAGAGAAAACCCCCTAAAGGGACTTTAAAGACCCTGATGTATTATCGTATTGAGAAAATATCCAATTTATTAAACATGATATAACAATAAAATATACTGGAATGGTCACAGTAACTATACACAATCACCACAGAGAGAACAGCAAAATTCAGAGTTCAGCCGACGTGTTTCAGAGTGACTTAAACACGTCGGAGGAACTCAGGGGCGTTTTTCAGGCACTTTAGCGTTAAAAAAGCGCCTGTAAAGCGCCTGAAAGAAGCCGCAGCTGCAATCCCAATGTAAAAACCCAAGTGCTTTCACACTGAGGCGCTGCACTGGCAGGGCGTCAAAAAAAGTCCTACAAGCAACTTCTTTGCTGCGCTTTTGGAGCGGTGAATACACCGATCCTAAAGCGCCCCTTTCCATTGAAATCAATGGGAAGCGCCTGCAAAACGCCTGAAAAGCGCTTTTGGTGCTTTTAACCCTTTATTTGGCCACTAGCAGGGGTTAAAAGCGCCCCAATAGCGCTCGAAAAACGCTGGTAAAGCGATGCTAGTTTAAGCGGCACTTTACGAGCGTTTTTTCGGGCGCTGACATTGTGAAAGGGCTCTTAAAGCACTCGGGCTTTCACATTGGAATTGCAGATGAGGCTTCTTTCAAGCGCTTTACAGGCACTTTTTTTAACGCTAAAGCGCATGAAAAACGCCCCAGTGTGAAAGGGGTCTTGTAACTGGGGGCCGGGCACAGGGATTAGGGGGGTGGCCCTTATGGACCAGCTCCTGCACCCCTTATGGACAGGCCCCTGCACCCCTTATGGACAGGCCCTTGCACCCCTTATGGACAGGCCCCTGCACCCCTTATGGACGGGCCCCTGCACCCCTTATGGATGGGCCCCTGCACCCCTTATGGACGGGCCCCCGCACCCCTTATGGATGGGCCCCTGCACTCCTTATGGACAGGCCCCTGCACCCCTTATGGACGGGCCGCCACTGAAAGGAACACAAATCCATTTACATCTGACTGCCCATAGAGGGGAATGGAAAAACAGACAGCCGGACCTGATTGGACCTCTTGTGTGAAAGGGGCCTTATTAATCCAATCAGGAGGGGTACTCAGAAAGGGGTCTTGTAACTGGGGGCCGGGCACAGGGATTAGGGGGGTGGCCCTTATGGACCGGCTCCTGCACCCCTTATGGACAGGCCCCTGCACCCCTTATGGACAGGCCCTTGCACCCCTTATGGATGGGCCCCTGCACCCCTTATGGACGGGCCCCTGCACCCCTTATGGATGGGCCCCTGCACTCCTTATGGACAGGCCCCTGCACCCCTTATGGACGGGCCGCCACTGAAAGGAACACAAATCCATTTACATCTGACTGCCCATAGAGGGGAATGGAAAAACAGACAGCCGGACCTGATTGGACCTCTTGTGTGAAAGGGGCCTTATTAATCCAATCAGGAGGGGTACCTACAAAAATGCTTTAGGTGTAGGTGTACTAGAAATCAGGGTGGGGGCAGACAGCAGGCGTTTCTCTTGTTAACAGGTTGTATTCAAATGTCTAGGGAGCTATGTCTGCAGAAAGTGTAGAAGAGTTTTTGCTTACATCGGCATTGTTCATTATAACGCATTATACTCTTTAATCAGGTTATCTCTTTTGCCATTCCTCATCCTACTGTCACTACGGAGAATCGTCGCTCATGTGAGCTTTTGGAAGTCCCGTCTCTCTCCTTCGCTCACTTTGCTCATGGCCCTGTAATTAGAAAACTTCAAGTCAGTTGCACAGAGGTGATTAGCTTTGCTAAAATTAGATCCACAGAAGACTTGACGTGATACCACGAGCCACCGACTAATGCAGGTTATCACCATCTCCCCCTCTGATAAATTTAAAGAAAAAAATAACCCTTTGTACATGACAGATTAGCCGCACTTTGATTGTGATTTGGTATCTTTCGGGTATCAGGACTAAAATCAAACCTTGAAAATAAGAAAAAAAAAAAGACTTTGTATAAATAATTATCATGTAAAGTTATTACGCTGTCTACAGATCTGATCCGATAATTCCAGTGTAATAAAGGTGTTCTTTTTTTTTTTAAGTCTCATTGAATAGATTTTCTACCAAAACGCCGGTGTGCTCTGCTGGTCTTTTGTTAAGAATTTAACACTTGCTGAGCTCAGGAGGACCAAAACTGGAAATGTTTTCTTCTCTGCTGAGGATGCTGTGAGCTGTCATTCACCCACATGGGGCACCCATCATTATTTTTTATATAGCAAATATCCAAAAATATTTTTTTCTCGGAGTTCAGCTTCAAAGGAAGTAGAACAAATATGATCTACTGGCAGGATTAAAAAGTAATAACATTTTAAAAAGTAAATAAAAGTTATACAGGGGACGACGCCACAAATGATCTGGACCAGTGTTCTATTGGGTTGAGGCCAGTCAAGTTCCTCCACCCCAAACTCTCCCGTCCATGTCTTTATGGACCTTGCTTTGTGCACTGGTCCAAATCATTTGGTGGAGGGGGGGGTTATGGTGTGGGGTTGTTTTTCAGGGGTTGGGCTTGGCCCCTTAGTTCCAGTAAAGGGAACTCTTAAGACGTCAGCATAACAAGACATTTATGGACAATTTCATGCTCCCAAACTTTGTGGGAACAGTTTGGGGATGGCGCCTTCCTGTTCCAACATGGCTGCACACCAGTGTACAAAGCAAGGTCCATAAAGACATGGATGAGCGAGTTTGGGGTGGAGGAACTTGACTGGCCTGGATCTCAACCCGATAGTACACCTTTGGGATGAATTAGAGCGGAAACTGACAGTCCCGTAGACACACTCCTAAACCTTGCGGACAGCCTTCCCAGAAGAGTTGAAGCTGTTATATCTGCAAAGGGTGGGCCAACTCAGTATTGAACCCTACGGACTAAGACTGAGATGCCATTAAAGTTCATGTGCGTGTAAAGGCAGGTGTTCCAATACTTTTGACAATATAGTGTATGTCATTTTTTTTATCCCAATAGTCTTATCTTCATAAAATCACAAAGATACATCAATATGAAGAATTGAGAAAATAGGAGAAATAATGTATTTATTCTGTATTCAATAATTTAAGTAATTTTCAAAGAATTTCAATGTAAACAAACATTGTCAAACGTATTCAAAGTTACAAAATTACAATCCACAGACTGAAATCTTACCCAACCCCCCCCCCCCCCCCCTTTCTGTCCCCAAGAAAGACATACTCGTATATACATATACATTCCCCCCGTCTCTCCCTTCTAGGTTCCCACCTTTTCCCTTCATAATCTTCTCCAAATAGCCAATTCTCTACATCTCAAGATATTGATATTCCCATATATTCTCATTCTCCTATATCACACATTTCCGTATACTTTCCCGTTTTCTTAAAATCCAGCCATTTCCCCCAGGTATCATTATATTTCTCTATTAAATCTTCCTCTGTATGTATTGCCTCTTCAATGGTGCATATCTGATCGATTTTTTTATCCATTCCTTCACACTTTTTTTTTTGTGTTTGCCAGTAGCTGGGAATCAGGCTTTTAGCTGCAATTACTGGTGTGGTACCAGAAATATCCTATATTGAGCTATGGGTTTATCGGTTTTATGGAATAAGCATCCCCAGGCTTCCGCCTGCATATGCTCCCATGTTATTTCTTGGATAACCTCAATGATCTCCCTCCAAATGACCTGTATCTTGGTACATTCCCAACATAGGTGCACGTAGGTCCCCGGCTAACCACATCCCCTCCAACATAGAGGGGATATGTCACCCCCCCCCTGTTGTTCTGGCGAGGATGTGGAGACCGAGGAACCCTGTTACACTTGTGGTGGGACTGCCCACTGATCGCACCTTTCTGGCAAGACATTAAGAACCAAGTCAAGGAAGTCCTGGGGATAGATGTCCTCCTTTCGCCGATCCATTTTCTCTTGCATATCCCTCCCATGCCAATCAGTAGTTACAAAAAAACACACTACCCCACCTGCTAAACACGGCAAAGCGGCTTCTTCCAATTTATTGGAAGAAGGCACAGGTACCAAGCTCTGTGCCCTTAACAGGGTCACATGCCATCTAGCCAAGAGTTTAAAGCTCACCTCCATCGTCTTGCCATCCTTTGAAGAAAAATATTCTAATTTTAGTATTCTCCTCTTCTGGTGCTCATTTAAGCTTACTCGCAGCTCCTGCTCCCATTTCCCAAGATAGGGCGGGAACGCGGGTTCTGGTTCTTTCACTAGTACCTTATATATTATTGAAATGCTGTGCTGGACACTAGATGGGGAACTAAACAGTTTTTCTATTGACCTAAGTCTATCTTTTCCACACCGTGGCTGTGGTAACATTTGTGCGAAATGTTGTATTTGTGCGTGTCTCCATTTATTCAATGGCATACTACCCCATTTTGGCTTTAAATCAAAGAATGAACCAATCCTGTCCCCTACCATCACATCTTGTAGCTGTATTATCTCCCTTTTTTGCCCATCTGACAAAATAGAAATAATCTTCTTTCCCAGGTGTGAAGTAATTTGTGTCTATGAATGAAATCAAAGGTGAATTATGTTCCCAGTGATAATGCCTACACAGACTATCCCATGTTCTCTGTCAGTGGATTTGTGCTATTCGCTAGATCTCGGTATAACCATGGAGTCCAAACCATTTTTCCGAAATCTACTTTACTTTGTGCAAACTCTATCTCCACCCAACTTTTATTTTTATTATTATGAATCCAATCCAATCTACTAGTCGTGAAATAGTGACTGCCTGATAATATTTTTTTAAGATCCAACCCACCCGCTTTCTTCTCCTTAGCCAGCACAGCATATGCAATCCTAGGACGTCTATGGGCCCATATATACCTCAAAATAAGAGTTCTACATTTCTTAAAATATTCCTGGGGAAGAGCGATTGGAAGCAATTGAAATTTATAAAGCATTATAATACTCATTTTAGATGTATTTATTCTACCCAATGTGGAGATGGGCCTATGTTTGAGGAAATTTAAGATTTCTTTAATTATATTAAGTAAGGGAATATAATTAGCCTAAAATTACTTCAATGATGTTGTTAATTTAATTCCGAGGTACTCCAGTTCTTCCTTACGCCACGCAAAGGTAAACATAGGCTGGATTGCCAGCTTCTCTCTCAACTGTACTGTTATATTCAGGATCTCTTAGGTGTATTCATTTTGAAATTTGGTAGTGACCCATACCTTCTTACTTCCTCCATAAAATTTGGTAGTGTCAGCCTGGGGTTAGAGATGTAAAAAAGAATGTCATCTGCACACACAGCTGCCTTGTACTCCTTCTCCCCGATTCTGACACCCTTAACGTCTATACTCTCCCAAAATTTCATCAACAGGGGCTCCAAGGCAAGTATGAACAGCATTGTAGAAAGGGGGTACCCGAAGCATTGTCTAGTTCCATTAAAAAACTCCAGGGTTCTGGAGGTATAGACAGTTACACAACTTTTTCGAGACTCACAGCAGTTCCATAAGAGACCTCACATCACTCACTCCTTTTGAGGATGTATTCATAGAAGAGGAGCCAATCCCCCGAATGGTCTCAGAACTTTATCTACTTTTGGGAACCTCGGCCTCGACCTCCAAACCCATCTTCATCCGTGCCTGGGAAAGAGACCTAGGACAGGCCTTTACAGGGCCTCAACTGACATATCTTTATCAGCTCACCCACTCCAGCTCCGCAGACTCTAAAATGCAGTAAACTAATTAAAAATTACTATCACGCTGGTACAAGGTCACCACCGATTTGGCGCGGATATACCCTACAGGCTCTGAGTTGTGCTGCCCACTGATTGCACCTTTCTGGCAAGACATTAAGAACCAAGTCAAGGAAGTCCTGGGGATAGATGCCCCCCCTTTCACCAATCCATTTTCTCTTGCATATCCCTCCCATGCCAATCAGCAGTTACAAAAAAAATGCACTACCCCACCTGCTAAAAGCGGCAAAGCAGCTTCTTCCAACAGGTACCGAGCAGGGAGGAGTGGATACGCAAGGTAAATGAGATGAGAGAAGCAGAGGAATGGATTGCAACACGTAAAGGCACCAAAGAGAGACACAGCCACATGGTCATTATGGGCAGATAATTTTTCTGACCATAATCGGTATCATCAAGCCTAGACATGTCACTGCTGAAGCTAGCAGACCCAACTTTGGGTCAACGTATTGACCTCACCAGTAGCTAAACCTAACTCCCCCCCTTTTAAACCCGGGGCATAGACCACAAGCATTGCTTGTTCACTTATTGTAGAATGAGACATTGACCTGGCGGCAGACAGTCTGGTGTGGACCACAAAAGACCTCTATAGGCTCAAAGTGGGATCCTGACCCCCCCCCCCCCCCCCCCATTTTCTTTCTGTTTTCTTACATTCTATTATCCTCTATTTTTGCTATAATTGTGCAATGTTAGAGGGTTATCCAGTTAAAAGGTCTGAAAATAGGCACCCTAATCATATTGAGAAATTTGGGCATGGCAACAGGATTTCGGCCAATACCAAAGTCACCCAAAGGGAAGCGAACGTGGCAGAGCCCGGCATCCCAGCTGGGGGCCTGGACGTGGTCAGGGCTCGGGCGGAGCACCAGAAGAGGTTAGTAGGAGGCCTTAGCGACCCCCCTCTTTTGGTGTGGAGGCTGGGCCCACACGCACCGGGGCAGACTGAGGGCTGTGCACCCCCCCCCCCCGATGGCATATAACACCGTACGACAAGTAGCCAACAGGGAGGGGGGTTGCACGCTCAGATAGCTGCAGTTTAGCTTACAGCCGAGGTCCTACACATGCCACAATTGAAAGATAGAAGCAACAGCGCCCTGTACAAGAGAACGACCCTCCTAATGGAGTAAACTTCACTATTTCTCCATGCTCTCTTTTCTATTGTTCATAAAGAAATTATAAAATGTTGGTCACTGTTACATGTGTTATACCTAACTGTAAAGCCATTAATAAACTCAATAAACAAAGTTTACAAAGAAAAAAAAACTCTAGGTATGGGGATAGATTTCTATTTATCCTAATTTTTGCTGTCAGATGATAGGATGTCATACTCCATTATCCACTGCATCATCCTATTCCCTGTTCCTAGATGTCTTAAGGTTGCAAACATAAATCCCCAGTCTATCTATCATAAACAAATGGAAAGAACATAGCACAACAGAAAACCTGCCAAGAGACGGCAACTCACCAAAACTCATGGACTGGGCAAGGAGGGCATTAATCAGAGAGGCAGCACAGAGACCTAAGGTAACCCTGGAGGAGCTGCAGAGTTCCACAGCAGAGACTGGAGTATCTGTACATAGGAAGACAATAAGCCGCACGCTCTATAGAGTTGGGCTTTATGGCAAAGTGACCAGAAGAAAGCCATGTTTTTCAGCAATCAGGACTGGAAAACTGCTCAGAGTTGAGGGAAAGATGGATGGTGCTAAATATAGGGATATTCTTGAGCAAAACCTGTACCAAAACCTGTACCACTCTGTGTATGATTTGAGGCTAGGACAGAGGTTCACCTTCCAGCAGGACAATGAACCTAAACACAGTGCTAAAGCAAGACTTGAGTGGTTTAAGGGGAAGCATGTATATGTGATGGAATGGCCTAGTCAAAGCCCAGACCTCAATCCAATAGAAAATATGTGATCAGACTTAAAGATTGCTGTTCACAAGTGCAAACCATCCAACTTGAAGGAGCTGGAGCAGTTTTGCAAGGAAGAATGGGCAAAAATCCCAGTGGTAAGATGTGGCAAGCTCATAATGACTTATCCAAAGCGACTTGTAATAGCTGCAAAAGGTGACTCTACAAAGTATTGACTTTAGGGGGGGTGAATAGTTATACACATTAAGTTTTTCTGTTATGTTGTCCTATTTGTTGTTTGCTTCACAATAATAAAAAAAAAACATCTTCAAAGTTGTGGACATGTTCTGTAAATGAAATCATGCAAATCCTCAAACAATTCACGTTAATTCCAGGTTGTGAGGCAACAAAATATGTTATATGTTGTCAAGGGGGGTGAATATTTTTTCAAGGCACTGTAATGTCTTCAGGCAATTATCTTACCCCTCCTGTCCTGGTACAAATCCCACCTGGTCATTATGGATCAATTTGGGCATTAAGGTTTTAGCCTTTGCAAATATCTTTATATCGACATACAAATAGAGATATCAGCCTGTAGCCTGTGGTGTTGGATCTTCCCCCTCCTTAAGGATGAAAGTTATGTATTACTGTATTTAGGAAAATTAAAAACCCAAAGCTGATATGTTATAGGTAACACATACAATGTGAACCTCTGGGCTTTACACCTCTGTGATGCCAATGGCAGGACTCGTTAGGTTGGTTTGGTTCTATACTTCTTTATCCTATAAACCAACATCGCGGTCTGGCATGTGGCTGCAGGAATATCTCTATAACCAACTGATTAGAGCTTGGAGAAGTATCAGAAGTTGCTCGCCGGTACCTGGAGAGGTTAAATGTTGATTGAGACACCCTCTGAGGTCTCGGAACACCAACTTGTCTTTTTCCATTGTTCACTTTTATTAATACTTGAAGTTCTGATGGATGTACAGTGCTCTTCGTGTCACCACCACAATATCCATCTTGTGGTCTCCTTCGCCTCGTGATTGTCTAGTTCATCCAGAACAATATATCCAACGCTTGCCGTCATGTGACAGTGCACCAATGAGAGTTGGTGACAGATTGCAGCACCAAATCATTTTTGGCATATTCTAGCCAAACACGGACTAAAATAATTGCTCATTAAGTGCCTGTCATAGAGCTTTCCTACGGAGTGATATACTGATACACTGGAGCGACAACTGCTGTTTTTTTACTGCGAGTTCCACATATAATCAGGTCCTGTCCCTCAGTCTCCCACAGCTTTTACCTTCCAACAGATGGACAGACTGTTCGGCTGATTATTCTACTCTGATTTGATGCCTTCATGCCTTTACACATCCAGACCGGTCACTTTAATTCTAATCATTTGTTGTTTGAAGAAAGCATATGCTGATACCACACTGTAGCTAACTGCCATTCATTTGGGGGAACTATCCCTCTTTTGGAACCAGATCCCCCTGCCCCTCTTTCCTCCTCAGTTTTTGAACAGATGTGTAAAAAAGTACCATATTTATCGGCGTATAACACGCACTTTTTTCCCCCTAAAATCGGGGGTGCGTGTTATATGCCGATCCCCCACCCTTCCTAACCTTTTCTGCCGCTCTCGGCGGCTTTCAGGTATTTTCGGCCATTCTTGGCGGCTTTCGGAAAGCCAAAATCCCCCGAGAATGTCCTTTGCTGGTTCTCTTTCATGGTACATAGGATTAAGTATATATTTTCCTGGTAGATTAATTACAGCAAAGGATTTTCCATCTGTCAGCGGATCTCTTTTCTACTGAATGACAGAGTTATTGCTCTATCCTCGTGAAATACCAGTATATGCAAATACTTATCTCTGGCTGCTGTTCTCTATCCATAGTGCTTTGGTGGCGGACATAAAAGACACTGATAATATTTGATGTTCTTCTGTTTAGCAATCCTGCGTGTTAAATTAAAGACACATTGTAATCTAAGGGTTACCGCGATAAAACAAGGCTCGCGGTGCCCAATGAGCGAAGAACATGTGCTGGGTGTTTGAAGTGCAGCGACTGTTGGAACGCATTCTGCAGAGCAAACCGACTCCATCTTTTCAGTTGAGTATATATCTATTGGCGAGACTTTATTCTGATTCCAGAGGAACCTCTCTGTTTATATTGGGGATAATTTCGTATTTCTCGGCAGAATACAGTTTAAAAGCATTAAAGGTCTTTCTTTTTGTCACAACCAATCATGATCACACCGCTACTGATGAAGAAAAAGCAGTTAGGGAAGATATAGGTCAAAATCAGTATGCAGTGTGTTTTTTCGGTGAAGGGAAAATCGGTTAGGAAGCAGAAATTTCATTTTAAAGATCAACTCTAAGCCAAGAGTGAGATCAATCAGGAAACTGCCATTACTATCAAGGAGGCATTTCTGCTTTTCTAAAGTCAGGAAGTTCATTCGATTTATGTTTGGCTTCTTTCAGACAAGCAGTAAGCTTACTGTCCTCTGAAAACTGATCCTCAGTGGATCACTTTTCAGGGGGCTGTATAGCAGGCGTTCAGGAGGCATTAGGCCAGGTTCACATCTGTGTGGGTGATTCCGCCACGGGACCCACACAAATACCGGCAGCCGCAACCACCCACACAGAGAAATGCGGGACCCGTGGGCAGTTGCCATTAAAGAGGAAGTAAACCCTGGTGGGTTTTACTTCCTCTTTATTTCCCTGCAAAGGTAAAGCATAACAAGCTAGTATGCATCGCATAGTAGTCCATTATGTGTCACTTACCTGAAACCGAATCCTGTGATGTCGCCGTTGTCCCCACTAGCACCAAGCTTCCATCTTCACCCCTCTTCCTTCCGGGGCCACTAACTCCAGCTCTGTGACTAGCCAAAGTCGCGTGGCAATCCCACGCACTCACACGGGAGCTGCCAGTCACGGCATGACCTTCTATTAGAAACGGCACGATGTGCCCTTTCTAAAGTGTGCATGCGCCGTAGACATCAGCGCACAGCTTTTTTGTACATATCTCCTAAACCGCGGAAGTTTAGAAGATATTTCCAGCACCTACAGATGAGCCTTAATTTAGGCTTACCTGTAGGTAAACGTGGTTGTACAAGGTGTACAACCACTTTAAGCATAATGGCACTCCGCCCGCACTGGGAATTGCAACTGTACTGGGGCACGGAACTGGGAATCGCAAATCATACTGGGAACCGAGATTCCCGTTCAGGGTGCAATTTTAAAAATAGTGAAGGGACTTCTTTCCTGCATGTCACGGGGCACTGGAAATTGCAAACGTACTGGGAACCAAGGTTCCCATGCAGGGTACAATTTCAAAAATTGTGAAGGGACTTCTTTCCTGCATGTCACCGGACTTGGCACTGAGGAATCGCAACCATACTGGGAATCGAGGTTCCCGTGCGGGATGTGATTTCAAAGAACTTCTTTCCTGCGTGTCACAGGGCACGGCACTGGAAATCACAAATGTACTGGGAACCGAGGTTCCCATGTGGGCTGCAATTTCAAAAATAGTGCAGGAACTTCTTTCCTGCATGTCACAGGGCACGGCAATGGAAATTGCAAATGTACTGGAAACCGAGGTTCCTGTGTGGGCCATGATTTCAAAATTAGTGTAGAGACTTCTTTCCTGAATGTTGCAGGACACGGCAGCCCATTCCAATAAATGGGCTCTCATGCCCGTACAAACTGCGGCCACACACATGTGAACTTAGGCCGCGTACACACGGGCGGATTGTCTGCCCAACTAAGTTCGTCAGACAATCCGACAGACAGTCCGTTCAACTTTTGAATGAACGGACTTGACCACACACGATGAACAGGCAGTCCGCTGAAAGCTTGCGCGATGACGTGTACAGCACGTACGACGGGACTAGAAATACGACGTCCAATACACTGCAATGCAACCTTCGGCGTGTAAATCCTTTCTGAGCATGCGCCATACTTAGTCCGTCCAACTTGCCTACACACGAGCGGACTGTCCGCTGAAACCAAGTTTGGACGGACAAAATTACGGAAATTCCGAAAGACTAAGTCCGTCAGACTGTCCGCTGAAAAAGTCAGCTGAAGCCCACACACGAGCGGATTGTCCGCTGAAACACGTTTCAGCGGACTAAGTTGGGCAGACAATCCGCCCGTGTGTACGCGGCCTTAGTGTTGCCTCCTGATGCCTTTTTTTAACCTTTTTTTTGTTTTAATTCTTACATTGTGGGACCATGCCACAACTGTAAACCAAGCATTGGGCTCACAGTTATGGTGCAGCCCCATTGATTTCCATGTGCCAGTTTGACAATCGATGCTTGTAGCCTGAGCAGCTGCACTATGTGTACAGCCACAACAGTATATAATGTTAGGTGGGCAGCCAGGGGGCGGTAAAACCTCAACTCTGCTGCCTGTTTTTAGCAGCTGCCCATGTTAAAGAGCCCTTATAAGGAGTCTTATCATGGAGCTGCAGGTAGTATTGCAGTTTCTTGTTATCCGATTCGGAGATGTTTTACAGTACAGGAACTAGCTGGCCTGTATTTTTGTACATAAAGGTACAAGTCCCACGACCTGCCTCCTGATTGGCAGAGAGGAACTGTAGTGTGAAAATAGCAAAAATTAATTCGCTATCATCACACAACTGGGTGGGACCACTGTGTCCCAAACCCATCCTTTTTTGAAGTTGATTAGAGCCTCTGGCTCTAATCACATGCTTAAAAAAAACACCCCCCCCTCCATTGGAATCCATAGTCCAGCGCCCTTATATGTAGATCAGGGGGGCAGATCCATGGATAGGGGGGTGGCGTCTGTGCAACCCCAATGCATGGGCCGCCACTGGAGTTAGTGGAAGAAACAGTGCCCCATTGTTGGTGTCAGTGGAAATAATAGTGCCCCATCATTGATAATAGTGGGAAGAACAATGCTCCATCATTAATGTCAGTGGCAGGATTTATGCCCCACTGTTGGTGTCAGAGGGAGGAATGGTACCTCATATCAATCTTTAAGGTGGTCATCTACAAACTGCAGCCCAAGCGCTAGATGTGGCCCTTTGCTGGCCTTTTTCTGGCCCTTGGGCTACAGTTTTGATATTACTGCTTAAAGATTGATTCCAGGCACGGTATATATTGGACCAGCTTGGTCCAATGTAATTATGTATATACCGTACCTAGCCAATGTACCTGGAGGTGGAAATCAGTGACGTAGACACTACTTCAGTGATCTCCACCTGCTCCCTGGCTTCCAGGTCCCATGTTGACCGGCCAGTCTGATGCTTTGGTCGGCTTTTCGGCACAGGCACCATTCAAAGAATGCTTTGCATTTTCTGAATTAGATCCAGCATTGGCCAGGTATATGCATAGTTCCACTGGTTTAAGCTGGACCAATGTAAAAATATACCCTTACCTGGAATTATTCTTCAACTGTAAGTGGTACCATCCAACTGGCTGTGCCCTGTGGATGAGCTGTGTAAGGGCAGCTATTGGCTACTGGCTATGAACTTCCTTATTCTACGTCATCACGTTCGAATCCGTCAGACTTTTGGAGTGATCATGTGTGGGCAAGTCTGTTCATTGGAAAGTCCGGTGGACCGCCACTGCAAAGTCCGTCGGATAGTCCGCCGGACCAAGTCCGTTGAAAAGTCAGATCGTGTGTACGCGGCATAAATCTCAGGATTGGACGAACAGAAATGCATATCTTTTAGCAGGTAAAACGGCTTTTATACTGGACATGTCATCTGTGTATTTACGGTACCTTTTGCCTGGAGTTCAGCTTTAAATATTAATTGATAGATTTTCCTATCATGATTAAATGCAAGTCAGAGTCATTCAACATGCAGCTCCATAGGCTTGACTTACATCTCCTGTGGAATACGCTGCATAGAAAGCAAAGTGCTTATTCTAGTAAAACTTCACTTTCCCTTCCCACATATTACAAAGGTAGGTGTCAGATATTGGAGCACTGTGGATATATGAAGCATATCAGACCGATGTTCGAAGGATGTGCTACAAGTGACATCTGTCAATGTGAATACTTTTTTTTTTTTTTCTTTCGTTGTAAATCAGGGCGATCGTATTCATGCTGAGCACTGGGAATCGAGCCCACACACTTATGGGATTGACAGTCTCCATCATTAGCCTTCCTCATGTTCAGGAGGGGCGACTTAGGGACAGTTATCGTTAAGCTAGGTGCGTTTCATTGGCTTCATTCCTGCAATCCTGGGTTAATCTGGTAACATGCAGCCGCGTGGCCTCATCATATCCATTTTTTTTTTTGCTTTCCACAATGAAACATGAAGGATTTGCTGATAGAATTCTATCTGATCTGCAGAGATTTAACCAACACCAAGCTCATTAGCAGGATACGTGAGTCTGGAATGAAGATGGTATAGGCTGCGCTACCGATCGAAGCTGCGTTATCTCGGAAACAGGAGCTAGCAACCTAATGTCAGCCATTAGAGAACTACAACTCCCAGCCTGTTCAGCCAGACACTCTATCTTCCTAGTTACCCAGTTACTTCAGCCAGTTTTATTTTACATATATATATATATATATATATATATATATATATATATAGATGTATATATATATATAGATGTATATATATAAACCTGTCTGGTTGCTAGTGTTGTGTGGGCATGTAGTTGTCCATGTGTGGTCTCCATCCTGTGCCCCATGCCCTCATCACCCCAGTATTTTCTTCCTGCCGTTTTTTTGGGTCTTTTTCCTTCCCTTCCATATCCAAGTTCCTGCTCACCTAAACTTCTTCTAATGCCGCATACACAGGACCGGACTTTCCGGCAGACTAGGCCTGAAGGGATTAGTCCATTGGACAATCCAATCGTGTGTGGGCTAGTCCAGTTGTTTTTCGAAAAATAAATCCAACAGACCTAGAAATAGAACATGTTTCAAATCTATCTGATGGACTCAATTCCGACGGACTAAAATCGGGAAAACTGTTCATCTGTATGCTGGTCCAACAGACCAAATATGACGCAAGGGAAGCTGTTGGCTACTGGCTATTGAAATTCCTTGTTTAGGCCCGTCTTACGTTATCACTTTCAAAACTAACGGACTTAGTCTGGTCGTGTGTGGCCAAGTGTGTTTGTTCGGAAAGTCAGTCGGAACTCCGCCGAAAGTCTGTCAGGAAGACCGTCGGACCTAGTCTGACGGAAAGTCCGGTCGTGTGTACGCGGCATTACACCTTTTTTCCTTTCAACTGTCTTGTTTCCCTGTGCCTCTCTACCCACTGCACTCTTTTCCTTGGTCACTGTTCTTTTTTCTTGCCTTTCCTTTCTCCCACTTAAAGCATGTATTCATAAGACATGAGTGATCCCGTTATTTGAATCCAAAGTTCTATGGTAGGCACATGCTGATGTGACTTCAGTGAGTGCAGCACATGCGTATTGAGCGCTCTGCTGTGTGCTGGGCACTGCTCTGCACGGGTTCCAAACTTGTCGGCTTTTGTCTTCTAGCACTCGTGAGACTTCATCCTTGTGTATGCTTTCCCCTCCTTTCCTCTTCCCTCTTCTTTATTAGCTTTCTCTCCCTCTCCTCTCTCCCTCCTTCTCTCTTCCACCACCCAGCTCTCCTCTGCAGGTTTTTTTTTTTACTTTTCTCTTCCTTTACCTTTTCTCCCTCACCAGGCTCTTCGCTTTATTTTTTATTGTGCCCTACATATCTCTTCTCTCTTACATCTCTCTATTTTTCTTCCTGCACCTCTTCTCCCTGCTCCTGATCTCCTCCCTTCCTCACAAACATTCTGTCCTCTCCCCTTTTATCTTTCTTTTTTTCCTTCCTGCACCTCTTCTCCATCACCCTCTGTCTTCTACCTTACATCTCTCTATTTTTCTTCCTGCACCTCTTCTCCCTGCTCCTGATCTCCTCCCTTCCTCACAAACATTCTGTCCTCTCCCCTTTTATCTTTCTTTTTTTCCTTCCTGCACCTCTTCTCCATCACCCTCTGTCTTCTACCTTACATCTCTCTATTTTTCTTCCTGCACCTCTTCTCCCTGCTCCTGATCTCCTCCCTTCCTCACAAACATTCTGTCCTCTCCCCTTTTATCTTTCTTTTTTTCCTTCCAGCACCTCTTCTCCCTTACCCTGCTCTTCTCCATCGACCTCTGTTCATCGGAAAATGCGACTGTGTGTATGCTCCATCGGAATTTAGCTGTCCAAATTTCCGCCAGCCAAAAATTGATAGCATGTTCCCAATTTTCCATAGGGAAAAACTTTCTATCGGAAATTCCGATCGTGTGTATCCAACTCCGACATGCCAAAAATCACGCATGCTCAGATTCAACTACGGGATGGAAGCTATTGGCTACTGGCTATTGAACTTCCTTTTTCTAGTCTCGTCGTACGTGTTGTACGTCACCGCATTCTAAACGATCAGAATTTGTTGTGACCGTGTGTAGGCAAGACAGCTTGAGCGGAATTCCATCTGAATTCCGTCGGGAAAACCTTCATAGCTTTTTCCGACAAGAATTCCGATTGTGTGTACGCGGCATTACATCTCTCTATTTTTCTTCCTGCACCTCTTCTCCCTCTTCCCCCTCATCCTGATCTCCTTTCTTCCTCACAAACATTCTGTCCTCTCCCCTTTTATCTTTCTTTTTTCCTTCCTGCACCTCTTCTCCCTCACCCTGCTCTTCTCTCTCTCCCCTCACCTCTCATTCTCTCTGTCCTCTCACCTTTAATACTCCTTTTTTTTTTGGTCCTGGACCTCTTCTCTCCACCTGGCTTTCCCTCTCTCTCTCTCTCCTCTTTCTTTCTGGCTTCTCACCTTTACATCTTTTTTTTTTTTTTTTGTCCTGCACCTCTTCTCCCTCACTTTGCTGTTCTCTCTCTCTGTTTTTTCCTTGAACCTTATATGTCTTTTTTCCTCTTCCTGAACCCCTTCTCCACCATTCCGCTTTTATTTCTCTCTCTCTCTCTTTCTTTCTTCTCCCTTCTCACCTCCTTTTTTTTTTTTTTTCCTGCAGCTCTTCTCCTCCACCTCACTTTTCTTTCTCCCTCTCGCTGTTTTCTCTTCTCTTGTACATCTCTGTTTTTTTCTGTACCTCTTCGCTGTTTCACTCTTCTCTCTCTTTTACACTTCCTCTTTCCTCTCTCTCACATCTCTCTTCTTTTTTTTTTTCTGTACCTCTTCTCCCTCACCCTGCTCTCCTCTCTCTCTTTCTCTCTCTCGGGCTCTCTGTCCCCTCCCCTTACATATCTGTTTTTCTTCCTGTACTTCTCCTTCATCCCAATCTCCTCTCTTGTGCCAATGCTCTCAGCCCTCTCCCCTTTTTTTCTTACCCTGCTCTCCTCTCTCTCTCTAATGCTCTCTGTTCTATCCCCTTACATCTCTTTCTTTGGTCCTCCACCTCTTCTCCCCACCCATCTCTCCCTCTCTCTCTCTCCCCCCCTCTTTCTCTCTGCCTTCTCACCTTTACATCTTCCTTTTTTTGTTGTTGTTGTTGGTCCTGCACCTTGCTGCTCTCTTTTTTCCTTTTAACCTTACATATCTTTATTTTTTATTTTTTTCCTTTTTGAACCTCTTCTCCACCATCCTGCTTTTCTCTCTCTTTCTTTTTTTTTTCCTGCAGCTCTCCTCCACCTCACTTTTCTTTTTCCCTCTCGCTATTTTCTCTTCCCTCTTACATCTCTGTGTTTCTTTCTGCACCTCTTCACCGTTTCCCTACTCTTTCCTCTCTCTCGCTTACATCTCTTTTTTTTTCTTCCTGTAGCTTTTTTTCACCCCACCCGCCGTCCTCACTTTCACTCTCTTCTCTTCTTCCCTTATATCTCTTTGTTTCTTCCTCTAACTCTTCTCTGTTTCCCTACTCTCTATGTTCTCGCTTTTCTCCCACGTACATCTTTTTTCTTCCTACACCTTTTCCCTCTCACGCCACTCTGTGCTCTCTCTTCCGTCTCCCCCGTACATCTCTTCTTTTTTGTTCCTCTCTCTTCTCCTCTCTGCCAGGCTTCCTCTCTCTCTCTCTCGTTTCCCCTTCTCTGTTGCACCTGATTTTCTCTCTCTTGTCCTTCTTCAGGTATGCCCCCCTTCTCTCCTCTTTTTTTTGTCTTTCTCTTTCCTCCCTCTCTTCGCTCCACTCCACCTGTGTGCAGTTTTGGACGACCAGTCATAAGATAAACGCACATAAAACATCCAGAGAATATGCCATTTTTGTTCCCTTCTTGTGCTGTAAATATACTAATTATGATAGTTTGAATATTTCAGTGTTTACTGCTTCCTAAGGTGTAATTATGTTTTACATTTAGAAAAAAAACTCGACTTCAATCGACCACTAAAGGAAAATACATGAAAGAGCTATTGTTGACATTCATAGATACATGTGAGCTTATCAGAAACTGAGCACATTTCAGATTATGTGATAAGAGGGGGAATTTGCTTTATATGCATAAGAGACATCCTAATAGCAATCCTCACTGAAGGACAGAATAGATAATAGGAAAGAATAGGTTTTGTTCAAAGGCTGTTAATCTTAAAGCTGAACTCCAGGCAAATATTGATAAAATCTATTTATTCCAGTTATATGTTAATCAGAATTGTTTTTTTTTTTATGTACAGCTATTGTAACTACCAGAATATGCCTTGAAATCAACATCCTCCAAGGCAAATCAGGTGTTAGGAACGTGTAATGCTCCTGTTCCATGGCAGCTGCCGGTCTCATTCCAGCATGCTGGTTTTGGTTAGACTGCACTCTGTCTGACTGTCCATCTGAAGGGTGATTGGTGTAGCCAGTCTCTGGGTGGAGTCCAAACCTAGTTTTTCCTGTAGTTTTCCTGTACCCCTGGATGACGTCATTTGTGACAAAACACGTTAGGGAGGAGCAGCGTGCTGACGTCACCGCGTTCGTGCAGGTCCCGTGACAAGCTGCAGTTTTGAGCGGTTCGGCTTGTTTTTATGCTCAAATTTATCGACATAACTGTAATGCCATGTACACGCGGATTTTACGACTGAAAATGTTCGATGGGAGCTTTTTGTCCGAAATGCTGACCGTGTGTAGGCTCCATCGGACATTTTCCATCGGAATTTCCAACACACAAATTTTGAGATCTGGATCTCAAATTTTCCGACAACAAAATCCGTTGTTGTAAATTCAGATCATGTGTACAGAATTCCGACGCAAAGTTCTTTGCGTGCTCGGAATCGAGCAGAAGGGCCGCACTGAAGGGCCGCACTGGCTATTGAACTTCAATTTTCTCGGCTCGTCGTACGTCACCGCGTTCTTGATGTTCGGAACTTCCAACAACATTGTGTGACTGTGTGTATGCAAGACAAGTTTGAGCCAACATACGTCTGAGAAAATTCCATGGATTTTGTTGTCGGAATGTCCAATCGTGTGTATGCGGCATTAGACGCCCTGGCCGATCCGTCTCAGGACCCCCTTCCTGATTGGCCGGGAGGAGATTCAGGAAGACAATAGTGATTATTAGTTTGTTATTGTCACACAACTGGGTGGGCCCAGGGCGCAAATGCTCTGTGCCCCGAGCCCATCCTTTTTTGAAGCCAATTGGAGCCTCTGGCTCTAATCGCATTCTTCAAAAAAAACAAAAAAACATTGAAATCCATGTATCCAGCACCCCGCATGTAGATTAGGGGCCAGACGCACGAATTGGGGGGACTGTGCCCCATATGGACGTGCCACCACTGTGTCACGCCTACCCCTAGTGTAGCTGGTCATGAACAGGTAAGTGCCCTAATAGTAAAAGTCAACAGATACAATATATGTAGCTGCTGACTTTGAATTTTTGGAAGGGGGGGCAGAACTCTGCTTTAAATATTCATACAACAACCACATGCAACACTTCTGTAGCTGTCAGGATGGCTATAAAATGTACACACTGACATGAATTCATTTGTATGAATGTCTGAATTGCACCACCAAATTGCACAGCACTGGCCCTGCTGAATGTAATCTAAAAAAAAGATCTTATGTAATTACACTAGCATTATTTAAAGATACTTGGTCATGTTGCCCATTCCCAATATAATGACAGCCTTTTGCTGTCTGCTGGCCCAGTACCTGACCCGCTTATACCCACCCTCCCCATTCTCCCTCTCTTGCTCCTTTGGAAAATTTGCAAATACCCGGTGTCTGAGTATGAGGGAGCATGAGACTTTTTTTTGCAGGATGCAGTGCTCAGTCCTGAAGAGCCAAACACTAGGCCCAAACACTGTCACATGAATAGGATGACATCATTAGCCCTATATAAACTCCAACACCTTTTTTTTATTAATAAGCAAACTGTATCTTTTTATATTTGCATATATATATATATATAAGTGAGTACACCCCTCACATTTTTGTAAATATTTTTTATATTTATATTTATTTATATTTTTACAACACTGAAGAAATGACACTTTGCTACAATGTATAGTAGTGAGTGTACAGCTTGTATAACAGTGTAAATTTGCTGTCACCTCAAAATAACTCAACACACAGCCATTAATATGTAAAATGGTGAAAATGTCCAAATTGGGCCCAAAGTGTCTATTTTGTGTGGCCACCATTATTTTCCAGCACTGCCTTAATCCTCTTGGGCATGGAGTTCACCGGGTTTCCACTGAAGTCCTCTTCCACTCCTCCATGACGACATTCCACAGAGCTGGTGGATGTTGGAGACCTTGCGCTCCTCCAACCTTCTGTTTGAGGATGCCCCACAGATGCTCAATAGGGTTTAGGTCTGGAGACATGCTTGTCCAGTCCATCAATATTACTCTCAGCTTCTTTAGCAAAGCAGTGGTCATCTTGGAGGTGTGTTTGGGGTCCTTATCATATTGGAATACTGCCCTGCAGCCCAGTGTCCGAAGGGAGGGGATCATACTCTGCTTCAGTATGTCACAGTACATGTTGGCATTTATGGTTCCCTCAATGAACTGTAGCTCCCCAGTGCCTGCAGCCCCAGACCATGACACTCCCACCACCATGCTTGACTGTAGGCAAGACACACTTGTCTTTGTGCTCCTCACCTGGTTGCCGCCACACACGCTTTTCACCATCTGAACCAAATAAGTTTATCTTGGTCTCATCAGACCACAGGACATGGTTCCAGTAATCCATGTGCTTAGACTGCTTGTCTTCAGCACTCTTTGCGGGCTTTCGTGTGCATCATCTTCAGAAGGGGCTTCCTTCTGGGACAACAGTTGGTGCACGCCAATTTTATGCAGTGTGCGACGTATGGTCTGAGCACTGACAGGCTGACTGCTCACCCCTTCAACCTCTGCAGTAATGCTGGCAGCACTCATACGTCTATTTACCAGACAACCTCTGGATGTGACGTTAAGCACGTGCACTCAACTTCCAGAGGCCTGTCCTGAGTGGAACCTGTCCTGTTAAACCTCTGTATGGTCTTGGCCTCCATGCTGTAGCTCACTTTCAGGGTCTGGGCAATCTTCTTATAACCTATGCCATTTTTATGTAGAGTAACATTTATTTTTTTTCAGATCCTTTCTAGAGTTCTTTGCCATGAGGTGCCACGTTGCACTTCCAGTGACCAGTATGAGAGAGTGAGAGCGATAACACCAAATTTAACACACCTGCTCCCCATTCACACCTGAGACTCTTGTAACATTAACAGGTCACATGACACCGGGGAGGGAAAATGGCTAATTGGGCCCAATTTAGATATTTTCACTTAGGGGTGTACCCACTTTTGTTGCCAACGGTTTAGACATTAATGTATATAATGTTGAGTTATTTTGAGGGGAACAGCAAATTTACACTGTTATACAAGCTGTACACTCAATACTTTACATTGTAGCCAAGTGTCATTTCTTCAGTGTTGTCACATGAAAAGATAGAATAAAATATTTACAAAAATGTGAGGGGTGTTCTCACTTTTGTGAGATACTGTATAATGCCTATTATATAGGTAATATAATATGCGTAGAGGGTTCTTTACTGTAAGAGTGGTAAGGATGTGGAATTCCCTTCCACAAGCGGTGGTCTCATCGGGGAGCATCAATAGTTTAAAAAAAAAACTATTAGATAAACGCCTGAACGACCTCAACATACAGGGATATACAATGTAATACTGACATATAATCACACACATAGGTTGGACTTGATGGACTTGTGACTTTGTGTCTTGTGTCTTCTTCAGTGTTGTCTCATGAAAAGATAGAATAAAATATTTACAAAAATGTGAGGGGTGTACTAATTTTTGTGAGATAATGTATAATGCCTATTATATAGGTAATATAATATGCGTAGAAGGTTCTTTACTGTAAAGCCTTGTATACACGGTCGGAGAATCTGTCGGAATGAGTCTTATCGGACCGTGTCGTCAGATAATCCGACTGTGTGTGGTCTGCATCGGACTGATTCCGTCCGAATCTCCGTCCGACCCAATTTTCCAACATGTTGGAAATATTTCCCGACCAACTGGGCCGGACGGACCTAATCCGATCATGTGTAGAGCATTTTCATCGGACCAAGTGCCACGCATGCTCAGATCAAATTCCTACATCAAAGCTATTGGCTACTAGCCTGAATGTAGTCCCATCGTAACAAAATTACGTCATCACGTTCTGAAAGATCGGATTTTTCGCCAACTTGGCCCGACCGTATGTATGCAACAGTTTCGGACACAATCCGTCGGACTAAATCTGACGGGCAAAATCCGACGGATTTGGTTGGCAAAATCTCCGACCGTGTGTACGTGGGCTTAGAGTGGTAAGGATGTGGAATTCCCTTCCACAGGTGGTGGTCTCATCAGGAAGCATCAATAGTTTAAAAAAAAAAAACGATTAGATAAGCGCCTGAACGACCTCAACATACAGGGATATACAATGTAATACTGACATAAAATCACACACATAGGTTGGACTTGATGGACTTGTGTCTTTTTTTTAACCTCACCTACTATGTAACTATATATTATATTTAATATCATATATTAATTCTAATATCGTGTTATATTAGAGTTCCACTTAAAGGCATTGTATGTGAAGTAAAGATAATGTAAGGAGGTGTTTGGTATTGATTGACTACCCAGATGGTTCCTTTAAAAAGTGCTGATGATGCTACGAGTAATCTCCAATGTATCTAGCACTATCATGCACCTTTCCTATGGTGTTTTTATACCCGGGAACTCAGGCTAACTCTGCAGAATGATCTCGGCACATTCTCCTAAATATCCCACTTCCAGGGGAAAAAAGCCGAATAACTTTCATTTAGGATTCATTTGCATGTTGTTCCCTAGAATCCCTAGGGAGAGCTTTCATCACATTTGTAGACTCCATTAGTTTCTTAGGCATTAATATTCAAGATGTATGCAAAATGAATTACTCAGCAGCCGAGGCAGTTATTAATTTAAAATAGTTTCTGGTTAAAAAAAAAAAAAAAGAAATCTGGGATCTTTTTGACAAGGGATGGAAGCTCTTATTACACGTGACAACATGTATGTTCCATGTGAGGTTAAGGTTGGGACTCATATTTTATGACGGTTATTTCTAAACCCTGCCCTGACCTAAAGGATAAGTGTCTGCTTCTGTACACTAATCCGTTTTTTTAATATGACTAAATGGAGAATGTGAGCTAGAACAAGAAAGCCTCAGTTCAAGAGGATGGCCTGCAGGGGGGGGCCTTGAGACACAGCACTGAACAGGTAGGTGCCATCATGGAGAAGGAGGGGGAGAATTTGTACTGAACCATTGATCCTATGAGCCAGACACTCAAACCCTTCATTCTACATAAGGGCACTAGTCCCTTGTGTGCTTTAGCGGGTGACTTTTAGCAGCCAGTGCCCTAGCCTGTGTTTTGTTCTCCTTCTACAGGTTAGTGATACTTAACTGCATTTTGTATTAAATTAAGCCAAAAAACAAATACTTATACACAGAGCTACACGTATCCTTTAGGCCTTTTGTAGCAATGTGCTGCCATATGAGGATCACAATATTTTTTGCTTAGAATAAAGATCATGATTCTCTCATAATTCTCTAACAATTCTTAGTGGCGTAACATCCTCTTTCATATTATAAAATAAAGTTGGGCTAACTTTACTGTTTAGTTTTTTTTTTTTTATTATTCATTAAAGTATATTTGTTTCCCAAAAAATTGCATTTGAAAGACCATTGCGCAAATACAGTATGACATAACATATTGCAACAACCACCATTTTATTCTCTAGGGTCTCTGCTAAATATATATATATATATATATATATATATATATATATATTGTTTGAGGGTTCTAAGTCATTTTCTAGCAAAAAAAAAATATTTTAATTTGAAACCAACATGTGTCAGAAAAAGGTTTAGTCTTAATACTAAAGACTCATTTACAGACCAAAGTCTATTCCTGTGATCTAAAGAACAAAATGTTATAGTTAGCTCAGCGGCTGAGGAATGTTGTGAAACTTGGCAGACTGCCTGTGTTTTTTTATTTTTATTTTTTTTGTTTTTTGTGGGGGTTTTTTGACAGCTTTCGGCTCAAGCAGAGAACTCTGCATAGAATCGGGAAAATGCTTTGTTAAGATTGCGAGGGGGGGGGGGGGAAATCTTCTTTGTCTGACCCTTCTGGTCTGATCTTGATTCTTAAAGATTTATCCTGCAGCTATAATTATATAGATATATTAGGGCTGTGGAAATTAAAGATGAATTCCTTGATTAATTGATAAATTATTTTGATCGGTACTCACCTCTCCGCTGGCTTCCGGGTTTTCAGGGAGTTCCGTTGTAGATCCAGGGACGTCACGGACATCGACGTCACTGGACTCCTCCCCCCTTCCCCAAGTGCCTCCGTCTGCTAACAAAGGGAAGGGGGGAGGAGTCCGGTGACGTTGAAGTTCTGATTGAACGTACCGTGTATGGGGGAGGAGCTACGCACAACGTCACCCGCTGCTGTCCTACGGAACTAACACGATTGGCGGCTTTACATGCTGTGTTTTTATCATCTTTATGTGAGTAGTTTGTGTTTGAACACAAAAATTAAATCTTATACTTAAGCGGTGAGCACTTTTCTTTCTAACTATGCCCTGGCGTCCTTGCTGACATCTAAGGAGATGTGAGAGAAGTTTAAAGTCTGTGTTAACCATTTTGTCCATGCCATAAGGTGAGAGTGATTAGTTAGACCGGAAGTGGAGGGATTAGTACGCTACTGTGGAAGAAAAAATACTTACATCAGTGCTACAGTTTGAATGTAAAACGTATTTGTGTGAACTGTGAAGTTAAGTCATGGATTGTGGAAACAAACTCGTGTCGATTGTATATAGTGTATACCACATTTACCACTGACTAATGCAGAGCTGAGCTGCAATGCAAGGAGATCAGCTAAAAGTAGTTGGATCTGTATGTGCGTTATTATTAATCAAAATTAGTTGATTAATCGATTTTAGAAAACGATTAATCAAACACGAAAATTTTAATCAGTAACAGCCCTGAGATATATATATACACACACACACACACACACACACACACACACACACACACACACACACACACACACACACGTTTTGCCTTTCATTTTCATTTTAAACTAAATGGGATGTTTTATAAAGTGAGGGTTCACATATACTTCAACCCTTCCCAGTCTATCCAACTTATTTAGGCTGGATTTGAGCTTCAGTGAGTTGAATGGCTCTTTGAAGGCGTGTCGTATATCCGGTCCTCCCCTGAGCACTGTGGTCCCACCCACTGTGTCTGGGAATGATGTAGGGGCCGGCAGATCTTTTTGCTTGTTGGAGCCCCAGATCTCTGAAACACCCAGAAGGGTCAGATAAAGAAGATTCTCAAAGAATTGATGAAGATTAACATCATCAGGTCACTTTGTTCGTTTTCAAGCAGCTTTCTGTTTAGTTTGCTTTGGAGGCATCACTTAAAATTTCCAGTTCATCTCTTGCTATCGTAGATTTGGGCTTTCCTTTAAAGAATGAAGAGTACACAGCCATTAAAATGGAAAACCTGTAATAACTACAAAGTTCTTTCTTGTACGCCCGAATCTACACCAGCTTGGGCAACCCGTCTTTATTTTTGTTGATTACCCCCCCCCCCCGGAACATGTTGGCACCAGCGCCCCATTCTCTTGTTTGACATGCTTGCAGCAACACGAGTCTTGATGTTACAAGATAACCAGTGCAGCATTAGCTGTTAATATTTCATTACAAGCACATCACGCTGTTTGGAGAGCAGGGGCTAAGAGCAGAGTAAGGGCTTTTAGTCACAGTGTTCATTCATCCCCAGCCGGGAGCCTGCTACACATGTGTGACCCCCGCAGTAATGTGGCTGGGATATGACTGCGGTGCAGAGAGAGTGCTGACTGTGCAGACAAGCAA
This sequence comes from Lithobates pipiens, assembly GCF_037356315.1. Lineage (NCBI taxonomy): Eukaryota > Metazoa > Chordata > Amphibia > Anura > Ranidae > Lithobates > Lithobates pipiens. Next base: position 200,386,204 of record NW_027507789.1, read on the forward strand.
GCAACCAGTCGTGACTGCGCTCAGAGAGGAATACTAAACAGAGCTGCTAATATCTGAAATTAGTTTTCCACTTGTCTGGATGTTTATCCAGATTTCCCCCCTAGAGCTTAGAATAAAAGTGTCAGTTTAGGCGAGATGTCGTTTTCATGTTATCACACACTGTAATTGAGGGCTATCCCTCCCCCTCACCCCCGCCCTCCAGAGCGGACCTTAAATATGGTTGTGGAATCCCAACTCCTTGCATGTATACATACCAACTAGCAAAATCGACATACATCTCACAGATCAATAAACCTAAGTCATAATATCCTATACAAGCTTTAACATGGTAGTGGAATTAATTTTTTTTTTTTTTACATGCAGTTTGACCCCAACTATGACTCTGATGTGTTACTTTGTCTCATGATAGAATATCAATATAGCAGCACTACCTTGTGTGAAATGCCCCTGAGGAAAGGACTTGTTATAGGTCCAGAAACGCGTCGGGATAACATTAAAGGATTTGCATCTTCTATATTTGTTATGTGATTCTGTCTATGTCTTTTATGCAATTTACTTATTTGCCATTAATACATTTCTTTAAAAAAATCCTACTAATCTGTTGAGCAGCCTATAAAGTCCCTTGGCAGTGGCGTCACTAGGGGGTGGCTTTTGGGGCTATAGCCCCCAATCTGGGGCCCATAGCCCAGAGTCTCTGCAGGGGTACCCAGGGAGAGGGGAGGCTCTCTGGGGACCCTGATGTAAGTGGGGGCTCTCTGGGGTCCCTGATTTTAAGGGGGAGGCTCTCTGGGGACCCTGATTTTAAAGGGGAGGCTCTCTGGGGACCCTAATGTAAGGGGGGCTCTCTGGGGACTCCAATGCAAGGAGGAGGCTCTCTGGGGACCCTGATATAAGGGGGCTCTCTGGGGACCCTGATGTAAGGGGGGCTCTCTGGGGACCCTGGTGTAAGGGGGGGCTCTCTGGGGATATATATACACACACATATATTTCTGTATATACATGTGTATGCCCGCCCAAGCGTAGGACTTTATTTACTATGCTGCTATGGGCTCTAGCCGCAGATCTTTTGTAGACCTAGCAACGCCCATGTCCCTTAGTATTTCCTTGGGGGGTACTTCTTATATAATTTGCCTAATGGGATGTTGGGATGTTGGCAACACATGGGTCTTCTTGGTTGGATCTTTATAAACACATGCAGTGTGGCTGTGCCTGCACTGCATGCGTCAACTGCTAATTTTTTTTAGGGGTGAGCACAAAGTTTATACTCACCCGATCCTCCTGAAAACCGCACTCGCCCACAGTAGACTGGTGGACAGTTCCTGTCTATAGAGCCTGCTCTAAACATGCTGACGTCAGCATACTGCCATTTTGTACACCTCATTTGCACTGATTTTGTGTTAATAAAAAATATGTTCAACCTTTAAACATGCTGACGTCAGGAACAGTCCATTTCCAAGACTGCTGGAGCACGGGGTGCCAGACCGATCTTGTGCGGGGAGGATCGGGTGATCAGGTAGGTACACTATAGTACCACAAGTATTGGGACGCCTGCCTTTACACACACATGAACTTTAATAGCATCCCGGTCTTAGTTCGTAGGGTTCAATATTCAGTTGGCCCACCCTTTGCAGCTATAACAGCTTCACCTTTTCTTGGAAGGCTGTCCACAAGGTTTAGGAGTGTGTCTATAGAAATGTTTGACCATTCTTCCAGAAGCACATTTGTGAGGTCAGGCACGGATGTTGGACGAGAAGGCCTGGCTCGCAGTCTCCACTCTAATTCATCCATAGGTGTTCTATCGGGTTGAGGTCAGGACTCTGGGCAGGCCAGTCAAGTTCCTCCACCCCAAACTCGCTCATCCATGTCTTTATGGACCTTGCTTTGTGCACTGGTCCAAATCATTTGGTGGAGGGGGAATTATGGTGTGGGGTTGTTTTTCAGAGTTAGGATTGGCCCCTTAGTTCCAGTGATGGGAACTCTTAAGCCCCATACACACTATCAGATTTTCTACTGATTTTTTTCCTTCAGATTTACCAAAACCATACAATATGAGGTCAAACCTTAGGAGTTTCAATTTGTAAGCAATCAGGCAGGCCCTTCACTACATGGTTTTTGTAAATCTGAAGGAAAAAATCTGATAGTGTGTATGGGGCTTATAGGTGTCAGCATACCATGACATTTTGGACAATTTCATGCTCTCAACTTTGTGGGAACAGTTTGGGGATGGCTCCTTTCTGTTCCAACATGACTGCACACCAGTGTACAAAGCACGGTCCATAAAGACATGGATGAGCGAGTTTGGGGTGGAGGAACTTGACTGGCCTGGATCTCAACCCGATAGTACACCTTTGGGATGAATTAGATTGGAGACTCGGAATCAGGCCTTCTCGTCTGACCTCACAAATGCGCTTCTGGAAGAATGGTCAAACATTCCCATAGACGCACTCCTAAACCTTGTGGACAGCCTTCCCAGAAGAGAAGAGTAAAGCCCCGTACACACGAGCGGACTTTTCAACATCCAAAGTCCGTCAGACCGAGTCCGTCAGACTATCCGATCGTGTGTGGGCTGCAACGGACTTTAGCTTCGCAAAAGTCTGACGGACTTTAGAAATGAAGCATGCTTCAAATTTTCCCGACGGAACTCCGCCGGACCCGGTCCCTTTCGAAAAATTCGCTCGTGTGTGTGCTACTCCGACGGACTAAAACCGACGCTAGGGCAGCTATTGGCTACTGTCTATGAACTTCCTACGTCGAATCCAGTCGTACGTCATCACGTTCGACTCCGTCGGAGTTTGGTGTGATGGTGTGTGGTCAAGTCCGTTCGGTCGAAAAGTCCGCCAGAACTCAGTCGGAACTCCGTCGGAACTCCTTTGGAGGTCTGTCAGACTTAATCCCTCTCGTGTGTACGGGGCATAAGAAGCTGTTATAGCAGAGTGCGCATGCGCGGGCGCGCCGTAATGGCTGCTTAAGCTAGGTGCTCCGCATCACCTCTACCCCGCGATAGCCCTAAGCGCCGCTACACCGATCAAATTGACCGGATTCCACCTTCTCGGCACAGGGGAACGTAGCGTGACCATTCCTAGATGCCGGGCCCTGCCGCCAGACGAGACCTGGGACCGGACTTCCACAGGGCCGGAGCGAACGGGTGTACCAAGATGGCCGCCGGACAATCTGTTTCACAGCCACACGCGGCCTCCGGAGAAAAGAAGCCAGAACACAGGCAGGTGATCGCCCCGGCTACTCTCTCATACTCCCAGGTCGCCCAGGGAGCCCAACACCTTCTTCAAACGCCCTCCCCAGCCTCCACAGAGTCTCTCCTGGGCCACCATGCGGCAGACAGTGCCCTGACTCCTCTAGGGCCTACCTCCCCGAATCTCCTGGAAGCCCACTCTCCATATCTCCCTGACCAGGACTCATTATCACAGCAGGGAGACCTGTTCCACAAACTCTCCACACTCCTGGAAAGAGGCCTAGCTAACACGGCAGCCCAGATCACGGGAGATATGAAATCGGACTTTGCAAACTTAGGCTCCAGAATGGAAGCCATCGAGAACAAGCTAGACATTACTGTTTCCCGCACTAACCAAAATGCTGCCCATATCCAGACCCTTCAGGAGCAATTAGATGTGGCCCTATCAAGGATCGATGACCTGGAAAATAGATCCAGAAGATATAACCTCAGAATTCGAGGCCTACCTGAGTCCTACACGGATGTTTCCGCAACAATTCAGGATTTTTTTAAGGAGTTAATTCCGAACATCCCGTCCCATCGCTTGGAGTTAGATAGGGCCCACAGGACCCTCGGTTCCATGAGGAAAGATGGTTCCCCGAGAGACATTCTCGTCAAACCACACTTCTATGCTGTGAAGGAGGAGATTCTGAAGCAGTCCAGACTGCAACCACAGATAACCTTCCAGGGCCACCAACTCCAGATCTTCGCAGACCTGTCTCCGGTTACTATTCAGAAGAGGAGAGCCCTGAAGCCTCTGCTTACAGTCCTATCTAATCAGGAGATCAAATACCGTTGGGCCTTTCCTTTTGCAGTCAGATTCAACTACAACGGGCATCCCTACGCCTTCTCCAGTCTCCCAGAAGGTGAAAAGCTTCTTCTCCATCTTAAACTCATCTCTCATGAGGCGCCCATGGAAGTAACGGCTAATTATGCTGCATCTGCCAAGCGTCCGCAACCATCAAGCCCGGTCTCTCCAGTCTGGATCCCTGGGAAGAACAAGAAATCAAGAGAGGGAAGACCCCCATAATGTGACTCTCTTCATTTTTTGATCCACCTGTTTGTTCCTGGATTTGTTTTGGATCGAATGCCTGGGTTAGGTTTTCCCGTCTAAGAGGGGGTTGGGATTCCCCTCTAGTTAACCTACCCCAGTGAGATCCCTTTCTCAGGTTTATTTTTCTTTTACATTTGACTTGCTATCCGGCAGTTGGGGTCAGGATTACCCCCTACTTTTTCCCCTTTTTTTTACCCAAATGCAATCTTTATGGCATCACATTTTTTTGTGTCTGCGTCCCCTAGAGCTCCCCCCAGGACAATTTTCTGCGAGACTTAGTGTCTTTTGGAATGGTGATGTATTCGCCATTCATGGCTGGGGGCTCGGGGGCGTGGCAGGCTGTCTGGGGAAGGGGGGTGAGGCCCCTATATTTCCGGGGATCACCCCCCCCTCGGTCATCTGATCAGGTTACATCTGTTTCCTCAGTCCTGATGCCTGGTTAGAGACTTTAGCCGGGTCGTTCACATGTTCTCTTTGTTGGTAATGTTTAGGATTTCTAGTTTAACCTCGCTTATCCTTACAGGCCCGCTTCCACCTATTCTTGAGAGGGAGGGGGGAATGGGACCGGTTTATTATCAACTTATTGTCTTAACTCTATGAATACTAGTCTTATTATTCTTTTGTTAGCATACACTTGACCATTATCAATCCTGTTTAACTTAGTTATAGTGCTGTACCGGGATTATCCCGGAGGGAATTTTTCTCTTCATTTAACTGGTTATTAGTTCAGTAAGGGGTAGAGGTGACCCCCTTGCGCCTCAACCCTCACCACAGAGACAAGTCCTTGTCTCTGCGTGTCAGGGAGTCGGCTCTGGAATACAGACGCCGACGTTTATTACTCTGCGGACCCTAGGGGTACTCTCCCCTGGGCTACGTAGATCTCCTTGGAAGATGTCTTACTTTCTTGCTTTTATTTCTCTCTTTCTCCCCTTTTCCCTCCCCTCCCACCTTTGGAGCCAGGTGATAGGAAGTTCGCGTCAGAGGATCCAGTTCTCAGGCAGGATCACCCCATCGCCATTTACCAGACCTGCGTGGAAGAAGCTCGTTATGGGTAAGAGATATCCACTTTTGCAGCCTTTCACCACCGAGGTTCTATGACAAACTCAGATAACACTAAGAGGCCTCTTAGAATTGCCTCTCACAATGTACAGGGCCTTAATTCCCCCAGTAAGAGGAAACTAGCATTTGAGCATTATCGCTCCCTTAACTTAGATATTATCCTCCTACAGGAAACACATTTTCCAATCCGGTACAGCCCCAAATTTCTTCACCCACGATACCCAAATTTTTACTTAGCGAACGCCGAGAATAAAACCAGAGGGGTGGGAGTCCTTTTCGCTAAATCTTGTAGATTTGAGCATTCTTCCACCGTCAGAGACCCCGAGGGTAGATACATATTGGTCAAGGGCCTAATTGAGGGAGTCCTTTACACCATAGTTTCATATTATGCCCCGAACAAGGGTCAATCCAAATTTTTTCAAGACCTTCTAAGGATTCTCCGGCCCCTCACTGAGGGCAGGGTAATTTTTGGGGGAGACTCTAATGTTGCTTTTGATCAAGGGCTCGATAAATCCAGACCGCAAGGATCTCAACTCACACGTCCCACTAAGGCTAGCCTATCTATTGCTAAGAAACTACATGAATATGGCCTGATAGATGCCTGGAGGGAGTTGCACCCAACCAAGAGAGATTTCACCCACTATTCTTCCCCACATCAATCTTATGCTAGAATTGATCATATCCTGGTCCCGCCGGGGATGATCCCTTCTATACACAAAGCATCGATTACTGATGTTTCCTGGTCAGACCACTCAATAGTCAGCGTCTCAATACACAAGGTAGTGACAAGGGTAGCGGGGTTCCATTGGAGGCTTAATGAATCTCTTTTGAACGATCCTAGCTCATCAAAAGACATTGAAGACGCCTTGAAAGAATACTTCCTTCTTAATGCAGTGGGAGGAATCTCACCAGAGACTCTATGGGCTGCCCACAAAGTCGTGATTAGGGGTAAAATCATAGCCATAGCTTCACGCATTAAGAGGGAACGTACGTTCTTCATTAAAAACCTTGAAACCAAATTCAAAACACTACAATCCCAACACAAACAAGACCCGTCGAGGGCCCTGGCAGATTTGGTTGACGCTTCCAGATTAGAGTTAAACTTAGCTTTGACTGCCAGAACAGAAAAAGAAATCCGGTGGAGCAGTGCCAAATTTCATTGCCAGAAGGATAAGATTGGCTCCATGCTGGCAGCCAAATTATCGCCCAAGACTCATACCAATACTTTCCCCAAAATTAGAACTGCAGGACAAGCCCCCTCTGCCAACCCCACTAAAATACTTAGAGCGTTTCAGGATTACTATGCCAAGCTCTACAGCTCGACATCAGGGGATGACCGGCATGTAGATGAGACCTTACTGAGGGACTTGCCCATCCCAACACTCTCAAAGGACCACAGAGAACTCATGGAAGCCGAAATCTCAGAGGAGGAGATTAAGGATGTTTTAAAATCTCTTAAAACAGGGTCAGCCCCAGGACCGGATGGTCTCTCCTCGCCATACTATAAGACCTTTGTTGACATCCTGGTGCCACATCTGGCTAAATTTTTCAATTCATTAACCAAGGGATCCCCCCTGGACCCCCAGTTGAACTCCGCATACATCTCGGTCATCCCTAAACCGAATAAGAACTGGGAAGAAGTAGAGAACTATAGACCCATATCCTTAATCAATAATGACTTAAAGATTCTCACAAAAATCCTTTCCAATAGGCTAGCCTCCTTTATTAGTAGATATGTACATAAAGACCAGGTGGGATTCATCCCGGGACGTCAAGGGCCGGATCTAACTCGTAGAGCTATTGATATAGTGTCGATCCTCCAATCCAACTGGGAAGGGAATCCCAAACAAGAGGGCATGCTTTTATCCATGGACTTACATAAAGCCTTCGATTCTTTAAAGTGGCCTTATATTTTTTCACTCCTGGAACGCTGGGGGTTTGGTGATAGGTTTATGGGCATTCTACATTCCTTATATTCCACACCCTCGGCATCAATTCGTCTTTTGGGTCACTACTCACAATCACTAAACATAGCGAGGGGTACCAGACAAGGGTGTCCGCTCTCCCCTTTGATATTTGCTATAGCTATTGAGACTCTGGCCATAGGAATCCGCACCGACCCCAATATACAAGGGGTTTCCTGTGGATCTCAGACACATAAATGCGGTCTATTTGCAGATGATGTGCTCCTTTTCATTACATCCCCTATCACATCCCTTCCAAATCTATGCAAGCTCCTAGACACCTTCTCAAGGGCGTCAGGTCTCAGGGTTAATTACTCGAAATCTCATGCCCTCAATGTTTCGCTTCCCCAGTCCATGGTTGACACCTTACGAAGCAGTTTTAAATTTGAATGGAAAGACAATTTCCTAGACTACCTGGGGATCAAACTGACTCCCAAGGTGGAACAACTTTATGCGGCCAACTTCCCTCCTACCTACAAGAAATTAGAAGCAGACTTGCAAAATTGGGCCCAGGGGAACCTCTCTTGGTTGGGTAAAATTCATTCACTCAAAATGACACTTCTCCCCAGGCTGCTATATTTATTCAGGGCAGTTCCGATCAACGTCCGGTCGGACCACCTGCAATCCCTTCAGAAAAAGATGATGCGCTTCATATGGGGCAAAAAGGGACACCGGCTGCCTTGTAACACGTTATACAGACTTAGGAGAAAGGGAGGTTTGGGTGTTCCTAAACTGTCTTGGTACTTCCAAGCGGCCAGACTAGCTCAATTGTCCACAATTTACTCTAGACTTGAGAAACCTGACTGGTTGAACATAGAGAGACAAGCTGTTCCTACGTATACCCTAGATTACCTACTCTGGATCCCTCACAAGGAGCGGCCTCCCATCCTCTCTCCTATATTATCTCAATCTCTAGCTCTCTGGGACCGAATGAAACTGAACTCTTCCTTAGTCTCCAACTCCCACCCCCTGGCTCACATTTTTAACAACCGCAATTTCCCACCTGGGTCAGACATTAAAGCATTTAAATGGTGGTTGGATAAGGGGCTGTACCGGATTGGCCACTTTTTCACAGCTTCAGGCCCCATCACCCTAGCATACTGCAAAAAGAAACTGGAGATTCCGAACTCGGAACTCTTTAGATTTTCTCAAATTCTACATTTCCTTAAGGGGCTTTGGAAAGAAAAACCGGCTCCCCCTAGCTTTACTGATTATGAGGCATGGTGTGGACAAGCCACGGACCAAAGGGGTGGAATCTCGGTGATTTACCAGGCTCTAGCTCAGAATAGCAATAAGGCCTCCTACATGGAAGCCTGGGAAAGGGACCTCTCGCTTCAATGGGATCTGGAGTCTTGGTACTCCTCTTTTGACAAAGCCTATAAAGGGGTTAGGTTTATATCACTAATAGAGGCTAATATTAAGGTGATGACTAGATGGTAGCTGACACCGTCCAGGTTGGCCCACATGTTCCCCTCAACCAGTCCCCTCTGTTTCAGGGGCTGCGAGTTGACGGGAAGTATGTCCCACATTTGGTGGGAATGTGTAAAGCTTAGGTCCTTTTGGAAGCAGATGTTCAACTTAATCTTTAAGGTGACGGGCATACAGGTACCTAGAACCCCGGTGGTAGCTCTTCTTAATGGTCCTATCCCGCAGACTGGCAAATCTACTAGAGTGTTAATCCACTATATGTTGCTAGGGGCCAAGATTACCATAGCGAAAGCTTGGAAACAGCCCAAAGTTTCGATCCAAGCTGTTAAACGTAAGATTTCATGGATCATGACACAAGAAAAAGTCACGAGTAGTTTACTAAACTACAAGGAGAAGTTTGAGGTTATTTGGGAACCTTGGGCAAAACACGTGGGCATCTCCCTCATTGTGGGAGTCCCACCGCTTAGGACCAGCTAAATAACAATAGTCCAGTTTTGCTCCTCTCACCTGGCTCAATGTTTCTCCCTCTTTTCCCGTCCGCCCCGCGGGTCGTAATGTCTGCATCCCTTGAAGACGCCCTTTTCAGTTTATACTTTTACTACAGAACTGCCCGAGCTCCAATTGCTCCCCCTGGCTCCCCCTGTCTCCCCCTCTCATTTCCCCTTTGTTCTCCCTATCTAAATGCCTCAATTCTTTCCTTTCCTTTATTTCTTTCTTTCTCTTTATTCTTTTACAAGAGTAGGCGATGGTGGTGCCACACCGGAGCCAAATCATCTAGGTTGACCTAGAAGGGACCCAGGATAAATTCCAATTTCTTAATTGTCTGAATTGGTGGGTCTCCCCTGATAGCTTTAAGATGCTCCTTATAATTCCTTACCGCCCTGTGCCTTTCTCAGATTTGCAGTGGGAATAGGGTCTAGCGGGGATTCGGGGGGGCGACGGCCCAACACAGCGAGCTCCCATTAGGGGTGTTGGGCAGTTCTCCCTGGCTCCCAGATTCCCGCCCCTCTGCTTTCCCCCTTTTTCTTGCTAAATTATAGCAATATAGATCGAATACATGTTTTTCCTTGTAATTACTGGCTATAAGTACAGATTTTCTACTGCTTAATCTCTCGGAGGACCGTAAGGTTTTTGTATGTATCGAAGATGTCCAGTAGTGTGACTACTTTGGTCTTTACTCCTGTTCTGTTGTTGGCACCTGAAGCGTTTCTGTATTTTTTTGTACTTTGTACTTTGAAAATAAAAATCTTTGAAATTAAAAAAAAAAAAAAAAAAAATAAAAAAAAAAAAGAAGCTGTTATAGCTGCAAAGGGTGGGCCAACTCAATATTGAACCCTACGGACTAAGATTGAGATGCCATTAAAATTCATGTGCATGTACAGGCAGGTGTCCCAATACCTTTGACAATATAATGTATGTCATTTTTTTTAGCCTAATAGTCTTATCTTCATAAAATCACAAGGATACATTGATATGAAGAATTAAGAAAATAGGAGAAATAATGTATTAATTTTGCATTCAATAATTTAAGTAATATCCAAAGGATCTTGTGTAAAGGTAGGAGTCCCAATAATTTTAGTGTATATTTCCGCTCTCCTCTACCCTAGCATTAAATGAGCAGTTAACCCGTGCAGTGTCAGCACAAAAACAATGATTGCCTGGAGTTCAGCTTTAAAATATCATTGATGATCCTGCCATGAAGGGCCTTGTTCAGGCACTCTCTATGTCCCAATTGTGCTTCTACATCAGTGATTCTCAACTAGGGTTCCTCCAGAGGTTGTAGGGGTTCCTTCAGCATTGGCCAATTTCTGCCTCTCAGATAAGTTCCCACCGACACCATTGATCTTTTTAGTTATCTGTAAGGAGGTAATTCTTCCCAATGACCACAAATGTAAGGACCATTCTTCCCACTGACCATCACACTAATGTATCATGAGTTGTAGAATTCTAATTTTTAGCTGGGGTTCCCCGAGACCGGAGAACTATTTCAAGGGTTCCTCCATGTTGAAAAGGTTGAGAAATGCTGTTCTACATTGTCACCCCGTACCAAAAGCGATGGACTACAAATGGCCATTTCTGTACGCATGTCAAAGGCATGATCCACTGTTGTCACCATCAGGAAACCCACCCTGAGAAATGCCATGTAGCCATCAGTGGAGCATACTGTATGTAGACATGAAGCGGCTCCAAGGAAGTTGATGAAGGTCAGCAGTGCTGAGATACGTATAACAAAGGAAGAAAAGATGCGGAAATGTATCTTATGAACAAAAGGCAACATTTCTTTATGCAAATGTATGCAAATATGTAGATTTTATGCAAAGTGTCCCTTATGCTGCTGTCTGCTCTCTTGAGATTTGGAAGTCCTCTGGTCCCCCTCCATCTTCTGGTGCTGCAGGGGTTAACATGATGGACTGGACCTTTCCCAGGTTCTCATCAAGAGTGCTGACTAGGCCCACTTTTTCCACCCTCACGCCCCTCCATTCAGAGAATCTGTACTTCTATCCAGCTAGCCCATAAATGGATGCCATTGGGGCCTGTCCCTGCTGATACAGACACATTTTGATCCATGTATGGCCGGCTTAATTGAAAGCGAAATATTTCCTTGTAAGCTTATTATCGTAAAAATTATTTACAAATGCCAAATACACTTCCAGCTATACACATAGCCACTAGAGGGAGAACACACAAAGCAACATGTTAAATACTATCAGGGATTTATAGAACATCAGGCTTAAAAAAAAAAATATTACATCAACAATGACATACAGACAAATCTCGTAGAAGTAACCAATAGTGTGTACTAAAAATATTGAATATGTTTTATTTAAGGCTCATATTAAGTTATGTACAGTGCATTCGGAAAGTATTCACAGCGCTTCACTTTTTCCACATTTTGTTATGTTACAGCCTTATTCCAAAATGGATTAAATTCATTATTTTCTTCAAAATTGTACAAACAATACGCCCAAATGACAATGTGAAAGAAGTTTGTTTGAAATGTATGAAAAATATACATAAGTATTCACAGCCTTTGCTCAATACTTTGGTGAGGCACCTTTGGCACCAATAACAGCCTCAAGTCTTTTTTTGAATATGATGCTACAAGCTTGGCACACCTATTTTTGGGCAGTTACTCCCATTCTTCTTTGCAGGATCTCTCAAGCTCCATCAGCTTGGATTGGGGAACATCGGTGCACAGCCATTTTCAGATCTCTCCAGAGATGTTCAATCGGGTTCACTGTAAGGCTGGTAATGGCCAGGTAATGACTGGTGCCTGGTTCCCCCCAGACCTGGCACTTGCCATTCAGGCCAGAGAGTTCAATCTTTGTTTCATCAGACCAGAGAATTTTGTTTCTCATGGTCTGAAAGTCCTTCAGGTGCCTTTTGGCAAATTCCAGGCGGGCTCTCATGTGCCTTTTACTGAGGAGTTTCTTCTGTCTGCCCACTTTACCATACAGGCCTGATTGGTGGAGTGCTGTAGAGATGTTTTTTTTCTTCTGGAAGGTTCTCTCACCACAGAGAAACGCTGGAGCTCTGTCAGAGTGACCATTGGGTTCTTGGTCACCTCTCTGTCTAAGGCCCTTCTCCCCCCATCACATTGGTTGGGGCGGCACACTTTAGGAAGAGTCTTGGTCCTTATAGGGAAGTACTGCAAAAAAAAAATGTTCTTATCACAGGGAGAGCCTAGCAATACCTGGGATGAGGACCTTGCGATGTCATATGATTGGCCAGAAGGCGTCAGGGAAAAAAGTATGTATGGAAAAAAAAATTGTAGGGCGTGCCCAACCTATAGTTGCCCTTTAAATATTTTTAGAGTAGTGAGAAAGACCGATTGTGACTTGGGGTGTAGTGCTGATAGAGGGTTAAATGGAAGTGAAAGGGGTTAATAGACGGGGAGATGGGCCTGCAGTATACATCTGCCATCATTTGCAGACAAAGCTGTGCTGTTAGTGGAGCACAGTAGGACATTGTCCCTGGCATAATGCACGGGGTGAGATGTAGTTCATGGACTCTATGTACATACCTGACTGCTTCCTCTTATTTCTGCACCAATCTCAGGCCTGGCATGAAGCGAGCAGTGCTGGTTGAAATACACGGATTTCGCTTTCTGAGAGTAATGTATTTCGTGTCACTTCACATTGCTCCTAATGAAACAGCACTTTCATCTGCCTTCCGTATACAATGACGAATTGAGAGCTATTTCAGACTCCTGTGCAAAGCATTTCTTTAGCCTGTTCAAGTAATCTTGTCCTCCTCTCCCTAGAATGTAAGCATGTAAGAGACTCTTTTATGTTCACCTGTATTGTAGAAGAATACGCCAGCGCTAATACTACTGCCTGTTTCTGGAATGACGCATCACAGTCTATTTTTTTTTGGCCTGACTTTGCAGATCGCTCTGTCAGATATGACCAGCGTATCGACGTATCGCAGCTCCCAGGTTTATTCTTTGGACTCTAATCCCTCTGTCCCTTTTTCCTCCACAGTTGTCCCTCTTTTAAGTCTAATGTAAACCTGTTACCTTGATGAGTCCACCCCATAAATGATTGCATCGCTTATGTTCAAATACTGCTGTGAAGGAGAAGAAGTGTGTTTGCCGACAGCAATCCAATAAATGCTTTCTTTGTTATTTTCTAACAGCAGAAACATGGCGGCCTTTGGTTGTACCGGTGTCTTTTCCCATGTGTTTCCTTCTGAAAGGATTAAATATAATAGGAAGCATGGCCAGAGCTGTCTTTGCAAAAAAAGATTCTGGAGCTTAACCACTTACCTTCCATGTAACTCATATATGTGGTGGCAAAAAGGGTGGACTTTAATGCCCACATGTCCACCCACCCATAGCTAACTCAGTGTTTGCTACTAGCACAGTTATATGGCTGTCATAGACAGTTCTCTGGTCGTGATTAGGAGTTGATGGGATGGGCTTCCAATCAATGTGACTGTGACAGCCATTCACAGTGGTCACAAATTTAAGAAGTCTGTTTTACCCTTGAGTGTAAAGTCCTACTTAAAGGGATAGGAAGGCTTTAAATGTGTGTTCATAGACCGTTCATGGTCTCTGGTCATGATTAGGAGATGATGGGATGGGCTTCCAATCAATGTGACCGCCATTCACAGTGGTCACAAATTTAAGAAGTCTGTCCTACCCTTGGGTGTAAAGTCCTACTTAAAGGGATAGGAAGGCTTTAAAGGTGTGTTCATAGACAGTTCACGTTCTCTGGTCATGATTAGGAGCCAGTGGGATGGGCTTCCAATCAATGTGACAGCCATTTACAGTGGTCACAAATTTAAGAAGTATCTCCTACCCTTGGGTGTAAAGTCCTACTTAAAGGGATAGGAAGGCTTTAAACGTGTGTTCATAGACAGTTCACGGTCTCTGGTCATGATTAGGAGATGATGGGATGGGCTTCCAATCAATGTGACCGCCATTCACAGTGGTCACAAATTTAAGAATTCTGTCCTACCCTTGGGTGTAAAGTCCTACTTAAAGGGATAGGAAGGCTTTAAAGGTGTGTTCATAGACAGTTCACGATCTCTGGTCATGATTAGGAGCCAGTGGGATGGGCTTCCAATCAATGTGACAGCCATTTACAGTGGTCACAAATTTAAGAAGTATCTCCTACCCTTGGGTGTAAAGTCCTACTTAAAGGGATAGGAAGGCTTTAAAGGTGTGTTCATCGACAGTTCATGGTCTCTGTTCATGATTAGGAGATGATGGGATGGGCTTCCAATTAATGTGACAGCCATTCACAGTGGTCACAAATTTAAGACGTCTGTCCTACCCTTGGGTGTAAAGTCCTACTGAAAGAGATGAGAAGGCTTTAAAGGTGTCCTTTCTGGAGATTCTGCTGCTTAACCACTTGCCTCCCATGTAATTCATATACGCGGTGGCAAAAAGAGTGGGCTTTAATGCCCACATGCCTACCCATCCATGGCTAAGGTTTCTGCACTGAGAACAGACTCAGTGCTTGCTTCGAGCACAGTTACAAGGCTGTCATAGACAGTTTACTGGTCATGATTAGGAGCTAATGGGATGGGCTTCCAATCAATGTGACCATGACAGCCATTCACAGTGGTCACAAATTTAAGAAGTCTGTTCTACCCTTGGGTATAAAGTCCTACTTAAAGGGATAGGAAGGCTTTAAAGGTGTCCTCCTTATACAAATGAGCTGATTAGGATTCCCAAAACTTTGATACAAAGGGTGGGTTTAGGTTAAAGCCTAGCACCAGGTTTTGTGTTTTTTGCACCAAGCTGGCCCAAATAACATATTTCCTTTACTAATAAATGTGTCCAATTTCTAACTCGACCCTCCCTCTTTACTGGGACACTTATGAAAATAGGGACAGTGCAATGAAGTTTAATAGAGTGTGGGCCAGATGGCTCGAATACCCATCTACTGTTGTGGATTCGCCCCCCTGATGCCTGTTTTTGATTTACTGTGGCTCGGCTTACCCACCCCCCCTGTGTTTCAGCAGCAGGACTGTAAATTCTTTTTCTCCATGGGGCGTCAGCTGATATTGTGACATCATCCACCTACCTCTTCAAAGCAGCCATTTGGATATAGACTTGTATTTATTCCTAAAATATAAAGCTTCCTGTGAATGGCTGAGCAGCCTGACTCAGTTTTGTTCTTGGATATGGAAGTTCCTGTACTGCTGCCGGAACACAGCTCTGTATACATTGTTGAAAGTGAACACATTTATTAGTGAAGGAAGTAGCTCATTTGAGCCAGCTGGACCCAAACAAAATGTAAGGTAATACAAAACCTGGAATTAGGCTTTGATGTCTAAAAGATTGACTTTTCATCATGCGAAGGGGGAGATAACACTCTAAAACCTTGCACAGAACACAGTATACCCTAAGCCTGGGTCCACTCATTTTTAATGAAACCGTTTATTCTTACCCTTTAATACGTGCACAAGACTAATGCCATGGGAAGTTTTAAAAAAAATAGTGTTAAAGAAGATGTATTACCATGTAAGCAGGGTGAAATTCTGGTTAGTGAGATAGCTGCTGCTCCAGCCGGGAGAAAAAAAAAAGTTGGCCTCGTTCCCACAATTTCTATTGAGCCATAGGCATGTGCGCCGGGTGTGCCGGGTGTCCCAGGGCAGAGTCTAATCACCCCATATGCATTAGCATTATTGCTCTGTTTACAACTAGGAAGCTGGGAAAGCTCTCCCTCTCACCGGCTCTACCATAAGAGAAGTGTTTACACATTTCTCTTTCACAAGGAAATCAATGTGCCGAGGTCATATATACATTATGTAGACACACACGTGTGTTTGAGCTTTAGGGTACACACCCTAATGCAATAGGCTGCGCACACCAATGTACTAAGCTCTGCCTTTCTTCCCGTTCTGATAATAAAAGGGGGGAGGTCTCTGCCCAGAAGGACAGTATGGGAGAGAAGACACAGACAAGACACATCATGTAATATTCGGTCATATCATAGAGCTGCTGCAGCTATCAGAGAGAGCGTTACCTGCCTCTACGAGCCTTCCACATGTAGGGGGATTTCTGGGATCTGCACTCCTCCCTGAAGAACAGTGCTCTGGAGATCTGTCACTGTGGACTCTCGTGCGTAAGGACTTTTGCCTGTGCAGGTACGCTGGGGCAGCCACAAGCCTGAGTTAGGGATTAGTTTAGGGAAAAGACTGCACTTTGTTTTGGAACTGTTATGCTGAGTTTCCAGTAAAGCTTTTGAAATGTTGTCATGCCTGATCTGAAGTTACGTAAAGGGCGTATGGTAGAACAGGGCCTGTAATGCATTGCACACATGGGCTATAGTGATGACATGCCATTGCTAGGGGCATCAAGTACTAGAGAAGACAGATATGACAGTCAGACAGCGGGATAATGGTACCGGCAGGGGTGGCGAGTCTCATGCAAAGTGAAGCAAGTGGTTCGTGTCCCAGTAAATGAGACCCAACCTGCATGGCGGAGACCTTAGGGACCTAGCTGTATGGTACTAAAGAGAAAAGAGTCAATCTGTACTGATGAAATGGGACACTGTTCTGTGGTGTCTCTTTCAAGATGTCAAATCCTGAGGAGGTGTATGTATTGTGGGACTGAGAGACACCTGTATGACAGTTTCAGATTATGATAGAGCAGCTTTCTTCTAATTTGGGGTGCCACTATAATGTTGATGTCACATGAACGCCTGCCTGGTCCTGGACACTAGTGAGTGCAAAAGGCCCCGTATGCATCGGGTGAGTCCGCCCCACCCACAAGCACAATTCTAAAACTCTAACCCATAGGACATAGTACTTGGTACCCTTCAAATCAATGCAAGGGTTACTGAGCAGTGTGGTTGGGCAGCACACATTTTAACGGAATAGAACGATTTGGGCACTGTGTCCCCTGGAGGATTCAATAAGATTTAAAAAAAAAGAAAAAACCTGCCAATATGTCTTCTTTAAAGTACCTTGAGAAGGTTGTTTTATGCGCAATAAACAAAAACGTCTTCAACGTTTAATGGTGGATAAGAGATGAAGAGTAATACAAGTTGTGTGTTGTACTTAATAGTCTGACCTTGCTGAAAGTGAAACAGCTCGATTTACAGAGGAGCTTTTATAAAGAATAGTTTAAAGTGGAGGCATTAAAATGGGTTTTGTGTGCGGAATGAGATACACTGGAAATGCTGCAGGAAGGGCTGCAGTATGACAAAGAGCCATTCTCTGATGTGTTTATACACAAGTCTTATTCTGTAAATGAAGAGAATGATTCTAACTGTCCATAAATGTAACCACGTTTACTCTTTTTTTATATATCTCAAGGCAACACATAAAATCAATCGGCTCCTGATCTTATGCAGTCAAGTTATTTGGACTCTCACAATGCTTGTTGATGGGTCTACTGCAATCCACCAACCCATCCATGGGTTAATGTATGTTTGCAATGAGCTCAAAGATAGCAAAATCTTGGTAGCCTGGCAAACTTTCCCTCCAGGCAGTCTAATGCCAAGCAGGTCATTGACCGTACTCTGCTCCACTGTACTTAAGCAATACAGCTAGTTGGTTTAGTCCAAACCATGCATCCATAATCTTAAACCAACTTGCTCTAGGCCTTCCCCTCTTATGTAGAGCTGACCCACAGGGCTAAACTCTGCATATCAAACCACAGCCAAATAAAGGGTGGTGAGGACTACATCACTGCACTCAATGAGGTAGGTGTTGACCCTACTGAGATGGAAGAGATACCTTCTTTTTCTTGTTCCAGCACTCAAGGCACCCAAATACCTGTCCTCTCTCACTTTGTAATCTCATTTGTGTGTAAGGGGGGTAGACTGGGGTTCTGTCATGTCCTCCATGTTTCCCTCTCTCATTGGGTGCCAAGCAAGAGTCACATGAGAGGTTCCCCCTTGGGCTGGGTTATTTGGACTACACCAGGCATTGAATGGGGTCACTAACCCTTGCAGGGGTAATACTTCACCGGAAGGCTTGCTCAGCAAAGCCAGACAAGGGCCGCGTTCACGTGAAAAGTCAGAAATTAAGGCGCTCTTTGAACTCCATGATTAGCCACATGTGTGCAGTACCCAAGATACAGTGTTTTTCCTTAAGCTTCCTCGTTCTACACACTTGCTCTGATATATATGTTGCATTCGGAGGGACAGGCTCAGCCCATTCCACTAGTCAGTGTATCTCTGTTACCTCCCTCCCAGTAACACAATGGAGTCCCATATATGCTCTCACATAACGCTTTACTTTCTGTACCAAGTGACCAGGCCTAGATCTCCATAACACTAGTCCACTCCCAGAGCTAGGACAGCTAGGAAGGGATTCCAAGCACCGACCCCCTCACTACCGAAGAACCTGTCAGCTGTCAGGTACCACGCCAAAGACTGGTTGCTGTTTCTCTTTGTATTTACTCATGAACCTTTGCCGTAGTGATGTTACACATAGCCCTTATTGTGGTTGCAGACCCAAGTTCTTTAGTGGTATGCCTAGACATCACATACACCCTTTGAAATAACTTCAGTTCAGACTAGGTTCTGAGCAGTTGGATCAATGTTTTCTGTAAACTTGGCAACATGTAACTGAACCTAACTTTAGCTGTCCCAGGTTACCTGCACAGGTAAAGTCTCTTAGATGAAAGTCCAAACTTGGCAATGCTCTAACAGAGAAGTCCATGTTCCAGGGTTCCTCTGGCGAATTGGCGTTCCAGAGCGGACTTTAGGTCCCAGCAAGTCCTTAACGTGCGTTCCCCTTGTGTTCCCCAGAGCACCCTAGAACCTGGACCTCTTACCTTTTATAGAACAAAGGAGGGAGTCTGGACCCCAGCGAAAGCCTGCGAACCTACCGGGGAAAACGATAAAAACAACCCTCTGACCCGGGCAGCTGGATGCTAACCACAAATAAAAAACCTGCCTACATGTGGAACAGGGAGGCCCACTAATCCTGATCCATTCTACCTAATATAAAATACTTTAACAGCAAAGTCCCTGGTGGGATACAAGACTCAACTCATCCATCTGAAGTATTATTTTTGAAAGAACTGTGCCCTTAAAAATGAATTCCAAGCAGATATAAAAGATATAAAAACACTATTTATTCAGTTATGTAATGATTAAAAATAGAATAAAATGTATTTAAAAATGCAAGCAGTGTAAGGGCCGGAATTTGACTTGAAACCAGCCCTCTGTTATCCTTTTATCAATGCAAAATAGACTGGCAGGAGCCTTAGGAGGCAGTCAAGTGTACTACAGAGGAGAGCGCAAAGGATGACCCCATCAGTCTTCTGCTGCCTCTTTACTGTCCAGTTACACATTGGGGTGATAAGTGGACCAGATGCCATTGGCTAGCTGGTGTAAAAAAAAAGTCAGGTCATCAGACTTTACTGTCTGACAGATATAAATCTCAGGACACTGGATGGACAGAAATTCAAATCTTTGGCAGGTAAAACAGCTTTATTAAATGTACTTTAACTGTGTTATTGAATGTTTGCCTGGAGGTCATATATGAAGGAGTTGATCAATCGGGAGAGGAATCACCGGTCAACATACTAAATATAAAGTCAAGTTTAACTTATTCTCAGTGTGTGAAGGTGAGCTGCAGAGATGCGTATGAAGGGGGACTCACAATCAGAATAGACGGCATTGTGTGTAATGACTAGTATGTTTGGTCCCTCCTGTCACACCATTTTTGTGTGAATGCAATGGAGTTGATTTACTAAAGGCAAAAGGACTTTGCATTTTGCAAAGTGCAGTTGCTCCAGAGCTTAGTAAATGAGGTAAGGCTTCACTTTGCAAACAATACCCAATCACGTGCAAGGAAAAAATCTGTATTTTTGCATGCACATGATTGGATGATGGAAGTCAACAGAGCTTCTGCTCATTTACTAAGCTTTGGCGCAACTGCTCTTGCAAAGTGCACAGGGAGAGATTTACTAAAACTTGTGCACTCAGAATCCGGTGCAGGTGTGCATAGTAGCCAATCAACTTCTAACGTCAGCATGTTCAATTAAGCTTTGGCAATAAAACCTGGAAGCTGATTGGTTTCTATACGGATGTAGCACTAACCCCCGAAGGAGCTGCTGGTTAGATTTGGGCTTACCGTTACCTTTTTTTCTCCTCACTTCACGTCTAGGGGTTTCCCGTGGTAGATGGCCCAGTGACTCGAGAGACTGACAACAGGTCCACTTGAATGGATTTTATTTGCAAAACGTAGACAATGAACAGTCTCTTAAATTGGGATCAGAGGGATGGAAAGGAAATTCAGGTACTCTTTAGTGTCAAAGTCAAAATGTTGAAGAACTTACTTTGACTGCATCCAGAGACTAGCCATTCACAACTGGACGTTCACTTAAGTTGGACAGTCCTTCTCTCACAAGGCCTAGCAGCCAACAAGGTGCTTACTCAGGAACGAGTCTCTGCCACAGACGTTGTTGTAGAACATACAAGATATGTCTCTGCCACAGACGTTGTTGTAGAACATGTAGGAAACTAAACAGTCATGGGCAGGGCAGGACTTACCATTGGGCTTGACTGGGCTCAAGCCCATGGCCCCCAGCCCAATAGGGGGCCCCACGGGCCCTGCCGAGATACATAGCCGAGTGTACTCGGCTCCACTCCGCTCACAGTTACGCCCAGTCCCACCCTATGATGGACATAACACAGGGACTGGGTGCGACTGTGAGCCAAGCCGAGTGCACTCGGCTACTCTCAGTTCCGCTCGGGACTGCGAGAGGACCCGAGAGCCGCTGTAAGGACATATTCTGTGACCCATCGCAGATTGCTACGGAAGTGACGTTCCGTCGCTGCCATCTTGCTACACCCCATACTCGTCCACAGTAAGGATACACTAAGAAGGGGTAAAGCGGACATGTTGTTACACCCAGCAAAGTTTTGCATTTTAGACGTATTTATAACATTAAAGTTACAATATAGTGAAATATAGTACTTACAACTCCGTCTGACTACTTAGATGTTGAATTTTAAAAGCAGCAAACTTCGGTCAGATTAGCAAACCTGTGAGATGAGCAGGGTCGCCGCTGCTTTTAAAATTCAAGATCTAAGTAGTCAGTATTATTTCACTATATAAACTGACTTTACTGTTATAAATACATGTAAAATGCAAAACTCCGGTGGGTGTAACAAGATGTCCGCTTTACCCCTTCAAAGTGTATCCTTACTGTGGAAGAGTGTGGAGTGTAGCAAGATGGTGGTGATGGAATATATCGTTACACCACCGAGAGGACCCAAGAGCCACCGAGATACACAGGACTCTGTATCTTGGCAGGCCATTTTTAAACTTCAAGACTGCAATGACAAGGCTGCACATGACACTGGACAAGGCTGCAGATGGATGGGTAAGGCTGCAGGTGGACACTGATAAGGCTGCATTGATGGGCATTTAAATGTAAGTTTTTTCCTTAAAATTCGCTCCTAAACTTGGGGTGCGTGTTATACGCCGATAAATACGGTAATGTATAGAAGGTAGTGCCCAAAAGTGACTCAAGCCCAGGGGCCCCCACCACCCTAAGTCTTGCCCTGCTCGTGGGATACCTGGATCTTTCAGCCAGCTTGGCGATATCCACGAGACCGGATTCTCTTAGGTACTCCAGCTCCTCTAGGCTCTTACTAAGAAACCAACCCGTACGTGGTGTTCTTCTGAAGAGTCCTCCCCTGGATAGCGTGAAGACACTGGGTCTCTCCCAAACCAGAGACGGCACCCAAACACCTCAGAATCCTCCTTTAGTTGCTTTGCCTTGGGCTAGCCAGCCCAGAGACATCAAGATCGGTTGAATCCGCACCTCAGGCCATGGCCTTCCTGGGGACTGGTCAGGAGGACCAGGACCATGAAGTCAGTACATCCTTCTGGACCGGAACACCGAACCACGTGACGTCCGCATCTTAAATACCCTCTCCCAGAAAGCACAGCAAGAGCGCCACTCCCACTGGGCGGACTCCGAGAGAGAGTAACTTAAGCACCCAACTAGACCATAGTTCCATGCCTGCGAGAAGAGACAGTGCCCCCTGTGGTCAGGCGGAACATCTCATAGTCCAGTCAGACTGATGCTGAAGTCCAAATTTAGACAATTGTACCCAAACCAAACTGCAGTTTAGGTCTAACCTTAATTTTGAAAAAACGCATAGCGCATGCTCTTCATGAGCCAAACTGAGTTGCACCAATTTTGCTCAGTGATATTCTGCACATGACATATTTATTTCATAGGGTGACACACTGCCTAATGACACAAGCCTAATCAGCCGTTGTGAACCAAAGGGTATAAATAAATAAAATGTTTGTTTCTGGGGCATCTGCCCTCCCTACAGTCAGGCATGGTTCCAGAAAAAAAGTAATTAAAACAGCCCGGCTATATACAGGATGGGGGGGATTCTGTTTCATAGCCGCCAACATTTGCCTGCTTTCATTTTTTATTTTCCTCTTCTCTTTTTCTGCTTTTTTTACTCTCTTTTTTTTTTGCCGACTTACAGTTTACATTATTAAAACATGCATAATTTATAATTAGCCAAGTGTCTTGGACAAACAAGTCTGAAAATGAAAGTGATCTGTTTGAAAAGCTGTGCAGTTTCCACAGCTTGAGGTTTTTTATTTTTTTATTTAAATGGTAAAGTAATGAGCCTGTAAGACATACTGGGGCCCCGACAAGATCGTAGATTTCATGGAGGGCTGACAAATAGGAGAAAAGGGAGCAAGGGTCCTTCTCTACAGCATGCTGACAGTGGACAGGATTTTTAAAGAAAACTTTGCACGTTGTGCTTTGTATTTAGCTGATTGAAACTGAATGCTGTTTAACCCATTGCTGACTGCCCCACGTACCTGTACTGCACGGCGGCGGCTCGTACAGGCAGAATCACGGCCCTGTATGTCTTTTCCACTTATGGGTTTGCAGAGTGCATGCGTGCTGCCGGTGACCATCTCCTGATGTGATTGGGCACAGCCGGAGCCAATCAGTCCTGCTGATCATTCCCGACAGAGGCAGAACAGCAGTCCGCCTATGTAAACAAGGCAGATTGCTGTTCTTTGACAAGGGAAGGGAGAGATGCATTGTTCTCAGAATACAGGGATCAGAGATGTATTGTTCTCAGAATACAGGGATCAGAGATGCATTGTTCTCAGAATACAGGGATCAGAGATGTATTGTTCTCAGAATACAGGGATCAGAGATGTATTGTTCTCAGAATACAGGGATCAGAGATGTACTGTGATCAGAATACAGGGATCAGAGATGTATTGTTCTCAGAATACAGGGATCAGAGATGTATTGTTCTCAGAATACAGGGATCAGAGATGTATTGTTCTCAGAATACAGGGATCAGAGATGTATTGTTCTCAGAATACAGGGATCAGAGATGTATTGTTCTCAGAATACAGGGATCAGAGATGTATTGTTCTCAGAATACAGGGAACAGAGATGCATTGTTCTCAGAATACAGGGATCAGAGATGTACTGTGATCAGAATACAGGGATCAGAGATGTATTGTGATCAGAATACAGGGATCAGAGATGTATAGTGATCAGAATACAGGGATCAGAGATGTACTGTGATCAGAATACAGGGATCAGAGATGTATTGTGATCAGAATACAGGGAACAGAGATGTATTGTGATCAGAATACAGGGATCAGAGATGTACTGTGATCAGAATACAGGGATCAGAGATGTATTGTGATCAGAATACAGGGAACAGAGATGCATTGTTCTCAGAATACAGGGATCAGAGATGTATTGTTCTCAGAATACAGGGATCAGAGATGCATTGTTCTCAGAATACAGGGATCAGAGATGTATTGTTCTCAGAATACAGGGATCAGAGATGTATTGTTCTCAGAATACAGGGATCAGAGATGTACTGTGATCAGAATACAGGGATCAGAGATGTATTGTTCTCAGAATACAGGGATCAGAGATGTATTGTTCTCAGAATACAGGGATCAGAGATGTATTGTTCTCAGAATACAGGGATCAGAGATGTATTGTTCTCAGAATACAGGGATCAGAGATGTATTGTTCTCAGAATACAGGGATCAGAGATGTATTGTTCTCAGAATACAGGGAACAGAGATGCATTGTTCTCAGAATACAGGGATCAGAGATGTACTGTGATCAGAATACAGGGATCAGAGATGTATTGTGATCAGAATACAGGGATCAGAGATGTATAGTGATCAGAATACAGGGATCAGAGATGTACTGTGATCAGAATACAGGGATCAGAGATGTATTGTGATCAGAATACAGGGAACAGAGATGTATTGTGATCAGAATACAGGGATCAGAGATGTACTGTGATCAGAATACAGGGATCAGAGATGTATTGTGATCAGAATACAGGGAACAGAGATGCATTGTTCTCAGAATACAGGGATCAGAGATGTATTGTTCTCAGAATACAGGGATCAGAGATGTATTGTGATCAGAATACAGGGATCAGAGATGCATTGTTCTCAGAATACAGGGATCAGAGATGTATTGTTCTCAGAATACAGGGATCAGAGATGTACTGTGATCAGAATACAGGGATCAGAGATGTATTGTGATCAGAATACAGGGATCAGAGATGTATTGTGATCAGAATACAGGGATCAGAGATGTACTGTGATCAGAATACAGGGATCAGAGATGTATTGTGATCAGAATACAGGGATCAGAGATGTACTGTGATCAGAATACAGGGATCAGAGATGTATTGTGATCAGAATACAGGGATCAGAGATGTATTGTGATCAGAATACAGGGATCAGAGAAGCATTGTGCTCAGAATACAGTGGAACCTTGGTTTATGAGCAACGCGGTTAACAAGCGTTTTGAAAGACCAGCAACTTTTTTTTTTTTTAATCCTGACTCAGGATTCAAGCCAATGTGGTGTGCAGTACCAGTAGAGGTGCTGGGGATTTCCTGGTATTGCGGCTCCATCGATGTGACTGGCCGGAGCCGCGATTACGTCACTCCAGTGCATGTGCGCTGGTGCCGCCACTAACAGCGCGCTGAGTGCGCCTGCGCCCGATGTATACGGCGCATGCGGCGTAGACATTGTTGCAGCTAGTTCTGCAAATATCTCCTAAACCTTTCAGGTTTGGGAGATATTTCTTGCACCTACAGGTAAGCCTTAGTCTAGGCTTACCTGTAGGTTAAAGTGGTTGTAATAGGTTTACAAACACTTTAAAGGCTCAAGGTTTTTTTTACCTTCATGCACTCTATGCATGAAGGTAAAAACCTTCTCTATGCAGCAGTCCCACCAGCCCCCCTAATACTTACCTGAGCATCATCTCAATCCACCGATGTGCACAAGAGCCTCAGCTTTTCAGGGACTCCTCATTGGTTCCCGCTGCTGTCAGTCACAGACAATATATAGAAAGGTACAGCGTTAAATACAAATGGTGTTAAACCATATAGGAATGATTAATATTTAGACATTCAAAATATATGCAAACTACACTTGAATGTGCATAAACATATATACATGTGAAGTGCAAAGTTGTCAACATTGAAAGTCCACACTGAGAAGAGTGGCTAAAGGGGTTGTAAAGTTTTTTATTTTCTAAATAGGTTGATTGTTTTGGACTATATTTCAATGTTTTTAAAGGGGTTGTAAAGGTTTGTTTTTTATTTTCTAAATAGGTTCCTTTAAGCTAGTGCATTGTTGGTTTACTTACCTTTTCCTTTGATTTCCCTTCTAATTGTTTTTTTTTCTTTGTCTGAATTCCTCACTTCCTGTTCCTCCTCAGTAAGCTGTTCTGGCTGACTAAACACCGCTCGGATGATGGTGTGAAGTTTACTGAGGAGAAACAGGAAGTGAGAAATTCAGACAAAGAAAAATAAACATTTAGAAGGGAAATCGAAGGAAAAGGTAAGTGAACCAACAATGCACTAGCTTAAAGGAACCTATTTAGAAAATAAAAAACAAACCTTTACAACCCCTTTAAAAACATTGAAATATAGTCCAAAACAATAAGTGAAAAAAGTTTGTGACAAAAAATATTATTGAAGTGTTGATTCCGATGAATAGATATCAACCTCCAGATATAAACATAATGCTGCATGAAAAATGATAAGGGAAACCACCGCCGATAAAACCGAGTCTTACCGCAACATATGGACTCAATAAGGCATATGCCAAATGAGTCATCAGAGCTTTGTGGTGACAATGCTCCAATGATTGGAAACGTCAGCGTTTGAAGATGTTTAGACACTGGAAGTTAGTAATCCCACGTTCCTCCAGGGGATACAGATCTCAAGAGCAGAGCTTCAGAAATAAAGTCCGTTCACAGATGTATGGCCATAAATGAAATAAAAATCCCACATAGTGTGAATCCACTTAACAGGAAATCTATTAAAATTGTAAATGGAAACACTCACATTTGAGTAGAACCACAAGCGTTTATATAACTGGACTAATAATAAGATAATGAAAACAGTAGGGTCGACCCAACGCGTTTCATCTAAGAAATCATCTTTAGTTACAGACAATGAGCCAATGAATGAGAGAGAGAGAAAGTGGGTCTGAGCCACAGATCTGTTGTCTTATTGGGAATCAGCCTGCTTGGGTGCCCCCATTGCAAGCTGCTTGCTCTGGGGGGGGCACTCAGCAAGGGGGCGGGGCCAGGAGCATCAGCCAGGGACCCAAGACGAAGAGGATCGGGGGTTGGTCTGTGCAAAACCACTGCACAAAGCAGGTGAGTATATGACATGTTTTCTTTTTTTTTTCTTCTTTAAAGAAAGCCTTTAATATTATTTTAAGGTTCTAGTGCCATCAGTCTACTACTCTAAGCATCCAGGGTTTAATATCTTCAATGACAAGAGAAAATAAAACTGACCAACATTTTAACCGTTTCTTTCTCTATAGAAAACAAAAGGAAAATATTTAGGCTACAGACATACTCTAAAGCCTCGTACACACAATCGGATTTTTGGCAGGGGATTGTGTGATGACAGACTGTTTGCCTAAAATCTGACCGTTAGTACGCTCCATCAGACAATTGTTGTACAAATGTTGGATGGCAGGCTAGTAAATTCTCTGCGGACAACGGTCTGTTGTGGGATTTTCGTATTGTGTCCATCACACAAAAGTCCAAAGTACAAACACGCATGCTCGGAATCAATACTCACCAAACACGACATTAGCAGAAGGTGCCCAAAGGGTGGCGCTCAAGAGCTGAAATTCCATGTAGTACGTCGCTACGTTCGTATTTGTTGGCTGACAATTGTGTGCTGTTGGTATGCAAGACAAGTTCCTGGCACACGCCCCTCAGACAAAAGTCTGATGCTTTGTTGGCCAACAATCGGATCGCATATACGAGGCTTTAGACAGTCCTTAGATGCTGGGAATTTCTTTCCTGCAGCCACTGGTTGCAGAAAAGAAATCTGAACGATTCCCCCATCAACGCAGACAGTGCTGACAGGGGAATCAGCAATTATATTCTTGAGGCGGGGGCGGGCATGGGAAGCTGCCCCCCCCCCCCCAGGAGAAGACAGTGATTATAGCTAGTGGCTATAACAGCCGCTAGTGATAATCGCAAGAGAATCTGACAGGCTGGGTGTACCTAAGTTGATATTGATCGACCAACTTGGTACATTCAGCCTGCCCACCCGCTGAGCCGAGATTCGAACCAAGGATGGCCCGATTTAATTTACCAAAATTGGAAATACTGGTTAAGGCCGCGTACACACGGGCGGATTGTCTGCCCAACTAAGTTCGTCAGACAATCCGACAGACAGTCCGTTCAACTTTTGAATGAACGGACTTGACCACACACGATGAACAGACAGTCCGCTGAAAGCTTGCGCGATGACGTGTACAGCACGTACGACGGGACTAGAAATACGACGTCCAATACACTGCAATGCAACCTTCGGCGTGTAAATCCTTTCTGAGCATGCGCCATACTTAGTCCGTCCAACTTGCCTACACACGAGCGGACTGTCCGCTGAAACCAAGTTTGGACGGACAAAATTACGGAAATTCCGAAAGACTTAGGCCGCGTACACACGGGCGGACTGTCCGCCCAACTATGTTCGTCAAACAGTTTGACAAACAGTCCGTTCAAAATTAGCATGAACGGACTTGACCACACACGACGAACGAACAGTCCGCTGAAAACTTGCGCGATGACGTGAACGGCACGTACGACGGGACGAGAAATTCGACGTCCAATACACTGCAATGCAACCTTCGCCGTGTAAATTCTTTCTGAGCATGCGCGAGACTTAGTTTGTCGAACAAGCCTACACACGAGCGGACTGTCCGCTCAAACCAAGTTTCAGCGGACAGTCTTACGGAAATTCCGAAAAACTTTGTTCGTCAGACTGTCCGCTGAAACTGTCCGCTGAAGCCCACACACGAGCGGACTGTCCGCTGAAACACTGTTCAGCGGACAAAGTTGGGCGAACAGTCCGCCCGTGTGTACGCGGCCTTAGTCCGTCAGACTGTCCGCTGAAAAAGTCCGCTGAAGCCCACACACGAGCGGATTGTCCGCTGAAACGCGGTTCAGCGGACTAAGTTGGGCAGACAATCCGCCCGTGTGTACGCGGCCTTAGAGTGATCTTTTAATATTGGTTGGCCTTTTTCATATTGCCCATGCTGCTATCCCATCCAAAAACAGCACACGCGGTATACTATTAGAACTCTTTTGTAACTAGAATAAAGTTTTCCAATAGTTTGTTTCTAAAACAGTAATTTTTGTTCTATGAAAGACAGTAAGGGCCTTAATATTTTTTCTTGTTTTGTTCCCATAAGCCCTTAAATACAGATTTAAACCCAAGAGCATGTACATTTTTTGGAACCTTTTCGGCATTAGATAACTATTCCCCATTCACTCTTTTTACATTTTCATGACCATTTTTGAACTATGACAAGTTATTATGCCGATTCGTTTTCCACTGAGGCAGTGCTGGTGCTATGTTTCGGTGACCCCCCCCTCCCCCGACAACCGGCAAACCTTCTCTCATTGTTAGCTGCCAAGGTTGGTGGAGCATGGCAAGCAAACCACAGGGACATAGCAGGTGTAGGAATCTATAGTAAACACTTGTCATAGGTGAAAAAGTCGAACAAGGAAAAAAGTGAACTGATTAAACAATGAAAACCTTTCAAGCGTTGGAGATAACCTGAAAACGTTTCGATTGGAGATGTTGAGTTTTTTTGAGGAGTTTTTCGCTTTGACGTCTGAAAATTGCAAAAAAAATACATCAGTAAAAGAGAAAAATAAGGTCATCTAAATGAGATTTTGGAACATGGTTTGCCTGTCCAGCGTGTATTGTGCTAACAATGTACAGCACATAATTTGACCTAATCTATAATATGCATTAGCAGAGGTCACCTTCTGGTAAAACCGCATGTCAAAATGCATACTAGATAGGCAGCTGAAGTTATATGTTAATCGTAACCTTTCCACTAGAAGTGCTCCTCTGTTTGTCTTCTCAGCTCCTTTGTTAGTTAATGAGGCTGCCTAGTATTGAAATAAATAATAGAGGCCGTTGGGGGTGGGCACAAGTTGCATTTTACTGGAAAATCTGAGAGTAGGAGGTCTCTCAAGACCTCCTACTCTCAAGCTCTCTCATCTCCTCCTCCCATGCTCGTCACCAGGATTTCTCCAGAGCCTCTCCCATCCTCTGGAACTCACTACTACCCCCTGTCCGGCTATCCCCTACTCTTGCTACCTTCAGGCGATCCCTGAAAACTCATCTCTACAGGAAAGCCTATCACATCTCCAACTAATCTTCTACCACTTCCATCAGCTCATTCCCCCACAGTTACAACATTTTGTACCACCTGCCCCACCCCATTATGCCGTGTACACCCGAGCGGAATTTTCGACAGAAAAAGTCAGACGGGAGCTTTTCATCATATATTCCGACTGTGTGTATGCCCCATCGGACTTTTTAAAACGAAAATTCTGACCGACCTAGAAATAGAACATGTTCTAAATTTTTCTGATGGAACCAATTCCTATCGGAAAAACCGCTCTTCTGTATGCTGTTCCGACATACCAAAAATTACGCAAGCTCTAAAGAAAATACAAGACGGAAGCTATTGGCTACTGGCTATTGAACTTCCTTTTTCTAGTCCCGCCATATGTGTTGTAGGTCACCATGTTCTTGACGGTCGGAATTTGGTGTGATCGTGTGTACGCAAGACAGTTTCAGCGGAATTCCGTCGGAAAAACCTTCAGAGTTTATACCAGCGGGAAACCGGTGCTGTATACAGGGCATTAGATTGTAAGCTCTCCTGAGCAGGGCCCTATTAGTCCTCTTGTATTTTATTGTATTATAACTGTATTGTCTCCCTTTTAAATTGTAAAGCACTGCGTAAACTGTTGGCGCTGTATAAATCCTGTATAATAATAATAATTTGTATCTATTTTGGGGCAGATTTTCTTAAAGGGATAACTGGAATTAAATATATGATTGCAGCAGGTCATGGCCATGGGACTCCAGTAAGTTTGCATCAGGGGTGGGGGAGGGATACTTTTTGGGTTGTGGTACCATTATCCGTTAAACTGAATTTTCAGGTAGCTATAGAAGGTTCTGTTTCTTTTTTTTGTTTTTTTTTTGTTCAGCCAACAGATTCCTCCATCTACAAACAAGGTGGATGGAGGAATTCCTTCCTCCTCCATCTACAAACAAGGTGGATGGAGGAATTCCTTCCTCCTCCATCTACAAACAAGGTGGATGGAGGAATTCCTTCCTCCTCCATCTACAAACAAGGTGGATGGAGGAATTCCTTCCTCCTCCATCTACAAACAAGGTGGATGGAGGAATGCCTTCCTCCTCCATCTACAAACAAGGTGGATGGAGGAATTCCTTCCTCCTAGGCATTGTATTCTAACAACTGGGCCCAAGCCTGTCAGAATACATCAATCAGCAGCTGCAGCCATCGAACAACAAACGTTTTCCAACCTGTGTGTTTGACAGAAATCAATCTAATGCCCCGTGCACACGATCAGATTTTCCGACAACAAATGTTGGATGTGAGCTTGTTGGCGGAAAGTCCAACCGTGTGTGTATTCTCCATCCAACATTTGTTGTCGGACTTTCCGGCAACAAATGTTGGCTAGAAGGTTCTCGAATTTTCCACCAACATTTTTTTGTTGTCGGACTTTCCGATCGTGTGTACACAAGTCCATCGCACAAAAGTCCATGCATGCTCGGAATCAATGCTCACCAAACACAACATTAGCAGAAGGAGCCCAAAGGGTGGCGCATGACTATTGAACTTACTTTTTATCTGCTCGCCGTACATCTTTTATGTCACTATGTTCGTAATTGTTGGCCAACATTTTGACCGTGTGTATGCAAGACAAGTTGGAGCCAACAATCTTCGTACAAAATTCTACTGTTTTGTTGTCGGAAAGTCCGATCGTGTGTACGGGGCATAACAGTCATACAGGAACTGCCACACACTTATCATATATTGTCCAGTCACTTCAGAGCCAGCTGACTTTTTATTGGTCTATGGCCTACTTTATGGAACAAAGGGTGTGTGTATCAGATCTCTGCAGAAAGACCACTGCCTCCACACAGAGAGCAAGGGTACTTATCTATGCTGCATTAAACAGTGGATTTAATACTGTTGGTGCTTTGTAAAGAAGGCTTTGCAAAGCTTTTTGTTTTAACGCTTCTGGAATGTACAAAAGAGGGACTCTAGGCGAATATAATATTGGGCATTAACTAAGTACTAATAACAAACCTCTATTGATGTCTCCCATTTGTCCTACAGAAAGCCTTACATTATTCTTTTTAAAAAAAGGCGTTTTCTGAATGAAGCTGCAGCGCAAGCATCTTAGTTGATGTGCTTTAGTTGTAACTCTTATTTTCAGCAGCAGAACTTCAGTGCTGTTGGGGGTGGGGAGTAGGCAATCTAATGCCACCTACACACGACCGGTTTTTCCGTCAGAATAAACTCTGACGGTCTTTCTGGCGAAGTTCCGATGGAGTTCCGCTGAAACTGACTTGCCTACACACGATTACACCAAAGTCCGTTCCATTAGAACGCGGTGACGTACAACACGTACAACGGGACTAGAAAAAGAAAGTTCAATATCCAGTAGCCAATAGCTGCCCTTGCGTCGTTTTTGATCCGTTGGAATAGCATACAGACAAGCGTTTTTTATGATAGGAATTTACTCCGTTGGAAAGATTTAAAACACAATCGTAATATCCGATGAAATGATTCCGTCTGAGCTTTTCTGACGGAAAGTCTGATCGTGTGTACGCAGCATTATGCCGCGTACACACGGGCAGACTGTATGGCGTACTTAGTCCGTCGAAACACATTTCAGAGGACAGTCCGCTCGTGTGTGGGCTTCAGCTGACTTTTTCAGCGTGCAGTCCGGAGTACTAAGAATTTCGGATTTTTCGAAATTCTGTCCGTCGTACTTTGGTTTCAGCGGACAATCCGCTCGTCAGTAGGCTAGTTCGACGGACTAAGAATGGCGCATGCCCAGAAAGGATTTACACGGCGGAAGGGTGCTTTGCTGTGTATTGGACTTCCTTTTTCTAGTCCCGTCGTACGTGCTGTACACGTCATCGCGCAAGCTTTCGACGGACTGTTTGTGCATCCGTGTGTGGTCAAGTCCGTTCAGTCGAAAGTACGACGGACTGTCCGTCGGATTATATGACGAACTAAGTACGCCATACAGTCCGCTCGTGTGTACGCGGCATTAGAGCTTTCAGGAATGAGGCAGTAGCCAGATACATTATTAGTCCCTTGCTAATGCCCCAACATTGTTTTTAGCCCAGAGTATTGCTTTAAAATGAAATGATCAAAGACAGGCAACTGGCATTTTCAGGAGGAAGCCAGCAGTGAAACCCCCCCATACTTCTCTCAAGACGGGTTTTCGTTAGGAAGCACTGTGTGCATCAACAGAGACACACAGCCCTTCTCCGACTAAACAGACTGAGTGGCGTCAGCACTGTCCTCTGTTTCTGCTTTCCTACGAAGTTTAGGGAATCGGTATGGAGAGAGCCACAGCCAGCAGCATTGAAAGTTGTAAACTGCAAGCGTTAGGGTAAGAATTTTAACAAATAGCTTACTGGGGCATGTTTATTTTATTGTGCTCAATGTGTTAAGCTAAAAAACACTGGTTGTTTAATACTACTATAAGGTTGGATGTGACGTTTAGTAAGTTTAATATAGCACTTTCAGCAATTAAATGGTATATTTGTATATCAAGGTCCATGCAGCACATAAAAAAGTGGGACAGTGGAGAAGGAAGGAAGGGCAGAGGGTTTTGCTTACAAATGAGAAGCAGAGGCTATGGGGTAAAAGAGACACCAAAAAAGACCACAGTCAAAAAATCAGACGGACTTAGAACATGTTTCAAATCTTTCTGACGGACTCGAGTCCGGTCGAAAAATCCATTCGTCTGTATGCTAGTCCGATGGATGAAAACTGATGCTAGGCCAGCTATTGGCTACTGGCTATGAATTTCCTTATTCTAGTCCGGTCATACGTCATCACATTCGAATCCGTCTGACTTTGGTGTGATTGTGTGTGGCCAAGTCCGTTAGTTCGGAAAGTCAGTCGGAACGCCATTGAAAAGTCTGTCGGGAAGACCGTCGGACCTAGTCTGCTGGAAAGTCCGGTCATGTGTACACGGCATAAGTGGTCCTCTCTGCCACATTCAGTGTGGAAAGAACCTTTGTTGTGTATGTAAGTGGTCCTCAGCTGTTTTTTTTTTTTTCAGCGAGTATCCTAAGAGCAGGCATAAGGCAAGGGATATCATACAATGTTCTGAAAGGAGCAGAGTCAGGCCCATACATCATGAGGTGGTGCAGGTCCTATATTCTAGGGAGAGAAAAAAAAGGAGGGGTGTAGGAGAAGAAGGGAGTCAAGGAACTATAAGTGGGGGGTGGGTATGGTAGGTCGAGGTACCTGGTGTGGTAGCCTGCTGGGCAGATCTCCAGTGCCTTGGTTAAACAGAAAGTGAGAATGGGCGATCGATCTTCAAGTCCACAGGACCAAAGGACCCTTATGTCTGGGGGAGGGGACTGTCAATGAGCTACATCAGTAGGGAATTTTGCAGAGAAGGTATAATCAAACCAATAGAACCACGTTATACAGAATTGTTCTTCGTTGTGATTAGAAGAGGCCAGAATGTATCCCAGTGTTCAGATCTCCTGAAATGTGTGTAGCCAAACCCCCATAGGTTGTAGTAGGTCCTCAGTTTTTATTCAAAGACTTCTGTCTGTTATTCATGTAGATTTATCCCATCCAGAGATACAATCCCTCCAGGGTTTTCTGGGTCTGATGTTAATTCTACTCCTAGTATGACATGCTAGGAAAAGCTCCAGAAGAAGCATCCCAAGGATCTCCTGTGAAGTGTCTCCTCATCATCTCACCTGGGTTCTTTTTATTCTCAGGAACAAAGGCTGCTTCCCGATCACCAAATACCTGCCTCTGTCACCGAGAGTAAACTCAGCAGTGATACCTTATCTCCTTATTATTTCATCTTGCCTTTTCTATTATATTCTATAACTCCTAGCTGGTTAAATACAAGTCATAATTCCTGCTAGAAATTATAAATCTACAGCCACCGACCCAGACCATTGATAACATCCACACTTCCCCTTGATTTGTAAATATAGTTTCATAGTTAGTAAGGTTGAATAAAGACACCAGTCC
Source organism: Lithobates pipiens (assembly GCF_037356315.1). Taxonomy (NCBI): domain Eukaryota; kingdom Metazoa; phylum Chordata; class Amphibia; order Anura; family Ranidae; genus Lithobates; species Lithobates pipiens. The sequence goes on from NW_027507789.1 coordinate 200,421,022, forward strand.
ATCCAAGTCAACCTGAGTGAGTGTCCACAATTGTCCCTATCCCTGTACATTGCACTCTCACATCGATCCCTACCCTCAAGGAGCCCACAATCCAAGGTCCCCATTCATATACTAAGGCCAATTTTTTGGACAGAAGCCAATTAACCTACCAGCATGTCTTTGGATTGTGGGAGGAAACCAGAGTACCCGGAGGAAACCCACGTAGGCACAGGGAGAACATGCAAACTCCAGGCAGGTAGTGTCGTGGTTGGGATTCAAACCAGCGACCCTTCTTATGCCGCGTACACACGGTCGGAGAATCCGTCGGAATGCGTATTATCGGACCGTGTCGTCACATAATCCGACTGTGTGTGGTATGCATCGGACTGATTCCGTCCGAATCTCCGGCCGACCCAATTTTCCAACATGTTGGGAATATTTCCCGACCAACTGGGTCGGTCGGACATAATCCGATCATGTGTAGAGAATTTTGATCGGACCAAGTGCCACGCATGCTCAGATCAAATTCCTACATCAAAGCTATTGGCTACTAGCCTGAACGTAGTCCCATCGTAACGAAATTACGTCATCACGTTCTGAAAGATCAGATTTTTCGCCAACTTGGCCCGACCGTGTGTATGCAACAGTTTCGGACACAATCCGTCAGACTAAATCTGACGGACAAAATCCGACGGATTTGGTTGGCAGAATCTCCGACCGTGTGTACAGGGGCTTACTGCTAGGTGAGAGTGCTAACCACTACACCACTGTGCCACTGTGCCACCACAAATATGATCCTTCCATAACAGGAACGAAGATAAGTCAGTATTCCCTTTACTTATAATTATGTCTATGGTATTGGACACACATTGCTGTGTTGGGGAACTGCTTAGCAGACATGGCCTTTGTGAAATTTGTAGACAATCACGAAGGATTTTCCATTGAGGTGCGGCTTTTAGCCAGCTCGCGTTTTCTCTGTGAGCGTGATGCATCACTTCAATAGGAAATGTTTATGTATAAATGCAGCATATTACGATGCTGGGGACGCCATGTACTTCACAGCTCTAATTACTGGCTCTCTCCAGCTCTAATTAGACTCACCTGTTCTCTTATTTGGTGCTTTCTTGAGGTTGCGCTCAGCTCATCATGAGAGGTAAAAAGCTGCAGCTTACTCTGCAGACATACAAATTTCAGATGCGCGCCAAACTTGTCCTCGCCTAACCTTGCCATTGTAGAAGCGGAATCTGGTGATTGTCAACAAGGGTGAAAGGTTAACTGCGGGAAAGGCACATTAAAAAGGGCTTTGTGTATGAAAGCCTTCCAATCTGGGCTTTCACTCCATACAGCTCCTACAGAGAGGCAAGCGCTTGATTGAAGCATCATATGACACGCCATATTTGCCAGCGCCATGGGCTGCCATAGTGTAACTAGACTGCTGAGCAGGGTTGCCAACCTCCAGTAAATTTACTGACAGTTCGGAAAAATCTGTTATTTTTTTACAACTGCCAGTAATATCAGGGGCTGATCATTTCATGCTGTGTTGACTTTTTAAGTGTAAATCAACCAAATTACATTGTTAGCCCTTGTACACACGGTCGGACATTCCGACAGAAAATGTCAGATCGGACCGTGTTGTCAGATAATCCAACTGTGTGTGGGCTCCATCGGACTGTTTCCGTCGGAGTATCCGACAGACAAAGTTTTAGAGCTGGGCTATAAAACTTTCCGACAACATGATCTGATCGGACTTTGTCCGATTGTGTGTAGAGAATTCCGATCGGACAAAGTGCCACGCATGCTCAGATCAAATTCCTAGACCAAAGCTATTGGCTACTAGCCTGAACGTAGTCCCGTCGTAACAAAATAACGGTGTCACGTTACGTACGATCGGATTTTCCGACAACTTTGTCCGACCGTGTGTATGCAACACAAGTTTCAGACAAAATCCGTCTGACAAAGTCCGCCGGATTTTGTTGTCGGAATGTCCGACCGTGTGTACAAGGGCTTATAGGTATTGCCAGTGTTTCCATATCATGTTTATACTGTTCAAATATTCACTGTGTTAGTTTTCAATAGGAGTTCTGTAATTTCTCAGGTTACCAGTAAAAAATGTGCTCCGCCAGTAAATTTTCCATGTTTTGTCAGTAAAAAATTCTGCGGGAGGTTGGCAACCCTGCTGCTGAGCACAAACCAAATGTTAGGAGATGTTTTATTAACTGCTTGCCGACCAGCCGCCTTCATTATACCGCACCGGGTCGGCACGTTCCTGTGAGCCGTCGTAGCTATACACTGGCTCCTTTAAAGTGGAGGGCCACCCTAAATTAAAAAATAGAATTAATATTCTTAACATTTAAAAAAAAAAAAAACATTTGACATTTTTTTTTTCACTTACCAGAAACCCCTGTTGCTTGGCAGTCTTCCTAATCTGCCTCTTCCTAATCGGCCTCTTCCTATTCCGCAGCACTTTCTCCTCTACGGCGATCGGCCCCGTTACCTTCTGGGACATGTGTGTGTCCCAGAAAACAACGGGGCCATTCACAAAGCGCCACGCGACTCACGCATGCGCAGTAGGAAACGGACAACTGCCTGTATCCCTTCATTAAGATGGCGGCGCCCGCAGCTGATCCGATGGACGGATCGGCCTGGGCAGGGGCCATCATTGTGGGCTCTCTGGACAGGTAAGTGTCCTTATTAAAAGTCAGCAGCTACAGTGTTTGTAGCTGCTGACTTATTTTTTTTTTTTTAAATGCGGCTGGAACATTCCTTTAAGCGGGATAGCAGGCGCTCGCACCGCTGCTGCACTGCACGGGTGCAAATGCTCGTGGACGATGGTCGCGATAGCACGAGAGGCAGAACAGGAACATGTCTGTGTAAACATACAAATCCATGTTCTGTTCTGTGAGGAGAGACAGATCTGGAGTTCCTAATAGCTAGGAACCACGATCTGTCATCTCCTATAGTCATTCCCCTCCCCCTACATTGCCCCCTAGTGTTAACCCCTTCCCTGCCAGTGACATTTATACAGTAATCAGTGCATTTTTATAGCACTGTTCACTGTATAATTGTCAATCGTCCCAAAAATGTGTCAAAAGTGTCCAATGTGTCCGCCATAATGTCACTGTCACAATAAAAATCGCCGCCATTACTAGTTAAAAAACTCCAACCTAATCTCTTTGGCACATTAACTCTAAACTGTCTGTTTCCCCTTCCACCCTGGCATGCCGCCCCTACGCTTTATTCGTTCTTCCTAGCTCCGGACCTTCCTTTTCTGCAGAAAGTGTACATGCTCTAGTTTCTACGTACAGGAAGATGGGAATGAATGCTACATACATGGGCCAGTAAGTGAACTCATTGGGGGAGATTTACTAAAACTGGCGCACACAGAAACTGATGCAGCTATGCTTAGTAACCAGTCAGCTTCTAATTTCAGCTTGGTCAAGCTTTGCCAATTACACCCCATTCACACTTGTGCAACTTGCCATGCAACTCCAAAGTCGCATGACAAGTCGTTCCACGTGTTTTCCATTGATAACCATTCATATATGTGCGACTCAAAGTTGCAGCGACTTCAAAGTAGTTCATGCACTACTTTGGTCCGACTTTCATGCAACTTGAGGGCCATAGACTTCAATGTTAACCCTCAGGAGTTGCATGAAAGTCATGCCTGAATATTTTACATGCAAGTGCATCAGTGGGTCAGGTTTTGCAGAGGGACAAAAAGTCGCACCAAACTTGCACGGTGTGTACAAGTGCGAATGGATTTTAAAACGTGGAAGTTGACTGATTACTATTCGCAGCTGCACCAGATTTAGTAAATCTCTCTACTAATGTCCTCCAAAAAATGTTTACCGCTGTGATAAAGTCAGAAAGATCGTATAGTTGACCAGTCAGCTCTGTTTTGTATTATTTCCATCACTTGCATCAAGATTTATCCAGGCTTTCACAATGCACTTGAATTATAGTCTCTTATCTGTCATTCTGCACTTTTGCAACCTTCCAGCATTCAGAAAAATCCAGCAGTGGCTGGTTAAGGGTAATATTTGTTTTGAGGAATATGAGGTATGTGCTTATAACCATAGGGTTGCTGTTTTATTGCAATCAATATTGGGAGGGGGGGGGGTCGCAGTATTTTACAATTATGGTTAGAGCTGCCCCTGGACTAGATTGTTGTCCCCTTACCATGCTTCCCATTATGGCTACTTATGTGATCCTATGCCACCTCATCTACATTCTCTTTTCTTGCTGCTTAAATTGGTGGGCAGGAAACAGATACTGTAGGGCAGCATCAGCACCTAGAGGTCTTCTGATTATCGGTGTAGAGCTTCAGTGCAGAAAAGAAGAGTACTCCGGTATGGGCTCCAGCTGCCATTTTTGGAAAGCCTGTGTTTCCAGGCATACAGAAGTCCCTGATTAAAGGCAAGGGAATCTGGCAGGTGTGCATGATGCCAGTACCAGAACATAACATATCGAATTGCATCTGATAAAGCAAAGTTTTATTCAAGAGATGTGTAGAGGTACCCCCGTAGGGGCTGCTGAGTTGTTTGTAGCAATTTGCCAATCACCCTGCTCCCGACCTCCCATACCCAAGTATAAAACACCATGCCATCAACAGTTACGTTTCCTTGCTCTTTTGGGCCGATCTGAATTCTTCATTAGGTAGATATGAGATGTTCCATCAGATCCCACTTCATGAGGATATCATCCATGGCCATAGCCTTTGTTGCTGGACTTTCCCTACACAGATTCCTTATGAATCTATATCTTCATGTGCTAATTGGACTATCCAAATGTAAATGTCTCTGTACAGTGCTCCCAAGTTGAGCAAAGGAGATTACTCTGATTAATTCCTCTGCTTGACTGATATATTTCCTTTGGAGTATTAATTATAGAGTCAAAAGACCACACCGCCTATTTCCATGACCCGAATACTAACAACCCCTCAGTCTTTGGAAGGTTACTGTTCGTTATTGCTTACACCAGGGGTCTCAAACTGATGGCCCTCCAGCTGTTGCGAAACTACAAGTCCCATGAGGCATTGCAAGGCTGACCGTTACAAGCATCACACCCACAGGCAGAGGCATTATGGGACTTGTAGTTTCTCAACAGCTGGAGGGCCAGCAGTTTGAGACCCCTGGCTTACACTGTGCTCGGTAGCCTCATAGCATGTCACTTCACTCGCTCCTGCACTTGCTTCTTTAAGTTGCACTGACCTGTTCTTCACAATCAACACTCTCTGTTTCCCGGTCACAGAAAGTCGATCCACCGGTCTACTTTCTCCGTTTAGCTCCTACTTGCTCCTCTGCACACACAGCACATCCCTGCATGGGGATGTCCGGCCCGATCTCCATCTTTACATTTTAGCAATCTCCTTCACCAAAGTCCCAGGCCCTAAGCCTCCTGGAACTCCAGGCCTCGGCCTACTCAGGAGCTCTCCAACTCCTCTTGACTCGCCCCCACTATCCTCCAGGAGCATGTGACCCCTCTTTTATGAGAGATCTCCCCTTGACCATACAAATTAACTACTGATCAAGACCCTCACATGAGTTTCCTGCCACTCAGGTCTCAGCCCATCCTCTCTTTTCCAGAACAATCCACTGTCACTGACGGAGGAGGCATCTCTGAGCCCAAGTGTAGGTGGTCACAACCCCCCCCCCCCCCCCCACCGCCATCCTGACACTCCCACTTTCGGTTCAAAACAACCAGGCCTGGAAAATAACCACAGGCCTGGCTAAATTTGCCTTCAACTAAATCCTGAACTACCAAAATACCTCTATAACACCTACCCAAAAGTAGAGGGCGCTACAGATGTATATAACCAAAAACAGTCACAAAGCATCAACTAATGACTATTCCCAATATAAATTAAAAACAATTAAAACTAAACATCTATGTCTTATTGGTTTTGAAGTTTTAGCTATTTTCTGCCTCAAAGTTGTTTTCCATATTTCACCTGCTTTTGCAATTCTTCATGCCTTTTCAGCCCTAAGCAAAGCCTCGCCTAATGGGAAATGCAGCCATGTGTGGTCCCTCCAGCCTTGGGCCCAGTAGTGGTTGCTAGCCATGCTACCTCTGTATTGTTAAGCCTGTGCTGTGCTGTTTAATAATCCTCAAAAAGCAAATGACAGGAGGGTTATGAATGTAAAAGAAATTCAGCTTTAGTTTGTACAGAATGGAATGAAGGACAGCTGATTAATAAAGGGTAGTTGGGGTTATGTGAGCCCCCTTGCCTTCATGGACCTAGGACAGCCTCTGAACCCTTTGTAGCAATGCCTCTGGAAAAGGTGAATCTGTACATTGCCCATGCTAGGAAACAGTGGCATACTGCACTACAAACATCATATTTACCTTCAACTATGTAGTGCAAGGGCCTGCCTGATCACACACCAATTGAAAGTGTTTAGGTTCGACCTCATGTTATACGGGTTTGGTAAATTTCAAGGAAAATTGTACAAGAAAATTGTATAATGTATGTCCAAGCTAAGTATGTAAACCAGCTCACATAGTGCTAAAGTCTGTTGATTGGCTGCTATGGCAGAATTGTGGGAGTGACCAAGTGTGCCTCCTGGTTATTTGTGCAAGCTTTAAACTCCCTCACGTTACGATGCAAGCTTTGAATGCCCCATGTTGGGTTGCAAGCTTTGAATGTCACAGGTTACGATGCAAGCTTTGAATGCCCCATGTTGTGTTGAAAGCTTTGAATGCCCCATGATAGGTGGCAAGCTTTAAATGCCCCATGTTAGGTTGCAACCCTTGAATGTCACATGTTACGATGCAAGCTTTGAATGCCACATGTTGTGTTGAAAGCTTTGAATGCCCCATCTTAGGTTGCAAGCTTTGAACGTCACAGGTTACAATGCAAGTTTTGAATGTCCCATGTTACGAAGGAAGCCTTGAATGCCCCATGTTAGGTTGCAATCTTTGAATGTCACAGGTTACGATACAAGTTTTGAATGCCCCATGTTACGATGAAAACTTTGAATGTGCCATGTTAAGATGCAGTTTTGAATGCCCCATGTTACGATGCAAGCTTTGAATGCCCCATGTTACGATGCAAGCTTTGAATGCCCCATGTTACGATGCAAGCTTTGAATGCCCCATGTTACGATGCAAGCTTTGAATGCCCCATGTTACGATGCAAGCTTTGAATGCCCCATGTTACGATGCAAGCTTTGAATGCCCCATGTTACGATGCAAGCTTTGAATGCCCCATGTTACGATGCAAGCTTTGAATGCCCCATGTTACGATGCAAGCTTTGAATGCCCTATGTTACGATACAAGCTTTGAGTGCCCTATGTTAAGATACAAGCTTTGAATGCCCTATGTTACGATGCAAGCTTTAAGTACCCCATGTTACAATGCAAATTTTGAATGCCCTAAGTTACGATCCAAGCTTTGAAGACCCCATGTTACAGTGCCAGAGTCTACTGTTAGATTTCCAGACCTGGGGCCATGGGAAATGGCAGGCTTGCCAATGTTCTCCCCTTGCAGGAAGTGAAATAGGGGGTGCTTTGGGCGGCTCCAGGGGTATGAATGTTGGATATGTGCTGACAGCTCATATGCTGTCATTTTTCGAGTCTTGCTTTTAGTTTGGTATGTTTTCTCCCATAGCTTTTCTTTGCAGGAAGAAAGAAATATGGATCTTGCTACAAGTAATTAGATAAACCATCAATCCATTTATTCACAGATAAATTGCGTCTATATAGGGATAATTGGCCTATTTTTAATGCGGGATTTACTCCAAAATAGCACACGTTTGGATCCATGTGTCATCCTTTATATTATATATCATTTCTCTGCTGATAACCTTTAGTAACATTCTTTTCTTGCTTCTATGACATATATGCACACACAGCAAATTACTACATGTGTTTAAATAAATGTCAAGTGCGGGTTGTTGTAGGAATTCAATATATTCTTAATTCATCACCATCATTGTCATCTCAAGCCTAGAAGATCACCTTTATCCCTAATAAGTACATGAGTGGGCGAGGGATGTATACACTGCAGCCTGTTATTTTGTCTCTTAAATCAAAATACTTTAGCTGCTATCAAAATGTGTGGCATGTCAGCGTTAGACTAAAAGCATCAAAGGCACACCGGTAACAATGAAACGTTTTACATTTAAACTGAGAGGGAGCAATATGCTTGCTAAAGGGCTTTCAATATGGCATCTACACTCACCGGTCAGGGATGGACATAGTCAGCAACAATACTCAGGTAGGCCGTGGCATTTAAATGATGTTCAATTGATACTAAGGGGCCCAAGAAAATATCCCCAAACCATTACACCACCGCCATCAGCCTAAACCAATGACACAAGGCAGGATGGATCCATGCTTTCATGTTGTGTACACCAAATTCTGACTCCACCATCTGAATGTCGCAGCTGGAATCCAGACTCATCAGACCAGGCAACGTTTTCCAATTTTCTATTGTCCAATTTTGGTGAGCCTGTGCGAATTGTAGCCTTGGTTTTCCTGTTCTTAGCTGACAGGAGTGGCACCCAGTGTGGTCTTCTGCTGCTGTAGACCATCTTCAAGGTTCGATGTGTTGTGCATTCAGAGATGGTATTCTGCAAAACTTGGTTGTAACAAGGGGTTAGTTGAGTTACTGTTGATCATCTCAAATCAGTCTGCCCATGCTTCTAGGACAGTGATGGCGAACCTTGGCACCCCAGATGTTTTGGAACTACATTTCCCATGATGCTTATACACTGTGCAGTGTAGTTGAGCATCATGGGAAATGTAGTTCCAAAACATCTGGGGTGCCAAGGTTCGCCATCACTGTTCTAGGACATCTGACATCAATAAGCCAGTTTCATTCACACAACTCCTGCTCACTGGATATTTTCTCTTTTTTGGACCATTCTCTGTAAAGCCGAGAGATGGTTGTGAAAATCCCAGTAGATCAGCAGTTTTTATTCAGACCAACCCATCAGGAATTAATAACCATGCCACATTTAAAGTCACCTAAATCCCCTTTCTTCCCCATTCTGATGCTCGTTTTGAGCTTCAGCAAGTTGTCTCCACCATGTCTAGATTGCTGTGGCCATGATTGGCTGATTAGCAATTTGTGTTACCAAGCAGTTGAACAGGTGTACCTCCATAAAGTGGCCCAGTGAGTGTATATTGCACTACTGGACAAGTAGCAGGTCCTTGTTGCGGTCATTTGGTCAGCCGCCCCCAAGCCAGAGGCTTGCAGTTAGGCTCATGTTTGCCTGTTCCACTGTTGTTAGACCTTAGGATTACCTTTTATGTCCACACTGGCAGGCAAAATTCCCACAACCTGCTGTAACTTTGACAGCCGGGTCTTGCTCTGAATTGAATGCACCATTTACTAAAACACAATGGCTAACATTATGGTCATCTTTGAAATGGCCCTGAAAAAAAAATAGGCCATTGTCTTCCTTATGCCACGTACACACGATCAAATTGTCCGGCGTACTTAGTCCACCGAAACGCATTTCACTGGACAATTCGATCGTGTGTGGGCTTCAGCGGACTTTCTCAGCGTAAAGTCCGGCGGACTTAGAAAGTATTTTTGCAGTCCAATATTTCCGCCTTGGGTTTCAGCGGACAATACGTTCGTCAGTATGCTAGTCCGGCGGACTAAGAATGACGCATGCTCAGAAGCAAGTACGAAAAGGAAGCTATTGGCTACTGGCTATTGAACTTCCCTTTTCTAGTCCCATCGTACGTGCTGTATGTCATTGCGCTAGCAAACGCCGGACTTTCTGTGTGTCCGTGTGTGGCCAAGTCCATTCGGTAGAAAGTCCGCCGTACTATCCGCCGGATTTTTTGCCAGACTAAGTACGCCGGACAATTCGATCGTGTGTACGCGGCATTCGTTTCAGCATCCAGCTCTCTTGGAACCCACTGCAGCCTCACATAGAAGCTTGACAGGGAAGTTGAACATGTAACAAGAAGCACTATGAAAAGCCTGCTGAGTATGGCTGTGAGATGTTATATAAAACTCCCATTCAATGGGTTACATTTTTAGCAAAGTTATGGTGCTTCTGGAATATGATTGCTAATTTTACTGACTGATTATGCTTGTTGCCTGGATGGATTTCATATTTCATGGCTCACAGCCCATTATCTGCTTTCTTCTTTCTAAGGCTGCCGTAGAGTTGAGTAGCCATACAAAAGTTTTTCAATAGTGTCTTTTCTAATGCTATCCATTTTAATGCCCCATCTGTGTGCAAAAGCTGCCATATAAGGGTTATTTTGGACAAAGGACAGTGCCCAGAAAGCACTCTGCCAGTTGGGAATGGCAAAGTTCTTGATGGGAGCATCTGTCACGCTCTCTCCGTCCCGTTTTTCAGGAGTTGGCGGTCCTTGGCAGCCGCAGACTGGCAGGAGGACAGCAAACCATGGCAGCAGCTGGCCCCGCGTAACGCTTGCCTGGTGATTATCTCTGAACAGCTGGGAGTTCCATTGGCATGGGTGGGCGGCCAGTTCATTCTTTACTCATGAAAATCGCATTTAGTAATCTGGACAAGATGTTATGTTGTGAAACAATAAATGAGCGAGTCCGTTTCAATGTTTTGTGCGTTGGCATAAGAGCAGCAAATCAGAGGCTGTGAATTGTAACAAGTTGGCCTCTGTAAGTTTAATTGGTTTCGGTTGTGATTGGAGGAGAGGCAAGAGATGAAATGGCGGTCAGTGACCCCTTTATTTTAATTATTCTCTCTTGTAGAGCAAAATCTCGAGAAGAGGCAGACCTTCACTCACTGGTTGGAATGTCAAGATATTTGGGAGATGGAGGGCTTTTTTTTTTTTACTTTGATAGATTTTTTGTGTTCATCCAGCCAAAATGCAAAGGACTGGCACATTCTGGTTTGGAGACACCTCAAAGATGTGATACACCATTTATAGAAAGTATTGAGGAAAAAGCCTCCTATTCTAAAGGCAATATGTTTTTCCTTCTTCCCTTATATCAGTGTTTGTGAATAAACAGCGGAATGGACTCTAATGAACATATTTCACATACATTTCACATACATTTCACATACATTTCACATACATTGGAACCCTTGTTGGGTTGTTGGGGCTAGCCAAGGATCCGCTATAAAGATTTTATGGTGCACACCTAAAGTTGAAAACAACAACACAGACAAATAGTAATAGAGAAGGAAAAAGTTGGAATTCCGGTTTATTGTCGTCTATGTACCTGTTGTAGGTATCCCCATGTAAAGTTTAAAATTTTTGTAAAGTTTTACATTGGCTGGAGACTTAAGCTAGCGGCAATTTAGTGCTGTCTTACTTGTCGGCAAGTTTGATACATCAGTCAGCATGTTCATTGATCCGCTGGCAGAGCGTCTCTCATTCTCTGTGGTTAAATAGCAATCTTCCTCTGAAGAACAATTCATCACTTCTTCACCATTATAGAATTATCAATATCACAATGACCACATTAACATCTCAGCGTCTGAGCTGACCACTCAAAAAACTCACTCCTGCTTTACCTACAAAGTGCATACTGCCACTGAAAGGCTTGTTCTGCAGATTTCCTTTTTACAGCAGACCCGTGCTCTGAGCTACCCAATACTGGCAACAGGTGCTTACCCTTCCCTTTCTCTGCTGCCATTCCATTCAGTGATAGGAGGCGAAGGAAGAACATCTGGTACTTCTGGGTATGAAGGAGCATGTGACTCACTCTGTGAGACAGTACTGGACCAATCATACAGGGGGTACATAATTGTCATTTTAAATCAAGGGACTTAGAGCTTACACAGTCTAAATGGAACTGTGGGGTATTAAAAGGAAGGTATTTATTGCTGGGGAGTAGGGAATTAAAGGAAAACCATTGCTGTGTCCTGCATGAGCAGAACAGGTCCCAGGGTCTGTGTAAGTGTGTTTTTGTTCCTCTCAAATGGGTTTTGTTTTCCTCCTCCAAATCTATGGGAATGTAAATCTGGCTTATAGCAGGTGAGATGCAGGTCTGAACGAAGTCCACGCTAGGTGAAATGCATCTATTGATGAATTCTCAATGATTTTAGAAGCATCTCGAACTGATGACAAAATGATGCCATGAACACAAACTAGAGGCTTCTATTAAGAGTAGTCTCTGGTTGTAGAACTGACTATATCCTACAATCTAATAAGCCAAGACCAATTGTACCATCAGCATGCAAATATGTCCCAGTAAGGACCAATGTTGGCGGGCTTTGGGCATCAGTTCAGCATCAGTTTGAGATGCCTCGGAGATCATCGAGAATTCCTGAACAAGTAAAAAAACACATGAATGATAGTATGGTAAGTTAAAAGTCGACAGCTATTCTATCAGATATACATGATAAATTCCTTCGGGTTTGGGAACTGTTCAGGTGATTATCTAATAGTTTCTTGAAACTATCGATGCTCCCTGTTGAGACCACCGCCTGTGGAAGGGAATTCCACATCCTTGCCGCTCTTATAGTAAAGAACCATCTATGTAGTTTAAGGTTAAACCTCTTTTCTTCTAATTTTAGTGAGTGGCCATGAGTATTGTTAAACTCCCTTTCACAAAAAGGTTTTATCCCTATTGTGGGGTCACCAGTACGGTATTTGTACATTGAAATCATATCCCCTCTCAAGCGTCTCTTCTCCAGAGAGAATAAGTTGCTCGCAACCTTTCCTCATAACTAATATCCTCCAGACCCTTTATTAATTTTGTTGCCCTTCTTTGTACTCGCTCCATTTCCAGTACATCCTTCCTGAGGACTGGTGCCCAGAACTGTGGAAGGGACTTTAACAAGACTCCATACTCCAGGTGCGGCCGGACCAGAGTCTTGTAGAGCGGGAGAATTAATCGTTTTATCTCTGGAGTTAATCCCCTTTTTAATGCAAGCCAATATTCTAATGGCTTTGCTTTCAGCAGCTTGGCATTGCGTGCCATTGCTGAGCCTATAATCTAGTACAGGGATATGCAATTAGCGGACCTCCAGCTGTTACAAAACTACAAGTCCCATCATGCCTCTGCCTCTGGGTGTCATGCTTGTGGCTGTCAGAGTCTTGCTATGCCTCATGGGAATTGTAGTTCTGCAACAGCTGGAGGTCCGCTAATTGCATATCCCTGATCTAGTAGGACCCCCAGGTCCTTTTCCATCCTAGATTCCCCCAGAGGTTCTCCCCCCCATTGTATAGATTGCATTCCTATTTTTGCCACCCAAATACATTATTTTACTTTTTTCTACATTGAACCTCATTTGCCATGTAGTTGCCCGCCCCATTAATTTGTTCAGATCTTCTTGCAAGGTTTCCACATCATGCAGAGAAGTTATTGCCCTGCTTAGCTTAGTGTTGTCCGCAAATATAGAGATTGAACTGTTTACCCCATCCTCCAGGTGGTTCATGAACAAATTAAACAGGATTGGTCCCAGCATAGTACCCTGGGGGACCCCATTACCCACCCCTGACCATTCTGAGTACACCCCATTTATCACCACCCTCTGAACTTGCCCTTGTAGCCAGTTTTTAATCCATTTACTCGCCTTATGGTCCATGCCAACGGACTCGTAGCTACCAATCAAATGGCTGTTTCCTTTACCTTACGCCACAAACAGAATTTGTCTTTTCTTGGCAATATGAAATGGTAAAGTAAATGGAGGTGAAACAAAGTAGATGTCATTTGTTTATGTATTTTGGTACTAAAAAGTGTCCACCTTTTCCATCTCTGAAAATCGGGAGGTGAAGCAAGCCCCCCCAATTATGTCAGTGAGTAGAAGGCGCCATGAGCTGCTTAGCTGACTTAGGTTTTCCTTCCAGCCTGATGGAGACGGTTCTCTCCTGCATTATCATATCGTTAATGTTCTGCTTTGTCTCGCATACTTTGCTCCGGAAACTCCTCGCTCTGCCGAGCGACCTCAATTTAAATTATTTTGCCTGAATAATAAAAAAATAATTTTATTAGCAGCAGATGACTCGCGGAACAAAGCAGTCTAAACGCGGAATAGATCTAAAGTGTTAATTACATTTTTCTTGGGCCAAGTAAGACACGTGTGACAGGTGCAAATATGTGTATTCAGAAATCTGCATTTCAGAAAGCAGGATAACCTTGCTAATTAGGATGCAGTGTGTTCGGGTATTACATGCTATTTCTCTGATCCATGACATCTTCTAAATATTAGGTTTAATACAATATTTCAATGTGATAAAAAATAATTGTGAGTTAACACATTTCCTTGCATTTACAATTGGGCAGTGAAAGGACTACTCTGGCTGTAGAGAGAACATGGTGTAACCCATGTGTAACCAAAAGTTAGTTTTGGTTATAGTAGGGAAGAGTTAGAACCCCTGTCACTTTATTTTTTGTTAGTTATGGAAAGTGGAAACATAACGCTGGACCCATAGGGTTATCTTATTGGTATTGCTGTCTTAACTTAAAGTGTTACTAAACCCAGGACCCTGCATCCATTATATCTGGCCTCCCACAGTACACAGAACATGGAAATGTAATTATTTTAGTAAATATAAACTGCTAATTACATTTTCTCATCAGCAATATGTACCAGTCTTATGACTTCTATCAGTGTCTGGTTAAAGCTTGTAGGAGGAGTTTTCATTCTACCATGTATGTCCTATAACAGGGATCTCCAAACTACGGCCCTCCAGCTGTTTCAGAACTACACGTCTCATGAGGCATTGTAAAACTAACATTCACAGACACGACTAGGCATGATGGGTATTGTAGTTCCTGAACAACTGGAAGGCCATAGTTTGGAGACCCCCCATCCTGTAAGGATGCAGGACCCCTGACCCTCTGTCTGGGCAGTGCAGATTGGCCCTGTGCTGATCACATGCACGCTCCCAGGAAAAAAAACAACAACTCTCTAGCAGTACACACCAAACTGAGCATGTGCAGAGTGACTCCGCTAACTTTGTCTTATCCGGAGATGTTTTGGGAACAATGCAAGAAGGGGTGGATCAGAGAAGATGGGCTCAAACAGCCTTTTTATACAATGGAGAGGATTAACCCCTTAGGTTCTAAAGTGAGTATCACAAGCATGCTTTACTGTATAGACAGACTGATTTTACTGTTGTGGGTTTAGTAACAATTTGAGCTGTTGATGTAGGTGATCTGGATCCCAGGCAGGCAGCTTTGAGACCCCAAAGCATTGTTCTCAACCAGGATTCCATGGAATCCTAAGGTTCGTTCAGAGGTTGTTGAGCCCCTTACACATGGGCAGAATGTCGAGACATTTGCCAGTTTAAAAAATAAAAAACGGCTGACATTCTGCTCGTGTGTATGTCGGACTGCCGGCTTCTGTCAGATGTGCATGCTGGAAAACCAGCATACGACCAACTCCCGATTAGTGCTCTCAGCCAGTGGCAGCCAGAGCGCTGATCGGAGTGGTCTGGTGGGAGGGCCATGCCTCTGTCAGAACACAACAGCTCAATGGGGGAGATTGCTTGCATGGTTAGTACAGTGGCTAAAACCAGAGCCGACCGTTTGTAGTGCCTGGTCTTAGGGGTTCCCCGAGCAATAAGCAATTTCTGCCTCTTAGATACAGTTCCCACTGACACCAATAATCTTTTTAGCTATCTGTAAGGGGGTAATGTTTCCCAATGCCCACAAGTGTAAGGAGCATTCTTCCCACTGGCCATCACACCAATGTATCATGAGTTGTAGATATAGTCATTTTTAGCAGGGGCTCCCTGAGACCGGAAAGTTATTTCAAGGTGTTGATAAAGGTTGCCCCAGAGGATCTCCAGGGCTTCCTTCACTGTAGTGTAATGTAGCAAAAATTTCAATCGAAGTGTCAGAGGAAGTGACCTTCCAGTTAAAGTGGTTCTGCACCTAAAAAAAAAAAATATTAAAAGCCAGCAGCTACTATTATTGCAGCTGCTGACTTTTAATAAATTGACACTTACCTGTCCCAGGGTCCAGCGATGACGGCGGCAGATGACGAGCGATCGCTCGTCTCTCTGCTGCCCCCGCCGCCATCCTCTGTCAGAGAATCGGGAAGTGAAGCGTTGCGGCTTCACTGCCCGGTTCCCTACTGCGCATGCGCGAGTCGTGCTGCGCGTCTCTTCTGGTCCCCGCTGTGTCCTGGGAACTGTGTGTTTCCCAGAACACAACGGGGGGCGGGGCATCTGTGGGGGTCTGCGGCGGTCTGTCCCGGAAGTGGGTGCAGATACCTGGATTATCCAGGTAACTGCACCCCCCTCCCCCCTGAAAGGTGCAGATTGTGGCACCGGAGGGGGGGAGGTTTCAGATTAGCGGAACTTCCCCTTTGGGGTGGAGAACCGCTTTAAGTGAATGGTCCAGTTCACGTCTAGTCCTTTTATAATGTTTTCAGTCTTAAGCCCTGATGAAGAGGGTGGTTTTGGACCCCTATTGGATACCATTTCAATTGTCCCCCAGACCTTTACTGGAATAAATTTGTATATGGACCTTTTAGTAGTGGTGTGGCACCTCAATTTTCCATTTTTGTTTCCTTTTGGGAATATTACCTTTTACTTCCTTTCCAAAGACACAACAGCGAGTGAGAGGATATCTTTCCAAAGCGAGAGATCTAAAATAAGAGAATTAGTAAGAAAATATGGTGCTGCTATGGAGTTTATGAGGAAGGGTGCCGAATGAGGGAGAGAAGGAGCGAGACAGAAGTAGCACATGAGCCCTGAAAGTGTTAAGCTAAATGTATGTCAGAACCCTCTAGTATTTCTAACAGGAAGTAGGGAATGGACTGCTGAAAAGGAGAGCTGGGAGGGAAAAGTGAACACGGAGAAGAGCAGGTAGGGAGATGAAGCATGCTCACTGAGGGTGTAAACATAAATGGTTACAAAAAACTCTAATGCTTGACCGGAATTCAGGAGTGGTCTTCTTTAGAACATAGAGGAAGGATATCAGCTTTCCTTCTGTGGCTTGCTTCAATCCTTGGAGTAGGGTAAACTGTACGATGCATGGATTGCCAGCTACACTCAGGTTAGACGCTTCTAGCGACCACTTTATTCTGTATTCTCTATACATCGTTCCTACCCTTTATGTACAGATCATTCATGGCAGACAAAAAGGTTTGAAAAATGTGCAAGGCTAGGGGTATGCAGCAAAGGGAAAAAATCCGAAGATGGCAAAGAAAGTAATAAAATATAAATGAAAAGGCAAGGAATTCACGGCAATTCTGTTACCAATTCAAATGCGAAAAAAGTAAACTTGGATTTTAAGGGCCTGCTGGGACTTGTGGTTTTGCAGCAACTAGGGATCTATAGCTCTACTGCTTTTTTTTTCAAACTACGAATGCATTTTTATTTTTTTTTACAAAAACTTGACTTGGTCTATATGATTTATCCATATCTGCCACACCATAAAGCTTTAAAATGTTGGGGGAAGAAAAAGCAGTGCCGTTAGAAAGTGTCATTGTTTCAATGGAATTTATATCTAAAGCTACACGTGTTCCCAACCTGAATGTTTCCCGTCCGTGTCCTAAATCTCTCGCCTTACTGACTGACTGCTTCACGGAGGGAACAAAGACTGTAATTCACCTCCCTGGCGCCCTTATCTCCCGCTTACCCCAAGCTAAAACTCTTGCCGTCCGCTAACTTATTTAAGCATTTTGCTCAAATCTGGTCTTCTGGAAGTCGGGAGATAATGGGGGATTTATGTTTAAGCCTCGTATTATCAAAACAATATATAGGCCGCGCGGTGAGTGAAGGTGATGGAAGGCATACTTCACCGTTATAATGCCCTCTGCTCTTTTGGTGGTTTTGCCATAATCTTTGTCTCTTTTTATATTGGGTATTGGCCTTTAACCCTGTGTTTTCCTGTTCCGCCATTGCCCTGTGTGCAGTGGTAGCTGTGGTTTTCTCAGGGGATGTGGCACACGGATGTCTCAGTTCCATGAAACAGGTTTTGTAGGGCTTAAGGGACAAGTGATAACAAGATCGGTGAAGCGGAGACGTGCCAGTATAAGGAAGATTTAGTTCAAGAGATTGCGTGATCCATTCGTGAGGTGTTTGAAATGAGAGTCGTCTGAATTAGAATTTTCAGCCATGAGGGGTTCTTGGTGTTAAATTAGAGAAGAGGGGATGTTCTTGCATTTTTTTTTATTTTTTTTGGTGGAGAATGCGGGCAACGAGTTCTTGCATTTTTCATCGCAAGCAACAAAGGAGCCATCCTTCTCCAGTTAGGCAATGTTTTATTATGAGTGTTTTTTGTAAGGCTTCCTTTTACATTTTCAGCTGTCTCTTTCTATTTTCCAACAGAAGTGTTTGCTTCAATGATCCTAGGATACAGCAGATAGCCCTTGTCTGCAATCCACAGACTCCCAGACAGTAAAGCAGAGCTAGTTAATACCCTGGGTCAAAGGAAATAAAAAAAAAAAAACTTTATCATACAACATGAAATTTAAAGGTATAATGGGAAACTGTGGGTAAAAGTCAATGCAAAACTGAAAATCATGTATTATTTCCAGTTATCACCCTTAACCCCTGTTTTGCTTTGTCTTTTAAAGTTACTTTGCCGTAAACCAAGGAAACATTATAATAGGGCTGCACCAATATCGGTACCGGTGCCGATACCAAGCATTTGCACGAGTATTGGTACTTGTGCAAATGCACCGATACCTAAAATCGTATACTTTCAGGCTATTTTTTTTCAGCTGTCTTTGGGATTCCCCCACTGACAGCTGAAATATAAAAAAACAAAAACCGGCAAGTATCCGTTGCTAAAGATCGCTGTGCTGCGTCCTTAACAACCGATTACTCATTTAGCTGTCAGCGGGGTTCCCCTGTTGACAGCTGAAGTGTTAAAGAAGCCGTAGACAGCGGTGGCTGTCTTCAGGTAAATATCTCCTAAACCGTATAGGTTTAGGAGATATTTCTTGGACCTACAGGTAAGCCTTAATCTAGGCTTACCTGTAGGTCAAAGTGGTTTGTAAGGGTTTACAACCACTTTAAAGTTCTAGTGGAAGGTGGAAGAAACTAAAGGCTCGATGAGTTTGGCGAGGAGGATCTCTAGTGGCTTACACAGAGCCCTGACCTCAACCCTACTGAACACTTTTGGGATTAACTGGAATGCACATTGTGAGACATTTCTTCTTATGCCCCGTACACACGATCAGAAATTCCACCAGCAAAAGTCCGATGTGAGCTTTTGATTGGAAATTCCGACCATGTGTATGCTCTATTGGACTTTTGTTGGCGGAATTCCGCCAGCAAAAGATTGAGAGCAGGTTCGAAATTCCGATTGCCTGTACCTATTCCGACGTGCAAAATTCCTACACATGCTTGAAAACAATTCAACTCATGCTCTGAAGCATTGAATTTAATTTTCTCGGTTCATCGTAGTGTTGTACGTCACCACGATCTTGACGGTCGAAAGTTCAGAGAACTTTTGTGTGACCGTGTGTATGCAAGCCAAGCACCTGAGCATGCAAATGCTGGTTCAGCTGAATGGCAGCACATTTCCACATATACACCCCAAAAATCTTGGGCAAAGTCTTCTCAGAAGAGTCAGGGGGGCACTAAAACTGCAATGGGCCAGTGCAACCCTATATTAATGCATTTAATTTTAGAGTAAAATATCCAATAAGGTCAAATATGTTTGATGATCAGGTTTCCACAAGGAATGAGCCGAATACCCCCCGGTTCAGTTCGCACCAGAACCTTTGAACGGACTGAAAATTCATACGAACTTTAGAACCCTATTAAAGTCTATGAGACTCGATGGTTCGAAATCAAAACTGCTAATTTTAAAGGCTAATATGCAAGCTATGCAACAGACAACACCAGCAATAAGGGGTATCTTCAGGTGTATACTGTGCTGGAGGCACACAACACCCACTTTAACTCCTGCAGATGCCTGTATTAGAGAACACCAGCAATAAAGGGTAGATACAGGTGTATACTGCGCTGGAGGCACACAACACCCACTAACTCCTGCAGATGGCTGAGAAAAGAACACACTGTCCCTACCTATCTAGCTCTTTCCCTGCACGCCAACACACTACACAAGGCCGCCATGCTGGTGGCCTTATATAGTGTGGGGCGTGTACTAAACCCCCTGAGCTATAATTGGCCACAGGCATCCTGCTTGTGGCCAATTATGGCTCTTCTCACTGCCGACACTGTGAATGAATGAATGAATGACCAAGCATGCGGGGTCACAGTGCATGCTCGGCCAATCATGAGCCAGCAATGCACTGTGATGGTGTAGTGCATTGTGGGGCGTTCGTGCCATACGAATTTGGTGCGAACTGTCCTCAAAGTTCTGAATTCGCCGAACAGACGAACGGCCGATGTTCAAGTCGAACATGCGTTCGAATCGAACACCGAGCTCATCCCTAGTTTCCACACACTTTTGGCTTCTTGGTGTAATATATATTTTTTTATTATTTACACCTACTGTAAATGTTCATTTTTTGGGGAAAGAGCTAACACATAACATAAGCTATCAGTAACACTTGGCTTTATTGCTGCTACTGTCTTGCAAAGCCCAGCATTAGCCAAAACTCATATTTTTACATGATTGCTGGACAGATATTGTCACCAAAATTCCCAGGTCCATTCAGCTGCTTCAGCCAAACATGGCGTCACATTTGATATGAAATACATAAATAATTCAGAAATCCTTCAGGAGAGCGATGTCTCTGTTAGATCCTTAGGTTAGGGGCAGAAAAACAAGCTAATGCAATTTTCAGAGTTATTAGAAAGTGGTAGACGATTCAACACACTTGTTAAAGTATTTTTCTCCTTCTTTTCCTATCTCAGCGCTGCTGATCTCTTTCAGCGACTTCATATCTACATACACTCACTCCATAATTGGCTTTCAGAGCAACGTTATTGCTCTGGACCGACTTTGTACAAAATGTGTCAGCACAGTCTCTTGTAATATCCACCAGGACCACAAATGACAGGGTGTCACCCTAAAACAGGATGTGTCTGAACAAGACCCCTTCATGGCAGGATCACCAGCTATTACTTTAATGAAAGCTGCAGATGTAAACTATTGTAAATACCTTTTGACACTACTGTACATTGACATGTTAAAGATTATATAAGGTTTCAGTGATTTGGGATCTACTTTAGCGTATGGGTGGACTTTGACTTTTGCAGAATGCTCAAACTTTTACATTTTGCAATAGAATTTATCAAAAGATAAGAAAGAGGCAAAAATTTGGCTCCATGGCTTAAGAGTCTATATACAGCTTACAGTTGTTTCCAGTGGCGGCTGGTGCTATATTACGAGCACTTCTCCTCTCAGCCAATTGGGTCTCAGGATCCGTTTCCTGATTGGCTGGCAGGAGAATCAGGAAGACAATAGGGAATATTCACCATTTTCACACAACTGGGTGGGCTCAGGGCAAAGTGCTCTGCACCTCAAGCCCACCCTTTTTTTAAGCCAATTAGAGCCTCGGGCTCTAATCATGTGCTTGTAAAAGAAAAAAAAAAACATTGGAATCCATGCGTCCGGCATCCTGCATGTAGATTAGAGGCCAGGCGCACGGATTAATATAATACTTTTTTAAATATGTGATAATTCCCTGCCCTTCCTTACTATAAAAAAATTGCCAAAAGTTACTGTAAATATGTCCATGGAGTGTTTCGTGTCTTGATAGCCATTGACTGCTACAATGTTGTTTGCTATTGTGTTTGAATGAAGGAAACAAACAGAGACAAGTGATGATAACTTTCATTCCTTCTTGTCCTCGAGCGTCGATCAATTCCTGATCAATATCACTGGGCTTAACAGACGGCTCTGGAAGGAGGCCTGGCAGGGAGGCGATGGGTTAATGATGACTATCACTGCACATAGGACTGAGAACAGGAATAAGCAACTAATTATCGACTACATTCGGTGACATTTTAAACCCCCAACCGTTTAATTGATGCCCAAATGGGGGATAAAAAAGTAAAATAGGCAAATATTGATTTTTTAGTGGGAGCATTAAGTGTCTGTATTATAGTTCTGGATGTAACTACTGAACTTAACTCTCAGAAGTTTGGGTGAACTCCCTGCAGCTTATTGCACCATTATGTATATAATCACACACTCATGAATGATATCAGTAGATCACATTTTAATATAGTAAAGTTACACTCCAAGCAAGCAGCTGAATACACAGATGAAATATATAATAGAATTTAACTGCCAAAGGATTTGGTCCTTCCAGTCCTGAAATTTACACAGCACTTTCAGTAAAGGAATACGATAGCTTCCTTTCTCCTCACCCAACCTGACTGGGCAATGAAAGAACAGCAGGAGGCTGATCAGATCATCTGTCTGCTCATTCTGCCCTTTCCTCCTAACAGCATCCCCTTGTCGGCACATTTGCATGCCACATACCTGATTACTACTCCGCCCTCTCCCAGTGTCATGGTAAGACTCAAAGACCAGCAGCTATAATAGTAGAAAGGCTCACATTGACCAGCAGGATATGTATACAAGCAGGTCACCCTGGTGGATGACACAGGCTCACCGAGGTGACGGGTCTAAGTATTAACTGGTGTTCACCAGAGCTCCAGATGGGGGAGTTGGGTTTTTGCTGTGTGTTAGTATCAGGACGCAGTCCTTAAGATCACCCCACCTGGAGGTGAACAAGCCGGGGTTGGGTAGCAGATATAGAAGGTAAGGATCGAGCAAAAGTGTAGTCAGTAAACAAGCCAAAGCTTGGTAATAAAGTGTTGCAGGTTGGGATCAAGCAGAAGCATAATCGAGGAACAAACCAAGGGTCGGTAACAAGTGGTTGTAGGTTGGGATCAAGTAGAAGTGTAGTCAGTAAACAAGACAAAGGTCGGCAACAAGTGTTGCAGATTGGAATCAAGAGGAAGCGTAGCCAAGGTACAAGCCAAAAAGGTTGGTAACACGTATTGCAGGTTGGGGTCAAGCAGAAACTTAGTCGAGAAACAAGCCAAGGGTCAGTAACAACTGTTGCAGGTTGGGATCAAGCAGACGTGTAGTCGAGGAACAAGCCAAAGATCGGTAAAGAGCAGTAGCGAAGATATGGACAACAGCAGGAGTGACAAGAGCAAGATATTGGCTGGAAAGAGCACAATAATCTGGCAATCAGGCAATGCAAAGACATGGCTTAAATCGGAAGTAGCAAGGACTTCAAGGTTAACCAAAAACAAAAGTACAAGGCAGGATTGTCCGAGGAATTGTCCAGGGTGCTGTCCAGCATCTCGGGTGGTTCAGAAAGAAGAGATACTGCCAGATATAGCAGAGGTTTCAGGCTCAAATCTGGGTCCTGACACCTAGTCTAAGCACTGCGGTAAAGGGGATTGCCATACACTGACATCAAGTCAAATTTATCTACTAAAAATGTAATGATGCATTAATAGAGTTCTGCATTATTTGGTAGTTATATTATAACTGTCTGGAGTTCAAATTTAATTCACAGTTTTTCAACTGGTCCTGCTGGAAAACCAGTATATGATCAGCACTTGCAGTAAATGGT
Source organism: Lithobates pipiens (assembly GCF_037356315.1). Classification (NCBI taxonomy): domain Eukaryota; kingdom Metazoa; phylum Chordata; class Amphibia; order Anura; family Ranidae; genus Lithobates; species Lithobates pipiens. The sequence continues at coordinate 200,444,379 of NW_027507789.1, forward strand.
TGCAATCACTGATCAGTGCATTCTGGCAAATGGCACAGAGGTCCACCTGTCAGAATACATTAGGACATCGGTCACCCAGGGGCTAGACACCCATTGTGCATGTGGCCTAAGGCGGCGGGGGGGAAGGAAGATGAGAGGAAGTTCAAATAACAGGTAAACGTCCGGTTTAATTGTCAGAAGTGTTATACTGAACTCAGCCTTTCATCCAATCCAATGGGTTTTCACTCTTGATATCTATCACTGAACTGTATGCTTTGTCTGGGTTTCTCCTTTAACGTTTCATGTTTTCCTTCAGTAAAAAGTATTCTGGACAGTTGTAGACGTCTCCCTTGCTGTTCCCTGTCTTGTTATTTTCCCCTGTTGTTCACAGAAAAACACTCAGGGTAATTGTGTCTTAGTATAAATAATGGGACTTTTCCAGGAGGTGGCACATAAGCCAATTACAGGGCACAGAAAAATAGGACGCCAAAACAAATTAGTTTTAGCTGGAAACTTGAGTCAATATCACCTTGCCAAAGATACGTATCTGCCACAAACGCGGGAGCTGTTTACCACGTTTAATTTGCGCCAGTGAATATAGAAGGCTGCGCTCGTTCCCCGCTTCCATTACGGAGTGTAAAAGCTTATTTCCGAGGATTTGCGGAAGGCGAGACTTCTGCTCATGTTAATAAAAGTCACCGTGCCGGCTCCGTTGGGGTTTAAAACAACAACACATTAGTCTGAAGAGGTTGTGTGGTGCAAAGGGATGTTCAGTCAATTTCCTAAATTCAGCCTGCAAGCAGCATGCTTTTTAGCATTAAATGACTCTGATTAGAGGATGCAGAAGCATTGATTGGCATGAAAGTCTCTCCATTATGGTCAATGAAGACAAACTGACCTTATGGCCCAGGAACAACTACCAACATAAAAATAGTATACTAGCGGTTACAGACAGGAACGTTATGGTAGATTGTTAGGTTGTTTTTTTTTTTTACCAAATGGGACAGAAAGTGTACATTAAAAGGATGACATGTAGACTCCATACTGCTTACTCCATACCCAAGATCCAAGTCTTTTCATAAGTCTAAACACGTATTGTCCGCACTTCTGCTCTGTAGTTATTGGCTCCTTGAACCCAACTCCTTGAAACTTAAACCTGGGGCTGTGCCTGCACTAGGGGGACCACATTTCCAAACTGCCATTTAGGGACAACCCACATTCCTAAAAAATCAGCTTGTGCTGTAACGAATCACAGCACGGCTGGGGCAGCAGGTGCGCACTTTACCCAGAAGCTCTGATCACGCCCATCAAAAGAGGCCGCCACATCGCCACTTGTCCTGGCTGGCAGAGACCTGTTTTACCTTGTTCCAATGCTGGCTCTACAGTGATTACACGCAAGAGGCGGGATTTATGATTTTTCCAATCATAAGCAGGGGGTGGGTATTGTGCCTCTGTAGACATTCCCGGCCAGGACAAGTACTGTCAGTGAGTAAAGCGGCGATGTGGCGGTCTTTTTTGGGGGCATCAGATCAGCCCTGGGGGTGGATGGCAGTTTTAGTTTCATTCTGGGACACTGTATTGTCCTGGAATGAAGGTGCCTGGGACAGACCTGCAAAATGTGGGACTGTCCCGGGGAATCCGGAATGTGTGGTCCCCCTAGCCTGTACTGCTTGTTTTTGTCTAGCGGATGGAAAAGCAGTTTTACTTACCTGATCCTACACTTCACCAACAGACACAGACGGGTGGTGGGCTGTCCCTTTGCATCCTCATGTCCCATGCCAGGCTTGACCTCTGGAGCATAGGAGAGAAGAGGCTGCGGGGATCATCCTTTAGGAGCGGACGAACAGATAAGTAAAAGTACTTTATCAAGTCACCTAGACACAAATATCATTGTTATGGCAGCAGCTAGCTGTCATAAGCCCGGTATCCTCTTCTTCGGCTGGCAGTCTGCTTTCCGATAATAGCGCTAACGACTCCGTTGGTCCGGAGTCCATCCATTGCGGTAAGAGTCCAACTATTTTCCGGTTTGGAAGTGATACTGGCAAAACCAGGAAGGTTTCATCAAACCTTTGAGAAGGACTGATTTCCCTGTTTTCCACTACTTGGGGACTTTAGTTATATCAAGGATTTTTTTCATATAAGGACTTTTTTTTAATTGAATTTTCTTACATGGTATATTTTTTTGATTCATGTTTTATATATAATCTATATTGGATTTCATTACTCTTTACACTATAGATTTCACGTATACTCAGCGCAACTTTATATATAATTTTTTCTGATTTAATCCATAATTGATATTTGATGGTTTTTAGTTGCAGCTTTTTGGTTTTGCCCCAAGCGCGATATTGTTGTTTGTTTTTTGTGTATGCTATTGAGGGTCTTACAAGCACATTCTATTTGCAATGTTAAAGGAATCAGGGCTAAACTTGGGAAATAATGCCCTATAGGCTCCCGTCATTGAGAAGGTGACACCATTTACTAAGCCTGGAACAAGAAGGTGGATGGTGGCAGAGATTGTGGTCTTTGAATAATTAGATACTCAGAAGAATGAATGGACAAGGCGGCCTATCTTAATACGGAGGAGGACAATTGGATGGTTTGATAAACTGAGTCAAGTCTTTTTACTAGCATTGGGATGTCTGTACTCTGATGGGGATTGATGGGGCAGGGAAGCCAAGGTTAATCTGAAATTTGTATTGATTAGAGAAAATAAAACACTTTTGCCGCAGTAAATCTCACCTTTGGTAAGCTAAATCTGAATAATTGGGTATTATTGTGAATGAAGAGCGAGGAGATGTCAGCCTTTGTTATGGGATGAAGATTTTTATCTTGTTGGGCCCCTGTGAGAAGCCTTGCATTTCTCCTTGACTTCCATACCTTATCTTTCGTCAGCAAGTAAACCCTTCGCAAACTCAAGTCTATATTTGACAGGGAAAAAAGGAATCAATGTGCTGAATACTATCATCCTATGTATTAACCACTTGCAATTATCAACCTCAGAAAATAATCGTGGTGTCCCTAGCAAAAAAGTTAGAGATAAATTCCAGATTTATATTTGTAAGATTAAAACATGGATGATACCTTTGAAGGATGTGCTCCTTTGGATCCCAAAGGAAATGGGATGCCGTTGCCTGCCCTTGGGTATGAAATCTGGTGTGAAATGTAAAACGGTTGGAAAGTTTAATCTCAATAATCACAAGTCTTGTTTTGCCATCTGAATTGATGGACACATCATCAGGGACCCAAAAAAGACCTGGATTTTTTGGATCACAAAAGTGACCCTTTGTCCTTCCTGGAGAATTGGGTGGTCTGATTTAAGGGGAATAGAACAAAACTATTTTTGTTTGCAAACTGGAGGAACCTATAGCAACCAATCTTCTTTTATTGAACCAGCTTCAATAAGTTGAAACCCAAAGTGCACTTTGCACATACATTTTTCTCCATTTAGTCGGAATGTGCAGTAAATGTATATGACATGTAAAAGAAATCCAGTCACCAGCCTAGAATGCATACTGTGATATTGGGGGATGCCTAGCTCAGTGGTAGATGCGTTTTCAGTGAGTTTCACACCCAACAGAAACTTCAGTTTGAGGGCGTGGTAGCCCACTTTTATTGAATAGTAACAAAAATGAAGTTCATACATGCATGGGTTTCCCACACAGGGGTTCTTCTCCCAAAAATCACAACAAAACAAAAATGTCAAGCCACCTGGCTCTCAAGGCTCACTCAGCCTTGGTCGCAGTACACAGCTGCGCAGGACCACTCCTGGCCTCTAGGAAGGGGTTCTCCTGACACTCCAGGCTTTCACATTCCTCAAAGATTCATGGTCTCCTCTGGTCCCCAGGACTCTCTCTTACAGTTGTCTCAACTATGGTCTCCCTGACTCAGCTGGCCCAACTCTCTGTCCACTGACCTGGAACCCCTCCCACATGGAGTGCCGTCTCAAGGATATTGCCTGGGTTCTTAAACGGTAGCACACCTCCCTCCTGGCTGCAGCAACTGCGCCCACACCAACTCCCCTGGGCTATGCTCAGATCTGCCTTATAATGAGTGTGTGCACCTAGACACACACACACACACACACACACACAACCTGCAGAACTTCTGGAAAGCCCGGACACAAGACTGAAGACTCCATCCCTCCCAATGCTCTTTGAAGTCTTCACGTTTCCAGCCCCAATCCAGACTTACAAAATCCAGAGAAGACTTAAAGCATAGTTTTCTCTGCTCACCAATCTTCTGCTGGAACTTCTTAAACTGCCTCTTTGAGAGTCCTGTGTCCATTTTACATTCATTTTCACAGAGACAGGGGCTCTCACTCACACAATACTTATGCCGCGTACACGCGACCGGACTTTTCGCCAGCAAAGGTCAGACGGAAGAATCCGCCGGACAATTCGATCGTGTGTGGGCTTCATCGGACCTTTGCTGTCTAAAAATCAGACAGACTTTAGATTTAGAACATGTTTCAAATTTTTCCGACGGACTCGAGTCTGGTCGAAAAATCCGTTTGTCTGTATGCTAGTCCGACGGACGAAAACCGACGCTAGGGCAGCTATTGGCTATGAACTTTCTTATTCTAGTCTTGTCGTACGTCATCAGGTTCGAATCCGTTAGACGTTGGTGTGATTGTGTGGGGCCAAGTGCGTTCGTTCGGGAAGTCCGTCGGAACTCTGCTGAAAAAGTCAGTCGGGAAGACTGTCGCACCTAGTTTCTAGGAAAGTCCGGTCGTGTGTACACGATGTTACAGACTTTTCCCCTTAAAGAAATATTTTTTTTTATTCACTTGAAGTGTTTCTCAGCTTTTTCTAGGGCATTGACAACAAGGAATTGACAAGTAAATGGCTTAGACCTATATAGCGAGGGCATTATTCAAATTTCGTCAAAGCTGCAGTCTTTTTTTTTCTACAGCGACCCTTTCCTTAATTTTATTTTTTGGTAAAGATGAACTGTGCCTTTAACCCCCCTGACGGTATTCCCGAGTCTGGCTCGGGGTGGAATTTTTATACCAAAAGTGGTAACCCCGAGCCAGACTCGGGACTGCATCGCTGGATCCAGGAGGAGGTTTACTTACCTTCTCCCTCGGATCCAGCGTTGTCTCCCCGCTGTACGAGCGAGCCGTGTCTCGCTCGATCTATCACGGACCCGATCTCCGTTCCCTGCGAGCATTGCGACGCAGGGGGACGGAGATCGGCGTCAAATTCAAAAAGTGAAACACACAGTATACATACAGTATAATGTGATGTTACAGATTGCATTGCTGTATGTAAATATTTCACATCCCCTTTGTCCCTAGTGGTCTGCCCAGTGTCCTGCATGCAGTTTTATATTATAAAAACTGTTCTTTATGCCTGGAAACTGGAGATTGTCCATAGCAACCAAACTGTCACTTTACATCAAAAATGTTTTTAGACCAGCTAGAAAACAGCGATAATAAATTGGAATCACTCGCAGAATTGAGGGATAGCGATTTGTGGGGAGATCCGTCATCAAATACTGAAAGGTAATGACAGTGACAATTCTGCAACTGAGCAAATTTCTGTGTTTTTGATTTGATTACATTATTGAATAATTTTTATTATTGTTATATTATTATTTGGTACAATTATTTATAGTTAATTATATTATAATTTATGATTTCATTTTTCAAACTTTATCATACCCGGGATGTCTGCTAGACTCTGGTTTGGACAGATTTAAGAGAGTTATTCCTAAGAATTACAGGATTACAATATAATATGCCAAATTTTTATGTAAAATAACGGTACCGCTTTTAGCACCTAAAATCCGAAATAATCATACCGCCAGGGAGGTTAAAGAATCTGAAACAAAGGAATCAACCAGTGTGAGCAGGTACCAATAAAAGCAGCCGGTCCCCAATTCATGAACCCTATGCTGGTTCTGGGGCAGTCTCTGCAGTTGTGATAGGCTACAGTGATTTAGCCCTAGTTCTTTAAACATTAGTCTCTAAAGCCTGCTTCCATCGGGTATCTGGCTATGTGACTAATTTCTTTTAACTACCCATAACTGGTAACAAGGGTCAGGCAAACAGTGGTCAGACTTATTGTTAGCCGTACTTTGGACTTGAACCGCAATGTTCATAGTGCAGCTGCTGCCTTGACCTGCAGTTATACAAATGTCACCCCCGGCTTAATTAACTGCACTAACCATTCAAATAAAGTAAAGGTTATGTAAATCAGCGGTTTACTTATCGCTTATATCTTATATAAAAGATGCACTGTGGTTCCAGCCTTCTGATATATGGGCCAGTGACATATTTCTGTGCCATGGTGTGACCTATGTGAGGATTTATTTATTGAAAATTGACCTTTATGGTTAATTAAATCTCGCTTTTTCCATATTTCTCTGGAGCCTGAAGGAATATGGAAATACGTTTAATTTGTCTCTGTGGTAGGTCATAAATCACCTCCCATACCTCATTATTGGAAAGTAGAGCATGATATGAGAGCTTATAATGAGAAATCCTGGTCACACGGACGGTTGAGATCACGGGCAGAAGGGTCCAGACTTCCATTTTGTCCGATGGGTCGGTTCCTGCAGAATTCGAGCACTAAAAATTATAATTTTATAGACTGTTAAACCCGGAGATTTACAACTGCGTATAAATGCTTCCAACAGTGCAAAAGTCAACTATACCGAATATAATAATATATACTGTAATTCAGATATTAGTACTTAAAAATCTGCTCCTTTCAAAGGCACCTAAAAATATTAGAAAATAGATAATAAAATAGTAGTTAAAAGTACAATAATTCTCGTCCTTGGAATTAGAGTTCTAGTACAAAAAAGATAGCCTCATCGAAATAATGTTTTTTTTTCATTTGTTCGGTGGGCTTTTTGTTTTTCCATATAACTGCATATGAATTTGTTTTGGAGTATGACATTTTTAGTGTCTAAATATTATTGATGCTTCTGTGCACTATGTAGCCCTTGATGCTCTGTGATTATAACCACTTTCAGACCGGAGCATTTTGCTGGCTTAAGACCAGAGCACTTTTTGGGATTCGGCACTGCGTCGCTTTAACTGACAATTGCGCAGTTGTGCGCCATGGCTCCCAAACAAAATTGACGTCTTTTTTTCCCCACAAATAGAGATTTCTTTTGGTGGTATTTAATCACTCCTGCGGTTTTTATTTTTTGCGCTATAAACAAAAATAGAGCGACAATGTTGAAAAAAAAAAATTTTTTACTTTTTGATATAATAAATATCCCCCAAAAATATATATAAAAAAAATAATTCCCTCAGTTTAGGCCAATACGTATTCTTCTACATATTTTTGGTAAAAAAAATTTTTTTTAAAAATTGCAATAAGCGATTATTGATTGGTTATAGCGCTTACAAAATAGGGAATAGTTTATGGCATTTTTTTATTTTTTACTAGTAATGGCGGCAAACAGCGATTTTTATTGTGACTGCAACATTATGGCAGACACATTTTTGGGACCATTGTCATTTATGCAGCAATCAGTGCTATACAAATGCAGTAATTCCTGTGTAAATGACACTGGCAGTGAAGGGTTTAACCAAGGGGTGGCAGTGTAGGGGTGTGTTACTAACTGTGGGGGGCTGGGCTTTGTGTTAGTGAACACTGATCTCTGCTCCAATCACATGGAGCAGAGATCAGCGTCACTTGTTGCTAGGCAGCACGGGGAGATGCTGTTTACAACGCCATCTCCCCGTTCAGCCACCCCGTGAGACGATCGTGGATATCCCCACAGCGATCTAGTCCGCGGGACCAGCAACCGTACTCACGGGGGTCCCGACCGGCATGCGAGCGTGCCGCCGGTGGCGTGCACGCGATGGCAGGGCGGCATATTAAAATGGACGTACCTGTATGACAATATGTCTGCCCATGCCATTCTGCCAGACGTACATCGGCGTGCGCCGGTCGGGAACTGGTTAAAGTTATCTAAAGTATACATTTGTCTGAGTTTTATGCAGCGTACACACGATCGGAATTTTGGTCCAAAAAAGCTCTGATGGTTTTCCCGACGGAATTCCAACAGGATTTCGCTCAAGCTGTCTTGCATACACATGGTCACACCAAATTCCGTTCATCAAGAACGCGGTGATGTACAGCACATACAACGGGACTGGGAAAAGGAAGTTCAATACCCAGTAGCCAATAGCTTCCATCTCCTAGTTGAACCTGAGCATGCGTAAGTTTTTGCGCGTCGGAATTTCCGTCTGAAAACTTGAGAACACGCTCTCAAATTTTTGCTGGCGGGAATTCAGTCAGCTAAATTTCTATGGAACATACACACGGTCGCATTTTCCGATGAAAAGCTCTCATCAGTCTTTTGCTGGCATTAAAGGGTTTGTTTCAAGTTAAGAACTATTATTAAGGGGTTAGGTTCAACTTAAGGGTTTGTGTTACATTTAAATGAAACTGTAAGTACACCTTGAAAAAGTATTCTTACCTTCGAAATTTTCCACATTTTGTCATGTTGCAACCAAAAACGAAAATGTATTTTCTGAAAACTATATTGCCTAGTCCTTGGTGGTTTCTGGAAAGAATATTGTCCAATCCCCCATGGTTTCTGTAAACTATTTGTCCAATATCTAGGTGGTTTCTGGAAACTATATGGTCTAGTCCCTGGTGCTTTCTGGAAACTATATTGTCTAGTCTCTGATGGTTTCTGGAAAGAATATTGTCCAGTCCCCCGTGGTTACCTGTAAACTGTCCAATATCTAGGTGGTTTCTCAAAAATAAATCATATAGTTCCTGGCGGTTTCTGGAAAGTATATTGTCCAGATTGTCCAGTCTCTGATGGTCTCGGAAAGAATATTGTCCAGCCTTCGGTGGTTTCTGGAAAACAGTCCAGTATCTAGGTGGTTTCTCAAAATTAAATTGTATAGTCCCTTTTTAGTTTCTGGAAACTATATTGTGCAGTCTGTAATGGTTTCTGGAAAGAATATTGTCCAATAGCTAGGTGATTTCTGGAAACTACCGGTATATTGTCTAGTCCCTGGTGGTTTCTGGAAACTATATTGTCTAGTCTCTGATGGTTTCTGGAAAAAATATTGTCCAGTCCCCTGTGGTTTCTGTAAACTGTCCAATATCTAGGTGGTTTCTCAAAAATAAATCATATAGTCCCTGGTGGCTTCTGGTAAAGTATATTGTTGAGATTGTCCAGTCCCTGATGGTCTCGGAAAGAATATTGTCCAGTCTCTGATGGTCTCGGAAAGAATAGTGTCCAGTCTCTGATGGTCTCGGAAAGAATATTGTCCAGTCCCTGATGGTCTCGGAAAGAATATTGTCCAGTCTCTGATGGTCTCGGAAAGAATATTGTCCAGTCTCTGATGGTCTCGGAAAGAATATTGTCCAGTCTCTGATGGTCTCGGAAAGAATATTGTCCAGCCTTCAGTGGTTTCTGGAAACCAGTCTAGTATCTAGGTGGTTTGTCGAAAGTAAATTGTATAGTCCCTTTTTGGTTTCTGGAAACTATATTGTGCAGTTTGTGATGGTTTCTGGAAACACTATTTGGGTGATTTCTAGAAAGTGTATATTCCAGTCTCTGGTGGTTTCTGGAAAGTGTATTGTCCAGTATCTAATTGGTTTCTGGAAAGTACAGTATATTGCCTCTCTCTGGCGGTTTCTGGAAAGTATATTGTCCAGTCTCAGGTGGTTTCTGGAAACTGCATTGTCCAGTATCTAGGTGGTTTCTGAAGAGTATATTGTCCAGTCCCTGGTGAATTCTGAAAAACCATATCATCCAGTCCCTGGTAACTACTTTAAATCATACTTTTTTTATTGCCTAGGAAAAAAATATATTTGCAAATGTGAGATGAATTCATACTTTCGAATTTCAATAGAATATCTTTTACTTTTGTGCCTTACAAAGAGGTCTCATAGCTTTGCTTTGGCCCAAATTACTGTGCATTATGTTATAAAATCGTTTCTGTAGTAACATTAATAATTTCTAAAGTTCACTGTACCTTCGGTAAAGACCCTTTTCAATATGTTTCCAGAGAAAGCTACCTTATAAGTACAGAGCAGATGGTAGGATAACAATGAGCCGGTGTAGTGCAGTAGCTGGTAGGTATGTTTATAGTAAAACTGCGGCCTTTGTTTTCTGTGCTCATCTCCACTCATGTAAAAGCTTTACCTGAAATGATAGTATTCGGATTCTGCTATTATTTTTCTTTTTTTTTCTCTCTCTCTCTCTTCTTTTATGTATCACTGCAATCTGTAATTACGAATAATCTTTTAAATGCCAGCATCAAAACTGTAACAGCGGGATCAACCGTTCTTTTATAACCACAAACAAAAGAGAGGAAAATGAACGATCAGGTGTCAAGTGTGCGCCAATTAATTTATATTTTCTGCACGCATTGGTTTTGTGGATGAACATTATTAAAGATGATCTGCAAGATATGCAGGGGGTTGACTTTTAGAGGCCACAGGGCACTAAGTGATTTGTGGTTAGTGGTTCACATATTTAAAAAGTTTATAAATTCGACCACAACTTGTGCATTCGGAATAATTTGATTTGATAAAAAAGATATTTAAAGTGGTTGTAAACCCAGAAGCTCCCCCCGGGTATTAGGTAGGTCACAGCACTCATGATCATTCTATTTATGAACTGCTGAACAATGAATTTCTCAGATACCTTTCTTTTATTTCATTTGCGCAGGCCTGGGTTTGGCGAGTAGGACTAGGTTGCAGGTTGTCATTTGTCCAGGTGATGTCTCTGCTGCCTGTTCCTGTCCTTCTCCCTGGGCTGTGCAGATCGGAGTGGAGGAAGAGTGATCACATGACATCAGTAAGCACCACTCATACGGGGTAATTTATTAAAACTGGAGCAGGCAGAATCTGGAGAAGCTGTGCATAGTAGCCATTCAGCTTCTAGCTTCAGCTTTGAAAATCAAAGCTAGAAGCTGATTGGTTGCCATGCACGGTTCCAGATTCTCTCCGTTTCAGTCTTAGGCTGGCTATAGATAATCGAATTGTGGCCGGTTCAGCAGGAACCAGCTGAGATTCGATCCATCTATGGGTAGGCTGATGGACTTGGGTTCAATGAGCATGTCGGATTTCTAGCAAGCGATGATTGCCAGTGGCTATAATCATTGTGTTCTCACTACAGTGACTGTTCCTTGCATCCTCTTCCCCACCCTGCCAGGAGAACACAGTAGCTCTGCGGGAGGCATTTCCCCATCACCACTGACTGTGCTGATGGTGGAATTGAGAAATGGTTGCAGGAAAGAAAATTGCATATTGTATGGCCTACCTTAGAATCAGGTCAAGGTTGGAGATTCTTCGTCTAAGGCAGTGGTCTCCAAACTGTGGCGGGGGGGGGGGGGGGGCAGATGTGGCTCTTTGCCTGCCTTTATCTGGCCCTTGGGGAACTATTCCTTACACAGACACAAAATACATGGCACCATTTCTCTCCTTGTCATCAATGATGGAGCACTATTCCCCCCACTGATACCAACAATGAGGTACTATTCCTCCCACTAAAACCAATGATGGGGCATTATTTAATCTCAATGATGTTGGGGAATTTTCTACTATCCAAAGTCCAGCCTTCCTAAAACCTGAATGACCATAAACTGGCCCTTTGGAAAGTTTGGAGACCCCTGGTCTAAGGGAAATGGAAGATACAATTACTGAATCAAAGCCATAGACTAATACTCTGATTAAAACATTTCTATAACTGCCTGGGATTACTTTAGAACTGGAGCTGAGTGTAGAAGAACAAATTTAGAGCATTTTGGATTATTTTGGGCCTGTTGCGTTATCTAGAACCTGACAACATTCTAAATTTGTGATGGAATGGCATCCTGTGGGATAAGGAACTGTAGGGCTACGCCGATGGCGCAGACATAATTATATCAGATATAACCCTCCCTCGATGTAAAATACAATTTCATAGTAAAGACTGATTGCCCGTACTGCATGGATACGTTTTATTAGGCTAATGAAGAACATTAGATGCTTGCATTGTGCAGCATTTCTCTTTCCTCCTCGGGCTATTCAGGGAAGTGGAGGATTCATTAGCAAAGAAGTTCTACTCTTCTACCTCTTATTTTCTCTTCTCCCTATTGTATTGCCTTTTCTCCTTTCATACTATCTGGTCCAGAAATTCCTACAAGAATTTGGGTCACTTCAGGCTACAAACTCAATTTAAAGGAGAACCATTGATCCTGTCAGAAACCATGAATCAGACTGAGACAGAAGTACAATTAAATCGCACTTGTTTATTAATAAAATTAAAAAGGTAAATAGAAAAAGCGTAGTCAAAGCATAGCCAGAGTTCAGTAACCAGATCGGGTAGTCGGCCAGTCCAAAGTTCAATAACCAGATCGGGTAATCAGCTAGGCCAGAAGTCAGGGATCCAAGTAGAGCAACTGCAAGCAGGATAAGGAGCCAGGAGGGATGTCAGCAAGCCAGTCTTGAAACAAACCGCAGGAGATGGTTCCTTGTGATGTGACCAACACGAAGGCAAAGGAAGGAGTGAGCTGGAAGGCTTTAAGTAGGCAGGTCAGACGAGCATCATCAGGAACATCTGGTAACTGTGGAGAGAGAAGAGAGCTGGCAATTAGCCGACAGCTGAGTGGCCAGCCCAGAGAAGGAAGGGCTAAGCCAGCCTTGCAGATCCACCCCCAGTAAGAAAGTTTTCCAGAGCCATTTCCTCATTCTACCATGTAAAAAGCAACTAACTAAACTGAAAAACATCACAAACTAAACTGAATACTGAAACACTGGGAATGGCATTGGGAAATTAATATGTATCAAATAAGCACTACAGATCTACCAAGGTTGAACAGTAGACATCAAATATATCTACAAAGAAAATGTAAGTCCTAACTGGAAGACATTTTGTTTGCTAAACTGCTGTCTATCGTTTTTAGCATTACTGATCTCCTGCCACCAATCTAGTGGTGGCTACAGTTAGTTTCTTCAGCAGGGTTCCTGGTGGCAACAGCAGCAAAAAGTGCCTGCACTAAGGTAGTATGTGATATGATGGTGCACAGCTCGGAGACAATATGTTTTCACCCTATTATAGGAAATGCCTGAACCAAGGACCTTCATGGTAGGATCACCAGGTGTTATTTTAATGAAAACTATATCTTAAGAAAAAAAAAAGCTTGAAAATGCCATTAGAAATTGTGATAGCATATTAAAGATGATATGAGATTTTTGTGATTGGGTTTAAATCAAGTTCACTTTTACAGACTTGCCAAAAACATAACCTGGCAGGACGCAGCAAAGGGGTTGGATGTGCAGCCTGGAGATTGAAAACGAGCTTCAGTCCCTACCCACACAAGCACAGACTGCTCTCTTTCACTCTGCAGAATGCTGAGCTGCGAGAGAGCAGACTGCGTATGTGCGTGTAAAGCCCCATACACACGATCAGAAATTCTGCCAGCAAAAGTTGGATGTGAGCTTTTGGTCAGAAGTTCCGACCGTGTGTATGCTCCATCTGACTTTTGCTGGCAGAATTCCAGCCAGCAACAGTTTGAGAGCAGGTTCTCTATTTTTCAGTCGGAAAAAAGTTCTGGATCGGAAATTCCAATCGTCTGTACAAATTCCGACGTGCAAAATTCCTACGCATGCTCAGAACACAATTCGACGCATGCTCGGAAGCACTTGTTTTCTCGGCTCGTCGTCATGTTGTATGTCACCGCGTTCTTGACGGTCGAAAGTGACCGTGTGTATGCAAGCCAAGCTTGAGTGGAATTCTCCTCGTGTGTACGGGTCATAAAGAATTAAGCCAAGTGCTCATTGTTAGTTTTTGGGGCTGTGCAACCAATGCTCTGCGCGCTGCAGGACAGAGCAGGGAGTTCAATGAAACAGGAAGCTGAAAAGTAAACATTCTTTTACAAAATGAATTACAGCATGTTAATGTACTAAGGACGCAATACTTGAAGGCTATATTCTGCTTCTAGCAAGATTTGCATTTAGGGTCATGAGTGTTCAGCAAAGCTCCTTTGGCCATATTTCTCCATTGGGTCACAGGAGTAAACTTAGTTCTGCACTCCTGATTGAGCCGACAGTGGCTAAAACCTGCTGTCGGCTGACGTCACAGAGTCGTCCAGACTCTGGAGGGATCCTGACAATGTCAGGATCTGCCCAGATTTCTGACTGACAGCTGGCTCAGGCTTTTAGCATGCTGGTGAGCCTGAGCCAGCCGCTCCTGCTCCCTCCCCAGCCAGCACTGCAGTGAGCACTAGGCGGCAGGGCAGAGGGTTGGTGCCTGACAGTTAGTGCCTGCAGTCATTTGATCACTCAGTTCTTGGTGTTGGAGCAGGCGGGGGCACAGCTGCAGCATCAGCTCAATCTATTGAAGTTTTTTTTTTTTATTCCTGTATTTCTCTTTTAAGTCCCCAAACACATACGGTTGTACAGAGGGGTGGTGTGTGTGGGGGGGATTTATTAAAGGACAAACTTGCTAAAGATAGTATCCAAGAGTTTGCACTGCGTCTGCATTCGCAACATTATTGTTCTTTAAAGGGACTTTAAGAAATACAATGGGAATGGAAGTATGATGATGCCCTAAAGGTCATTGGTAGGGATAGAACTATAAGCCAGAGATCATCAGTGCAAGCTAGCAGCAACATCTCATAGCCTCCGAGACAAAAGCTCTTAAACCCCAGATCTACTGACAAATGTTAAAGCCTAGGTAGCTATGAGATGTAGAATTCTGTTCCCTTGTGTCTGTACAGGCTGCTAGAGTGTCTGTTGTGTCCAGAAAAGTTTGTATTATACTTGTTGACGAGGAAGAAAAGTAGACAAATGGAATCCTATGTGCAGGCGAGCATTCCATAGACACATCTCATTAACTTTAGTCAACTGTGTCCAGAGTTGAGCTTTGGCAGCGAATTCATCCGTACATTTGCCCTGCGTCACAATGGGTACTTCAAAAACTTGTATTGGCATAATAGAGCAAAGTAGTTAATGACACCACCAGCAACACAACAGAAGAAAAAAAAAATCAAATAACATTGTATTTGTCTACCTTTGTATGATGGCAAACAACAATAGAGCATCAACACTTTCCGCAACAGACATGCCATTTAGATAAGTCTTCCAATAGGGACACCTGTGCCAGTCACTGCGATCTAAGAGGGGATCTCCACTTATTTTCGGGAGTTTTTTGGGTCTGGAAATTAAAGGAAATCTTACCAAAAAAAAACTAAAATTTGGAAGCCTGTGCGACAATACAGGAGCACAGTTGGGAGACAGGGACAGAGTGTTATCACCAGTGGCGGCCGCTTCATAAGGGGCACAGGGGCGCTGCCCCCCTAATCCATACGCCCGCCCCTAATCTATATTCAGGGTGCCAGATGCGTGTATTTCAATGTTTTTTTTTTTTTTTTCTTTTTAAGTACGTTATTAGAGCCTGAGGCTCTAATTGGCTTTAAAAAAAGGGTGGGCTCTGGGCGCAGAGCACTGCACCCTGTGCCCACCCAGTTGTGTGACAATAGTGAATTAATAATTCTCACAGCCAATCAGGAAGCAGGTCTTAAGACCTGATTGGCCAAGAGGAGAAGCGACCACATTGGCCAGGAGCAGGGAGGAGGTGCCGAAGAGGAGATGCAGGGGAAGGCGCCGAAACTGCCAGTGACCTGGATGGGGCAAGTGCGGGGCTGATGGGTGGGTGAGTGATTGGGGTGGGGGGTTTGTTTGCCGATTGACCGACTGATGGGAGGGTTTCGACCAAATGAATGGTGGGGGTTTGGGTGGTTTATTTTCCGCCCCCCCCCAAAAAAAAAAAAATAGAGCACCATCGGCCACTGGTTGTCACCCTACAACGGAAAGTGCCTGAACAAGGACCTTCATGGCAGTATTCTGTTGCAGATTAAAAAAGATTAGTTATGACTTTTGATATGACATTGAAATAGGTGCAGATGGATGGATGGGATCCTTTTGGGAGGTGTGAAATATGGAATTTCCTGTAGTGGGTTGGTATTACACTGCCAACCTTCGATGTGTGCACAAGAAAGACATGAGCTGCAGCTAAATTACATTGTGTAATAGGACCAAGTATCCTGGTAGTAAAAGAAAAGGATGACGATTAGCATAGTGATACAAGAGATGCTGTAATTTTAATAGGCCCCCCTTCCTGAGAGACGAGCCTGGACCCTGTAGAGCAGCAGAATCCCAAGAGCCTCTGGGGCTCACTGTTGATGGTCTTTATCATGAGCTTTAGCTTTCCTAATGTGAACTCCGAGTTAATTCTGTTTGCAGGGGTTAAGAAAGCAGCTGTCAGTCACAATCAGCCACCAGGAGGAGGGTTAGAGCGGACAGCCGCGACTCCCATCACTGGGAATAGGGGTCACACAGCATGCTTCTCTGTATGCAAGGGGAGAATTCTCAATGCGCTGTTAATCTTAATCAGATACAGTTCCTCTTGTACTGGCTATGACAGTTACCAGAGATCCACCTGTGGGCCATCTGTCACAGGGAACACATTCAACCTCGGGAGGAGCAGGATTTTTAGCATGAAACCAGCTCATTTTATATTTCTGTCATTTGGAGAAAAGTCGGTACTTCTTCCACATAGCCATTACAAAAGGATAAAGGTGGAATCAGATGTGTAACCAGTGAATCGGGGCTCAGATGAGGGTTCACACTGTTTGAGGCCTTAGAGATTTACAATATTTTATTTATATATATTTATTTATTTGTGCAGGGATCTTTGGTAAGGTCATGTGACTTTACAAGGCTGCTTCTTCTTTCTTCAGTCTGGTCATGTGACTTTGAGTCGTTATCTTCTTTCTGTATTATGGTCATGTGACAGGTTTCTTTTTTTTTTTTTTCCTTTGTCTGGTCATGTGACTTTAGGATTCATCTTCTTTCTTTAGTCTGGTGATGTGACTTTACGAGTTGTCTTCTTTCTTCAGTCCCATCATGTGACTTTACAGATCATCCTCTTTTTTTTCTTTAATCTGGTCATGTGACTTTACAAGGCCTTTTCTTCTTTCTTCAGTCTGGTCATATGACTTTGAGTCGTCATCTTCTTTCTGTAGTCTGGTCATGTGACTTTACAAGTCGTCTTATTTCTCCAGTGCGGCCATGTGACTTTACAAGTCTTCTTTCTTCAGTCTCGTCATGTGACTTTGAGTCCTCTTCTTTCTTCAGTGCGGTCATGTGACTCGTGACTTTACAAGTTGTCGTCTTTCTTCAGTCTGGTCATGTGACCGAGGGCTTTTCTTCTTTCTTCAGTCTGGTCATGTGACCGAGGGCTTTTCTTCTTTCTTCAGTCTGGTCATGTGACTTTACAAGTCTTCTTTCTTCAGTCTCGTCATGTGACTTTGAGTCCTCTTCTTTCTTCAGTGCGGTCATGTGACTCGTGACTTTACAAGTTGTCGTCTTTCTTCAGTCTGGTCATGTGACCGAGGGCTTTTCTTCTTTCTTCAGTCTGGTCATGTGACCGAGGGCTTTTCTTCTTTCTTCAGTCTGGTCATGTGACTTTACAAGTCTTCTTTTTCTTCTCTCTTTAGTCTGATCATGTCACTTTGTGAGTTGTCTTCTCCTTTCTTCAGTCCACCCATGTGGCTTCGAGTCTGTCTTCTTTCTTTAGTCCGGTCATATGACAATACAAGTCTTCTTCATCTTTCTTTAGTCCAGTTATAGGACTTTGAGACGTCTTTTTTTTATTTAGTCCGGTCGCATGACTGAGTCTTCATTCTTCTTGGAGGCTTTATTCAGTCTGGTCATGTGACTTTATAGCCTTCTTCGTTCTTCAATTCAGTCATGTGACGTCACGGCTCAGACCTCAGTTTAGGTATTTTTATTTTTTTTTATATCAGCACAAGGGACATAATTTATATTTAATCCAAAGTGTCCTTTGTGTTAGTGCCAGATGTCTTAGTGAGAAATCTTGAGTCCTCTGCCCCCCCTCCCCCAGTGGGCAGTCCGGAATACTTCAGTGAGCAATACTCACGTAATGATGTGAGCACTGCTCTTTGGAGCATTCTCCTGTGAACCCAGGGCAGCTTGAAGATGTATCCCCAGGGGTATGCCCTTGTCAACCTGGGCTTACAAAGGAAGTGGGTTAAATAATTGTGGGCATCATTTAACTCCGAAGAGAACCATCCTGGACCTCCGAGAGGTTAATGTGTTGGAGACCTGCCAGAGATGGAATGGATATGGCAGTGAGAGCTGCTTGTTTTCACGATACCAGGCAGTAGATTTAAAAAAAGGGACTTTAAGAATCAAATTTGGGGAAGGGGAGTAGGTCACAAAACTATGGAGGCAAACGGATGTCCCTACAAAAATTGACTCCTGATAAGGTAGAGAAAACTCCTTTTGTCAGCCTAGCCTTCCTATGACTGTCAATGTGTGTTTCCACTGCAGGAAGCTCAGGAGGGGGTTTCTACAGCCTACATCTAATGTAGAAATTATGGTTGATGCATGCATCGCATTTTTATAATAAATACAAAACAACAAAGCATTCCTAAAAATGAAAATTATTTTTCATTCTTTAGGCCTTGGTTTAAACATGTCAGTATTTATCCTGATGAAAGACACCCATCTACACATATCTTGACATGCGATTCCTGTGATTTGGTGAATTACTCTGCGGAAAGTTGTCATTTGCCTTATATTTTGATTTGATCTGTGTGCAGTAGTCATGCTTTGACAGTAAGTCTCTTTGTAAACAACTCCTACAACTTGCCTAATTATTTTCAAAATTGGCATGTATGCATTGTATGGTATAATTAGACTTCATTAGAGCAGGGGCTGTATATTTTTACATGGCTGTGACTGGTGCTTCTACTAAGAAAATACCTGTTTATGTGCTATGTAACATGCAATTATTGCTGCTAGGTTTTCTGGTCCTTTGTGTAGCTATTGTCTAACATGTAACGCAAACATGTTGACTGGCAATATACGCTGGAACTTGCAGTTCTATATCCGCCTGAGGGACCTTAAATTTGGCCTGATGTAGGATCCAGTTGGTTGTCTGGAGTAAATTTCAGGGGCCACAAAAAAATAATAATAATATATCATCGATTTGCTGCTGACTTTTAGCCTTCACCGGTCTCTAGTGAATGGATAGGCTGCATTCTCAGTGATGTCACCAGTCTCTAGAGAATAGATAGGCTGCATTCTTGGTGAAGTCACCGGCTTCTAGTGAATGGATAGGTTACATTCTCTGTGATGTCACTGGTCTCTACTGAATGGATATGCTGCATTCTCAGTGATGTCACCGGTCTCTAGTGAATGGATATGCTGCATTCTCAGTGATGTCACTGGTCTCTACTGAATGGATATGCTGCATTCTCAGTGAGGTCACCGGTCTCTAGTGAATGGATCGGCTGCATTCTCAGTGATGTCACCGGTCTCTAGTGAATGGATCGGCTGCATTCTCAGTGATGTCACCGGTCTCTAGTGAGTGGATAGGCTGCATTCTCAGTGATGTCACCGGTCTCTAGTGAATGGATAGGATGCATTCTCAGTGATGTCACCAGTCTCTAGTGAATATAGATAGGCTGCATTCTTAAGTGTGTCATTGGTCTCTAGTGAATAGATAAATTGCATTCTCAATGATTTTACAGTTTTCCTCTGAATGAGTAGTTGCATTCTTGACAATAAGTAACACAGGATGACTGACCAGGGATAAAGAATGATAGCACACTTATTAACTCTCAATTATATGAGCACATTTTGAGTAATATGGCCACCTCCCTGGTGCCCCCCAGCCAGCACCTATGTTTGGAGGGCGTCTTGCTAGGAGAGGCGGCCTACATTGCAGTTGGGGATAGGCCATTTCACAGTAGAAGAGATGACTGAGCACTGAGAACTCTCCAACCCACTTCAGATCTCTTAACCACTGCACCCTGTGAGTAGTCCCTTTTCTCTTTCTGTAAACCTCTGATTGGCCAGGAGTTGTCGGTTTTATGCAGACGTTTCTTCTTTGGCACCAATCGGAGGTATCCCATAGGAGGACTCTAGCCAAATGCTGTTAACCCCTGCCTCTTCTAGTACCCCCATTACAATAACGCTGACTTCCACTGGTTGTAGTGGTTATTATTACTGCCATGTGCCAATAATCCGTTTAAAGCTTAGTAAATGGTTAATGTTTATATACAAGAAACGGCAAATAAAATCCCTTTTTCAACTAATGCAGCATAGAACATATTGGTGATTAATCCTGCTACATTTCAAACCAGCATTTTGCTGTATATTAAAATGTCATTTGTGTTCAGGACCCCCCAAGGATCATTAATTTACTTGTTTAGAAATTATGTTGCTGCTAATGGACTGTCTCGACGAGTTAGTAGTCCATAAAGGTACATTAGAGCATCCGTAAGCTGAAACCACATTGCCACGTACACTTCTACTTAGGCTATTTAGGACAATGGTATAAAATATGTATATATCCAATATACTTAGTTACTGCTTATATTTAGCACCTTGTGCTTGTACCTTGAAGGGAAACTCGAACTCGTGAAATCTTTTAGGCTGGAATAATGGTCACCACTTACCTGTAATGTCTTTTCTCTTTGAGTGCGGCCTGTCCATGAGTTTATCTGGGTTCTGCCCTCACTTTTTTTATCTGCATGCCTTTTTACGATAAGTGACCCAGACAGTAAAGATAGCCAGGATACTGGCATCTTTAGAGCAATGCCAACCTCCACCCTTTCCTTTCTACAGGATTACTATAAAGTCGAACTCCAGTGACAATGTGTTGTATGTGTCACTATTGGGTAGATGTATCTCCACTCCCTGTCATGGGGACAGGTTAGAAGTGATGGGCTCTTTCAGTTGCTTGGCAACACAAATTGCTAATCAGCCAATTACATGGCAGCAACTATATGCATTTAGGCATCTAGACTGGCTAAAGTTCAAACTGTGCATCAGAATGGGGAAGAAGGGGGGATTTAAGTGACTTTGAACGTGGCATGGTTGTTGGTGCCAGACGGGCTGGTCTGAGTTTTTCAAAAACTTCTGATCTACTGGGATTTTCACGCACAACCGTCTCTCGGGTTTACAGAGAATGGTGGGAAAAAGAGAAAATATCCAGTGAGTGGCAGTTGTGTGGAGGTAAATGCCTGGTCAATGTCAGAGGAGAATGGGCAAACTGGTTTGAGATGATAGAAAGGCAACAGTAACTCAAATAATCACTCGCTGCATCCAAGGTATGTAGAATACCATCTCTGAACACACAACATATCAAACTTTGAATCAGATGGGCTACAGTAGCAGAAGACCACACCGGGTGCCACTCCTATCAGCTAAGAACAGGAAACTGAGGCTACAATTCGCACATGCTTACCAAAAATCGGACAACAGAAGATTGGAAAAAAAAGTTGCCTGGTCATAGGAGTTTCGATTTCAGCTCGGCGGGTCTCCTCACGGGGGGGGGGGGGGGGGGGGGGGATCTGCGCTGATTGGTGGTCCAGTGTGGTCATCTGAGGGGGACTGCACTGATAAACAGAGACGCCACTAGGATCACCAGGGAATGGGGCAACATGTGGATGGCCAGGTATGTACCCCATGGCCATCCACATGTTCAAATGAATGCCCAATCTGTGCCAATCAGTGCCCAAAAATGGGCACCGATTGGCACCAGTAGGTACTAAAAGACAAGAGTGATGCCCAGCAATGCAACCCATCAATGCCCATCTGTGCCACCCATAAGTACCCATCAGTGCTGCCTACGAATGCCCCCTATCAGTGCTGCCTATCAGTATCCATCATCGGTGCCCATCAGTGCAGCCATATCAGTGCCCATCATTGAAGGAGAAAACATACTTATTTACAAAACAAAAACTATTTTTTTTTCAAAATTTTCAGTCTTTTATTATTTGTTGCAAAAAACAAAAAATAAATAAATAAAAATCGCAGAGGTGATCAAATACCACTAAAATAAAGCTCTATTTGTGGGACCAAAATGATAAAAAATTTGTTTGGGTAGTGTCACATGACCGCACAATTGTCATTCAAATTGCGACAGCCCTGAAAGCTGAAAATTGGCCTGAGCAGGAAGGTGTCTAAGGCCCCTTTCACACTGGGGCGGTTTTCAGGCGTTACAGCGCTAAAAATAGCGCCTGAAAAAACCGGCCCCTTTCACTCCAGTGTGAAATCCGGAGGGCTTTCACACCGGAGCGGTGCGCTAGCAGGACGGTGAAAAAAGTCCTGCTAGCCGCATCTTTGGAGCGGTGAAGGAGTGGTGTATTCACCGCTCCTAAACCGCTCCTACCCATTGAAATCAATGGGACAGCACGGCTATACCGCCAGTAAAGCGCCGCTGCAGCGGCGCTTTGCGGGTGGTTTTAACCCTTTTCCGGCCGCTAGCAGGGGTTAAAACCACCCCGCCAGCGCCCGCAGACCGCCACTAAAACGATGGTAAAGCGCCACTAAAAAAAGCGGTGCTTTACCGCCGATGGCCGCACCGCCCCAGTGTGAAAGGGGCCTAAGTGCCCGGTATTGAAGTGGTTAAAGTGCAACATACAGATAGATTAATCTGCCTGTACGCGCCCTTCTGCCGTCGTATATCGGCGTGAGTCGGTCGGCAAGTGGTTAATGAAGCACCCATCAAATGCATCCTACCAGTGCCCATCAATGAATGTTTGCTTGCTTCCATTCATTCAGGGGCCATGACACAGACACAGCCCTCCGCTGTGCCTCTGACAATATGTGCGAATGGAGCGGCGGCTGTCTACTGATGCTGAGACGAGAATAGGAACACCAGTGGCCGGGCACCCCAGGCATCAGTGCGCCCTAGGCGGTTGCCTAGTTTGCCTAGTGATAGCACCGGCCCTGCTTGTGATTAGCAAATATTTATCAATGAATATCTACAAACATCTGGGTAGGTACGTAATCCATTAATTCTCCGCAGAAAATAGATGCAAATTTACATAAGTTAGAAAGATCAGTCACCTTGTTTTATGCGGTCTCATCACATCTATTTCTCTGCATGGTCATCTAGGTAGGGCCTCTTCTTCATGTCACATGGTTCTTTTGACGTGCAGCCAAAATCAAAGTCAAATTCAGATACTTACAGTGGCTTCATTTAAAATACATTTCATATTTCTTCTGAATAATACATAAAGGTATTCATTGTCATTTTATCTCCGTCTGGGGTTGAGCTTTAAGCAGTGAAGTGGCCTAATGCAGTGATGAAGAACGGGAGGTCGGGTAGGCTGTGTTCCCTATACACGAGTCAATGCTTTTTCATTATGACTGGAGTGCAACTTTAATGACAAGCCTGTAGATTTCCCCCTGAAAACACGGCTACAGACAGTACAGACGCATTAGCTGAACCGCGCCGAGTCTGTGTTGTTTCAGGCAGCCTGCTGTTCTTCAGATCGGCTCCTTAGGAAGAATTCTGCGCAATTCCCAAAGACCGATGGCTTGATGCAGATAATGCAAACAACGTACATTTTCACAATGACAATGTATGTATAATTAATGTGCAGCACTTACTGTAAGAAGCACTCCAGCACCCTATTATTAACTGCTTACTGACATCCTCTCTGCCAGCCCCATGCTCTGCAATTATCCCTGGATTCTGGGTTCAGCAATACCAGCTACTCTTATCGTACTCGAGCGCTGAAGGATAATCTGCATTGCAGACCACCCACCGGGTGATAAAAGCGGCAGGTTTTTTTTTTCTCCAGGTTCCGTAGAAAAACTTGACACATACTGTATGCTAAACACTGTGGCTTCTGTTCATGGAACTTTGTCATTTCTCCTACCCACACACTCCATCACCCATTCTTCTCAGTCTTCTGCTCTGTTAAAGCGGAGTTCCACCCAGAAATGGAACTTCTGCTTTAAGGGAAGGTGACCCCCTGACATGCCACTTTTGGCATGTCTTTTTTTTGGGGGGGGGGGTCGTATACCCTAGCTCCCACTTCCTCCCAGGGCACCAGAAGGGAGATCACCCCCCCCCCCCCTTGGCAATCATCTGGGACACGTGACGGGTAATTACAAAAAAAAACGAAAGCACTCCTGTGCATAGGCGGACCACCAGACCGGCTAGCTATGAAAACACTCACTGGCCTTCAAGGGTGGGGAACCCTGGCTGCCTTCAAGGGTGGGGGACCCTGGCTGCCTCAAGGGTGGGGGACCCTGGCTGCCCTCAAGGGTGGGGGACCCTGGCTGCCCTCAAGGGTGGGGGACCCTGGCTGCCCTCAAGGGTGGGGGACCCTGGCTGGCCCTCAAGGGTGGGGGACCCTGGCTGCCCTCTAGGGTGGGGGACCCTGGCTGCCCTCTAGGGTGGGGGACCCTGGCTGCCCTCAAGGGTGGGGAACCCTAAAAGTCAAAGAGAAAAGAGGGCGCACCAGCCTTGTGCATTATCCTTTGGATATGTATTTATTGAAGACATAAAAAGAAAACTACTCACAAACAATTGTATAATTTCTTGCAGTAGGACAGTAAGAGTAGTCATCAAGTGGCAGTATTTAGTAACAGACGAGCAGGATTCTTCAGAGGTCACGTTAGTATGCTGCTTTTGACAGCCGATTACGAATTTTCAGCAGAAAATTGTTGTCTGATGTGACCACAACGTCCGATTTTTCCTTTTCATTAGTACAGTTTTCTGAAAAAGCAAGAGCAAGACTAGGTATGCTCAGAAATGAAAGAGCAGATACAAAATAATTCAACACATTACATCCAACGTTGAATTCTGACGTCAGAAAATTTTCTGACGGTGAGTAACCTCTTCACATTCGATTTGAGACTAGCATCAAACAAAAAACTGAAAATCGGTTCAGTAATCTGACTGTGTGCATAACTCCCAACTTTTTAAGATGGGAATAAGGGACACCTATCAGCAAAAGTATACAGGCATAGGACGCACCCCTTGCCGCACCCTCTTAAAGGAGAGTTGTACAAAAAAAAAAAAAGGATTGGCATAAACCCACAAGTGCTTTTTTTACCACTTCTATTTCTTATATTGGCTTTTGAATTTACAAATGCAGCAATTTAGAAATCAGATGAGAGGTTTAGCACTGGGAAACACTTTTTGATAGATAAAAGTGCATTTTATATACATCTATACAGATCAGATCAAAATGAGGGACAAATGAGGAGGAATGAGGGACAGAGGGAAATTTCTCCCAAATCAGGACAGTTGGGAGCTATGACCGTGTGAACAAGGCTTTAGACTTTACAAACATGTCTGTATAATTGGCTGTAATGAAGAAGAACCTGGATTAGGTGTGACAGATGAATCTCATTTAAAGCATCATTCCACATCTCTAACCAGAAACAGTGGCGGCTGGCGCTCAATTTTCTTGGAGGGTTAGGTGCCTCGCCAGCCAATCGAACATCCACCATCCCCCCCCCCTCCCGCGCTTGCTTAATCTCCACTCCCACCCTCGTAGCTCGCTCACCTTACCACTCACCAGGCCCTCCCACCAGCCCCCTGCACTTACCCCATCTAGGTCTCCTTACGAGTTCCGGCAGTTGTTTCTCCTCCCGAGGCCCGGCGGTCGCTTCTCCTCAGGCCAATCACAACTTAAGACCTGCGGCCAATAGGGTCCTAGGCCAAATCGGGGTCTCAGGATCCGCTTCCTGATTGGCCAGGAGGAGAAACGGGAAGACATTCGCGAATAGTATTCGCTAATGTCACACGACTGGGTGGGCTCACTGTGCCCCCGAGCCCACCCTTTTTGAAGCCAATTATGTGATTTGGGATCTACTTTTAGCATATGGGTGGACTTTGGGTTTTGCAGAACACTCAACTTTTACCTTTGGCAATAGAATTTATAAAAAGATAAAAAGGAGGCTAAAATTTGGCTCCTTGGTTTAAAGTATCAGTAACCCCCCCCCCCCCCCCCCCCCCCCCTCCCCTATCGTTTTCAGCCAAGGAAGCTGCCATCTTTGCCTCTGTTTAATCTACAACTGCCATGATGCGGGGAAACCCACATCCAATTCACATAAGTGTGAACCCAGCCTCAGTAATTCTTTCCTGAAAAGGTGACCTTACCCTTTAAATCTCCATACTACTTGCACTTTAAAATTAGAGCAGGCTGCTAAGCTGACCTCTCCTTGGACATAACCTTGAAGCTGATATACCGATCTGACTGCTTTCACTTGAGGATGCAAATTTCCCCCATAACTCCTGCAGATTTACAGACTGCTTCTGGCTGGTGTGACAGTCCCATCTCCTGCTGGGAATCCTGTGAATTCTGTATTATCTCTGCCTCCACTGCATCTGCTACCCACAGCACTGAGATATATCCTTATAGTGACAGAAGGATCTGCCGCTCACCCCCCCCCCCCCCCCCCCCCCCCAACACACACTTTACATCATTGGCAGCATCCAACAAATACAAGCTTATGTATTCATTTGCAAATATTGTGTTATTTTTTTATCAGCATCGGCACAGCACGAGCCATGCAAAAGTCAATAAACATTTTCAACAGTTTTGGGGGAACTTTTTTCCAAGTCCATGTGTAATCAGCTCATAGTCTTATGAATTCGATGTGAGCCCACTCACTGAAATCCATATTCATTGGAAGTTTAACCTCAAAATCTTTTTAAATCTGCAGTTAACAAAAGTGAAACTTTCTTTCGTTTTGGACCGTGTAGGGGTGGGGTAAATCCAAAGGGTTTCTTTTTTTTTTTTTGTGTGTGTGTGTGTGTTTTTTTTTGCTTTTTGTCCCATTTGTTTCCCTTCACTTCCTGTCCAGAAAGCACACCCGTAGATCTCAAGAAAGTCAGCTTTTCTATTAACTTTTTCTGGTGACAACTGTAACATTTTGGATTTCCCATCACTTTCTGTCTCGGCAATCATGGTCACCAGGACAAACAGAGGGATGAATTTACCCAACAGGGACAGAGAGAACCTATAATTCTTCCTAACTCCTAAAAAAATAAAAAAAACGAATAAATGAAACTAAAAAAAATAAAACGTATGGTTTTCCTTTTTGTTCCAAATAAAATCATTTTAATCACATCTGTCGCGGATGTTGAGGGACTGCGCCTGATTTGGAAGTCCCTCTGCCCCTCATTTTGATCTGATCTATATAGTTTTATATAAAATGCACTATTTATCTTTCAAAAAGTGTTTCCCAGTGCTAAACTTTTCATCCAGTTTCTAAATTGCTGCATTTGTAGATTTCAAAAGCCAGTATAAGGAATAATAGTGGTAAAGAAAAGGCACTTGTGGGTTTAACCAATTATTATTATAATTTTTTTTTGTATAATTCTCTTTTAAAGTGGTTGTAAAGCCTTAAGATGTCTCACCTTAGTGCATTCTATGCATTAAGGGGAAAAACCTTCTGTGCTACAGCCAGGCCTGGCGCTCCCGCTAGGCGCAGTTGGCAGCCACCTAGGGTGCACTACTGCCTAGGTGGCGAAGCCACAGCCTGCTGACTTTCCCGTTAGCCTGGCCGGGGAACATGAGGCTGAGGAGGTGGGCACAGCTGGGGAGGTGGGCATGAGGTCGGCAGAGGAGGCAGGACTCTGAACGTAGATGCCGAGTCCGCTCTCATCGCTCGCCAGGCCCTCCCACCAGCTCCTGCACTAACCCCATCTAGGTCTCCTCCTGAGTCCCGGTGGTTGCTTCTCCTCCCAGGCCAATAAGAGCTTAGGACCCGCGGCCAATCGGGTCCTAGGACTCCCAGGTCAGTAAGAACTTAGGACCGGTGGCCAATCGGTTCCTAGGACTGTCACCTGCACGGCCCTAAACAAGACTAGCAACACTCCAGCCGCACGGAGGTGGGGGGGGTGTTATTCCTGCCTAGGGCATGAGATAGTTAAGCACTGGCCCTGGCTACAGCTCCGCCCCTAGACATCCCCCCCCCCCATTTTTCTCACCTGAGCCCCCGATCCAGCAATGTGCAGCAGCAAAGTGGCTCCAGATGCTCTCCTCCTTGGGCAGATTGGCTCCCGCTGCTGTCAAAAGTTGTAACACGGGTGTGGGGAGGCAGAGTCCCGCTGTTTTTGTCAACGAATGCAGCAGCTGGACTAAGGAGCAAGCCTGCACAGGTGCCCCCATGAAAAGTGGCTTTCCGTGGGGGCAACCGAAGAGGCAGAGCGCCGACAGGGGACCCCAGAAGAGGAAGATCGGGGCTGCTCTGTGCAAAACCCTTGCACAGAGCAGGTAAGTATAAAATAAAAAATAAAAAAATAACAATCAAAGGGTTTACAATCACTTTAACCACTTACGGACCACCGCACACTGATATAAGTCCTAAGTTTGAAGAGAAAGAGGAATATCTTTATGGCAGCAGCTAGCTGCCATAACCCCAGTATCCTTTTCTTCGGCCGGTGGTTTGCTTTCCGATAATAGTGGTCTTTTTGACCCCAGATCTCATATTTAAGAGGTCCTGTCATGCTTTTTTTCTATTACAAGGGATGTTTACATTTCCTTGTAAAAGGAATAAAAGTGACACTTTTTTTCCTTTAAGTACAGTGTAAAAATAAAAAATTAAACGTGCCCCGTCCCGCCGAGCTCGCGTGCAGAAGCGAACGCATACGTGCGTAGCGCCCACATATGAAAGCGGTGTTCAAACCACACATGTGAGGTACCACCGCGATCGGTAGAGCGAGAGCAATAATTCCAGCTCTAGATCTCCTTTAACTCAAAACATGCAACCTATAGAATTTTTTAAACATCGCTTATGGAGATTTTTAAGTGTAAAAGTTTATTTTTTAAATTCAAAAATGTGTATTTTTTCCAAAAAAAAGGTACGCTTGTAAGAACGCTGTGCAAATACGGTGTGACAAAGTATTGCAATGTCCTCTATTTTATTCTCTATTATTCCCTATTTTTATTCTCTTCTCTATTGTTAGGAAAAAATTGAACCCACCCCCAAACATTGTCTATATATTTTTTCTAACACCCTAGAGCAGTGATGACGAACCTTGGCACCCCAGATGTTTTGGAACTACATTTCCCATGATGCTCATGCGCTCTGCAGTGTAGTGGAGCATCATGGGAAATGTAGTTCCAAAACATCTGGGTGCCAAGGGTCACCATCACTGCTGTAGGGTATTAGAAAAAAATAGAACCCCCCAAATATTGTATATATATTTTTTCTAACACCCTCGAGCAGTGATGGTGAACCTTGGCACCCCAGATGTTTTGGAACTACAGTCCCCATGATGCTCCACTACACTGCAGAATGCATCATGGGAAATGTAGTTCCAAAACATCTGGAGTGCCAAGGTTCACCATCACTGCTCTAGGGTGTTAGGAAAAAAAAATGTAATTATAATAATAATAATAATAATATTATATATATATATATATATATATATATATATAATATGGAAGTAATTTTCTAGCAAAAACAAAACTGTTTTTAACTTTTAAACAACAAATCTCAAAAAGAGGCTTGGTCCTTAAGTGGTTAAGGGGGAGTGGCAGGGGGCGTGTCCTATGCCTACATACTCTTGCTAATTGGTGTGCCTCATTCCCATCTCAAAATGTTGGGAGGTGTATAATCCTCCCAGGAAGGTCCTTGTTCCGGTTATAGGTGAAAACATTCTGTCCTTGTCTTCGACTTGTGCTTACATGTTGTCACCCTCTCACATGGGCATCTGATGGAGGCTACGATACGAGTGGCCAAGTCTTAGGACTAAAATGCCATTTTAGTTTTAGTCGTATTTTAGTCATCTCAATTGTTTTAGTTGTATTTTAGTCAACTAAAATAGTATTCATTTAGTCGACTAAAATGTTTTAGTCGACCAAATTAACACTGGTCCACTGATAGAACAAAACTGGGGTGCAGAGTCCATAGGATCCATTCTTCTTCCCTAATGCAGTAATATCAGGGTGGGTGGATGACATCGGTACGAATAAAACTCTACTCTAAAATTTGTATCCGCTGTGTATTTAGCTTAGCTAAGTTTCCCTTTCAATAAAATGAGTTTTATCACACATAATTCCTTCGTTGTTGTTTCATATACAGAATTTACATTTATTTGAAGGCTGACCTAATCCCATTTCCAAATAAGTGCAGATTATGCCGTTCCGTGGTTTGATTGTTGACTTCTTGTAGAAGTCTGTTTTACGTTCTAATCCTGTCCTCTGGCGTTCTAGGCGGCCATTGCCGCTTTTATGACTTGTTTGCGTTAATAAACAGCCGCATTTTCAGCATATTACCTGTTGTTAAATCATAAAGGATTTGCAATGAGATTCGGTTTCGAACCCGGTTATTGTTTGTTTATGTCGTAAATGGATATTTTGGATTGTAAAAGGCACGCGGCCATAACAAAAAGGAGGTATTAGGGAACTGCTGAATTATATATAAAAAAGGTGGTAATGATGTAGACAGATATGGATATTAGAGGCTATGTCGGAGATCTGAGGCTCTCACACCAATACGAAGGTCATAGATCTGTTATAGGTGGCGTGTTGTTCTATATCATTGGTCTTTGACCTTTCTAGTACAAGGGCCACATCATATATTTTACAATCATTCAGGGACTAAAAATAAAATCAGTTTTAAAAATGAAGGAATAAAATGTAAATATATGAACATGCTACAAGAAATAACTTAAAAGGTTATATAAAGGTAAAGAAAAAAAAAAAACATGTCATACTCACCTCCTCTGTGCAGTTGCTTTTGCACAGAGTGGCCCAGATCCTCCTCTTCTGGGGTCCCTCAGTGGCGCTCCTGGCTCCGTACTCTCCCTCAGGGTACCTGTGCGAGCGCTCTCTCCCATGTCCTGCTGCTACGGCCATTGACACAGACAACAGGACTCAGCCCCGTCCCAGGCATCATTGGATTTGATTGAGAGCAGTGGGAGCCTATGGCTGCACTGCTATCAATCTATCCAAATCAGGACATGAGATAACCAGCTGGAGGCTGGTGTGCTCGTTCCTGGCATGGGGAAGACCAGGTTCAGGTAAAATGTGGGCACTGGGAGGCTGCTACACTAAAGGAGGTTTGTCACCTAGAATGCATTAAGGTAAAAAACCTTGAGGGTTTACAACCCTTTTTAATATCAGAAGCCTTCCCATCCCATCCCATCAGAAGCCTTCCCATCCCATCCCATCAGAAGCCTTCCCATCCCATCACATCAGAAGCACCCCATTACATTGGTTTAGTTCTTTTAGAGATCCCCCATACATCAGGGCCCCCATCAGATGCTGAGACCAAATTAACTGATTGCTCAGGGTCTGAGGATACACCACTGACCCTATCTGTGGGTGAGATAAGATCTTGTATCAGGCTGGACATGGCCCACGGACCATACTTTGGAGACCCCTGTTCTATATGATAGTCCTTCAGGGGAGAAGAACGTTCTAAAGCATGTGGTGGTGTATGGACAGTGGACTTCCTATGTATTCACTCTTGGCATCAGTGAAGGCTGGTTGGTTCCTCTTTTGGGGGGGGGGGGGGGCATTTTCCTTTACTTCCAGTTTTGAGACATGACAGAAAAATACAGAGGAGGTCTTTCTGAAGTAATTGATAGCTCCTCTTACTTTTCACTAGAACAAGAGCGTGAATCATAGATGGCTATATACAAAACTAAAAATTGGAATTGCTTAACCCCTTCCCACCCACATGCCTATAAAAAGTTCTGAACGCCCGGAGGGGGGGGAGGGGAGGAAGTGGAGATCGTGTGACCACTTTGAGTGGCTGTCACAGTGGTCTCTTGATCGAGAGAAGGTCCCATAGGCTACCGATTGTTAGTTGAGACTTATAGCTGTCTTTGACAGCTTGGTTTCTGGGCTGAGAGCGCACATTGAGGGCGTTCTGAGCACAGCAACATCGGGCACCCAGTAACTCCTATGTGCAGCGTGGGGCGTTAAAGCCCACCATTTTGTTGCCGCACACGTGTGGCAACAGATGAGATTTACATTCAAATTGTGTATTCTGCTTGATGAGAATATTATGGGTGAGAGTCTGGGCATGCTGGTAGTTGTGGTTATACAGCACATCTCCCTGACATCCGTTATTTTCATCCTACTAAGCTCCAGTTTATGAATAGCAGAATTCTTCGACAGCAGATTTACAGCCACCCATCCATCTACGGTGTGCGATATTTCTAATGATTGTCATGCCTGCTGTCTGAATATAAAAATTGCCAGGGGGTTAATAAGCTGCTGTCACTCACACCTCACCCTAATAAAATCAGCAAATTTCTTTGCTCCCGGCAGGCTGGGAACATGGCAAGCACCCGCATCCGGCAAAAAAACAGTTAACAGCCCTCCTTTCCAAACTGCGGCAGCTGAGAGCTTTCCACACAGGCGGGCGGATGAAAAAAAAAAAAAAATAGAATCTTGGACGCTTTTTATCGGCACCTTTCCGAACAAAATTTATCTTTCACACCCTGCTTGATGCCATATGCCCAGGAGTTGTAGGAAAGAAATATTTCACTGTCAGTCTCCGATCGTAGCACCAACACAGCCTGTGCCAGCAGCATGAAGCAAGGGATCATGGGTAATGACAGTCAGCTTTGTCCGGGGATAGGCTTCATACAAGCAGTGTTGTGGCCCTGATATGTCATTCTTGGCAGGAACATACAGCTAGCAATGTGAATTATAAGAAGCGCTGCTTACCCGTAGATAACAGCTTGCGCCAAAGCATCTCAACTGTCGTTACTGCAAGGTATAGACTGAACGGAACGCATTCACAGCTTGCCGTGGGCTATACCTTTAAAGTTTCTGTTCTTATAGTTTTGTATGCATGAACCATGGTGGGTCAGATATATGACCTGTCCTTTTTTTTGGCCCATGGTGTTGTGGTGGAACAATGCTTTTGCACCTCTAATTACATCACAATAAAAGAAGGCTGTAGCTAGGGAGTGGAGCTTCGCATCGCTATGACCTGGGAGATTAGGAAATTGCCCTTGACTTTTGAGGCCTCGCTTACACGGGTGTACTAAAAGTGGAAAGTAAACCCTGATGGCTTTTACTGCCTCTTTATTTCCCTGCAAAGGTAAAGCATGATGCATAGTAGCCCATTATGTGTCACTTACCTGAAACTGAAGCCTGCGATGTCACCGCTGTCCCCACTATCGGCAAGCGTCCATCTTCACCCCTCTTCCTTTCCGGGGCCGTGAACCCCAGCTCTGTGACTGGCCGGAGTCGCGTCACGTCACGTCACTCCCGCAAATGCGCGCAGGAACCGTCAGTCACAGCATGACCCATTTAGAAACGGCACGCTCTGCCCTTTCTAAAGTGTGCATGCACCATAGACATCAGCGTATGGCTTTTTTGTAAACATCTCTTAAACCGTGGAGGTTTAGGAGCCATTTCCAGCACCTACAGGTAAGCCTTAATATATGCACAGGGTGTACAACCACTTTAAAGTGGTTATAAACTCAGAAAAAAAAAAAACTTGCAAGACAAAAAGGTATAACGAGTTAGTATGCATCACATACTAGCTCATTATGAAATACTTACCTTAGATCGAAGCTGTTCAAGTGGCCCCCGTACACCGACATGACCGGCGACATGTCTCCCAGAGTTATCTCCGGGTTTGCGAGCTCCGGCCCTGTGATTGGCTGGAGCCGCAAGGATGTCTCTCCCCTGCATGCATGCAGGAGCTGCCTGTCATGGCATGGCTACTGAAGAAATGCCACGCCTCGGTCACGTTCCGGCTTATGCCGTTCACATGCTGTTTCTTCAGTGCGCATGTGCTTATGACGGTAGATGCGGGTACAGTGAATATCTCCTAAACTGTGCAAGTTTAGGAGATATTCACAGTACCTACAGATAAGCCTTATTATAGGCTTACCTGTAGGCAAAAGTGGTGTAACAGGGTTTGCAACCACTTTAAAGTGTTACTAAACCCACAAGAGTAAAAATCAGTCTTGTTATGCAGTAAATCATGCTTGTTATACTCACTGTGGAACCCAAGGGGTTAATCCACTGCATTGTGTACAAAAGGCTGTTTGAGCTGGTTTTCTCTGGTCCTCATCTTCTTCCAGAGTCCCCAATATATCTCCTGATAGTACATAGGCTAGGGTGCACTCTGCACATGCTCAGTGTGATGTTTATTGCTAGAGAGGTTTTTTTCTTCCTGGTTATATTGCATGT
The DNA here is from genome assembly GCF_037356315.1 of Lithobates pipiens. NCBI lineage: Eukaryota > Metazoa > Chordata > Amphibia > Anura > Ranidae > Lithobates > Lithobates pipiens. Next base: position 200,478,295 of record NW_027507789.1, read on the forward strand.
GATCAGCACAGGGCCAATGAGCACTGTCCAGATAGAGGGTTGGGGGTCCTGCAGCCTTATAGGACAGTCATGGGAGAAAGAAAACTCCTCTTACAAGCATTAATCAGACACTGATAGAAGTCACAAGACTGCTATATATACTGCTGATGAGAAGGCATTTAGCAGTTTACATTTACTAAAACTATTCCATTTCCATGTTGTGTGTACTGTGAGAGACCAGATATAGTGAATGCAGGGTCCTGGGTTTAGTAACACTTTAAGTGTACATCCATGCGAAGGGCCACGTTTGCCCACACGGGATGCACAGTTGTTCAGGAACTACAATTCCCATTATGCCTAGTCATGTCTGAATGTCACAGTTTTACAATGCCTCATGGGACATGAAGTTCCACAACAGCTGGAGGGCCGTAGCTTGGAGATCCCTATGGTAGACCATTCATTCATGGGAGAATTTGGTCTGCAGGTGACTTCCTAAGCTGCATCAAACTGTTTTTACATTCCCTATAACTTGTATAGAGAGAGAGAAACAAACAAAAGCCTGTGTATACAGGTCATAAGCTTCTCAGGAGCACAGCTCCACTAACTTCCATTGGACCGGTGACCTGCAGTTTTGCCAACACACCAGCAAAGTCTGCGCAAAATAAGAGTCAAAAGATGTGGGACCTTCATACTTCCACCATATTGAAGAAGCGTCAGGAAAGAAATTCTTGACTATAGCAAATAGACTCTTGGTGCCCTTTTGAGGGAGCCTTAGGAAATTAAATGTGACAACCAGTCATTTTAGGCTATCTTTATCAAAATGCCTAAGGGATGAAATCTCTTGCACAGTCTGTGTCGTCAGTCAGTCGTCAAGGTGAACCTTTCCATTTCTCCCATCATACAGTGATACCATCAATTTTGCTCCATCATCTCACTTTTTATCAAACTTTAGCTGCCAAGTCTTACATTTTTACCTCCAGCCGCTTTCCATAGCCACGAATGTAAGTATAGAGAGAGCAGTGACGTGTGCGGAGGCCGAGGGGTCTTTGACATGCAGGCTGTGACCAATGGCCTTGCCTAACCTTCTTTATGCTGTAGGCAAGATGGTGGCACCCAACAAAAGAATGTCCGAGCCTCCAGAGACAGAGTCCTGTCCACTGATGAGTTGTTTATTAGCTGAATATTTTTGCAAAAATTCCACATTCGATTATAAACATTGGCAATTGGAAGGCTTCAAGAGGTGGAGGATCCAGCTGGTTGGTCATGGGGAACAAATGAATTTACGGATAGAGGATATTCTCTTTGTTCTCTAACCTTTCTTGACACATTGAAGCTCAGAATCTGCTTGCTGAAGGCAAAACAAGACAGTCTCCTTTCAGATACTATACACAATTATGAGGGGCTTTCAGTATGAAGGTGTGTGAAAAGGAGAACTGTACCGACCATGACAACCGGTGGCCTGTAGGTTTCGTTAGGACAACAAAGGGTTATAATAGGCTGCTATGGACACTCTGGCTCTGTCAGACATATAGGGGGCGATTTACTAAAACTGGAGAAGGCAAAAGCTGGTTCAGCTGTGCATGGTAGCCAATCAGCTTCTAACTTCAGCTTGTTCAATTAAGCTTTGACAATAAAACCTGGAAGCTGATTGGTTTCTATGCAGAGCTGCACCACATTTTGCACTCTCCAGTTTTAGTAAATCAACCTCGTTGTACTAATGAATCATGAGAAACTGGTCAAGTAAACTGGAGTTAGAAAACAAAAGACAATACACTCTTTTGAATGTATGAAGCCTGACCATACACTTATCAATCTGATCATTGGATGAGTCGGTCATTTTATTTATTTTTACAGAATTTAGACCTTTTAGCCCTTGTACACACGGTCGGAGATTCCGACAACCAAATCCTTCGGATTTTGTCCGTCGGATTTTGTCTGAAACTGTTGTATACACACGATCGGACAAAGTTGTCGGAAAATCCGATCGTTCAGAACGTGATGACGTTATTTCGTTACGACGGAACTACGTTCAGGCTAGTAGCCAATAGCTTTGGTGTAGGAATTTGATCTGAGCATGCGTGGCACTTTGTCCGATCGGAATTCTCTACACATGATCGGAGTATGTCCAATCGGAGCATTTTGTCAGAAAATTTTACCAACAAGTTGGAAAACTTGGTCCGTCGGATACTCCAACAGAAACAGTCCGATGGAGACCACACACAGTCGGAATATCCGACAAAACGGTCCGATCGGACACATTCCGTCGGAATCTCCGACCGTGTGTACAAGGGCTTAGACTGATTTTTACAGGATTGAATTCAAGAGGAAAATGATGTTCCAACATCGTTTTAAACTTCAAATAAAAAGTTGTTGTATCATTTCAAGCCAAACAAAACCGATCGAAGTATAAAGTGATCATTTTTCAGTCAACAGCTTCCAATCGACTTTTTTTCTGCAAGAATCAATCAAGTCCATGCAAGCAAATGTGCTGTTGATGTCGTATTGAATGATCGCTTTTGACATCCAATCAGATAGTCAAATCAAATGGTTGATTGGATGACAAATTGATGGTTGTAGGGCCAGAATAAGTCTTGTAATATATACTTTTTTTTTAATCATGTAGAAATGTAGATAATGCTGGGTTTGTATATAGTGCATATCAGCATGCACCATTGTACTGATCTGTGTATGGGACAGTGGATCACTTCCTGCTGCGGTGGAGATGTCACTATGAAAGAAGTAAAGGGACATCCCTTTCTCATATACAGTATCTCACAAAAGTGAGTACACCCCTCACATTTTTTGTAAATATTTTATTCCATCTTTTCATGTGACAACACTGAAGAAATGACACTTTGCTACAATGTAAAGTAGTGAGTGTACAGCTTGTATAACAGTGTAAATTTGCTGTCCCCTCAAAATAACTCAACACACAGCCATTAATGTCTAAACCGCTGGCAACAAAACTGAGTACACCCCTAAGTAAAAATGTCCAAATTGGGCCCAATTAGCAATTTTCGCTCTCTGGTGTCATGTGACCTGTCTCAGGTGTGAATAAGGAGCAGGTGTGTTAAATTTGGTGTTATCGCTCTCACTCTCTCATACTGGTCACTGGAAGTTCAACATGGCACCTCATGGCAAAGAACTCTCAGAGGATCTGAAAAAAAAAAAAAAAAAAAAAAAAGAAGAATTGTTGCTCTACATAAAGAGGGCCTAGGCTATAAGACGATTGCCAAGACCCTGAAACTGAGCAGCATCGTGGTGGCCAAGACTATGAAGCGATTTAACAGCCGTCATATGAGGTCCTCCCGTGCATGAGCTACCCTGCGGGGGGGGGGGGGGGGCGCTGTGTGGTCACCAAGTTAATGAGACTCTGCTGATCCCAGCAACTTACCACGTGATCAGCTGTCAGCCAATGACAGCTGATCATGTGATGTAAACAAAAGATCAGTCATCAGCTTTTTTTTATGCTTGTGCTGACAGCGGGAGCGGAAAAAAAAAAGCCGATCACCGGCTTGTGTCAGAGGGACAGAGGTCCTGAAGAGGGTGAGACATCACCCGAATATTTGTGCCACCTGCCAGTGCATAGCATTGCCGCCAATCAGTGCCCTCTATCAATGCCCATCAGTGCTGCCAATCAGTGCCTCATATCATCAGTGCCACCTATTAATGCTGCCTATCAATGCCACCTATAAGTGCCCTTCAGTGTCACCTATCAATGCCCACCAGTGCCTCATCAGTGCCACCTATTAATGCTGCCTATCAGTGTTAACCAGCAATGCCCTTTAGTGCCACCTATCAGTGCCCATTAGTTCCCACCAGTGTCACCTTATCAGTGCACATCAATGAAAAATTACCCATTTGCAAACTTTTATAGCAAACTATAAAACGGTTTCTTGTTATTTTTTTCAAAATTTACGTTTTTTTTTTTTGTTTTTTTTTTAGCAAAAAATAAATAAAAAGAAAAACCTAGCAGTGATTATATACCACTAAAAGAAAATTCTATTTCTGTGGAAAAAAATCATGAAAAATTAATTTGGGTACAGTGTTGTATGTCCGCGCAATTGTCATTCAAAGTGTGACAGCTCTAAAAGCTGAAAATTGGCCTGGGCAGGAAGGGGGGGGGGGGGGGGCCCAGTGGGCGAGTAGTTGATTAAAATAACACTTTATAAAGATGCTAAATATTTTTACTGCAACATAAAAAGGAGATTAAAATGCCGACCATTGTTGGTTACAAAATTATTCACTTTTTTACTTGAGAGATTATATAAAGCAGTGAATATGTATTTGTATTAAATGGAAAATAATAAAAAAAAAAATAAAATAAAAAAAAAAAAAAAAAAAAGAAGAAGATTGAAGACAGAAGTATTCACTTTCAATTCCTTTTATAAAAAGGAGGAAAATTTGGGGATCTGCTCGCACCCACGTCTCCTCTAAAAAATAAAATAAAGGTTCTATACAAGCTTCCAACTCTCCCTGTAAAGATATTCGGCCATTTAGTAAGCAGCGGTGGACAGGGTGGTCACAGAGAACATTTTTTTTTAGGTTGTCATATACTGGACACCATACTATTTTTTTTTTTGTTTTTGTTTTTTTTTCCCTCCTTTTGCAGGAAAAAAAAAAAAAAAAAGGCAAACGCTCTAATAGGTTAAAGTTATTGATTTCAGACTCTATTTATATAAAAATTCTGCATCTTTTTCCCTTTGACGTGTTTTTATTTTTTCCTTTAAATGACAATTTTTCTATGTAGGTGTGCTAGCCTGCTCTGTAACAATTCTTTTTTTTTTTTCCTTTGAAGAAAATGCTTTATTTCTGCAAACCTGAATCTTCACAAACACAATCAGCATGTAAGCCAGCCAATTACCTCCATCCCCCTTGCACACAAAATAAGGGTTTTTTTTTTGTTTTTGTTTTTTTTCACAAGATGTCTTAGTAACCCAGTTGCTTTGTACTTCGGAAAACTGAACATTAGTTCTAGGCTAGAAAATTAGGCGATTTCTCTATTCACGGGTTATCCGCCTCATCTGGAGTATTGTTCTCCCCCCGCGTGGAGTTTTGTTGCCCCAGTAGCATCCCGGCTTTGTGACTGGTCCAGAATTGGGTTACCCCGGCAACACAAAGATGCCGGGGTCTGAGGAGGACAGATAGCGGAGTGCAATTTGTTTAATGGGCGCCAGATAAGATGCTTATTGTCCCGCCGTGCAACCTGTGGTTGTGTACACATTGCTTTGTAAAAGCTGCATGTCACCGGTTTAAGATTTGTGACACTCTCTGTCCTGGAGAGATACCAGCCCGCGGATGATAGGCGTACGAGGGGGACGGGCAGCATTTACAGGAGTACCAGTCTGCAAGACGAGATAGAGAGAGGGGAGGAGATGGATGAATTCCACGGGAACAAAATAGACATCAGCTAAATGGGGAGACAGGCCATTGTATTAGCGATAGAAAGAACGCACGCCGCGGACGTGCGCAAAACGTTCACGCCTGTCCAATTTGTGGCTTTCGTGTTCGGAAAAAATCGGCTGATGCAAAACATCGATACGACTGGGTGACCTAATGGGATTGATTTACTAAAACTGGCGAGTGTAAAATCTGGTGCAGCTGTGCATAGAAACCAATCCGCTTCCAGGTTTTGTTTTGTTTTTGTTTGTTTTTTTTTTGTTTTTTTTTTGTTAAAGCTTAATTGAACAAGCTGAAGTTAGAAGCTGATTGGTTACCGTGCACAGCTGCACCGCATTTACCACTCAAGTTTTAGCAAATCAACCCCAATGTGTCTGTCCAGCCAAACTTAGGTTTACGTTACTTAAAAGGGTTACTAAACCCTCTTTTTTTGTTTTGTTTTTTAAAAGATAGATATAAATATTAACGCTTTTGGGTCCAGAATTCAGCTTTAACCCTTTAACGTTCTGCTCCACCATTTGGTAGAGCACATTTTGAGTCACGCTAACTCATTGAAAAATGTGGACTTTAAAGGGTTAAAGTGATGCTAAAGTCTAGTTTTTTTTTGTTTTGTTTAAGAATAAGAAAAGTGATCTTTGTCAATAAAAATAAGAGTTTAATTGCTTCAGCCCCTGAAGATTTTACCCCCTTCCTGACCACAGCACTTTTTGCGATTCGGCACTGCGTCGCTTTTACTGACAATTGTGCGGTCGTGCGACGTTGCACCCACACAAAATTGACGTCTTTTCCCCCCACAAATAGAGCTTTCTTTTGGTGGTAATTGACCACCTCTGCGGTTTTTATTTTTTGAGCTATAAAACAAAAAAAAACAAAAAAAGTAGAGCGACAATTTTGAATATAATAAATATATAATAAATATCCCTCAAAAAAAAAAAAAATTATATATATATATAACATTTTTTTTCCCTCAGTTTAGGCAGATATGTTTTATTCTACATATTTTCGGTAAAAAATAAAATAAATAAATGTATATATATATATATATATATATATATATATATATATATATATATATATATATATATATATATATATATATATATATATATATATATATATTCGAAGTAAGCGTATATTGATTGGTTTGGGAATCATTTTATGGCTTTTTTTTTTCTTTATTAGTAATTGCGGCAATCTGCGATTTTTATCATGGACTGCCACATTATGGCGGACACATCGGACACTTTTGACACTATTTTGGGACTATCATCATTTATACAGTGATCAGTGCTATAAAAATGCAGTGATTACTGTGTAAATTACATGATCAAGGGGTTAAGTGCGTTTTAGGGAGTGATTATAGCTGGGGGGGGGTGGCCTTCCACTCACATGACAGCGATCACCGCTCCTGATGACAGGGAGCAGTATATTCCAGTTATGTCACTAGGCAGAATGAGTAAATGCCTTGTTTACATAGGCACTTTCCCATTCTGCAGCTCTGTGACACGAACGCTGGGAGACCGGCGGACATAGAGTCCACGGGTCCCACAGGCACTGTCACGGCGCTGTATGTGGTGCGCACCCGCTAGCCCTGCCAATTAAAGAGGACATACAGGAACACCCATTTGCCCACCGCTGCCATTGCGCCAACATATATCAGCGTGCAGGTGTCGGCAAGTGGTTAAATAACAAACATAATGTACTTACCTCCACCGTGCAGTTCATTTTGCACAGAGTGACCATGATCAAACTTTTCCGGAGTCCCTCAACAGTGCTTGTAGCTCCTCCCTGCATCAGGAAACCACGTAGAATGCATTAAGGTGAAAAAACATGAGGGTTTACAACCCCTTTAAAGTGGTTGTAAAGCCTAAACATTTTTTACCTTAAAGCGGAGTTCCACCCTAAAGTGGAACTTCCACTCATTGGAACCCTCCCCCTCCAGTGTCACAGTTGGCACCTTTCAGGGGGGAGGGGGGTGCAGATACCTGTCTAATTCCCATGGGAGTCTATGCCTCTTCCTGTCCCGGCGCGCTGTCTGCTGGGACACACACGGGTCCCAGAGACAGCGTGGACCATTCCTATTGCGCTGCGTGACTCGCGCATGCGCAGTAGGGAACCGGGAAGTGAAGCCGCAGCGCTTCACTTCCCGATTCCCTCACTGAGAATGGTGGCGGCAGCCGCGAAGAGATTGATCGGCCTCGGCTGCCGACATCGCTGGACCCTGGGACAGGCAAGTGTCCATTTACTCAAAGTCAGCAGCTGTAGCATTTATAGCTACTGGCTTTTAATAATTTTTTTTACAGTGGACTCCCTCTTTAATGCATTGTCAGAAACCATGAATCAGACAGAAGTACAGTTAAATCACACTTGTTTAATAATAATAAAAAAAGGTAACCAGAGTAAAGATAGTCAAAACATAGCCAGAGTTCAGGAACCGGAAAGGATAGTCAGACAAGCCAAAACGTCAAGGAGACAGAGATGAGGGTAGTAGAACAGCAAGCAGGACCTGGAGCCAGAAGGAATGTCAGCCAAACAAGTCTTTAACAGGAGCACGAGAGCGTCTCTAGAGATGCGACCAAGGCGAATCTGGAGATATCATCTGGACTGGACGGCTTAAGTAGGCAGGACTGACGAGCATGATATCATCAACAGGTGAGTAACTGGACAGAGATGGGAGCTGGCAATTAGCCGACAGCTGATCGGCCAGCTTTGAGAAGGAAGGGCTGAGCCCAGCCCTTACATGCATTCCTTGCATTAAGGCAAAAAATGTTTAGGTGCCAGCATCCCCCCCCCCTCCACTTTTCACTTTTACTTACCTGAGCTTTCATTCAATCCAGCACCATGCACGTCTGCAGCTCTTCTCTCCCCCCTCACTTTCTGGGGCACCGGAAGCCATTGGCTCCCAGTTCTGTTAATCAAAGTCAGTGAGGGGGGGGGGGGGGGGGTGCCGAGTCCCGCTGTCTGTGTCAATGGACACAGCAATGGAGATCTGGTGTGAGCACGCACGAGTTGCCCCAATTGGAAGCCGCTTTGTTTGATCACTCACTTCCCACAGCTTGTAGAGCACTCTGCCCTGCCCCCCCCCCCTGCACTCACTGGAGTACTGCGCTGTGGAGGGGGTAGGACCGGCCAGCTCAGGCTGAGCCCCTTGCCAGTTCTGTCATGTGGACTAATCCCAACCATATGGTTGCAATCTTGTCCAAGCCTGGACTGACTCTGACATCAGCGGACTTCAGCCCGCTGACAGATGAAAACGGGTCACAGGAGTGCAAAACAAACTGGACTCCTGGCATCCACAGGAGAAGTGCAGCCAAATTAACTTCTCCTTTAACCACTTGCCGACCGCCGCACGACGATATACGTCGGCAGAATGGCACGGGCAGGCATATGGGCGTATATATAAGTCCCTGCCTGCCCGCGGGTGGGGGGCCCGATCGGGCCCCCCCCCCGGTGCCTGCGGCGGTCGGCATTCCTTCGAGAGCGATCCGGGATGAGGGGGCGGCCATTCATTCATGGCCACCCCCTCGCGATCGCTCTCGACGAATGGAAATCCCCGGTGACATCACTTCCTCTCCTGTAATGTAAACACAGGAGAGGAAGTGATGTATTCTCTCCTCCGTGTCGGTATTTTTCGTTCCGACACGGAGGAGAGCGGATCGGTGAGTTGCACCAACACTCTACACACACAGTAGAACATGCCAGGCACACTCACACCCCCCCTTTACCCCCCGATCACCCCCCCAATTACCCCTGCCCCCCAGTCACAGTGACACCAATGTCATTTTTTATTTTTTTTTGCATTGGTGTCATTTGTGACTGTAATAACTGTTAGGGCAGTTAGAGTTAGCCCCCTTTAGTTCTAATGTGCCCCCCTAACCCCCCCCAATAAAGGTTTAACCCCGTGATCACCCCCCGTCGCCAGTGTCACTAAGGCTGGGTTCACATTGCAGCGGTTTATGAGAACGAATGTGATTCGCACCGCACTGCAGTGCAAATCACATCCGATCTCTGTGCGATTCGAGTTCAGCCATTCGCCGCACCCGCCGCAAATTCGCACGGGACCCTTTTTTTGGCCCGCAGCAGAATCGGATCGCATGGGTGTTCACACCATGCGATCCGAGTTTGCAGATCGCACTGCGATATGCGAACTGATCTGGGGGTGTCAGTAACATTTCACTGACACTCCCAGCAGTTCGCATAGGGCAGTGTGAACTGCCGCCGGGAGGCATGCGATGCGGGAACCCGCCGCGCATTCGTGGCGTTCCCGCATCGCTCCAGTGTGAACCCAGCCTAATAAGCGATCGTTTTTCTGATCGCTGTATTAGTGTCACAGGTGACGCTAGTTAGGCAGGTAGGTATTTAGGTTCGCCGCAGCTTTTTATAGCGCCAGGGACCCCCATATACTACCGCATAAAGCCCCCTGATTGCCCCCTAGTTAACCCTTTCACCAGTGATCACCATATAACTGTTACAGGTGACGCTGGTTGGTTAGTTATTTTTTTATAGTTTCAGGGCACCCGCCATTTATTACCTAGTCTCACTAGTGTACCCCTAAATTTAGGGGTGTCTACTTTCCAAAATGGGGTCATTTGGGGGGGTTTGTGCCATCTTGGCATTTTATGGCCTTCAAAACTGTAACGCCCTTAGAAAGCCTGAAGGCGGTGCTTGGTTTTCGGGGCCCGTACGCGGCTAGGCTCCCAAAAAGTCCCACATATGTGGTATCCCCGTACTCAGGAGAAGCAGCAGAATTTATTTTGGGGTGTCATTTCACATACGCCCATAGCATGTGTGAGCAATATATCATTTAGTGACAACTTTGTGTAAAAAAAAAAAAAAAAAATTTTTTTTTGTCATTATTCAATCGCTTGAGGCAAAAAAAAAAAATATTCAATGGGCTCAACATGCCTCTTATCAATTTCCTTAGGGGGTCTACTTTCCAAAATGGGGTCATTTGGGGGGGTTTTGTACTGCCCTGCCATTTTAGCACCTCAAGAAATGAGATAGGCAGTCGTAAACTAAAAGCTGCGTAAATTCCAGAAAACGTACCTTAGTTTGTAGATGTGACAACTTTTGCGCAAACCAATAAATATACAATTATTGACTTTTTTTTTACCAAAGACATGTGGCTGAATACATTTTGGCCTAAATGTATGACTAAAATTGAGTTTATTGGATTTTTCTAATAACAAAAAGTAGAAAATATCATTTTTTTTCAAAATTTGCGGTCTTTTTACGTTTATATCGCAAAAAATAAAAATCGCAGAGGCAATCAAATACCATCAAAAGAAAGCTCTATTTGTGGGAAGAAAAGGACGCAAATTTTGTTTGGGTACAACATTGCATGACCGCGCAATTACCAGTTAAAGCAGCGCAGTGCCAAAGTGTAAAAAGACCTCTGGTCATTTACCAGCAAAATGGTCCGGTCTGAAAGTGGTTAATTTAGAGTAGACCATGGAAACTGTAAAAGGGGAAATTGGGACAACAATAGCTACTCTCATCACTGACCCCTGGTCCACCTAGAACTTAAAACAGGCATCAGTAAACCTTATCAAGTCCCGAGACAGGCACTGCTGGGATGTAAGGGGGAGTCAGCGTCAAGACCCCAGAGACAACTCAGAGTTTATATTCACGTCAGCAAAAATTATAATTGTGAAATCTTGGAAATCGGCAGTAGTGCCGTTCAACCAGCTCAAATACAAACGTTCCTGGATTATGCTCAACGAGCGTACGACAGCAACCTTAAATTATATAATACAGATGTTCTAGAAAATCTGGGACCCATGGGTCCTGTATCTGATGGGGGATCCCCGATCTATGCCAGGGTAGAGCGGCCTCAGGGTGGCGGGAATCAGAGAGCGGGGTCATTCTTTATTTCTCCTTCTTTCTCTCATTCCTTATCCTCTCTCTCTCTTTAACCCCATTTGATCTCTGATATAAAATGAGGGTCATCTTACATACTCCATGACAGGCCCAGAACGGGGACTACTCCCTTTACGAGGTCCTTATTTGGAATGTCAAGCGATGGGATCTCTTCATTTGAAGGGGTAGACTCCTTTCAGGAAAATATCAGACACTCAGCATAGCTGTAGCATGCCAGAAGCTGATTGTTAATTTGAAATTATGTGAGATAATGGTTAATTAGTTACGAATGCATGAAAATTGAAAAGCATTTTGATAATGTTACATTTGGAATGACAAATAAATACAGGGGACACCCCGTATAGATATGGAAAATACCAACAATATCCTCAGCAGAGACCCCTAATTGAAGGAACGTACATTGAAAGAGAGGATACTTTGTTCTGCAAATGTTTGAATAATTATACATTAAGTTAATAATACTAGGTCCATTCATAATAAATTTTGTACTCCTTATTTAGAAAATTTGAATAAAAATTACTGAAAAAAAAAAAAAAAAAAAAAAGCACACTACAAGAAAGGGCAGTTAGTAAGTTAGTAATAGGGCTAGTTTTTTTCAGGGCCGATACGATAACGATTTTTCGGGTGCCTTTCAGGCAGATATTCTGTAGATTTAAACTTTTTATTTTTACATGGTCCTTTTAAAAATATATATATTTTTTTATCACTGTTATTGCTGTCACAAGGAATGTAAACATCCCTTGTGACAGCAATAGGCAGCACAGGTACTCTTTATGGAGAGATTGGGGGTCTATAAGACCCCCAATCCCTCCTGCGCACTTGAAAGTATTAAAAACATAAAGATCGGCGTTTTTGAATACTTTCTATTTCTTAAAACTGGCGACTGTATTTCACTTCCTGTCTGAAGATCCTGTCCTTAAAATTTCCTCTTCTAGGATGATGGAATCCGAATTTTTTTTTACTTCAAAAGGTCTTACCCTAAAGACCATCCTTCCAATACAACAGGAAGTTAGAGGAAATCCCTGTAATGTGAGGGGACAGTTGTCATTGTCACCAGAAAAAAAATGTGTCCAATTGGAAGGTTTTCCCTTCTATTCCTGACAACTTAAAATTTTTACCCACAAATTGAGGTCACTATATATATATATATATATATATATATATATATATATATATATATATATATATATATATATATATATATATATATATATATATATATTCCCAATCACGGAAAAATCTGTGGGAGCCCTAACTCTTCCCTAGAGTTTCCAACTTCAAATACACTTTAAAATGTACATGTAAATATTAAAGTAAAAGGACATACCGTTTCGCAAGGACTGTCTGTCATAAGTGGCTACCATTTTTATGGTACCACCCAACTTTTTGGGATGGGAGTGAGGGACACCTTTTAGGACAAAAAAAAAAAAAATGAATAAAAGATTAGTTAAGCCCACCAGTGCTCTTTTGACCACTATTATTCCTTTATACTGGCTTTTGAATTTTACAAATCCAGCAATTTAGAAACTGGATGAAGTGTTTAGCACTGTGAAACACTTTTTGAAAGATAAATAGTGCATTTTATTAACAAATATATAGAACAGACCTAAATGAGGGACAAATGAGGAGGAAAGAGGGACAGTGGGACGTTGTTCCAAATCAGGGACAGTCCCGCAAAATCAGGGACAGTTGGGAGGTATGCTGTTCCCCTGCAGCATTTTTTGCAAGCACCTTCTATCTCTATGGACTCCAGCACTGGCTGTGTGGAATTTCTCGGGGTGGGTTTTCTTGGGGGGTGGGGGGGGGGGGGCTGCTAACAAAAATGGACCATTCCTGCATCACTTGTGTTGAATCAGCTGCTTGTAATCTTCAATGGAAGCCTCTGTGACAGAATGACAACATAGGATCACAATTGCAAGAGAGGGGACCGGGTGTTGTCACCCAATAACAGGAAGAACGAGGACCCTCATGGCAGGATCACCAGGGATTCATCTAATAAAAGCTGCACATTTTAAAATATGAGAATTTACCTTTGAAATTACTTTATAATTAATGTTTTGGAGGATTGGGTATCCATGTAGTTTAATATTCAGAAGCACTGTATTTAATGTGCAGCAAAAATTATCCAATTCGAAAAAGTAGACATTCCAGGGCCAGATCTTCTAGACTTTTGGTCCTTTCAAACCTGGAACAGTTGGCAGCTTCTCTGGGTTATTGCACTTCGCCTTATTAACGAAGCCCAATCCTGACAGAAATAGTTAATGTGTCTCAGGCCGACATCCAGATCCTGGATATTCTTCTGTTACATCCATCTGCACAGGAGCCAAAAGTTTGAAAAATGCCCAAAAATTGGGCAGCTGTAATGTGTCCGGTAACAAGGCAGGTGTCGAGCAAGCGGCCATATATCTTCCTTTATGGTGCCTGGAAGCCCATCAGTCCTAAGCAGGGATTGTTCTTACTGCCATTATCATGATGTATCTAGATTTTAATGGAAATTAATGCAGGAAAGGTCTCTACATTAACCACGCTGCTGTTTTATGAGTTAACCCTTTATGAGATGTACTGGGGACAAGCTTTGTTTGCTGTGTGCCTTTCAAGCTGTTTGAAAACGAATGGTTTGGAGGGGAGGCATGCTTGGACATGTAGTTCTTTAAAGGATAAGTTCACCTTTGGGAACATGTTACATATTCCACCCTAAAAATGGGTAGAAAACGTAACATGTTCCCAAGGCTGCAGCTGCTGCCCAATCCCTCCCCTCCCCCAACATCCCTGTGACAGTAGTACGGGGAGACATTCCCCATATTAGCTGTCAGTTTTTGAAATCGGTGTGGCAATGTGGCTGCATCATTCATTCACAGATTTCCAACATCCTTTGCAGTTGTCGGCTTGTTCTCAATTAGCTACCACGGCACTTTGGAAGGCCGTGGTAGTTCATTGATTCTTCAGTATATCTGCCTGCCCAAGTCAAACCGTATTCCCTGTTTGAAATCGTACAGCTAAACTCACACGATTTCAAACCTGAATTCACTCTGAAACTAGGCCCCTTTTACACTGAGGGTGCTATTTAAAAATGGGGCCTGTAAAGCACCTCTAAGGCCCCCCCAGCGTCTTTGGGGCAGTGCGTGAGCGGCGTATGCTCCTCAACTGCCCCTGACATGTAAATCAATGGGCAGCAGGGGCGTTGCCAGGTCTACAAAAGATCTGGGGCTAGAGCCCATAGCAGCGTAGTAAAGAAAGTCATACGCTTGGGCGGGTATACACATGTATATACAGTAATATACATGTGTGTGTATATATATATATATATATATATATATATATATCCCTGGAGAGCCCCCCACCTACATCAGGGTCCCCAGAGAGCCCCCCCCCACTTACATCAGGGTCCCCAGAGAGCCCCCCCACTCACATCAGGGTCCCCAGAGAGCCCCCCCACTCACATCAGGGTCCCCAGAGAGCCCCCCCACTCACATCAGGGCCCCCAGAGAGCCCCGCCACTCACATCAGGGCCCCCAGAGAGCCCCGCCACTCACATCAGGGCCCCCAGAGAGCCTCCCCTCCCTCCCCTTGAGGACCCCTGCCATGTTGTTTGAGGAAGAGGCAATCCTTGAAACGCGTTGCGTTTCCAAAAATGTTCCTATGATGTGATCTGATGCATCATGGACCTAAAGTTACTATTTTTATATGACAAGCTCTGGTGTATCTGTCTATGTGTGAGTATAAGATCTCATGCACGTTGGACGTTATAAAAGCCCCAGTAGCATTAGCTGTAGAATGAGTTTTGCAGCATTTTTGCAGTAGCATTTTTCAGCGTTTAAGCATTTTTTAGCAAAACTAAACTTCCACAAACGCTTATGGCTCAGAAACGCTGATAAACGCAGAATAGCATTTGCCATCTACTTAGAAGTGTTCAACGGAAACCGGCTGGCATTCGGCCAGCCTGGCAGACTTTTATTGAATGGACTTGCTGGGAAACCAGCATACGATCAGCACTTGCAGCCAATGACTGAGAGCGCTGATCTGTGTGTTCTGGTGGGAGGGCATCTTTAATACATCTTTTTAGGGTGTGCCCCCCAAATATCTTGTTTGTCTGGTGGGAGGGCAGTCCCCCTGCCAGAAGACAATAGCTCAGTGGGGGGAGAGCGCTGCGCTAACATCACTTATGGCCCTTACACACGATCCGAAAATCAGACAAAAAATACAGATTTCGACGCGATCGTATGATAATTGGATCGTTAGTACAGAGCCAATCACGACAGTTCAACTGATATTATCCGATCAGCCAAAACACTAAAATTTTTCTCGTATTATACCAAAAATTGTACAATTCTCGTTTATTCAGTACAGTTGTCATCCAAAAATATAATACACTACAAGCAGGGTGGATTTTATTTGTATTTAAAAGTGGTTGTAAACCCTTACAAACCACTTTCACCTACAGGTAAGCCTAGATTAGGGCTTACCTGTAGGTCCAAGAAATATCTCCTAAACCTATACGGTTTAGGAGATATTTACCTGAAGACAGCCACTGCTGGGCGCGCAGGCGCACTGGGTAAGCCGCAGATCGCGGCGAGTATCGGCTCCCGTGCGCATGCGTGGGAGTGACGTCATCGCTGCTCCGGCGAATCACAGTGCCGGAGCAGCAAGACCCACGGAGACCCACCAAGAAGATGGACGCTCGGAACTACAGGGGACAGCGGTGACTTCGCTGGCTCCTGTGTCAGGTAAGTGACACATAATGGACTACTATGCGATGTGATGCGATGCGATGCATAGTAGTCCCTTATGCATTAGGAAGTAAACTCATCAGGGTTTACTTCCTCTTTAAATCACAAGTAAAAAGGCTTGTTTTAAATCAACTTAACTTAAATCATAATTTTTAAAGAGCGCCTGTCATCTCGGACCCGCTGTTAACTCACCGACAGTCTCATTCACTTTAATGGAATGGCTGGTGATGCGGCGGTGACACAACAAGGTGAGGGACGTGGCAGCAGTAGGGGAGTGGATGCCCGCTAACAGGCGCTGCCATGATGGATCTGAAATGACAGGTGCTCTTTAAATGTAAGGACTTATTCTTGCTGGTAGTTAGAATCTTTAATATTTGCAAACAAAATGAAGAAGGTTTCCTATTTAGAATAAAAGCTGTCAGGTTAGTAAATCAGTGATATCAGAACCAATTCAATCATACAGTTTGTAGTGTACAATGGAATAAAGGAATATTCCTGAACTTTGTTTTATCTCATGGTTACTGTGGCATTGTGTGAATGCATCAATGCAGTGCATGCTATCTCAGCTTCCATTCAACGAATGAGTTTACCAAAAATGTAAATATTGCAGAATATACAGCCACATAACTAAGCTCCATTTCATGCTGAATAAACTAAATTATTAATATATCTTAAAGTGGTTGTAAACGCATAAAAAAAATAAAATGAAAACACCTGCAAGACAAAGGCATAATGAGCTAGTATGCATAGCATACTAGCTCATTATGTAATACTCACCTGAGATCGAAGCCCTCGCTGCGATGCCCCTACACAGCACCGGCCGGCGAACATCACTCTCGGGGGTTACTTCCGGGTATCGCGGCTCTGTCGCTGTGATTGGGCCGAAGCCACGATGAGGTCACTCCCACACATGCGCCCGGTAACGGCACACTCACTGAAGCAATGGCACATAAGTGTCGTTGCTTCAGTTTGTGTCAGTGCGCATGTCGGGACATGCAAATACAGGGAATATGTCCTAAACCGTGTAGGTTTAGGAGATATCCTGGGTAGCTATAGGGAAGCCTTTTTATAGGCTTACCTGTTGCGAAAAAGTGGTCTGTAAGAGTTTACAAACCACTTTAAATAGATTTCAACTCCAAAAGCATTTTATTAAAATAAATTAGATACAAAAAAATTTAATAATAATAATAATAATATTAATAATAATTTAAATATAAAAAAAAAAAATTGTATTTTTTTTTTTTTTTTTTAATCAGTCTTTTTTTGATCCACCCTGACTACAACACGACATCACTTCTGAATTTTTATTCTGTCGTATGAGAATTATCGTAACTTTAATAAACTCTTCAGGTTAATATATGAGTGGCATACAAAAGTAAAAAAAAAAAAAAAAAAAAAAAAAGACGATCTCTCGTCCGATTTTCAGATCGTGTGTACAGGCCCATTAGTTCCCACTGGGTTGTGTGTACCCGGCGTCAGTCTACAATTTGCATTGGGGCCTTTAGCTACCCCCATCTTCCAGTAGCTTCTGCCCCTTTGTGTTGTACCATTAAGGAAAAAAAATGTACAAATTGATCAGCACTCCAGGGAAATATTATAGAACCGTACTTTGTTAAAGCAACTAAAAAGTAAAAATTGCTACACCTTTTGGACTAGTCAAAAAGACCTTTTTCTCCATTTAGGAAAATCTGAGCCAAGATAAATATGCATTATATTAGTAATTATACACAATAACCTCCAAATATATATATTTTTTTTACATAACTAAGCTAAATTATGACAACATTCCACCCAGGGGCGGACCATTTGGCCACTCGCGCACTGCCCGAGGGCCCCAGCCCACTAGGGGGCCCCATCAGGGTCAGAAAAACCAAGGACAGTATGCAAAAAATCTTTTTTTTTTTTTTTTTACATCTGTCTCTGAAATGTCCCTTACCGATATCCCTTTGGTCTAAAAATCCCGAGATTATAGCTGCCCCACCTCTCCAGTACCTTCTCAGTCAATAGAAACATGTCTGTGTATACATGTCTGTGTATACATGTCTGTGTATACTGTGTGGCCCCATAATCTCCTATTGCCTGGGGGCCCCATGAGTCAGTCCGCCCCTGGTTCCACCGCTGGATTGTGGAAACGGAGGGATGTGGGGAAAAAAAAAAAAAAAAGTCAGTTGCCGATATAAAGTGGTACTACTATCATACCTCCCAACAATCTGAGATGGGAATGAGGGACACCTACTAACAAACGTATGTAGGCATAGGGCACGCCCCCGCTACACCCCCTTAAAGGAGAAATAACCCCCCCCCCCCCAAAAATAGGGTTAATTAAATCCACAAGTTTTCTTTTACCACCACTATTTCTTTATATTGGCTTTTAAAATGTACAAATGCATCAATTTAGAAATCAGATGAAAGGTTTAGCGCTGGGAAACACTTTTTGAAAGTTAAAAAGTGCATTTTATATACATCTATATCGATCAGACCAAAGTGAGGGACAAATGAGGAGGAATTAGGGACAGAGGGACATTGCTTCAAACCGGGGACAGTCCCTCGGAATCAGGGACGGTTGGGAGGTATGCTACTAGCTCTGCTCCCTTTAAGGCCTATAGAAGGGTTAACTCAGATTTTGACGTTTCTTAATTACAGACGTACTGCTGCCTGCATGGAATCCTTTGTGAGCACGTCTGTGTAGCGGGTGTCACCGCTCCCGTCTCCAAACATCTCCTTGTTGCAATTAATTACTTTGCTGCAAATGAAAGTCGTGGCCGGCATTGATTTAGCAATGTAGCAATTAACCAATGGGGTAAAACAACAGTTTGTAATTACACAGCTCCTATGTCTGTGTGCCCACATCGCAGGGATGGCGAGAAACTTTTGTCCTGAGCGATGGGGGGGGGGATTGGTGATCGTGCTTCTGAAAACCGAATTACAGCCTTTGGGAGTTTGCTAACTTACCAAATATCTTACGTGAGCGACTTTTTCACTTTCTGGAGGCAGAACGACGTTTGGAGGCTTCCAGTGGCGAATGCTGGACTCGGGAGTGCCCGCAAGGTAACCCCCTTGGGTGTCAGCGGTAAAGCAGCGCTAATTTTAGCTATTCGCCCGCTAGCAGGGCGGTTTTAACCCCTGCTAGCGGCCGAAAAGAGGTTAAATAACCACCGCAAAGTGCTGGTACAGCAGCGCTATGCCAACGGTATTGCCGCACTGCCCCATTGACTTCAATGGGCAGGAGTGGTGAAGGAGCAGTGTATACACCGCTGCAAAGATGCTGCTAGCAGCACTTTTTTTTTACCATCCTGCCAGCGCACCGCTTCAGTGTGAACGCCCTCGGGACTTTCACATTGGAGAGACAGCAGTGGCTCTTTCAGCGCAGTAGCACCTGCAAAGCGCCCCAGTGTAAAAGCGGTCTAAAAGAAGTATGTGATTTCCTTTTTAAACCATACTTAGGTGAAGTCTGATGCTGCATTTGTCCCTCGTCGGCTCCAACACCGAGAACCGAGCGATCAAAGACAGCTGATCACTCGGTTCTCAGAGCCCCCTGAGCAGAGAGCTGGTGGCTGTCAGTCACAGACTCACTGCCCCCACCCAACACCCCCCTCACTGGGGCGCTGGGCTGTGGAGGGAGCAGGAGTGGCTGGCTCAGGCTCTCAGCAGCTCGCTGAGAGGTTGGGCCAAGTGCTGGTCCTGGCATGTGGGCAGATTCCGACCACCTCCATGACGTCGGAAGTTTAGCTATGTTTTTCTCTGTATGGCTTCAGTCACGTTACTTAACAGTAATGATGTATCTATAATGATGTGCAGGTAAACAGATTCTGTAGAAATCTTCACTTTAGAGATGCCCCGTCCTCTTCGTGTTTTTTTTCTCAGTGCTGCAGGGATTAATACAGAAGCCTCTGGCTTCAGACTGAGCCACTGTGAGAATGTTGCCTTGGGAAACCACCTTCTTCCCCCCCCCTTCTATTGAGTTCTTTCATTGCTTACACTGCCTGTAACACAATTTGTGAATGGGAGAATCTGATGAGTCCCAGGATTCTCTCCTCCATTCACAGATCTGGTTACAGGCTGTGTAATCTGTGAAGGAACTTTTCTTAGACCCCCTTCACACTGAGGCGGTTTTCAGGCGCTTTAGCGCTAGAAATAGCCTCTCAAGCGCCTAAAAACCGCCTCCCATTCATTCCAGTGTGTCTTTTTACACTGTGGCAGTGTGCGTGCGGGACTTTCCAAAAAGTCCTGCAAGCAGCATCTTTGGGGCGGGTTAGGAGCGCTGTATTTAGCCCTTCCAAACTCCCTGCCCATTGGAATGGGCAGTGCTTTGAAAGCGCTGCAAAAGGGACTTTTTTTTACCCTTTTTTGGGGGTAAAAAGCACCCCGCTGGCAGCCGAAAAGTGCTGCTTAAACAGCACAAAAGAGCCACTAAAACGAGCAGCACTTTGGCGCTAACGGCCTCCGCATTCAGTATGAAAGCAGCCTTAAAATCGTAAACCTTAGACATGAAATATGAACAAAGCACATCCCTCCATTATCTAGTGCAGTGGCGGCTGGTACTCAAAATTTTTGAGGGAGCGCAAATTGAAAAAAATACTGAAACCCCTCCACCCCCATCAATTGTAGCCTCACTGTGCCCATCAAATGCAGCCACCTGGCCAACCGACCCCCCCAGTAATCCAGTGTCACCCTGGATTACTGCACAGATCTGGAAGAAATACACAGAAGTACACCAAGAAAAGTAGGAATACACATGGCGAATGTATTTCCTAAGGGCTAATAAAGATTTCCCCAGGATGTGTTTAAATTTATTAAGATAACATTTATATTGTCATTGTAGAAAAATTCCCAATAAAATTTAATTTCTACTCCACACATTATTCATACATAGTTACATAGTAGGTGAGTTTGAAAAAAGACACAAGTCCATCCTATGTGTGTGATTATATGTCAGTATTACATTGTATATCCCTGTATATTGTGGTCATTCTGGTGCTTATCTAATAGTTTCTTGAAACTATTGATGCTCCTCGCTGAGACCACCGCCTGTGGAAGGGAATTCCACATCCTTGCTGCTCTTACAGTAAAGAACCCTCTGCGTAGGTTAAGGTTAAACCTCTTTTCTTCTAATTTTAATGAATGCCCACGAATTTTGTTCAACCCCCTATTGTGGGATCACCAGTACGGTATTTTATAAATTTAAATCATATCCCCCCTCAAGCTTCTCTTCTCCGGAGAGAATAAGTTCAGTGCTCCCAACCTTTCCTCATAACTAATATCCTCCAGACCCTTTATTAGCTTTCTTGCCCTTCTTTGTACTCTCTCCATTTCCAGTACATCCTTCCTGAGGACTGGTGCCCAGAACTGGACAGCATACTCCATGTGCGGCCGGACCAGAGTCTTGTAGAGCGGGAGAATTATCGTTTTATCTCTGGAGGTGATCCCCTTTTAAATGCAAGTCGATATTCTGTTTACTTTGTTAGCAGCAGCTTATCAACCGTGCATTTACCACGCACGATTCACCGTATTTATCGGCGTATAACACGCACTTTTTTCCCCTTAAAAGCAGGGGAAAATCGTGGGTGCGTGTTATACGCCGATCCACCGCAATTCTGAGTCTCTGGGGGGCTTCAGGCAACTTCGGCTGTTCTCGGCGGCTTCCGGCCAACTTCGGCTGTTCTCGGCGGTCGAAAGCTGCAGAGAACGGTCGAAGGCAGCCGAGAACTACCGCGTGGCGCGGAGATACACATGACATCCGGCTCTGCATCTCGGTGGCTGCATTTAAAAAAGATAAATAAAACTGTCAAGGCTGCAATGGTGGACAATGATAAGGCTGCATTGCTGGGCATTTAAATGTAAGTTTTTTTCCTTAAAATTCCCTCCTAAACTTGGGGTGCGTGTTATACGCCAATAAATACGGTAATTATACC
The DNA here is from genome assembly GCF_037356315.1 of Lithobates pipiens. Classification (NCBI taxonomy): domain Eukaryota; kingdom Metazoa; phylum Chordata; class Amphibia; order Anura; family Ranidae; genus Lithobates; species Lithobates pipiens. The sequence continues at coordinate 200,500,193 of NW_027507789.1, forward strand.
AAAATATATATTAGAGATATATATATATATATATATATATATATATATATATATATATATATATATACACACACACACATACATATATATATATATATATATATATATATATATATATATATATATATATATATATATATATATATATATATATATATATTATATACACACACACACACACACACACACACACACATATACACATATATATATATATATAATTACCATATTTATCGGCGTATAACACGCACCCCATAAATGCAAGTTTAGGGGAAACTTACATTTAAATGCCCGTTAAAGCAGCCTCATCAGTGTAGCCTTGCCATTTAAAAATGGCGCCGCTGAGATACAGTGCCGGATGTCCTGTGTATCTCGGCCTGGGACTGCGAGGGTGGCCGAAAGCTGCCGAGAGGCTCACAACCGGCGGGGGATCGGTGTATAACAGCACCCACGATTTTCCCCCGATTTTAAATTTTATGGGGGAAAAAAAAAAAAGTGTGTGTTATATACACTATATTAGATCTCCGTACCATAAAAGTAAAAAAATTAAATAAAAAACAGCGCCCTCGTATTAAAAACAAGACAATAAAAAAAAAGACTAATGCCCCGTACACACGGTCGGACATTCCGACAACAAAATCCAGATTTTTTCCCGACGGATGTTGGCTCAAACTTGTCTTGCATACACACGGTCGCACAAAGTTGTCAAAAAATCTGATTGTTCAGAACGAGGTGACGTAAACCACGTACGACGGGACTATAAAGTAGGCAGTAGCCAATAGCTTTCGTCTCGCTAATTTATTCTGAGCATGCGTGGCACTTTGTCCGTCGGAATCATCTACACACGATCGGAATTTAAACAATCGGATTTTGTTGGGAAAATTTTAGATTCAGATCTCAAACTTTGTGTGTCAGAAATTCAGACGGAAAAAAATAAAAATCAGATGGAGCCCACACACGAATGGATTTTCCGACAACAATATCCGTTCGCACATTTTCCGTCGGAAAGTCGTGTGTACAGGGCATAGGAGTATGTGACCTCTTTCCGTTCCTTCCCTTCATTGATAGCCTTAATAGATATAAAGAGCGCTTCTTTCCCAGGGCTATTTGTCCTAGTTTTAATCACCCCAAAACGTCTCCCAGATGACAATAATTCAAAGAAATGACTACCATGATGAGTCTGGTCTCTCACCATTTTTCCTGCTCTACAAAGGCGACGAGTCTCATATTTCTAGAGAAACAAGTTCACACCCTACAATTTTCTGCGCCGTTCAATCCCCTCTCTTTAGAGCATTTTTATCTGCCTGCGTACAACTAGGATACCAAAACTAGAATACAATACGTTAATGTACTGTCAATGGCAGAGCCATAGAAGGTCTCTAGCACCTTCCTTCCCAAGCCATTCTTCTTCTAATATGAAGACCGGAGGCAACGGATACACGTTTCTCTCCGAAGCCAGCCAGTCTGGTTGAAAAGGAACCAAAACCAATCTGAAGGCGTACATATGGAGACGTTAATGTTTGCTTTAACAATCGTGCTTACACAAGGCCTTGTTTAGCAACGTAGTAAAAGAAAAAAAAAAAAACAAACACACACACACAACATGTAATTACTAGACAATTAAAAACAACAATAATTTCCATTTATCTCATTTTCGACCAGAGAGCAGTAGAATTACAGCTGTCACAGCGGCAGCGGCTCGTCACGGGGACATTTAATATGCCTGTCAGTCAGTCTCAGCGTCGATCGCCCCTCCTCCTATTCAGCGCTCTGCGTTACACACAGGATCCCCGCTGTGCCGCCTGACAATCCGACATTATAATGGAGGCGCTCATTCCCTTGATTTGTACTTCCTGTTTGTGTATATATGTTTTAAAGCCACATAAAGCAGGTGGAATTACATAGCATTAGCGCAAATATTACCGCCCTCTCATCCCAAGAGAGCAGCCACAGAAAAGAAGGCGAAGCAAACTCCAAGTTATAATCTAGAAACAAGCGGCTTTCAATTGTTGTCATGAAATTACAGCGATCCTCGCATGGGGTTATTAGAATAGGGTTTTTTTTTGCTTTGTTTTGTCTGCTTATTGTGGGTTTTAATGGTTAAATGATCGTCTTATGCCAGCAATACTGTTATCAAATCCTTACTTAAATGGGAACAACAACACAAAAGCATATATTAAGGGGGATGGCTAAACCTTAACATTCTGATCTATTTTACAGTTTATTTGAGAATTCTGAATGAGTTAAAGTATGCCTAAAATCAATTACTAAAGTACTTCTTTGTCATGGATTATGGGGGCCAACTGGGCAACCAGGATTCGGATAGCAATTCCCGATGTAATCAGGTGGGTACTGGGGAAGTGATCCTTTCCTTCCACGTACAATCTGGCCTAGTTCACTAGGCTTGTCCCCAGTTGCAGGCAGGCTTTCCCTAAGTCAGTGATGGTGAATGATACAACCACATTCTTACCAGAAAGGCATTAGCACTTAGGGCAGTGATGGCGAACCTTGGCACCCCAGATGTTTTGGAACTACCATTTCCCATGCTCAACTATACTGCAGAGTGCATGAGAATCATGGGAAATGGTAGTTCCAAAACATCTGGAGTGCCAAGGTTCACCATCACTACCCTAAGTGCTAAGGCCTTTCTGGTAAGAATGTGGTTGTATCGTGTGAGGGGTTGGAAGATCCTGGTGATGTATCCCCTCAGGCATGGCATCCCGGGGTGCTTTGAAGATACACTATGGGTTTGTGACCTCATTGGGTTTCACTGGCACTCAGTTCATGTCTCATATTGCTTTTCTTATGCTCCCCTCTTGGGCAGAAATGGTTCATTAAGCTTGTCCACCATTGTAGGCAGGCGTAGGCTTGTCCCCCATTGTAGGCAGGCTATCTCTAATGCCGCGTACACACGACCGGACTTTGACAGCAAAGGTCCGACGGAACGGATCAGTGGGACAATTCGATCGTGTGTGGGCTCCATTGGACCTTTGCTGTCCAAAAATCTGACTTTAGAAATAGAACATGTTTCAAATTTTTTCACCATAACTCTGCCAGATCCAGTTCCTATCGAGAAATCCACTTGTGTGTATGCTAGTCTGACACACAAAAACTGACGCTAGGGCAGCTATTGGCTACTGGCTATGAACTTCCTTATTCTAGTCCGGTCGTACGTCATCACATTCAAATCCGTTGGACTTTGGTGTGATTGTGTGTGGCCAAGTCTGTTCATTCGGAAAGTCAGTCGGAACTCTGCCGAAAGTCCGTCGGGAAGACTGTCCGACCTAGTCCCCCGAAAAGTCTGGCCGTGTGTACGCAGCATAAGTGCTAATGCATTTCTGGTATCTGCATCTTGTATCTGGACAGAGGTTGGGAACTCCTAGTAATGTACCCCCTCAAGGGTGGCGTCTCAGGGGTGTCCAAGATACACTATGGGTTTGTGACCCCATTGTGTTCCACTGGCACTCGGTTCATGTCTCATATTGCTTTTCTTATGCTCGCCTCTTGGGCAGATATGGTTCGTTAGGCTTGTCCCCCATTGTAGTCAGGTTGTCTCTAAGTGCTAATGCCTTTCTGGTAAGAATACGGCTGTATCTTGCATCTGGACAGGGGTTGGGAGCTCCTGGTAATGTACCCCCCTCAAGGGTGGCGCCTCAGAGGTGCTAGAGATACACCATGGTTTTAGGACCCCCCCATTGTGTTCCACTGGCACTCAGGTCATGTCACATATTGCTGTTCTTGCTCTTACCTCTTTGGCAGGCCTTTTGGCTAGCTCAGGGCAATTTTTGTGCCTTCCAAAGGGCCTACCTAGTGTACTTCACTTTCCACTTTTAAAAAATATTTTTACATAAATACATTTATGTACATATATACATGGCCCTTGATAAAATACATATATTACAGGCTATGGAGCGCTGTATAAAAAAAATAAAGAGTTGGTATCAGCAGCTGAGACTAGGAATGGCATTGGCCACAGAGGAGTATGAGTAATCTGGATACCTGAAGGCACTGGTGGAGAGGAGCAAGGCCGAGATGCCACAACATTAGAAGGTCAGAGTCTAAAGGTGCCACATTGCCTTCTCCAGAGCTCCCAAAAGGTGGAGAGGTTTTGGCTGCAGGCAATGTCCAGGTCACGGCTCTCCAAAGTACCTGAGCAGGCAGCAATTAGGAACAAAGAGTAGGTACACTGGAGAAAGTATTTAACAGAGCTGGACTCACCAGTCATTGGGTAACTCAGTCCAAGCAGGCAGGAGTCCACAGCCACAAAAGGCACAGGGTATGGATAGAAGTGTGCAGAGTCACAGGGTGGCAGCGGAAGCAGGATGAAACACTTAATCACACAGGTGCTGAAGAGCAGGTACTAGAAGGACACATGCGGGAAATGAAGGGGTCCCTTGCAGCACTGGGGTGCTGGATTCACAAGGCAGTAGGTAACAGTATGTTTCCATATTATCTGCCACCATTGAGGTGTTCCAAACCCCAGCATCAATGTTTTACAAATTAATTGGTGCAGGGACACATGGCATACCTTCAGCTCCCTTTGCGCTCTTGCTGGGTGTCCCCTGCATACCTGTAGGCTTAATTCACACTGCTGTGACATAAAAGTCATGGGACTTACGGTGTGGCTTTGCCAGACAACTGCCTGGCAATTTACTAGCGTCCGGAGTGTGACTTGATGCAACTTTCAGGGAATGCCTGGGTAATCTTCCTGTAACGTCGGATCCAAATCACATCAATATAGATGAGGATCCAACTTGGAGGCAACTCCCTTTAAAGTCAGATAGAAGTTGCCTTGAAGTAACACAGGAATCTTTTCTGAAGTCGGAGTGACTTCAGTAGTGCCAATTAAGACATCTTTCAGTCGCATCCCAAGTCACGTAGTGTGAACCCAGCATTTAAGGAGGGGTGGGCTCCCCCCAGGCACACCTGCCCTTATTCTATCCACTGCTATATGTGCTCCAATTTGGGAGACTTTTAAAATGATGGCATTAGGACTGCAGTACATTGGGGTGCCGTGACGTGCCCACTGCACATATATTTGCAAATGTGTGCGACTTTTCCCTTTGTTTCTAAACGTGAACTGTTGGACAGGTTCAATTCGGTTTTGTTGCAGGCTGGCTTGTAAGTGAGCTGGGAATTTTTGTTTGTTTTTGATCAATGTATTACAAACCATGACCCTTATGTATGATCCATTTAGATTGCCAGTGGGTCTACAAATTGAAAACAACCCAGGACTCGCAGTACATTGAATCCACCGCAAACTAAAGCTGGCAATGCATATGACAATTTTCAGTCAGTTTCAAAAACAATATTGGCTTCAACTCTTCTGGGAAGGCTGTCCACAAGGTTTAGGAGTGCGTCTATGGGAATGTTTGACCATTCTTCCAGAAACATTCCCATAGACGCACTCCTAAACCTTGTAGGCAGCCTTCCCAGAAGAGTTAGGGCCAATATTGAGCCCTACGGACTTAGACTGGCCATACACCCATTGATTATCTGCAGATTTTCTATGGTCAGACGGAAAAAGTGGAACAGATGGAGGAATCTCCCTCTTTTTCCATCTGACCATAGAAAATCTGCAGATAAGCTATAGGTGTATGGCCAGTCTAAGACTGGGATGCCATTATAGTTTATGTGCATGTAAAGGCAGGTGGCCCAATACTTTTGACAATATAGTGTGTGTCAGAATAGAAGCCACCTACCACTCATGGGTTTGACTGAAAAGCAGAATTCAGTCGATTGAAGCTGAAACTGGGCAATAATTTGACTTCTTCTAAAAGGTTTATTGAAAGCTGTAATCAAAAAGGGGAACATTGCAGCAATTTTTTAAAAAGCGATCAGATTTTTTCCATCTGGCTGGATCGATTCAATACCATCTCTTTACAGGCCATTAAAACAACCATTTGTCGTCATCAAATGCTTTTTTTTTTTTTTTTTTTTTTTTATTAAAAAGAAAGAAAAAAGGGGTCAAATGTGTACAATTAGCACCTTCAAAGACTCCAAACTATCATAAAATATCTTCTAATCTAGAGCAGCCTTTTTCAAGCAGGGTGCCTTGGCAAATTGCCTGAAAATTGCCACAAATCGCCCAAAAATTGTCAACAAACCAGCAAGTGGATCAACCCTGCCTTCTTATTGCACAAAGCCCCAGGTTTTATTGTGCAACATTACAACCTTGGGCACCAACATGGGCAAGCCACTGGCAACATTGATAGAGGAGGACGACATTGAGCGCCTGCAGGATATCCTCGTTTGTCCCCCATCCTCTCTGTCAGCATTGGGGTCACGTTAGCAGAGAGAGGGGGAGAAAACAAACACAAGAAAACTAGTCTGTACCAGTTTGCAAAGGTGGAGGAATAAATGGACTCTATTGTTGGGCGGCCCATGTAATGTGGGTGCTACCACATGTACAGCTATTAACCGCTTCAGCCCCGGAAGATTTTACTCCCTTCCTGACCAGAGGACTTTTTGCGATTTGGCACTGAGTCGCTTTAACTGACAATTGCGCGGCCATGCGACGTTGCACCCAAACAAAATCAATGTCTTTTTTCCCCCCCACAAATAGAGCTTTCTTTTGGGGGTATTTGATCACCTCTGCGGTTTTTAAATGTTTGCGCTATAAAAAAAAAAAAAAAAAAAAAAAAAAAAAAGCGAAATTTTGAACAAAATAAAATAATTTTTTTTCCCCTTTTGATATAATAAAAAAAAAATTTATATTTATATATATATATATATATATATATATATATATATATATATATATATATATATATATATATATATACACATACATACATACATACATACACACAATTTTTTTCCTCGCTTTAGGCTGGTGTATTCTACATATTTTTGTTTAAAAAAAAAATTTTTTTTTATATATCTCTCTCTCTCTATATCTATGTCATATTATATATATATATATATATATAAAATATATATATTTATTATCTCTCTCGATAGATCTAGAGAGAGAGATTCACATTATATATGTGTGTGTGTATATATATATATATATATATATATATATACACACATACATACATACATACATAGATAGATACACACACACACACACACATACATACACACACACAATAGATATCTATTTAACGGCGTATAACACGCACCCCAAGTCTCTATATGTCACAATAAGTGTATATTGATTGGTTTGCGCAAAAGTTATAGTGTCTACAAAATAGGGGATGGTTTTAAGCCATTTTAATTTTTTTGCTAGTAATGGCGCAATCTTTATTGTGACTGTGACATTATGACGGACACATCGGATACTTTTGGGACCATTGTCATTTATACATCGATCAGTGCTATAAAAATGCACAGATTACTGTGTAAATGACACTGGCAGAGAAGAGGTTAAACACTAGGGGGTGATCAAGGGGCTAAGTGTGTCCTAGGGAGTGATTCTAACTGTGGGGGGGGGATGGGCTTCAAATCACATGACAAAGAGCAGTAGATCTGTCATGTCACTAGGCAGAACGGGGAAATGCCTTGTTTACATAGGCATCTACCCGTTCTGCGGCTCCATGACACGATCGCCGGGAGACCAGTAGACACAGAGTTCACCGGTCCCACGGTCGCGCTGTACGCAGCGCGCCCGTGAGCCCCGCCAGTTAAAGGGGGATGTACAGGTACGCCCATTTGGCCACCGCTGCCATTATGCTGGCGTATATCGGCGTGCGGCAAGTGGTTAATTTCGTTTTTTTTTACATTTTAGAAAAAGATGTACCTTAAGCCGAATTTTAAAGGTTGCCTGGACTGAAAAAAAAAAAAAAAAAAGTTAAAAAGGGTTGAGAATCCCTGATCCAGAACAATAGACCGCAATACGCCAGCCTCATGTAAACGCAGAATGTGTCCGATAAGGGAACGGTTATATAAGTCGGGGCCGATATTAATAGATCTTTTATTGTCTTCCCCTGTCCAATGGTTCTGTCTGAGGTTAGGTCAGACGCATTACCCACAATCCTCACCAATGGCCCGGCCAGGACAGGGGTGCTGTATGGTACTCCGTACTGCACAGAACCAGGGAATTTGTCGGCGAGGTATAAATAATTAATTGTAATTCTAGTCGCTGGAGGAAGATATTTATATTATTCAGCTCCCAGCTGCAACATCAGCATTATCACCATCGCACTAGAAGCAGCGGGAGCGAAAAATAGAAAATGCGGGACTTTCGGCTGTAAAGCAGGGGGATGCACAGAGCGGCGTTTTGTGGGGGGAAGAAATAATTGGGGTGCTCATGAAAAATTAACAGGGCTTTGTTGCAAGTTATTGCAGAATATTTGATGGGCTCACAGCAGTAGCCCGGCATTCTCTCATACTTATTTTAAATAGACGCTTAATTAAAACTGTGCAATAGCTAAACCAAGGAAACGCATATAGAGCTGCTCTGTATGGAGCTTTGTGTTAAAAGGAGGCTCCGCCTAAAGTATATTTTAAATTAATGTCTGTTTCAGGTGGTTTGGATCACAGATTGGCTTCTTAACCTGTGTCTTTTAGGGTGTCCTTTAGGCAAGTCTCCACGTTTCGCTCTGCCTCGCACCATCGCTCCAATTTAACCACACACTATATTGTCAAAAGTATTGGGACACTCCCCTTTACATGCACAAGGACTTTAATGGCATCCTAGTCTTATGCCGAGTACACACGATCGGACTTTCTGCCAACACAACCATGTATTTTTGTTCGAATGTTGTTGGCTCCAACTTGTCTTGCATACACACGGTCACACAAATGTTGGCAAACAATTACGAATGTGGGAACGCGGTGATGTACAAGACGTACAACGAGTCAAGAAAAAAGGAAGTTCAGCTCCTTCTGCTTGATTCAGAGCATGAGTGAACTTTTGTGCGGCGGACTTGTGTACGCACGATCGGACTTTACGACAAAGTTTTGTTTTTGAAAATTTGAGAACCTGATAGCCAACATTTGTTGGCGGAAAGTCCGATTGTGTGTACACAAATCCGATGCACAAAAGTTCACGCATGCTCGCAATCAAGCAGAAGGAGTCGCACTGGCTATTGAACTTCCCTTTTCTCGGCTCGTCGTACATCTTGTACATCACCGCGTTCCCACGATCGTAATTGTTGGGCAACATTTGTTTTACTGTGTGTGTGTGTGTATGCAAAACAATTGTTGGCCAACAATCACGAATGTGGGAACATGGTGACGTATGACGAGCCAAGAAAAAGGAAGTTCAATAGCCAGTGCGGCTCCTTCTGCTCGATTCTGAGCACCTGATAACCTGATAACCAACATTTGACGACTGAAAGTCTGACAGCAAATGTTTGATGGAGCATACACACGGTCGGACTTTCCGACAACAAGCTCACATCCAGCATTTCCCATCGGAAAATCCGACCGTGTGTAAGCACTATTAGTCCATAGGGTTCAATATTGAGTTGGCCCACTCTTTGCAGCTACAACAGCTTCAACACTTCTGGAAAGGCCGTCCATAAGGCTTAGGAGTGTGTCTATGGGAATGTTTGACCATTCTTCCAGAAGTGCATTTGTGAGTTCAGGCACTGATGTGGACAAGGAGGCCTGGCTTGCGGTCTCTGCTCTAATTCATCCCAAAGCTGTTCTATCGTGTTCAAATCAGGACTCTGTGCAGGCCAGTCAAGTTCCTCCACCCCAAACTCGCTCATCCACACTATATTGCCTAAAGTGTTGGGCCATCCCACCAAATTTTGTGGAGGGGGGATTATGGCGTGTGGTTGTTGTTCACGGGCTGGGCTTGGCCCCTTAGTTCCAGTGAAGGAACAGTGTAGATCCATCCCACAGCCGAGGGTTGTCGTTATGAGAACAATGACTGGAAGTAGAGAAATCTTACGGTTTTTAGTCTTCTTATATCTTGTTATAAGAACAGTAGGCTGACGGGATTTTTTATTTTGTGGTTTTTAAATTCTTAATTTATAAAAAAGATCCTCAAGGTCACATTTACATTGGGGAAAATGAGCATGATAGATGCTCCCTATTAAATTTTCCATAACATCAGCCCAGGTACAGTTCACATTATATCTTGCCCTATGGATGTGTAGCCCACCTTTTCATAAGGACTAATAAATATATATAATTTGTTATTTAATCCAGAAGAAGACAGGAGTCCTAATGGCTTCCTGCTCTATCTAAAGCTAAAAGACGTTGAGTATAGATACACTTTAAAGCAGAACTTCACCTATTCAACACCTCAATATTTATTTTTAATAACAGAAGAAGGGAAAAGGTTGGGAGGGGGGCTAAAAAATTATAATAATATACAAAGTTCTGTTTTATTGGTACCCTTCATTGGAAACACCCCAAAAAAAAGGTAATAATTTGACCCCTGTAGTGTACCAGAGATGGTGAAAGACTACAAGGAAGCACACTTGTACCACCTGATAAAGCCACACATATACTTGTTTGCAGCCCCATTAGTTGTAAAGTGAGTGGAATCCCGAGAAGTTTTTGTTCTGTTCTATTAGTACCCTTCATTGGAAACACCTAAAAAAGGGTAATAATTTGGTCCCTGCAGTGTACCAGAGATGGTGAAAGAGACCACAAGGAAGCACACTTGTACCACCTGATAAAGCCACATACACACTTGTTTGATGAACTCTTGGGATCCCAAGAACTTTTTGTTTCAGGTTTGTGATACACGGATCTCAGCTGCTTTTGTATAATCATCTCTCCCCCATAGAAGAAATAGGTAGGAACCAGCCTACAACCACCTATTACTTTTTAATGACATGCATTACTGGTCCCCAATTATCAGGTGCGGCGATGGTACTGCTGCAGCCCGGCCAACTCTTGCAGCTTCAGAAGGAAATTAGGAAAGGAGGTCATAATAAATGAAAAGACATTATTAACGAAGTGCTTGGCTTTAGTGTTCAATTGGGGGGGGGTTCAATCCTACAAATGGAGTATGCATGCCAATTACGGTTCTGCTCACAGCTCTTCTAACCAGCGCTCCCATCCTGCATATTAAGGGAAACGTCAAGAGAACCTGTCACTATACGCTGCAAGTAAAGGAAATAGAAGGGAAACCTAGAAAGTCTGCTTGTCATAATGTCACTGCATATCCTCCTGCAGCCACCTTGGTAACATGTATACAAGATAAAGGAGGGGTTTAAAGGAAAGTTGTCACAAAGAAAGAAAAAAAAAAGCCATTCAACACAGCAGTAGACTAATGGAATAAAGTAACGGGTTTCTGCTGAGTCAGCGTCCACGTTAATGTTACGATGTGATAATAAATTCATTCTGCAGTTCATGAGAATTTTGTATAATTATCTGCTGTAGTAGCGGTTCTGCTAGTGAGACAGATTTCAAAGTTTATCTAAAGCTAAAACTTTTTCTCATTTGAAATGTTCACTCACCTTTTTATTTTACTGAGAAGGCAAAACACTATACACCCTGCTCCCACTTTCCCTGGTCCCCAATGTACTTACAGTACCTCTAGGTATGCTGAGTCCTCAGTACTCTCCCTCTGCTTTGTGCACGCTTCCAGGATGGACCAGAATGATCCCGATTGGTCAGCACCAACACAGTGAATTGCTCTGATCTATCCTGGAAGAGCTGCACAGAGACGAGGAGGGATTTTAGATTCCTGGACCAGCTGCTTAGGCTCGGAACAGCTCAGCATCCCTAGAGGTAAGTACAGAGGGTGCATCTCCGAAACTGGCAGGCAGTTACTGAAGGCCAGGAAGCTCAATGCATAGCTACCAACTCTTTCTGATTTCGAGGGACTGCCCCTGATTTGGAACAAAGTCCCTCATAGCTCCTCATTTGTCCCTCATTTTGGTCTCATCTATATAGTTGTATATAAAATGCACGTTTTATCTATCAAAAAGTGTTTCCCAGAGCTAAACCTTTCATCTGATTTCTAAATTGCTGCTTTTGTAAATTTCAAAAGCCAATATAAAAGGAATAGTAGTGGTAAAAAAAAAAAAAAAAAAAAAAAAAAAAGTTTATATATATATATATATATATATATATATATATATATATATATATATATATATATATATATATATATATATATTTTAATAATAATAATAATAAATGCAGTGGGTTTAACCAATCTTGTTTTTTTTCTACTTCTCCTTTAAGTGGGTGTGTCAAGGGGTGTGCCCTATGCCTGTATACTTTTGAGAATGGGTGTCCCTCATTCCCATCTCAAAAAGTTGAGAGGTACGTCAATGGACTATGAGAGGGCTCTTCAGCGCCCTTGCAGTTCATTGAGAAGCGGTCAGCTGCAATGGCTGATGGTAGCTGTAGTTCACTTGTCCACAGAACTTTGTGAGTGAATGATGCAGCCGTGTGGGTGGAGCACCGTTTTCCCCAATTTTGAAAGTAGGTGTGGGGAGATTTACTCTCTCCATTTTTCCTGGTGGCCATCATCTTAAATATCACCAAATTGTCCTCTCCGCTCTTCTCAAGCTCTCTCGTCTCCTCCTCCCATGCTCATCTCCAGGATTTCTCCAGAGCCTCTCCCATCCTCTGGAACTCGCTACCTCCACTTGTCCGGCTATCTCTTACTCATGCTACCTTCAAGCGATCCCTGAAAACTCATCTCTTCAGGAAAGCCTATCATGTCTCTAACTAATCTTTTACCACTTCCTTCAGCTCATTCCCCAGTTACAACCTTTTGTACCACCTGACCCACCCTACTGGATTGTAAGCTCTTCTGAGCAGGGCCCTCTTAATCCTCTTGTATTTTATTGTATTATAACTGCATTGTCTCCCTTTTCTATTGTAAAGTGCTGCGTAAACTGTTGACACTATATAAATCCTGTATAATAATCATCTCCAGTATAGGAGAGGGAACTTCAGCTCCTAGATTTCCATCAGAAGAGGCCTCTTTGAAAAAACTGAGTTACGTACCGGTAACATCCTTTTCCGGGAGTCTTTCAGGACAGCCACCTTAGAGAGACCCTGGCTCCTCCCCTCTCAGGAAACACCGCCTTCAATTTCAAGATTTAAGCCTCGTCCTCCCTCTGCTCCTCAGTTCTTCCAGAGTACCTCCGGCCAACTGGGGAGACACAAGAACACGTCAAACAAACAAACTTTCAATCTTACCTGACGGTCTTGTGTGACGAGTTCCCGACGATCTCCAAAAACCTGGGTGGGAACCGGGGCTGTCCTGAAAGACTCCTGGAAAAGGATGTTACCGGTACGTAACTCCGTTTTTCCCAAGTTCGTCTTTCAGGACAGCCACCTTAGAGAGGATAAGCGAGCACATTACCTTAGGGTGGGACCACTGCTTGCAGCACTTTACGACCAAAGGCCTGGTCTTTGGCTGACAGGAGATCCAGTCTATAGTGTTTCATGAACGTAGCAAAACTGGACCATGTTGCAGCTCTACAGATCTGTTCAGGAGATGCACCAGCCCACTCTGCCTGAGAAGTTGCCACTGCCCTGGTTGAGTGTGCTCTAATCCCAACTGGGGGTTCTAACCCCCCTGCCACATAAGCCTGCCCAATGGCTAACCTTAACCATCTGGCTATCGTACGTCTAGAGGCTCTGGAACCCTTCCTAGCCCCTGAAAACAACACAAAAAGTGAATCAGACTTCCTGCACTGACTTGTGCAATCTAAATAATGAAGGACACATCTTCTAACATCCAATCTATGAAAGATGTGTTCCTGTTCTCTTACTGGATTTGAACAGAAAGTAGGTAGCACAATCTCCTGGGCTCTATGAAAACTAGAGGCTACCTTAGGCAAAAAGGCCGGATCCGTCTTAAAAACCAAACGGTCCGGAAAAACCTGAAAAAAAGGTGCCCTAACAGAAAGGGTTTCGAGTTCACTTACTCTCCTTGCTGTAGTGATCGCCACCAAAAACACAGTTTTGAGAGTGATCAGTTTTAATGAGCAACATTCCAATGGCTCAAAAGGTTCTCCTGTGAGAAATTGTAAAACTAAACAAAGATCCCAAACTGGGAAGGGGGACTTTGAAACAGGTCTCTGCCTACTTAGGGCTTTGAAGAATCTCATTATCCAAGGGTCTGAAGCTAGCTGCCTTTCTAGAAACACGCTTAAAGCGGATACCTGACCCTTCAGAGTTCCAAGGGCTAAACCTTTATCTGCCCCAGCCTGTAGGAACTCTAGAACGGCTACAGAGCTGTGCACATTGAAGGAGTTCTCTGAGCACCAGCTATTGAACCGCCTCCATACCTTTAAGTAAATGGTCCTGGTTTCCTTTTTCCTGCAGTTTAGGAGCGTGGCTACTAAGCGATCTGAGAAGCCCTTGCCCTTCAACAGTTCTTCCTCAGAAGCCAAGCTGCAAGGTTCCACCGCTCTACCTGAGGACAGCAGATTGGACCCTGAGAAAGGAGATCCTCCTGGACTGGGAGAATCCAGGGGGGGGTTCTACAGACAGGCCCTTCAGAATGGAGAACCACGGCCTCCTGGGCCAGTGAGGTGCGATTAGAATAAGGGTAGTGTTCTCCACCTGAAACTTCCTTAACACTGCCGGAATCAGTACGGGAGGGGGGAAAGCATAGCACCTGGAGAAAGCCCAATTCTGTGCTAGTGCGTCCACCGCCAACGCCCCGTCCCCCTTGTTTATAGAAAAGAAGCTGGCTACTTTCGCGTTTTCCCTCGAGGCAAAGAGGTCTATCGAAGGAATCCCCCACCTCTGGGTGATCATTTCGAAAACCTCCTGTTTGAGAACCCAGTTGCCCTCTCTCAATGTTCTCCTGCTGAGGAAATCTGCCACCTGATTTTGCTCCCCCTTCAAGTGGACTGCTGACAGGGACAGGACATTTGCTTCGGCCCACCCGAGGATGGCTTTTGTTAGGGCCCATAAGGATTCGCTCCTGGTGCCCCCCTGTCTGTTGATGTAGGCTACCACTGAGGAATTGTCCGACCTGACTTTTACGTGATGCCCTCTGAGTTCTCTCTGAAAGGTCCTGAGAGCCAGATCTACTGCCCTCAGCTCCCTCCAATTCGAGGATCCCTTCGACTCCCTCCTCTCCCAGGTACCCTGTATCAGGCGGGAGTCGAGGTGTGCACCCCAACCTGAGCTGCTTGCATCGGTTGTGACCACCCTGGATATTGGTAAAACCCACTCTAGGCCCTGGGACAAATTTGCTCCCTTTCTCCACCACCAGAGGGACCTCTTTACCTGGTCCGGAACCGACACCAAAGAATCCAGGGACCCCTGGCTGTGATCCCAAACCTTCAGTATAAATAATTGCAGGGGACGGTAATGTAATCCCGCCCACTGGACCGCCGGGAGCGTGGACGTCAGCAAACCCAATGCCAACATGACCCTCCTTACTGAGATCTGGTGGCTGCCCTGGAGAAACAACAGTGCCTTGTCTACCTTTTGAATTTTTTCTGAAGGGAGGAAGACTTTCTGTACTGTTGAGTCCAACACATATCCCAGGAAGGTGACCCTCTGGGAAGGATCTAAGTTGGACTTCTCCAGGTTCAGAAGCCAACCCAAGTTTACTAACAGGTCTCTTGTTGTCTGTAAATCTCGAGTCAACTGTGTCGGAGAAGGGGCAAACAGGAGAAGATCGTCGAGATACGCGATCACTGAGATTCCCCTGAGACGCAGATAAGCCAGAACTTCTGCCATTACTTTGGTGAAGATCCGGGGGGGAAGAGGATAGCCCAAAGGGAAGTGCTTTGAACTGTAGGTGTAGCACCCCTACCGAGGTTCTTACTGCCAGTCTGAGGAAACGCTGGTGGGCCTCTGCGATGGGAATATGCAGGTATGCATCTTTTAAATCTATCGATGCCATGAAACAGTTTGGTGGAAGAAGTGCTTTCACCGAGTAAACTGAATCCATCCGAAACCTTTTGTAGGTGACTGAGACATTCAGAGGCTTCAGGTTCAGGATAAGCCTGAACTTTCCCGAAGGCTTGCGAACCACAAACACGTGGGAATAGAAGCCCCTGCCTGTCTCTCCTGCTGGGACCCGTACTACCACTTCTTGTTCCTCTAACTCCTGCAGAGAGGAAAGAAGGGCAGACGATTTTTCTGCACATTTTGGCAGCTCGGTGACAAGGAGTCTCAGAGGGGGGAGTTCTGAAAACTCCAAACGGTAACCTCTTCTGATGTCCCCCAACACGAACTGATTGGAGGTGATCATCTCCCACTGTGGGAGGAAGGCCCCCAACCTTCCTCCCACTGTGACCCTGTCACTGAGACTTTTTGGGCTGTTCAGGAGGGCGAAAAATTGCTCCCCCGCGCCCTTTGCCCTTGAGCCCCCAACTTTTCTTCTGCCGATTAGTTCTAGGGGCTTCAAACTTCTTCTGGGGATGAGTCTTTTTCTTTGACTGCTCCCCAAATTTCCTCTTAACGGGAAAGGCCTTTTTCTTATCCGCCGTGCGATCAAGCACTGCTTCAAGACCTGGCCCAAACAGCAAGTCTCCTGTAAAGGGGATCCCACAAAGCTTTGCTTTGGACACATTGTCTCCCTGCCAGGTCTTCAGCCATAAAGCCCTCCTAGTTGAATTGGTCAGAGCCGAGGACCTTGCAGACATTCGCATGGATTCAGCTGAAGCATCCGCAATGTATGCTATCCCTTTAAGCAGCATGGGAAAGGAGGATAGAATGGTCTCCTTTGCCGTCCCCGCTTCAATGTGCGCGTTAATTTGGGTAAGCCAATACTCCATATTACGAGCCACCACTGTGGCTGCCATGGCCGGTTTAAGATTCCCCTGTGATGAGTCCCAGGCTTTCTTTAGGAGTGAATCCATCCTTCGATCCATAGGGTTTGAAAGTACCCCCATGTCCTCGAAGGCCAGATCAGTGTGTCTGGACACCTGGGAAAAAGCAGCATCTAATCTGGGAGATTTATTCCAGACGAGAGTCTCCTCTTCCGAAAAAGGAAACCTTCGTTTTAATGCCCCAGAAAAGAAAGGTTTCCTCTCAGGATCCTGCCATTCCTTCTTGATGGCGTCGATCAAGATGTCATGCACCGGGAACACCCGCTTTTTCTGTTCCCCCATGCCCTTGTACATCTGATCATGGAGTGACAGTGCCCTCTTTTCCTCTTGTATGCCTAAAGTGGTATGAATAGCTCCTAAGAGCTCATCCACTTCCTCCAGGGAAAGCTTATACCGTGAGGTTCTACTGGATTCCCCATCCAACCCCTCATCGTCAGATTCCCCTTGGGAGTCTGAGCCGACACTGTCAACCTCTTCCTCAGCTTCCTCTCTGGGACCCCCTGGATTCTCTCCACCTGCAGGAGGAACATCCACAGGGCTAGATGGTACACTCTGCTGCGCTGGTGTAGGAGTGCTCTGGGGCTGAGGCCACTGTAAACTAGAAAAAAGTGTTTTGAAGGACTGGAAAGTATTAGATAGTTCCTTCACAGAAGCCGCCAGATCTGCCCCCTGTTCTGCTGCCTGCTCTCTAACCAATCCCTCAATACACTCTCTGCAAAGTGCCTTGGACCAGGAATCCCCCATAGAGGCTCTACATGAAGGACACTTCTTCCTAGAACCATGGGGGGACTTGCTTGTGGCTTTCTGAAAGACAGAAATAAAAGAGAGAGCGGCATAAAATTAAAAAAAGAAAAAGAAACACCAGCGCTACATAGAGGACCACCGGGAGTGCCCCCCCCCCCAGGATCAACCACCACCAGGATCCCGGACGCACTGCCCTTCCCCCCGACCACCAAGGGGGAAAAAACACCAGTGGAGCTACTGGTTATAATGTAAGGGAACACCTCCCCAGGGTTCCCCTTACCTTTGAGTGGCTGGTGCCGTTATCTCCAGGAGCTCTTGGAGCCTCTGCTTCAGACATTCTCCTGTTGAGGAAGAGTGGTGCAAACGTGCCTCCTACAGCTGCCTGTACAACTTTAGAAAGAGAGGCTGCACCAGCCGAACGCTTGGT
The DNA here is from genome assembly GCF_037356315.1 of Lithobates pipiens. Lineage (NCBI taxonomy): Eukaryota > Metazoa > Chordata > Amphibia > Anura > Ranidae > Lithobates > Lithobates pipiens. Next base: position 200,518,043 of record NW_027507789.1, read on the forward strand.
CCCCTTTCACGTGCCGCGTCCGGAACCGGAAGACGCGGATACAACGAAGAAGTCCGCCCCCACCGGAACTGACGTCGCCCGTCATCCGGTCCGGCCTCCAGCTCCAAGCCGACTGCTAACACAGGGGGACCTTGGACGTCTCGTTGCAGCGCCCCCCTGGGCGAACGAAGGGATGGACCGCCCCAAACTTCCTGCTTTCCCCAAGCGAAGTTTAGAGTGCGTGTAAAAAAGGTCAGTACGAGGGTCCAGCTCCCCAGCCGACCGGACTGCCTACCCTGTTGCAGCACTCTCCTGGGTGAACGAACAGGAGAACCTCTAAAAACGTCCTGCTTTCCCCAAGCGAAGATTAGAGTACATGTAAAAGACGGTCAGTCAAAAAGAACCAGCTCTCTGGTCGCCCGGACTGCCGAACCCGTCGTGAGACCCGCCTGGGTGAACGAACGGATGAACCTCTAAAACTTCCTGCTTTCACCAAGCGAAGATTAGAGTACATGTAAGACGGTCAGTACGACAGATGATCGGACTGCCGAACGGAGTCAGAGCTCCATTAAGCCTCAGTTTCGCCAACTGATATAGCTAAGGTTCCTTAGCGGTGTCTCCCCGCCGGAGGAAACACCATAACTGAGGAGCAGAGGGAGGACGAGGCTTAAATCTTGAAATTGAAGGCGGTGTTTCCTGAGAGGGGAGGAGCCAGGGTCTCTCTAAGGTGGCTGTCCTGAAAGACGAACTTGGGAAAAAATACTCTTTTTTTTTTTTTTTTTAGGACATTCCCTTCTATCAGGAGAATGTTGTGTTCTGTATGCCATGATAAGGTAGTAGCCATCACTGTACAGGAAGGGGAATTTTCTGTGTCTAAAAATCATCGAAGGCCATCGGTTATTTACAAGGGGGTGTAATGAAATAGAATGGTGGAAACGAATAATAAGCAAATATATGAAATTTTGAGAAAAGTAAACCTGGGCTTTACCTTCATTACAAATCTGTCACCGCTGAATTTTATCTTGAATTTCCCGAGTGAACGATCCCTCCGGGCCGTTTTGGCTTTTCGCCCCTTTTTCCTCGCATGAGCCCACAAAATTCTAATTTCTGGCAAATCACTGCTGAAAGCCTAATGAAGGACCTGAGCGTTCCCTCTTAATTATCCGTATGTCATTTGTCGGGAGCAGTTTATGGCTCGCAGCATTTTGAGGGCAGGGGAGGAACATGGAAGTTCTGCAATTAGTAATCCCTTCCGGCAAAAATGGACCTCGTGGATGGCGTGCAACGGATTAAACCTGATGGGGGGGCTTAACTCTTTTTACTCTATAGCCCAACTAAACTAAAAGGCTTGTATGCTGTGAACAAAGTAAATTTTTTGTCAGTAAACTTACTTACTCCCTTCTTTTGTGGAATCTAATGAGTATTGGGGGGGGGGGGGGTGTATTCGTTTTAGAATTGTACATGGAAATTTCCATCTTTTTGGCAACGTTGCACCCATATTTGGGGTGTAATATGAAACATGGTCACATTCCCAACCCTCAGCTGCGATGGTTATGATCACCGGCATTTTGGGCATTCAACCGGACGGAGGTATATTCCCTGGGCTGGATACCCATTGAACATTTCCAGCCAAGTGTGGGATTTGCAAACATTGGATGAGTCTCTTATTTTTTGGGCGATATTCCTGGTATGCCCTCCGCATAGATCATCTGATCAGATTTTTAGCTGGGGGCTTTCCTTGGACCTTCGTTGAGAGATACTTGTTGGGACTGTTCGGGGCCATATGTGACCCTGAAGAAGGGCATTAATCCAGAAAGGTCGGGTTCATCCATTAAGCCTATGTGTGTCTGTGTATATGTACACACAAGTTATATTATTATTTTTTGTAAATCATACAAAATGTTAATGCACTCTTTAGTCCTTGATGACTTAAGTCTTTTATTGCTTTTGGTCACTTTAAAAAGTCCTACCCACTAAAGGGGGTTTCGTTTTTTTTTTCATTCCCAACCCTCTACGGCAGGGATAGGCAATCTGGGGCCCTCCAGCTGTTGTGGAACTACATTTCCGATGAGGCATTGCCAGGCTGGCAGTTACAATTACTCCCAGAGGCATGATGGGACTTGCCTACCCTGCTCTACCACGAACCTGGATCATGAGCTTCTTCTTGCGGAGTGTCCTTTTGTATTTTGTTTTAAATTTATCAAGGCTGTGTGGGCAGAGCATGCTCAGCTTCACCGCTCACTCACAGACATCCATAAATGGAAGGAATACAGGTCCCATCACAGGACTGTAGATTGTGCCGTGATGCCACCATTACTTCCTCCAGCTCCATAACAGTAACACGTTACGGACTTGGGGCCCAGCTATAAAGAATGCAGGAGTCTGTGCATTGCACTGGTGATGCACTCATCATGGTTGCACTCCAGAAGTTGTGGAACTAAAAAAAAATAAAAATAAAAAATAAAAAAAGTACTGCAAGACTTTGACAGCCACAGGCATGACCCCCTCAAGTGGCAGAGGCATGATGAGATTTGTAGTTTTACTGCAACTGAAGTGCTAAGGTTGTCTATCCCTGCTCTAAAGACTTGAATGCAACAAGTTAAGTAGGTGCATTTATTCTATGTATGGACAAAGCTCTTTATTGGCCATACTTCTCTTGTGGTTCAAAGGAGTGCATTTACTTATGCTCTGTTGTGATCCAGAATCAACCGACAGTTGGCCAAAGCCTGCTGTCAGCTGACATCAATCAGCCAGCCCCGACTTTGGCGGGATCCTGACAATAATGTCTGGATCCACCCAGATGCCTTACAGGCAGCTGAGTTCAGCCTCTCAGCATGTTGCAGAGAACTTGAGCTGGCTGCTCCCACCACGTTTCATGCCCGGCATTCCAGTGAGCACTGGAGGGGCAGAGTAGTTGCCACTCTCTTTTTAGAGCAAACCCGAGAACTGAGTAGTCTGTGGTCATGTGATCACTCTGTTCTTGGGCATAAGGCCTGATTCACACCTATGCATTTTTAGTGCTTGTTGCAGATTTGCACTGCAGTCCATTCAACATGGTTTCCTATGGATCATGTTTTAAAAAAAATAAAAAATTTTAAATGCCATAAATCTTTTCATAGTTTGTAGATGCTATAACTTTTGCGCAAACCAATCAATATATGCTTATTGCAATTTTTTTACCAAAAATATGTAGAATATATATATATATTAGCCTAAACTGATGAAGATTTTTTTTTTTTAACATTTTTTGGGGATATTTAATATAGCATAAAAATAAATCATTTTTTTCTCAAAATTGTCGCTCTTTTTTAGCGCAAAAAATAAAAACCGCAGATGTGATCAAATAGCACCAAAAGAAAGCCCTATTTGTGGGGAAAAAAAAGGAAGCAAAAATTAAATTTGGTTACAGCAGTGGTCATCAACCCTGTCCTCAGGGCCCCCTAACAGGCCAGGTTTGCAAGATAACTGAAATACATCACAGGTGATATAAATTACTCTTCAGTGATTGCCGTATTCTAGTCTGCATCTCCCCAAGGTAATACATAAAACCTGGCCTGTTAGTGGGCCCTGAGGACAGGGTTGATGACCACTGGGTTACAGCATTGCATGACAGCACAATTACCAGTTAAAGCGACGCAGTGCCAAATTGTAAAAAGTGTTTTGGTCAAGAAGGGGGTAAAACCTTCCAGGGCTGAAGTGGTTAAGCTTAGACACAATAAACTGGAAGCCAATTGGTTTCTATGCAGAGCAACACCAGATTTTGCACTCTACAGTTTTAGTAAATGAACCCCATAGTGTGTACCAGGCTTTAGAGTCCTGGGCAGGTTTGTACCCTGCATGTGCTCCTCCCACGTGGATTGTCTTGGTTTGTCCAAAAATTGTTGAGTTGTTACCAAGCAGAACAAAAGGACATGAAGGGTAATGTTAAAATGGGGACACCTGTTGCTGTGACAAATGTGGCCAACAGATCCATTTCTCGAACTTGTATACAGATGTTCATGTTTGTTCTATCTCACCCAAGCACGGCTTCTGTGGAGCAATGGTAAGTAAATAAATCACCTTCCAGACGTCGTTTCTCCAGCGCGGATTAGAAAATGAACACCGGTGCCTCACTAATCTTTCTTCCTTCTGTTCTCACATGTGATCTCCGGTGTGTCTTATTTCCAGCAACTACAGTATAGATTATATTTTTATGTTTGGAGCTGCCTGCTCGTTGTGTTCTTCCCGGCTTTATCGCCTCTTATTGGAGCTCCTCCAGCCGCTTACTCTCATTCAGAGCAGACAATGAAGAAAAGGGAAGACTATCGCCTCTTACCCACAATGCCTTGCTCTCCTCGGCACTGTTGTTAATCCACCATCTCAACATGTTGCTCATTTTTAAGAATTTTAATTTTATGTAAATGTCCATAATGGGTCCATTTGGAAATTATTCCCCCGTTGCAGCAGCAATTTGCCGTAAATCGGTTGCTGTTTTACATGGGAACGTCTTGATTTGGAGATCAGTCGGCGTGAGCTTGTAAATATCTTGCTTAAAAAAAAAAAAAAAAAAAAGAGAGAGAGGCGCAGGGATATCGCCATCCTGCGTAGCAAAACAAATGGTTTAAGTGGCAACTTATAGCCTGCCGGGTTGGTGCCGTGACTGAAAAGAAAGCAGAGGGGAACAATGAAGCTCTACTCAGGATTTCATCACTTTAAAAAGGACGCCTTCACTTTCCCTAAAATATAAAAACACAAACTGCTACACAAGTGTGTTTTTTTTTTTTATTGTTTTATTAAAATTGGTCTAAAACCAAATTACCGGTACTAGCTAGCTGCTATAACCCCGGTATCCTCTTCTTTAGCGATTGGTCTGCTTTCAGATAAAAGTGGTCTCAGCGGTGGATTCGCAGCAAGATCACTTGTATCGGCGGGCGGGAGAGGGCTCCTGCCACTTTCCGGAGCCGTCATTAGCAGCGGAGGCGAGGCGATCGGGTCCTCTCCCTGGCTGGGTTTGGAGACGAGTGAGGGGAAGATAGCCCCCAACCATCTCTATTACCATTGCAGCACGGAAGCCCTTTAAAAAGGGACTTTTTTTTTTTTTTTTCAAAACGACAATTCTTTTTATTTATTTTTTATTGCATTTTAGTGTAAATATGAGATTTGAGCTCTTTTTGACCCCTTATCTCACATTAAAAGAGGACCTGTAAATGCTTTTTTTTTTCTATTACAAGGGATGTTTACATTCCTTATAATAGCAATAAAAGTAAAAAAAAAAAAAAAAAAAAAAAAAAATTGTGTCACTTTTATTTCTATTACAAGGAATGTAAACATCCCTTGTAATAGAAAAACAAAAAAAGCATGACAGGTCCTCTTTTAATATGAGATCTGGGGTCAAAAAGAGCTCAAATCTCATATTTACACTAAAATGCAATAAAAATAAATAAATAATAATAAAAAATAAAATTGAAACAGTGTAAAAAGTAAAAAAAAAAAAAAATGTATTATTTTAAAGTGCCTGTCCCGCCGAGCTTGCGTGCAGTAGTGCCCGTATACGAAAACAGTGTTCACACCACACATGCGCGGTATCACCGCGATTGATTGCTCTCGCTCTAACATTCTAGCCCTAGACCAGTGATGGTGAACCTTGGCACCCCAGATGTTTTGGAACTACATTTCCCATGATGCTCCACTACAGAGTGCATGAGCATCATAGAAAATGTCGTTACAAAAACATCTGGGGTGCCGAGGTTCACCATCACTGCGCTAGACCACCTCTGTAACACAAATTGTAAACATGCAACCTGTAGAATTTTTTAAATGTTGCCTATGGAGTTTTTTTGCCATTGTCGCCATTCCAGGAGCGGGCGCAACTTTGAAGTGTGACATGTTGGGTATCAATTTACTCGGCGTAACATTATCTTTCACAATATAAAAAAAAAAATATTGGACTAACTTTACTGTTGTCTTATTTTTAAATGCAAAAAAAGTGTATTTAAAAAAAAAAAAAAAGAAAAAAGTGCGCTTGTAAGGCCGCTGCGCAAATACGATGTAACAGAAAGTATTGCAACGATCACCATTTTATTCTCTAGGGCAGTGATGGTGAACCTTGGCACCCCAGATGTTTTGGAACTACATTTCCCATGATGCTCAACTACACTGCAGAGTGCATGAGCATCATGGGAAATGTAGTTCCAAAACATCTGGGGTGCCAAGGTTCACCATCACTGCTCTAGGGTGTTTATATATATCTCGTTCGGGGTTCTAAGTAATTTTCTAGCAAAAAAAAAAAACAAATACACATGTAAACATCTCAGAAAGAGGCTGGGTCCTTAAGTGGTTAAAAGTCATTTTTATTCTAAATGCACAGCTATCATTATAATAATTCCTGAAGATCCGGCCATAAAAGATCCTTGTTCAGGCACTTCCTGTTATAGGGTGATAACACTGTCTCCGTCTCTCAGTTATGTTCCTGTGTTGTCACTTGGGCTTCAATGGATACAATTTACTAAAACCTGGTGCAGCTGTGCATGATAGCCAATCGGCTTCCAGGTTTTTTTTTTTTTTGTCAAAGCTTAATTGAACAATCTGAAGTTAGAAGCCGATTGGCTGCTACGCACAGCTGCACCAGATTTTGCACTCTCCAATTTTAGTAAACCAACCCATATAAGTGGCCGTTACAAACACGGGCATGGTTTAATCTGTTACCGTCAGGAACCCCACCCTGAGAAATGCTATGCAGCCATTGCTGGTGTGCATGTAGACAGAAGGTGGCAGCAAAGGGGCTGCAGGAAATCAGCAGAAAGGAGCTACAACAAAGTATGAAATTAAAGGTGAAAACAGTATTTTATGCAAAAATCATGGCAGTTGCTTATGGTGCACAGTGCTTTAGCAAACTACGGCTGGATTCACACCTATGCTGTTTCAGTGCTTTTTGCATTTTGCACTACAGTCCATCTACCATGGTTTCCTATGGAACACGTTCTGTAGTGCAAATCTGCAAATTGCACAAAAAATGCATAGGTGTGAATCCAGCCTAAGCGCTCGTTCACACTAGCTTTGGTCTCTGAAGAGCTGGCCATGTTCAGATCGCTCTTCAGAGAGCATTTGACAAGCAGCATATGACCTCATTGCCATCTGATTTAACCCCATGAACCCCACACCAGCCGCAATTGTGTGCTTTGCACGACTCTGGCAGAGCTGCTCCTGCCCCTATTGATTTTTTTTTTTTTTTCTGACCTGCAAAGTAAAGTCATTATGTGCCAATATGCATCGCATACTAGCACATTATGTGAAACTTTACCTGCAAACAAAGCCCTCCACCGATGCGTTGTCACCGCTAAAGGCAGAATCCATCTTCAGCCATCCTCTTTTCCGGGTCAGTGGACTCCAGCTCTGTGATTGGTGGGAGCTGCGTGACATCATTCCCATGCATGCCACAGGGTTCTGAAGGAATGGCTCGGGTGGCCGTTCCTTCAGACCGCATGTGCCAATGATTTAATCTGCTGCATATACAGTAAATCTCTCCTAAACTATACACATTCAGGAGATATTTATAGTACCTATTAGGTGAGCCTTATTATAGGCTCTCCTATAGGTACAAATAATCAAAGGGAGTTTACAACCACTTTAAATGGATATCGCTCAGCAGGCACAATGCCCACCAAAAGCAGCAGGGACTACAATTCCTGCCACGACCACGCCATGTGCACAACCTCCGCCGCAGCCTCTGTCAGTACAAATACAGCTCAACTGCAGGGTTTTACCACCCCTCAACCACTCGTGTGAACAAGACCCCAATGCCATGCAGTGAGACCTTGTTCACTTGGGCTTCAGCTGGTATAACAGCAGTGTGTGTAGAAAGATTTTACTATGCATTTGTGAAGCTTCTAGCAAGCTTCAAGAGGCTTTTATTGAAGCCTAAAAAAAAAATTATATATATATATATACATACATACACACACACACACACACACACACACACACACACACACACACACATATATATACACATATGTGTTTTTTTTTTTTTTTTTCAGATTGGGAATGTTAAAAATGTTAAACATAGACCAGTGATGGTGAACCTTAGCAGCCCAGATGTTTTGGAACTACATTTCCCATGATGCTCACCTATACTGCATGAGGATCATGGGAAATGTAGTTGCGAAACATTTGGGGTGCCAAGGTTCACCATCACTGGTGTAGACTGTCACTTTACAGCTTAAAGTGATTGTAAAATGTTGCTTATAATATAAATATATATATATTATATATACATACACACACATGTTATACTTAACTGCGCTATGCTGTTGGTTTTGCAAAGAGCGGCCCCCGATCCGTCTCTTCTGGCCACTCCCTCCTGTTGAGTGACCCCATAGACTAGCAGCTTGCTATGGGGGCACCTGAGTGGAGCTGCAGCCCTGTGTGTCCATTCAGACACACATCTGCCATTTGGCTCCACCCCCTCTCTCCTGATTGGCTAACTGACCTTGATTGACAGCAACGGGAACCAAAGGCGCCGTGGCTGTGCCCCAGCTAATCGGGAGGAGAGTCCCGGACAGTTGAGGGAATCGTGGACATCGCTGGATAGAAAAGGGGGCTCAGGGTAAGCATTAGGGGGGTGCTGGAGGAGCTGATACACACAGAAGGTTTTTTTTTTTATCTTAATGCCTTTAATCACACCAGATGCAGCCCAGTGCATTTTTATTCTGCATCAATAAAGCATACACAGTGTCTAAAGCTGAAGACCTACAACTTTTGTTGTTCAATTGCCTTTAGATTTACCTTCAACTATGTAGTACAAGGGCCTGCCTAATTGTATACAAACTGACAGTGTTTAGGTTTGACCTCATATTATATGGTTTTGGTAACTCCAAGACCCCTTTCACACCAGGGCATTTTGCAGGCGCTATAGCGTTAGAAATAGCGCCTGCAGTCCGCCCTAAAGAAGCTGCACCATTGTGTGTAGTGTGAAAGCCCGAGGGCTTTCACACTACAGCGGTGCGCTGGCAGGACGTCAGGAAAAAGTCATGCCAGCAGCTCCTCCACCGCTGTTCCCCATTGAAATCAATGGGGCAGTGCTGTAATACCGCCGGCAAAACGCAGCTATTGCGGTGCATTTCCGGCAGTTTTAACCCTTTCTCGGACGCTAGTGGGGGGGGTAAAAGCGCCCCGCTAGCGGCCGAAATGCGCCGCAAATCCGGCGGTACATTTTTTTTATAATTTTAGCGCCGTTTTACCACCCACGCTATGGGCGGTGTGGTGTGAAAGGGGTCTGAAGGAAAAAAAAGAATCCAAAGAATATTATATAGTGTGTATCCAGCTTTACATGGATGATAATAGTCCTGGTTCGCACCATTGCTGTGCATTCCACTGCAGTCAACAAAAGGTTGTTTTTTTTTTTTTTTGCTGAATGGAACGTATCTGGAGCACAGCAAATTGCATTAAAAACGCACATGTCCTCAGCTGAGATGACAAAATGCAATGGAATGCATACAAAAAGCAACAAAAACACACAACGAGCCTCAATCCCGCTGGCATTTGCTTTAGCAATTCGGACAAATTTAAAATTTTCAGAAATTCGCATGTATCCAAATTACAATAGTACTACCGTAAATTGAAACAAATATGAAATGACGAAAAAAGAAAAAACATTTACAGATTTGAAAACTATTCGAATTCAAAACGTTTTCGAATCTTTTTTCAAATTTCCAAAAGAGAATAAATATAGAATAAAAAAATAAAGGAATAGAATAGAAAAAAAAAAAATAGACTAGAAAAGAATATAACAGAAAATAAAAGAATAGAATATATGAGTAAAACAGAACAACATAGATTTGAAAATAAAAGAACAGAATGGACTAAAATATAATAGAAACAAATAGAATAACATAGAATATAACCGTCTTCTGAAACTTGAATTTCAAATAGAATAAATGTAAATCTGAATAATACATTTTTTTTTTTTTTATAGAAATATAACCATTTCCCAAAATTCAAATAGAATCAATTTGAATAGAATAGAAAATAGATTAGAATAGAAAACAGAATAGTATAGAAAAAACTGAATAGAACAGCATAGAATATAAGCAGTTTCCGAAAAAAAAAAAAAAAAAAAGAAGTATAATTAAGATTTTTAAAAATAAATAAATAGAAAAGAATAGATTAGAATAGGAAAATGGTTATATTCATGCTATTCAGTTTTTTCTATTCTATTGTGTTATTTTCTATTCAAACTCGAATTGATTCCATTTGAATTTTGGAAAATGGTTATACTATTTCTATTCTAATATCAGAAGATGGGTATAATCTATTTTATTCTTTTTTGTATTCTATACTTTTATTTTCTAGCCTATTTTGTTCTGTTTTACTCTATCATATTCCTTTAATTTTCCGTTATTTTCATTTTTTTTTATTATTATTATTATTATTATTATTATTATATTCCTTTATTTACTATTCTATTCGGAAATTAGAAAACTATTTGAAATTGATTCGAAAACTTTTCGAATCGATCCGAATTAGAAAAATTTGAATTGGATTCGAAAACATATAAACAAAACAAAATTCCGAAAACAAATTTAACAAATTGAACTAAACAAATTTATGGAAATAACGAATCAATTTTTTTTTTTCGTTCTGTACTTATCTAGTTTGCTTCCATCTTTTTTTAAAGTGACAGCACTCTTATGTGCAGAATCTCCCCAAACTGGAGCTGAAGATTGTTTCAATGGGTTCAGTAAAGCTTACCGTACACACTACACTTCAGCTTGTAAACGCACGTGTACGTTAGTTATGCACACATAGAAGTTTACAGTTGTTTTATAAGTGGAACATTTAGAGGCTGGAAAAAAAAAAAATAGAAAAAAAAAAAAAAAAAAAAAACAGTGCGTTCTGGAAAGGGGCGTTTGGGCAAAAAGAACGTACATAAGCGCGTGTTAAATCTAGACACATTTAGGCACGTAAATTAATTCTAATGGCTAGAATAAATTAATACTCAAGAAGAATACATTAACGCCAAACTCACATAAACACGTGCAAAATGCGGCTTTTGCTGTATTTGCTCCTGCCAGGAGAAAAAGCGCTTAGAGGAGTTGAGCGAACGCCGAGCGTGCATGGGAGGCACTACACAAGCAGAAGCTTGTAGATCCAAGACCTTCAGGTTCACAGGCACTAGATACGACCTTTCCACTTCAGTCTGCGGCTGCTGTCATTTTCCAAAACTGACCAAAAATTCAGATTCCATTTTTGGGGAGTTGCTGTGAGGCTGGCCATGCATTATACAATGTTGCTTTAGATTTACAACAACCATATAATAGGAGTTCAAAACTAAACACTTTCATTTTCTACACAATCAGGCAGACCCTGGCCCTGCATAGTTAAAGGTAAATCTAAAGGAAATTGAACAACAAAAATTGTATTGCTAGCTTAAGTTTTTTTTTTTTTTTTTTTTTTTTTTTTTTTTAAAGCCCGTGGTGTGTGAACTCAGTAGGCGAGGTTAAAAAAATAAATAAAAAAAAAAGAAGATACAAGGCCATCCTATGTGTGTAAATATATGTCAGTATTACCAACTCCAAAAACTCCACCCGGTGAAAACAAAAAAAAAAAGTGCACACCAAAAAGTGCACAGGGTGAACATATGGTCCTCCTTCGAAGAGAAGGCACCTTTGCCCTGATCCCCTGGAGTTAGGCTCCAGACAGAGTCTCCGCAAGGGTCCCCAAGGGGAGGGGAGGCTCTCTGGGATAGAGAGCGTGTCAGTGCTCTCCATCACAGTGCTGGTGTCAGTGCTCTCTATCACAGTGCTGGTGTCAGTGCTCTCTATCACAGTGCTGGTGTCAGTGCTCTCTATCACAGTGCTGGTGTCAGTGCTCTCTATCACAGTGCTGGTGTCAGTGCTCTCTATCACAGTGCTGGTGTCAGTGCTCTCTATCACAGTGCTGGTGTCAGTGCTCAGTCTCTATCGCGTTGCTGGTTTCAGACAGTGAGGTAGATAGCAGCGGAGAAGCCAATCGGCAGGCAGTGCCAGCACCATGGGTGAGGATCAGCATTGGACTGGCACCTCCGGACCACCGCAGTGGAGCCCTGCATAGGTGGGGGTAAGGGCCGGCAGAGGGAGGGGCTTAAGCACAGGTTGGCACAGGACTGCGCTGCCCTGACTGTGGCACTGATCATCTCCTGCACCCCCTCCATAGCCTGTCCTGACCTTGCCTCTTCTCCATGACCTTCATGCGCTCCTGGATTGTCAAAATTTAACAGATAAAAAAATAATGCTTGTCGTTGTCGATCCCAGATTCACTTAATACTTTTGTTATGTCAGTGTCCATGTGGTGGGACTATGTGTGCACAGCTAGTAAGTATTTTATGGCTGAAAATATGACCCGTAGGTTTTTAAGCACTACAATACAGGGCACTTTCGCCCCCTTCCTTCCCAGCCCAATTTTCATCGCTCTCGTACTTTCAATGACAATTGCGCGGTCGTGCTACACTGTACCCAAATAAAATTTTTATCATTTTGTTCGCACAAATAGAGCTTTATTTTGGTGGTATTTATTCATGACTCAGTTTTTTATTTTTTGCGATATAAGCGCAAAAAGAGCGAAAATTTGGGAAAAAAAAACAATTTTCTTCTATTTTCAAAGAAATCCAATAAAATCGAATTTTGTCGTAAATTTAAGACAAAATGTATTCTGCTACATGTTTTTGGTAAAAAAAATTCCGTTAAGTGTATAATTGGTTTGTGTGATCACGGACTTATGTACACAAATGATCATGTACAGATGTGTGCAGGTGATCACATACATATGTGTGCAGCTAATCATTGGGACATGTGATTTTAGTGGGACATATGTGGGGGACAAGTGTTTTTATTATTTGGGGACATGTGTGTTTTAGGGACACGTGTGGCGACATGTGTGTTTACACTAGGTTGGTGATCAGTGAGTAAAAAGCTGTAAAAACAGCTCATACTCACTGATCACCAGCCGGCTGCAGCGATTTGCTCTCCTCAGCGACGACTTCCGTGTGAGGAGAGGAGAGCCGATTGCCTAGCAACCAGCTGGCTGTTTACATCACATGATGGCTGTGATTGGACACGGCCGTCATGTGATCAGGAGGGCCAATCACAGAACCCTCCTGCCGATCCGAGATGCACCGTGTCCGGGTGACACGAGCGCATGGGGATCGCGCCGCCCCTCCTTCCTGAACGTTCAGTCAGAAAGAGGAGGCTCCCACCCGGCTATTTATATACATCTATATACATTGGCCGGGTGGGAAGTAGTTAAGGTTCACCTGCCATTAAAGTCAATGGGGTCCGCCGCAAACTTTGCTACTGCTGTCGTCAGCGGTGCATGCGCTGTGAATGCCCAGCTGGAGGTCTGGCAGACGCTGCCGGACCTGGGCGGGAAGAAGACTCCCGTGTGCATGTATGGGAGTGACGTCGCTAACCCTGAAGACACGCCGAGGGAGCTGACATTTTGCCCTTGGCGTGTCTTCAGACGCTCCGAAGCTGTGAGTGGACCAGCCTGCGATATGGGGACCTCATTCTAAGGTAAGTATTTCATAATGAGCTGGTATGCGGTGCATACCAGCTCATTAGGTCTTTGCCTTACAGGGGTTTTAAAAAAAATAAAATTTCCTGAGGGTATACAACCGCTTTAACTGCCTAGCTAGTGTTTTACTACTGTGTGGGAGATGCTTTTACTAGGGGAAGGCCTGGATCCATATTCCTGCTTGTCCACGGTACTCCCAGATCAGCTCCCGCTGTGTCTAACAACAGCGGGTACGGGTCTCCTGTGGCGCACCTCATGCCTGGAAGTATCAGATCACGTTCCTAGTACGTGATCCGGTGCACCAGTGCCACCTTATATCTATGTTATACTAGCGGCAAGTGGTTAATACAAAATACAATGCTGCTGTGGTCAGAGCTGTATAAGTTATGGATCTAAAGGCAGCAAGCTGTACATCTGTGAGCATCTGCACTGAAATACACCTTTTCACAAAAAAAATAAGCAAACTAACTCCAAATATAAAGGGGCAAATCAGGGGGGCGCTCTCTGGAGACCCCGATGCAAGGGGGGTGGGGGGCGCTCTCTGGAGACCCCGATGCAAGGGGGGTGGGGGGCGCTCTCTGGAGACCCCGATGCAAGGGGGGTGGGGGGCGCTCTCTGGAGACCCCGATGCAAGGGGGGTGGGGGGCGCTCTCTGGAGACCCCGATGCAAGGGGGAGGGGTTCTCTGGAGACCCCGATGTAAGGGGGAGGGGTTCTCTGGAGACCCCGATGTAAGGGGGGGGTTCTCTGGAGACGCACACACATGTACATTACTGTATATATATATATATATATATATATATATATATATATATATATATATATATATATATATATATGTGTATGCCCGCCCAAGCATATGACTTTCTTTACTACGCTGCTATGGGCTCTAGCCCCAGATCTGTTGTAGACCTAGCAACGCCCCTGGGCTAGGATATTTCACATGGTCCATCTGGCCAAAACCAGATGGACCCTGTTCTCTTGGAGGTCTGCCAAAACAGACCACCCCAAGTACTAGATGGGGCTCCCCCGAAGGGAGACCCCGTGAGAGAGGGTGAACCAAGCCAGAAGGCCATGTCCACCCCCTCCCAAGACGGTCAGGGAAGGCCTGAGGACCTACACCCTACTAATCAAACATGAAACAAAACAGTGTACAAAAACAACACATAGTTTGGGGGGGAGGGAAGTGGAGAAAAGTACCAGCTTCAGAAGAGGCACACACTGCGGCTTCCCTCGTTAGAACACAGAGATTGCTCAGGTGTGATTATGAGATCAAGCCTTCCCAACCTGTGTGGAGAGGACAACTATTCTTCCACTGAGAGGGAGGTAGGTCTTTGTGTTAAATCCTTGCAAGATATTGGATGGGACTGATATTTTTCTCAACAAAACTGTAGTTAGACCTTAAAAACCTCACCAACCTATAATGTAACTGCGCAATAAACTGTCAGTGTTGCCAGGTTAGAAACACTCAGAGACCATGGATGGCGTTGGTGTCACTCGTGATCCAATACGGCCTCTCTCTACTTTTTCCAATTACTCATCTTTGGCCACAGCAAAAAAAAAAAAAAAAAAAGCATATACAGTACATACCATAAATTCTGTGTTGTTCAGGTGGGTCTGGTGACGTCACAGAGGGTAGAAAGGCCTTGTTGCTGCACTGAAGGGCACTCATGTACTGATGGGTGAGCATTGTTCAATGTAGCCCTACTATGAACTTACGAACAGCCTGTAAGAGGTGTGCCATCTAGTGGATGGGCTGATTTTCTGCAAGGGGGGGGGGGGGTATTGCCGGATTGAGGGTGATTATTGCAGCATTTATTTTTGTGTGTGTTTTTTTTTTTATTAATGCAAAACTCAAGTTTCTGCTTTAAAAAATACACCACGGGAACTTGGCGTTTTGTTGGGGAATGCACAATTTGGCTAAAAAGCTAACATTTGATGGCCTGCATGTTATGGGAAGGTTCCTGTGTACATACCAGTCACTGCTGAGCCTTAACTAGACACACTGATAGTAATAATGGTTGCAGGTGGGTCCTGCAGGTGCTGGAATTGTAAAGGCAATCATGGAGCTGCCATTGCTGAGTTGTTTCTTAAAGGCGCAGGCTCTAGGGCTGACATACTTCTCTATTTAGGCCATGGGTGCTCAACCTGTGGCCCTCCAGCTGTTAATGAACTACAAGTCCCATCATGCCTCAGCCTTTGGAAATCATGCTTGTAACCGTCAGCCTTGCAATGCCTCATGGGACTTGTAGTTCCACAACAGCTGGAGGGCCACAGGTTTAGCCTCCATGATTTAGGCCTTACATGGGTTCCAGTATTGTGTACAGAAAGCTTTTACAGAAATTTTCTGCAAGTTTCGTTGAAACTTTTAAAGGGCCATTTAACTCCAGTATGGAGAGGTTAAACACAAATCATGTTGGGAGTGCTGCCACTTTAAACGAGCTGATAGCAGGCTTCAGCACAATGTGGAGCTTCTTAACCACTTCAGCCCCAGGAGGAATTCACCCCCTTCCTGACCAGAGCACTTTTTTTGCAATTCAGCACTGCGTCACTTTAACTGACAATTGCACGGTCATGCGACGTTGTACACAAACAACATTTTTGTCCTTTTTTTTTCACACAAATTGATCACCTCTGCAGTTTTTATTTGTTGCGCTATAAACAAAAAAAGAGCGACAATTTTGAAAAAAAAAAATATTTTATACTTTTTGCTATAATAAATATCCCCCTTTTTTTTTCTTTTTTTTTAATAAAGGCAATTTTTTTTCAGTTCAGGCAGATATGTATTCTTCTACATATTTTCGGTAAAAAAAATAAGCAATAAGCGTATGTTGATTGGTCTGCGCAAAAGTTATAGCGTCTACAAAATAGATGAATAGATTTATAGCATTTTTATTGGGTTTTTTTGTTTTTGTTTCTTTTTGTTTTTTACTAGTAATGGTGGCGATCTGCGATTTTTTTTTTTTTTTTATCATGACATTATGGGGCATTATGCAACATTATGGGGGGCACATCAGACATTCTTGACACATTTTTGTGGCTCATGGTCGTGGCCCCCGCTGAACAAGCGGATTTCGCTTCGCAGAGGTGCCCATGTGAAAGGGGCCTTAGAGATCAGGAGGGAGTGTCACCTGACTACAAGTGTGGTGACCACTAGGGATGAGCTCAGGCGTGTTCGCATGGAACACGTGCAGAACCCGCCAGGAAGTCGGTGCAGCGCTGCGCTAATCACAGGCAGTGAGACATTGCCCCAATGTGCAGCTGCAGAGATCGGGCAATGTCTAACTGCCTGTGATTAGCGCAGCGCTGCACCGACTTCCTGGCGGGCTCTGCACGTGTTCCATGCGAACACGCCTGAGCTCATCCCTAGTGGTCACACTGAAAGCTCTAAGGCTGGATTCACACCTATGCATTTTTAGTGCTTTTTGCATTTTGAAGCTTTGCACTACAGTCCATTTACCATGGTTTCCTATGGAACACGTTCTGTAGAGTAAATCTGCAAAATGCAAAAAACACTAAAAATGCATAAGTGTGAATCCAGCCTAAAGGCTTGATTCACACTAACGCGTTTTTTGCTGCATTTTGCAGAAATGCAGGGAAATTTTTTAACATGGGTTCCTATGGAACATGTTCACATCAATGCATTTTTGTGCCTCTGCGTTTTTGGAAAGGGTCGGGACTTTTTTTTCATGCAAAATGCAGCGTTTTGCATGTAATAGAAGTCAATGGACCTGCATCAAAAACACAAGTAAGCTTTTACCGCGATTTTGCAGCGATTTGCGTTTTTCTTTTTTTTTCACTGTATATAGCTGGTTGCTAAGCAGCCACAGTGTAAGAAAAACAAAAAAAAAATTGCGGTAAAAACGTGTGTCCAAAAACGCGACAAGCACCGCAAAAAGCACTGCAAAAACGCTCAAAGCAACATGCATAGATGTGAATCGAGCCTTAGTCTATCTACTGTGGTGGAAGAAGGGACTTGTAGTTCATTCATTCACAAATCAAAAATTATAAGTGGCAGAAGGGGAGAAGAACCCCTGCACACTGTCATGGGTGGGAGGGAGTAGGGTCCGCTTTGCACCAGGTTGCATGTTACACCCTAAATACGGATGTTTTTCTTGGCGTCTGTAAAGTAACCGTCAGCACCCCCATTAAGATCTGTGGTGAGCATTCCAAAACTGGAAATAAAGAGTTCTTTTTAAAGCTTCAACAAAGCTGCCCGATGGTTGCCAAAAGCTTTGCAAATGATTGCAGAAGACCGTGCTGCAGACCACGCAGAAGACCGTGCTGCAGACCACGCAGAAGACCACGCAGAAGACCATGCTAACATGGGCTGAGTCACTGACTTTGAATAAGCATGCAGCCAGTAAAGTCAGGACTCCTGACCTGCGTCCTTTTTCCAGGTAGTGAAGCCAAGATGAGAATGAGACCTGGACTCTTAAAAAATATTGTGGAGATAAGAGTTGACATATCTCTGCCCTGACAGGCTCTCAAACATACAAGCTGATATTTATCATTATTTATATTAGTCTTGGCTGACGGACAGTGAAATTACAGATTTAAGAAAGGGACCAAAGCTCTTCTCTGGTTCAGTGTTCACAGATGTCTGACACCAGTCAGCTCCTGCTGCAGCCTCTCATCTTGTGACTTTCTAAATATTTGCAATGTACAGTCTGATCACCGGGAGAGAGGAGACTGAGGATATGCTTCCTCCTGCCTGCAGCAGACTGACATATTAACCCAGGCTAGTCACCTGACTGAAATGTAAGAACTTTTCTTACTAATAAAAGGTGGAGCTTTTGGAAAAATTATACTGTTTCTGTATATTGTGACAGTTTTTTGTTACATTAAATCTAAATGAGTGGGTACGCATCTGTATAAAATGCATCTGACCTACCAATGAGAATGCGGAGGCTTTCTTCTTCCCTCCTTGCTTTATGTTATTGTGCCCAAGTGGTCTCACCTTTTTGTTCCTTCTCCTTTAACATTGAGGACCCCACTCTCTTCTTCATAAATAATGGAGACCTTGCTTGTCTCTTCTCCATAAATAAAGGGAACCCTCTTGTCTCTTCTCCATAAATGAGGGGGACCCCTCTTGCTTCTTCTCCATAAATAACGAGGACCCCGCTTGCTTCTTCTCCATAAATAACAGGGACTGCTCTTGTTTCTTCTCCATAAATAAGAGGAACCCCTCTTGCTTCTTCTCCATCAATAGGAACTTCCCTCGTTTCTTTTCCATAAATGATGGGAACCCCTCTTGACTCTTCTCCATAAATAAGGGGGACCCCTCTTGTTTCTTCTCCATAAATAATGGGGACTCCTTGTTTCTTCTCCATAAATAACTGAGACCCCTCTTGTTTCTTCTCCATAAATAAGAGGAACCCCTCTTGCTTCTTCTCCATAAATAGGAACTCCCCTTGTTTCTTTTCCATAAATAATGGGGACCCCTCTGGTCTCTTCTCCATAAATAAGGGGGAACCCTCTTGTTTGTTCATAAATAAGGGGGACCCCTCTTGTCTCTTCTCCATAAATGAGGGGGACCCCTCTTGTTTCTTCTCCATAAATAACGAGGACCCGCTTGCTTCTTCTCCATAAATAATGGGGACTCCTTGTTTCTTCTCCATAAATAACTGAGACCCCTCTTGTTTCTTCTCCATAAATAAGAGGAACCTCTCTTGCTTCTTCTCCATAAATAGGAACTCCCCTTGTTTCTTTTCCATAAATAATGGGGACCCCTCTTGTCTCTTCTCCATAAATAAGGGGGACCCCTCTTGTTTCTTCTCCATAAATAAGGGGGACCCCTCTTGTTTCTTCTCCATAAATAAGGGAGACCCCTCTTGTTTCTTCTCCATAAATAAGAGACCCCCCTCTTGTTTCTTTTCCATAAATAATGGGGACTCCTTGCTTCTTCTCCATAAATAACAGGGACTGCTCTTGTTTCTTCTCCATAAATAAGAGGAACCCCTCTTGCTTCTTCTCCATAAATAGGAACTCCTCTCCTTTTCTTTTCCATAAATAATGTGGACCCCTTTTGTTCCGCATAAATAACGGTTACCTTGCTTGTCTCTTTTCCAAAAATAATGGGGACCTTGCTTGTCTCTCTTCCAAAAATAATGGAGACCTCACTTGTCTGTGCTCCATTAATAAAAGGGGATGGCTCTAGCTTCTGCTCCATCAATAATGGGGACTGTTTTTGTTTCTTCTTCAAAAAAGGGGAACTTGCCTGTTTCTTCTCCATTAATAACGGGGACCCTGTTTTTTTTTTTTTTTCTTCAGAAATAATGAGGATCTTGCTTGTTTCATCTCCATAAATAACAAGGACCTTGCTTGTTTCTTCTGCAGGAATAACAGGGACCTCATTCTTTTCTTCTCCATTAATAAAAGGGACCTTGCTTTCTTCTCTATAAATAAAGGGGACCTTGCTTCATTCTTCTCCAAAAATAATGGGGACCTCCTTTGTTTCTTCTCCATCAACAACAGGAATCTCACTCGTCTCGGCTCCATTATTAACAGGGGCTGCATTGTTTCTTCTAAATAATGAGGACCTCTCGCCTCTCTTCTCCATTAATAAAGAAGAGCGCTGTTGTTGTTGTTGTTTTTTCTCCATCAATAACAGGGACCACTTTGGTTTCTTCCTAATCAATAAAGGAGACCTTGCTTGTTCCTTCCCCATTAACAATGGGTATCCTTTGTTGTTTCTCTTATAATAATAATAACAGGGACCTCGCTTGTTTCTTGACCTTTTCCAGAAGTTTTCATTTTGCGCACAAAGTAAAATGTCATGAACATTTTATGGCATTTATGTGCCGGGTGAAATTTTTCATTCCTCGGCACCAGCAGATGGAAGTGCCATCCGGGGAACATAATTAGTTCCTTCCAAAATCATTCAGTCTGACCAGGGGGCCTCCATGTAGCCCATGACGGTCTCTTGAACAAATAGATGGCAGAGGTAAATATTTTGCCTGCTAATTTGCGCAGTTGTTGGATTATTCAGCGCCGCTCTTTTGATATTTATGTTCTAAGCCGAAAGCCTCTTTAATGTGCCTGTATTTCACAGTTAAAAATAACTAGTTATTAAAAATGCAATTGCTCTCGCCACAAAAGTACATTTTCCACTTTATTATCTTATTTATAAGCACTGCACAGTACAGTGTAGGAGGAATGTGGAATTTTAGAGCAAAAATCGTCTCACGTTGTCTTGGAATAAGGTAACCGCAACCTTTCCCATCATGCTGTGCTGATAGGTATATTAAAAGGTCAACCTGACCCAAAACTTGTATATCAGTCATGTGTGGATGCTGGCAAGCTGTGTTAGACACTGGCTACTTATATCTCTATATCAAGTATATCTAAAGCCAATTTAATTTTAGAATGGGGGAAGGGTAGAACTTGCTGTCTGAGTCTGGTTTGAAAGATTCTGGTTTGCGTAACGTAATGCTTGCGGGAACCAAAAATGGAAAAATCTGGGTTCAAGAACAGGTGCATGGAGCATATTTTAAAATGTACACATTCAAACACTTATGCTAACATTTACTTACAGTGGAAAGTGCAACCAAAGATGCAAGGGAGCAAGAGCTGTCCACGTTCTAGCAACCAAGTATGCTAGGTGCCAGAGGCAGTCTGTGTCTTAGCAACCAAAGATGCCAGGCAGCAGGAACCCCTAGATTGCAACCAAAGGTACTAGGCGGCAGGCATGGCCAAAGTCCTAGCAAACCAAGGATAATAGGTAGCGCAGGTGGCCTGTGTCCTAGCAACCAAGGATGCTAGGTAGCAGTTGACTCCTACGTCTTAGCAACCAAAGATGCCAGGCAGCAGGAACCTTTTGATTGCAACCAAAGGCTCTAGGCGGCAGGCGTGGCCAACGTCCTAGCAAACCAA
Organism: Lithobates pipiens; assembly: GCF_037356315.1. Lineage (NCBI taxonomy): Eukaryota > Metazoa > Chordata > Amphibia > Anura > Ranidae > Lithobates > Lithobates pipiens. The sequence goes on from NW_027507789.1 coordinate 200,539,423, forward strand.
AGATAATAGGTAGCACAGGTGGCCTGTGTCCTCGCAACCAAGGATGCTAGGTAGCAGTTGACTCCTACGGCTCAGCAACCGAAGATGCCAGGCAGCAGGAGCCCGTTTATTGGCCACGCCTGCCACCTCGTGCCTTTGTTTGCAATCGAGGGGCTCCTGCTGCCTGGCATCTTTGGTTGCTAAGATGTAGGAGTCAACTGCTACCTAACATCCTTGGTTGGGAGGACAAAGGCCACCTGTGCTACCTATTATTATCCTTTGTTTGCTAGGACATTGGCCACGCCTGCTACCTAGCATCCTTGGTTGCGAGGACACAGGCCACATGTGCTACCTATTATCCTTGGTTTGCTAGGATGTTGGCCACGCCTGCTACCTAGCATCCTTGGTTGCGAGGACACAGGCCACCTGTGCTACCTATTATCCTTGGTTTGCTAGGACGTTGGCCACGCTTACTACCTAGCATCATTGGTTGCGAGGACACAGGCCACCTGTGCTACCTATTATCCATGGTTTGCTAGGACATTGGCCACACCTGCCGCCTAGTGCCTTTGGTTGCAATCAAGGGGCTCCTGCTGCCTGGTATCTTTGGTTACTAAGACGTAAGAGTCAACTGCTACCTAGCATCCTTGGTTGCTAGGACACAGGCCACCTGTGCTACCTATTATCCTTGGTTTGCTAGGACTTTGGCCACGCCTGCCGCCTAGTGCCTTTGGTTGCAATGTCCCAGCAAACCAAGGATGTTAGGTAGCAGAGGCAGTCCGTGTCCTAACAACCAAGGATGCTAGGTGGCAGTAGACTCCTACGTCAAAAAGGACCCAAAGCTCGTCTCAAATCCTGGTTCCTGTACAGTTGTGTTCACAGATGTGTAACACCAGTCAGCTCCTGCTGCAGCCTCGCATCTTGTGACTTGCTAAATATTTACAATGTACAGTCTGATCACCGGGAGAGAGGAGACTGAGGAAATCCATTAAATTGAGTGGGGACACGCTGCAACCACCCCACAACCATGTGCAATGCACAGAGTCACTGCATGGTGGTGCATGGTTTTCAGAGGTTAAAATTGGTGGTGAGGAGACATGACGCATCCTGAGAGCCTGCCAAATGCCCTCTGAAGAGAAGTCCACCGCAGATCACTCTTTAGAGTTCCAACATGCCCTTAAATGTGCACACAATTCAAAATTGGGAATCAAGCTTTAGGAATGCTTGCAGGAAACACGGTGTACCTGCCCAGGTCTACAACATCGAATCTATTACCATGTTTGAATGCAGGCCAAATATCCCTGGCACCACCTCTTCTAATCTAAGCCATGTGGTTCAGACAACATTGAATGATGGGACTAGAGCTTTTGCTCTTACCAGAACCTTTGCAGTGACCTGACAATTCCGCCTGCCCATAAATGTACATAAAATGCAGGACTTTCTGTCATTTATCATAGTCATCACATTTGTCTCGGATGCATTTGCAGTTCACTGACGGCTTTTAATTGCGGGTTTGCAGTATTGTTTTAAGGAGGACTATTTTTGTTCCTCTCTTGAGAAGCCTGACACACGTCTCTTGGTAAACATTCGCAGTGATCTGTTCTTTTCCTGAGGTGGTTTCTTCCATTCTCGTATAGTAAACAAGATCTCATTACCTCTCCTCTCGCCAACATCACAGCTTACTCCATCATCTCGGTTACACCGTATGGCCAAGAAATGTCGGTCTCTGAGATAAGCCCTGAGCGATTCTCCCGCACCTGCCAGCGAGCTGTGTGAAGCCTCTCACTGTTTGCCATTCCCCTCCAGATCCTGTTATGCAAAAGCAGCTTTTATGGGTAATTAAAATTGAAGGGGTTAAAGGGTGAAGCCCAGCAGACCGCTAATGAGGGCCTCAGAAACGACTTTGTCTATTCTTAATCAGTTCCTCGACGTGCTATGCGCATCGCTGGGCATGTTTACCTTCCGTTACCAAATGAAGGCTTCTTGGATTCCAGGAATCTCAAAAAAAAGGGGGATTCGGGGTGTGGTTGCATTGAAGACATGCTAATTACTGCCGGGCTGTCAGCGCCGAGCATTTCACCGGAGACTTCCTGAAATCTAAATCCATCTCCAGGCAATCATTTAAGGAGATTTGACAGGGTGTTCCATTACAAAAAAAATGTATATTTTAAAGAACAACATTTCATATCAGGCTGACAGGAGGAATGCACAGCCTGGCGAAGTGAGAGAGGAGGAGGAATGAGTGAGTGGCGCAGACTACATACAGCATATGCAGCTTCTTCTTCTGTTTTACCCCAATACATTGACATTTAAGCTGCACAGGGTCCAGAAGAAGGCCTATCACTCCAATCCTGATATATACACATTATATATATATATATATTAGTGACCGATATATGGTGACAGATTTTTGGGATCTCTGGTCCAAAATATATATATTTTTTATTATTAATAATAATATGAATGATATAAATTATATGGTCACTTAAGCCTCGTACACACGATCGGATTTTCCGTCGGGAACTGTGCGATAACAGGCTGTTGGCGGAAAATCAGACCGTGTGTACGATCCATCGGACAATTGTTGAATGCCAGTTTTAAAATTTTCTGCGGACAAATGTGTTTTGTCAGATTTTCCGAGCGTGTGTACACAAGTCCGTCGGACAAAAGTCCAAAGTACAAACACTAATGCTCGGAAGCAAGGACTAGCCAGAAGCGGTCGGTCTTGTAAGGTAGCGTTTTGTAATGGAGAATTGACATTCGTGACGTGGCAAATTATGAAATCTCCAAATGCAGCGCACATTCTCTTCTTGTTTAATGCGATGATAATGAAGCTGCTTTGCTGGTGATATTGATGGAGTTATTGCAAACTAATTTTCAAAGGTTTTTTTTTTTTTTATAGTGATATCAAGAATAATATTTTTATTTTATTTTTGTTTTGTTTTTTTTTGTTTTTTTTTCATTTGGCCAAATTACCACAACACCATTATCCTGCAGTTTATGAGATCAAAGATACAACTATGTTGGTGTCTCTTGTTAATTTTACATTGTATTTTTTTTAATGTAACTGCTACTCCCAAACTGTCATTTGAAGTAAAACACACAGCCAAGTGTTATTCTCCAATTTTTTTATTGTGCATTAAAAAAAGAAAGCAAATAAAATTAGACATGCTATCTGCCAATAGAACTTAACCAAAAAGTGCATTCTATGCATCCAAAAATATAGAAAATAGAACAAATAAAATCATTAACTCCAAGGCCAATAATAAATAACACGTTATCTCCTCTGATTCCGCAACATGTCTGGTTGACGAACGGCTGTTGAGAAACAAACTGAAAAGTGCGAAATCAAAAGTGTGCATCAACACTCACCAAACTTCTACTAACACGAAATTAGCAGAAGGAGCCCAAAGGGTGGCGCTAAAGAGCTGAAAAACAACGTAGTACCTCACTACGTTCGTGATTGTTGGTCAACAATTGTGTGGCCATGTGTATGCAAGACAAATTTGGACCAATGCCTTTCGGACAAAAGTCCACCGTTTTGTTGGCCAACAATCCAATCGTGTGTATGAGGCTTAAGACTTATTAAGTGTCCGTTCACACTATGCAATAAAGCTGTGTGCTTAAAGTGCGCTGCATTAGGGCAGCCTATTAATAATAAAAGCTTTGCATGGGTTTCAAATGTTTACATTGTTTAACTATGTATTAGTGTAATTCTAGTTTGTGTGCTGTTTGCTTGCCTTACCTTGGAATGATGGACTCACAGGCTGTGGCAGAAGTTTTGGACATGTGCGGTTCTTTTCGTTCTCGAAAAAAGAAATTCGGACAAATTTTTCCTTATTTGGATATATCCAGGTTTCCGAATTACATTAGTAACAAATTCAAAACGAATCCAAAATAACAAATCAAAATTGTGGACAAAATTCCAATAGTTTTCAAATTTGAATTTCCAAGAGAATAAAATAGAATAGAAAATAAAGGAATAGAATAGAATGGAAAATAAAATAATATATTATAACAATAAAACAGAACAGATTACAAAATTAAAGAATGGGGGGAAAAAAGGGATAGAATAGAAAATAAAATAACAGAATAAAATAATAAATAATCTAAGGAATAGAATAGAATGAAGAATAGGATAAAATAGAATCTTCTGAAATTCAATAAAACAATCGAATACCAAATAAAATAGGAAAGTATAGAATAAACAATAGAAAAGAATATAATAGAAAGAATATAATAATATAATCCCTGCCCCGGTACGTCCGATTAGCCCCTAACCTGGCCACCTTTAGGAGATCCCTGAAAACTCACTTATTCGGGGAAGCCTATCTCACACCCACCTAACTACTGTCCCCGAGCCACCCCCATCAAATCATGCCCTAATAAATCGCTGCACTCTAAGAGGAACAGCCCAGCTGTGAAAGGAAGTAAAAGAGGCTTCAGCCCAACTCCTCCCAGGCATGTCCCAAAACTTTTCAACCCACCTACAGCACTTATTCTAAGCCCTGTATGGGACGAAACATGTAAGTTTGTCTTTGTCTGATCGAATTACTGTTTAGTTTTCACCTGCACCTACAGTAGACTGAGAGACCCAGGAATTGTTAGCTATGTTCTTTACAGGAAATGTCTGTTCTTAGACTATAGAGAGAGCTCATGCATTAACCTGAGTAGTGCCATGCCATATGCCTCAGGTTTGAAGACCAGCTGAAATTTCTGACACCAGAATGTGAGGATTTACTTTACTATAGGCACAGACGTTTTATTTGTGCATTGAGGTGCTCTATAATATAGCTGTATTTGCTTTCTGATTGTCACTGTAGCACAATGCACATATAACCATGAACAGGGGCATTGCTGTGAAAGACCTAGGCCACCATGGGTTCTCCAAAGAGAAAAATTATGCGTGCCATGGCAATCACTGGTTGTGGCCACATTGTGCTGACATTGGGAGGGGCTTAAAACCATATTAAAGAATATTATAATGTTTAAAAAATAAATAACAAATATTTTATACTTGCCTGCTCTGTGCAGTGGTTTTGCACAGATCAGCCCCGATCCTCCTCTTCTGGGCTCTCCCGCCGATGCTCCTGGCTCTTCCCTCTGCTGAGTGCCTCTAAAGCAAGCCACTTTCTATGGGTGCACTTGTGTGGGCTCGCTCCCGAGCTGCCCTGTCTGCATCTATTGACACACACAGTGGGGCTCAGCCCCAAACCCCCCCACTCTCTCATTATGGTACAGTGGAACCTTGGTTAACGATTAACGCTGTTAGCGAGCGTTTTGAAAGACGAGCAACTTTTTTATTTTTTTTATTCTGACTCGGTTTGCGAGTGTTGTCTCGCAAAACGACCAGCATTTAAGCTAATGGGGTGTGCAGTACCGCATTAGGCCAGAGGTGCGGGGCGCCGGTGACACTCGGTTCGGAGCCGTTCAGAAATACGCGGAATCACTCAGAAATACTCAGTTCCCAAGTGTTTCCGAGGCTTTCCGAGTTCAGTCGAGCTGTCTCCGAGTATTTCCGAGGCTCTCCGGCACTCCCCCCCCCCACCTTTGGCCACATGCGGTATTGCATGCAATAGAAGTCAACGCGGAACGAATTATCTCAGTTTCCATTGACTTCTGTGGGGAAACTCGCTTTGATATGTGAGTGCTTTGGATTACAAGCATTCTCCTGGAACAGATTATGCTCGTGATCCAAGGTTCCACTGTATTGGGTTGACAGTAGCAGGAGCCAATGGCTCCCACTGGCTGTCTCTGAGCCAATGAGAAGGGAGAGAGCTGGGAGAGCAGCTGCTTTTGTGCACATCGCTGGATCGAGATCTGGCTCAGGTAAGTATTAGGGGGAGTTGGGAGTATGCATGAAGGTAAAAAAAAAAACCTTCAGCCTTTAGAACCACCTTAAAGGATCACTTTTGTTCAATAACAAACATGTTATACTTACCTCCACTGTGCAGCTCGTTTTGCACAGAGTGCCCCCGAACCTGCTCTTCTGGGGTCCCTCGGCGGCTGTCTCGGCTCCCTCCTGCAAGGACTCCACAACTTCATGCGAGCTCCCTCGCATGGTGTGGAGTGCTTGCGGGCGCGCTCCCGTGATACAGCTGGCGGCCGTAGCCACTCACTGTATCACTCGCCCCCGACGTGCCACGTCATTGGATGTGATTGACACCAGCATGAGCCAATGGCTGCACTGCTTTCAGTCCATCCACTCTAGCCAATCAATGGCCAGGGTGAGTGGCGAAGAGGATGTCGGAGGCGAGTGTGGGACTTTCGAGGGGTCAGGTAAGTAAAACGGGTGGATTGTGGGGCCGGTATTGTCGAATGTTTTTTTTTTTTACTTTAACGTATAGAATGCATAAAGGTGAAAAAACTTTTACCTTTACAATGATTTTAAAGGGACATTTAAATAGAATTTAAATGAGTAGATTTCCCTTCATTTCTGTTCTAGAGTTTGCAGTTAAAGTGGTTGTAAACCCTTAAAAACCACTTTGACCTACAGGTAAGCCTATATTAAGGCTTACCTGTAGGTCCAAGAAATATCTCCTAGAGGCGATTCAGTTCGCATTGTGCGCTATATAAGTATTTCATTCATTCATTCATTCATCTCCTAAACCTACACGGTTTAGGAGATATTTGCCGAAAGACAGGCACCGCTGTCTACGGCACATGCGTCGTAGACAGCGCCGCGCAGGCACACTGAGCGCGCCACTGTCAACGGCGATATATCCCGCGAGTGGCGGCTCCCGTGCGCATGTGCAGGAGTGACGTCATCACGGCTTTGTCGAATGACAGCGGCGGAGCAGCTAGACCCACCGAGAAGATGGAGGCTCCATACACAAGGGGACAGCGGTGACATCGCTGGCTCCTGTGTCAGGCAAGTGACACATAATGGACTACTATGCGATGCATAGTAGCCCATTATGCTTTACCTTTGCAGGGAGACAAAGAGGAAGTAAACCCATTAGGGTTTACTTCCTCTTTAACAGAACAGGATGTAAAGGGAAATCCAACCAAAAGAGACATAAAAAAAGAACCTGACAGAGGATCTAAACCTTCACTGATCACCGCAAGATATTTCTTTCCTTGGCGCCCGGAGAACAGCTATCGCTAATTTGTGAATGGGCCTGAAAATGCAAATCGCCGTGTTTCCTGATTTCCCAGCTCCGCCCTCTGTTCTTTTCCTCCAAGAAGAATATTGCACAGTACAGAATCATATGAGGAGAAGCTGCAGTTCCACGCAAAAGCAAATTTAAAAAACGTTGCTGAATCTGACTGCATGGGATAACAAAAAAATAAATTAAAAATAGCTCAGCTACAGTGTTTGGCCCCTAGGGTTTCTCTTTGAATGTTCATTAGTTAAATTATTTAAAACAAAGTGCCTGGACTGTGCTGTTGTTTTTGCAGTTGATAACTGACCCATAGATCTCATATTTGCTCTCAGGCATCCATAGACAGTCAGTACGGCGCGCCTTCACAGTTGGCATATCTGCAGTCTGCAGGCAGGCGCAGTGCCCTCTGGGAGCTGGCAGTTTAATTGCAGAGGTGAGAAAAGCAGAGGGCCTCTAAGGAGACGCCAGGGGAGTCATTTAATACAAAAACCTAAAGGGAAATCAAGGTGGCGGCTGAGTGGGTGGGGTATGAGAAAACCGAGTCAGAAATGAATCTGCTTTTTTGGTTGGTTTTCCTTCTGAATAAATAGTAATTAAATCATAGAGGACCTGACAGAGAAATTGCAGAGACACGAATCCTCCTCCGATAATTGCTTCAATTCTCCTGTTTTTTTCCTAAATGCCGGGTAACTTTACCTGTCGGCTTCCGCGGGAGAAAAATGACACTTCGTTCCTGATTTAGCAGTGCATCGGCTGACACTTCCATCCCCACATGTAGATGGAGAGTGTCCTAATGTGCATTTAATAAATATTCATCTGGAGCCTTCTTTCACCAACGCCTCGGCTCCACGATGGAGGAAAAAAAAAACGTACCAAGGCTCCACTAATTGTAGCTCTCCGGCTTCAGGTCCAGACTGTCAAGAAGTAAGGGGCTACGATCTTCTGCGACGCTACAGCACTTGTCACCGACATTGTAATGAAATGACCAGGAAAGCATTGCTATTGTAGCAGCAGGAGCTATCGTTGTTTATTTACATCGGCAATATATCTGTGGTTGGTCGCAATGGTCCATTGGTCTCCCGTGCCCTGTACACACGACCGGTTTTCCCGTCGGAATAAACTCTGAAGGTTTTCCCGACGGAATTCCTCTGAAGCTGTCTTGCGTACACAAGATTACATTCTGACCGCCAAGAACGCGGTGATGTACAACGCATACGACGGGACTAGAAAAAGGAAGTTGAATAGCCAGTAGCCAATAGCCTCCGTCTCGTATCTGCTTCAGCGCATGCGTCGTTTTTGGTATGTAGAATGTAGAAAAAAGTAAAATAATGCATTTGGGTGGCAAAAATAGGAATGCAATCTATACACTGGGGGGGGGGGGGGAGAACCTCTGGGGGAATCTAGGATGGAAAGGGACCTGGGGGTCCTAGTAGATGATAGACATGCAATGCCAAGCTGCTGCTAACAAAGCCAACAGACTATATTGGCATGTATTAAAAAGGGGATCAACTCCAGGGATAAAACGATAATTCTCCCGCTCTACAAGACTCTGGTCCGGCCGCACCTGGAATATGCTGTGCAGTTCTGGGCACCAGTCCTCAGGAAAGAGGTACTGGAAATGGAGCGAGTACAAAGAAGGGCAACAAAGCCGATAAAGGGTCTGGAGGATATTAGTTATGAGGAAAGGTTGCGAGCACTGAACTTATTCTCTCTGGAGAAGAGACGCTTGGGAGGGGATATGATTTCAATATACAAATACCGTACTGGTGACCCCACAATATGGATAAAACATTTTCGCAAAAGGGAGTTTAACAAGACTCATGGCCACTCATTGAAATTAGAAGAAAATAGGTGTACTCTTAAACTACGTAGAGGGTTCTTTACTGTAAGAGGGGCAAGGATGTGGAATTCCCTTCCACAGGTGGTGATATCAGCGGGGAGCATTGATCGTTTCAAGAAACTATTAGATAAGCACCTGAACGACCACAACATACAGGGATATACAATGTAATACTGACACATAATCACACACACATAGGCTAGGCTTGATGGACGTGTGTCTATTTTCAACCTCCCCTACTATGTAACAGCATACAGACAAGCGGTTTTCCCTATAGGTATTTAAAATATAGAACATGTTCTCTTTCTAGGTCCATCAGAATTTTCGACATAAAAAGTCTGATGGGCCATACACGCGGTCGGAATATACAATGAAAAGCTCCCATCTGACTTTTTCCGACCGTGTGTGCGGGGCATTAGTCATAATGGTGGCCACACACCTATCACTGTGGTCATTCAGTCCATCATTTGTTGCCTCTAAAATAAGAGTACAGTGCAGTGTTTAATGGAGACAATGAAATATAAGTACAAGGTATACAGGCTGTTTCAATAAGTTATGTTAGATATGGAGGATACCAAACAAAGACGTAGGGAAGTGTGAATTATCCCGATAGTATGCATTGAGGGAAAGGGTTGAAAATTGGAATTGTATGTTGCTTCCACTTGTGGTTGCGCAATATGTATACTCACGGCCCAAAGTTTGGGTTCTAATGTTTCCCCTGGTGGGGGTGGGGGGGATTTCGAGTGGGATTGCTGTTTGATTCCCCTGTTATATCTGTTCTTAATGTTTTGATGTGCTCCACCTGCGTTGTACATCCTATTCTTGAAAAAAAAAAAAAATTTTTTATAAAAATATTGAAACAAAAAATTGTAATTGTAAAATAACATCTGGGGGTGGCCTAGGGGTGGTCTTAGGTTACTCCAGTATGTAGGCAGGTGCAGTCTATTTTGTCCACTGTAGGTGGCTATTGACCACAGTGGCATTGGAGTTGGAGGGGAAGTCAAGAGGAACATGGTTCCTCTATGGTTTCCTGGATCACTGTGTGCAAGCTATCCAATTGGATGCTGCTACTGTCTGTGACTCTGGCAGCCATTTTGTGTCAGGCATAGCCTATTAAAAGCCCTGGCTTCCAGACTTGGCACGCATTTCACGTGTGGGCAGTGTAGGGACAGGTCACCTGTCTGACAGGGAAGGTAATTAGTGTCAGGGAAAGGTTCCATCCCTCCTGGAGATTTCCCCATTTGGGTACCAACTGGTCAGACCTCATTCTGCCCCTCAAGACAGATGCTGTCATTATATCTGAAACCTGCTCTGCTGTTGCATTCTTTGAGTGTTTGTCAGAAACCATGAAATCAGGCCGAGACAGAAGTACAGTTAAATCACACTTTAATAATAAAAGTAAAAAGAACAAGCGTAGTCAAAACATAGCCAAAGTTCAGTAACCGGAACGGATAGTCAGCCAAGCCAGAAGTCAGGGATCAGTGTAGTGGAACAGTAAGCAGGATCTGGAGCCAGAAGGGATGTCCGCAAAGCAAGTCTTGAACTGGATCACAGGGAAAAGTTTCTGTGATGTTAACTAAGGCGAAGGCAGAGCTCCTCTGGACTGGACAGCTTAAGTAGGCAGGACTGAAGAGCAGGATCATCAACAGCTGAGTAACTGGAGAGAGATGGGAGCTGGCAATTAGCAGACAGCTGAGCGGCCAGCTCAGAGAAGGAAGGGCTGAGCCCAGCCCTGACAGTGTTCTCAGTTGGGGAACTTCCTGCCAGGCTTGTTGTGAATTGCTGAACTTTAACATTAGTAGAAAATCTGTTCTCTGCAACCAGACTCTGAGTCTTTACTGCCTCTGCACCTCCCCACAAGTATATAGAGGTAGAGGGGAACTAGGGGTTAGCTAAAATTGTGTAATCATGTAGATCAGGAAAACATGGCGTTCGGCCATTGTGGAAGAGGGGATTGGGAACAGAATAGGCGTATCCAACAAACACTCCTTTTCAATGGGCCAAGAGACCATGGTCATATCCTATGGGAAGATATAAGGAGGTTCAGGGATGCCAGATGGACAAGTAATGATCCATATTATCCATCAGTTAATCTTCTGTTTATTCATGCATGACTGATTTGATCGTTGTTTGATATTTTAATCCATAAAGAATCACTTGTGTGCTGCAAACCACAGCCTGCATTTGGTAAATAACTAGCGTGGCACAAACACTGATTTCTAGCAGAGAGTGGATAGCAATATCCAATTTCTGACAGTTGCTGCCCTGAAACTGCCTTGCACTCTGTCTCCCAGCTCCTGAGAGTGCATAACTGTGCCACAGTAATATAAACAGCTTTAGGGCTCCATTATTTATTTGGTATTATAGCTGGAAAATGGTGTGTGGAATCAGGCATTTAATTCTCAGACGTCAGATCTACTCACATATGATTTCCAAGCCTAAAGATCAGTCAAAGTAAGTGCTGCAAAGTAAAAGTAAATATACATTCTTCATAAGCAAGCTTACATAGAACAACAATATATTGACTGAATGTTCAGATTCTTCCATAACTCCATACATGACCGGTTCTCTTTAGGATGATTATTATACTGGCTCAGATAACTGTATACCAGTGATGGTGAACCTTGGCACCCCAGATGTTTTGGAACTACATTTCCCATGATGCTCATGCACTCTGCAGTGTAGGTGAGCATCCTTGGAAATGTAGTTCCAAAACAACTGGGACGCCAAGGTTCTCCACCACTGCTGAGACTATCACAGCCCTTATGTGATAAAACTCCTAAATTGGATTTTATTCCCCCCCCCCCTTGTTATTGTTTGGTATACGTTTGATACTACAAAGCTATAATATTTAAGAGTTGTGATGCCAATAAATTCTCTTGTTAGATGCAACACATCCTGTTCATTTTATGATAACCCTTCGTATTATTTTATTTTTGTCTTTGCAGTTAAGTTCAACGGGTGCAGTAGTGGAACACAGGGCATCTGGTACGAAACCAGCAATCCAGATTTTAAAGTTGGCACAGATGGGGCGGTGTACACAGCCCGCAGGGTCCAGATCCCCTCAAAACAAGCCATTTTTGTGGTGGCTGCCTGGGACCAACAGACCCCCAAGAAATGGGAAGCCGCCATCCGACTGCTAGTGGAAGACAAGCCACTCAACCACAGCCATCACCAGGTACTAACTGAAGAGTCAATGATGTCTATTGCAGCTTTGTTTTGTTCTTTAAAAATCAAGTCTATCAAAAATTGATGGCGCCACCATAATGACTGTTGGCAACGCTCTATGCAAACCATTAGAAGGGTATTTATACTGTCACCCTTGACTCCGGAGTTTTAGTCATTTATTGCACCTAGCAGAGAATCTTGCTGGGGGGTGACACCTTGTTTGTCCTCCCATTGAAGAAGTGTAAAGCCCCATACACACTATCAGTTTTTCTTCTGAGTTTTTCCTTCAGATTTACTCAAACCATATAATATGAGGTCAAACCTTAGGAGTTTCTATTTGTATGTAATCAGGCAGGCCCTTCACTACATGGTTTTGGTAAACCTGAAGACAAAAATCTGCAGAAAAACTGATAGTGTGTCTGGGGCTTTAAGCTATATGTCAGGAACTCTAGTCAGGAGATGTGTCCTCTGGAGTCCCTGAGAAATGTAAGAAGTCAGCATAATGATACTTGAGTTATCACTTTTAGATAGACTGATTATTATTTTGTTTATGGGGAATGCATTTGCACAGTAGAGTAAAACCTTGGTTTGAGAGTAACTTGGTTTGAGAGCGTTTTGCAAGACAAGCAATTTTTTAATACATTTTGACTTGATATACAAGCGATGTCTTGATATACAAGTGGCGTCATATCACAACTGAGTATAAAAGAGAACAGAGATGCCTCTAAGTATAGCAATATGGTTACATTTAATCAGGGGCGTTGCTAGGTCGACAAAAGATCTGGGTCTAGAGCCCATAGCAGCATAGTAAAGAAAGTCAAATGCTCGGGCAGGCATGCACATGTATACGCAGTAACATACGTGTGTGTATCTCCCCAGAGAGCCTTCTCCTTGCATCAGGGTCCCCAGAGAGCCCCCCACTTACATCAGGGTTTCCTGAGAGCTCCCCTTACATTAGGGTCCACAGAGAACCTCCCCCTTGCACCAGGGTCCGCAGAGAGCCTCCCCCTTGCACCAGGGTCCGCAGAGAGCCTCCCCCTTGCACCAGGGTCCGCAGAGAGCCTCCCCCTTGCACCAGGGTCCGCAGAGAGCCTCCCCCTTGCACCAGGGTCCCCAGAGAGCCTCCCCCTTGCACCAGGGTCCCCAGAGAGCCTCCCCCTTGCACCAGGGTCCCCAGAGAGCCTCCCCCTTGCACCAGGGTCCCCAGAGAGCCTCCCCCTTGCATTAGGGTCCCCAGAGAGCCCCCCACTTACATCAGGGTCCCCAGAGAGCCTCCCCTTGGGGACCCCTGCAGGGACTCGGGGCTATGGGCCCCAGATTCAGGGCTGTAGACCCAAAAGCCACCCCTGAGTGATGCCACTGCATTTAATGAAGGTACAAGATTTAGAAACTCGCATGGTTGATGATTAAAAGAGGCATATCTAAGTATGCAGGCATCCGGGGTAAAGCTGTCCACATAGACCATCCTCCTCACCGCCATTCACGTTATCCCTTCCACTCTGCACTCCACGAGTGGTTCAAGCCTTGCTTTCAGAGCGCTCTACTGCAGGGTAGTCTTCCCGGTCACGATTGCAGACTGACAGTGGTGAGAGCTGGCCGTGCTGGGGATGTTCTAGGTGGACAGCTTTACCCCGGATGCCTGCATACTTAGATGTGCCTGTTTTAATCATCAACCATGTGAGTTGCTAAATGTTGTACCTTCACTAAATGTAACCATATTGCTACACTTTAGAGGCGCCTCTCTTCTCTTTTATACTCTGGAGCTCCTGCTGGATTTTGCTTCTAATGCCCTTGTGGAAGCTTCCATTTGTGTATGGACATTGTATGGTTACACAACACATTGCTATAATCTTTTTATATGGACTATAAACTGAAAAGGACTTATGAATAAATGGTTGTGGAACAAATCATTTGGGTTTCCATTATTTCTTATGGGGAATATTTGCTTTGATATAAGAGCGCTTTGGATTACAAGCATGTTTCTGGATCGACTTATGCTCCCAATCCAAGATTTTACTGTATATACCATACGTGATCACCATAGGAAAGTGGAGATGTGGAGTACTGGATCTCCGCACAACTATCTTCCCTGGTGGGGATTTTCAAGGTGACTCTCTAAAGAACAGGAGGCTTGACTCAAGGTCATGGTGGAAAGGACATAGTAATGAGGTGAGGTCCTGGTGGAAAGGGCATAGTAATGAGGTGAGGTCCTGGTGGGAAGGGCATAGTAATGAGGTGAGGTCCTGGTGGAAAGGGCATAGTAATGAGGTGAGGTCCTGGTGGGAAGGGCATAGTAATGAGGTGAGGTCCTGGTGGAAAGGGCATAGCAATGAGGTGAGGTCCTGGTGGGAAGGGCATAGTAATGAGGTGAGGTCCTGGTGGGAAGGGCATAGTAATGAGGTGAGGTCCTGGTGGAAAGGGCATAGTAATGAGGTGAGGTCCTGGTGGGAAGGGAATAGTAATGAGGTGAGGTCCTGGTGGAAAGGGCATAGCAATGAGGTGAGGTCCTGGTGGGAAGGGCATAGCAATGAGGTGAGGTCCTGGTGGGAAGGGCATAGTAATGAGGTGAGGTCCTGGTGGGAAGGGCATAGTAATGAGGTGAGGTCCTGGTGGGAAGGGCATAGTAATGAGGTGAGGTCCTGGTGGGAAGGGCATAGTAATGAGGTGAGGTCCTGGTGGAAAGGTCATAGTAATGAGGTGAGGTTCTGGTGGGAAGGGCATAGTAATGAGGTGAGGTCCTGGTGGGAAGGGCATAGTAATGAGGTGAGGTCCTGGTGGGAAGGGCATAGTAATGAGGTGAGGTCCTGGTGGGAAGGGCATAGTAATGAAGTTAAGGTCCTGGTGGGAAGGGCATAGTAATGAGGTGAGGTCCTGGTGGGAGAGACATAATCACAGAGCGGGGTTTAAAGGAGCAGCAAAACAATCGCTGTCTCCATAAAATAAATAATAAAGCCCCTAAAGTCTGCTATAATTTCTCTCCATTTATCCCTGAACACAATTCCGACAGATGGAATATTAACCGGGCTTAGGTTTCACTGCGTCTTCATCAGTGTTACATGGCTGAGCGCCTTTCATTTAGTACGGCCCGGGGATATTACGCACACCTCCCCGTACAGAATAAACTTTGCCCACCGCACACTCTTTTTGCCTTTGAATCAGCAGAAACTTTCCTTGTGTTGCTCATTCTTGCGGTAAACCTGATAGCATTTCAATTAGAATATGCAGATGAGGCTCCACGTTCCCCACAGGAGAGCCTACACTCCCCAGAGGCGACTTGGCTCCATCTTGTCAATGCATTCCCTTTCTTCCATATTATCAGTTGCCCCACTTTACTCATCATACCAGTGCTCAACCTGCAAGGGCAAAGTTTAATATGATGCTTAGTGCGTAGTCTATGTACAAACATTAGACCAGACATGTCATGAGATGGACCTGAGAGCCAGGATTGTAATTCACAAATGGGCCAGGATGAGGACAATGCTTACCCTATTGGAAAAGTTACAACCCTATTGTGCAAAGGGACACTCCAACTATAATCATGTATTTACAAATATGTATCTAGCTGCTGAACTTCTATATACGACTAGCGTTTGGTCGATAAGAGGAAAAAACTTATAGGACAAGTGCTTTATTTTTTTTATTTTTTTTTGGAGATATTAGAAAATGAGCGAGAGTTAACCACTTTCAGACCGGACCATTTTGCTGGTCAAAGACCAGACCACATTTTGCGATTCGGCACTGCGTCGCAAAAAGTTGGCTCCCAAAAAATTGACGTTCTTTTTTTCCCCCACAAATAGAGCTTTCTTTTGGTGGTATTTGATCACCCCTGCGGTTTTTATTTTTTGCGCTATAAACAAAAATAGAGCGACAATTTTGAAAAAAACGCATTTTTTTTTACTTTTTGTTATAATAAATATCCCCAAAAAATATATAAAAAAAAAAAAATTTTTTGTCTCAGTTTAGGCCGATATGCATTCTTCTACATATTTTTGGTAAAAAAAAATCGCATAAGCGATTATTGATTGGTTTGCGCAAAAGTTATAGCGTCTACAAAATAGGGGATAGTTTTATGGCATTTTTATTAATAATTATTTATTTTTTTACTAGTAATGGCGGCGATCAGCGATTTTTATTGTGACTGCGACATTATGGCAGACACATCGGACATTTTTGACACATTTTTGGGACCATTGTCATTTATACAGCAATCACTGCTATACAAATGCAGTGATTCCTGTGTAAATGACACTGGCAGTGAAGGGGTTAACCAGGGGGTGGCAGTGTAGGGGTTAAGTGTTCCTAGGGGCGTGTTACTAACTGTGGGGGGCTGGGCTTTGTGTTAGTGAACACTATCTCTGCTCCAATCACATGGAGCAGAGATCAGCGTCACTTGTTGCTAGGCAGAACGGGAAGATTCTGTTTACAACGGCATCTCCCAGTTCAGCCGCTCCGTAAGACGATCGCAGGTATCCCCGCAGCAATCGAGTCCGCGGATGTACCTGTACGTCAATATGCCTGCCCGTGCCATTCTGCCGACGTACATCGGCGTGCGCCGGTTGGGAACTGGTTAATATCTGTAAGGTGTCTACTGCTGTCTGTGACCACACTGGGGCACAAAAATTGCTTTTCAATAGATCAGCCTATTTATTTTAGGAATTAAAAAAGAAAAAACACTTGCCCCACTTTGGGGCAACAGAGCACACCTCAATGCATGTACAGTGCCTTTAAAAAGTATTCATACCCCTTGAAATTTTCCACATTTTGTCATGTTATAACCAAAAACATAAATGTATTTTATTTGGATTTTATGTGATAGACCAACACAAAGTGGCGCATAATTGTGAAGTGGAAGGAAAGTGATAAATGGTTTTCAATATTTTTTATAAATAAATATGTGAAAAGTGTGGCGTGCATTTGTATAGCGCCCCCCTGAGTCAATACTTTGTAGAACCCCCTTTCCCTGCAATTACAGCTGCAAGTATTTTTGGGGATGTCTCTACCAGCTTTGCACATCTAGAGAGTGAAATGTTTGCCTATTCTTCTTTGCAAAATAGCTCAAGCTCTGTCAGATTGGGTGGAGCGCATCTGTGAAGGACAATTTTCAAGTCTTGCCACAGTTTCTCAGTTGGATTTAGGTCTGGACTTTGACTGGGCCATTCTAACACATGAATATGCTTTGATCTAAATCATTCCATTGTAGTGCTGGCTGTATTTTTAGGGTTGTTGCCCTGCTGGAAGGTGAACCTCCGCCCCACTCTCAAGTCTTTTGCAGACTCTAACAGGTTTTCTTTTAAGACTGTCCTGTATTTGGCTCCATCCATCTTCCCATCAACTCTGACCAGCTTTCCTGTCCCTGCTGAAGAAAAGCATCCCCACAACATGATGCTGCCACCACCATGTTTCACGGTGGGGGTGGTATGGTCAGGGTGATGTGCAGTGTTAGTTTTCTGCCACACATAGCGTTTTGCTTTTAGGCCAAAAAGTTCAATTTTGGTCTCATCTGACCAGAGCACCTTCTTCCACATGTTTGCTGTGTCCCCCACATGGCTTCTCACAAAACTGCAAACAGGACTTCTTATGGCTTTCTTTCAACAATGGCTTCATTCTTGCCACTCTTCCATAAAGGTCAGATTTGTGGAGAGCACAATTAATAGTGTGGACAGATTCTCCCACCTGATCTGTGGATCTCTGCAGCTCCTCCAGAGGTGCCATGGGCCTCTTGGCTGCTTCTCTGATGAATCCTCTCCTTGCCCGGCCTGTCTGTTTAGGTGGACGGCCATGTCTTGGTAGGTTTGCAGTTGTGCCATACTCTTTCCATTTTCGGGTGATGGTGAGATGTTCAAAGCTTGGGATATTTTTTTTATAACCTAACCCTGCTTCTCCACAACTTTACCCCTGACCTGTCTGGTGTGTTCCTTGGCCTTCATGATGTTGTTTGTTCACTAAGGTTCTCTAACAAACCTGTGAGGGCTTCACAGAACAGCTGTATTTATACAGAGACTAAATTACACACAGGTGGACTCTATTTACTAATTAGGTGACTTCTGAAGGCATTCGGTTCCATTAGGTTTTAGTTAGGGGGTATCAGAGTAAAGGGGGCTGAATACAAATGCATGCCACACTCTTCAGATATTTATTTGTATATTTTGAAAACCATTTATCACTTTCCTTCCTCTTCACAATTATGTGCCACTTTGTGTTGGTCTATCGCAAAAAATGCGAGTAAAATACATTGAAGTTTTTGGTTGTAACATGCCAAAACATGGAAAAATTCAAGGGGTGTGAATACTTTTTTTCGAGCTGTGTACAACCACATCTGTGTGCTGTTGTGCAGGATGATTTGTGTAGGTGTGTTGTGATGCCATTCAGAATAACTGTCACTGCACCTTTTTACACACACGTAGATGTGAGTCTGCTCATAACGGACCCACAAGGTAAGGCAGGGAGATGCACACAACACCATTTCCTTTATCTGCCTTACACTGTATAGCATTTGGAATGAAAAGCTTTATGTCAGCGTATTTTAAAGCCAAGACTGAAACGTGTTTGTTTTTAATCACTCGCTCATTTGCATTTCGTTTTATTCATCCATCCATGCAGATGCAACCTGTAATGTAATACATGCAAATCCTGAGCGCTGCGCTGTGTGTTGCCATAGAAATGCAACTCTGAGATCTCTGTGTTTGTTTTCTACAACTGTCGTTTTGCAACAGCTGGAAGATGTAGAAAATCACGCGGTGGATGAAGTGAGGCCGGCATCTCTGCAAAGTACTAATATGCCGTTACACACAACGTTTTATTAGAAAGATGCATTGGGGCTTGGATAGAAATGATCCCAGTGATTGCCTATATGAGGCACAGTGACAGATGAAGTCACACCGCCCAACATTCTGAGATGGGAGAGAGGGAACACCTACTAGCAAACGTATGTAGGCATAGGACACGCCCCTTGCCACACCTCCATAAAACGGTTTCATTTCCGGGGCATGCCGAAAATGTAACACTCCCATTGGTTGTGCTCTCAATCAAACTGTTAAACCATCCAATGGCTGGTGTCATGACTGATCACATGTGCAGCATCACGGTAGTTTTATATTAAACAGAGGCAAAGATGGCAGCTTCCTTGGCTGAAAACGATAGGGGGGGTTTACTTACACTTTAAAAGGAGAATTACCGTCACCAAAAACAAAAGGTTAATTAACCACTTAAGTCCCAGACCATTTGGCTGACCAAAGACCAGACCACTTTTTGCGATTCGGCACTGCTGCGCTTTAACTGACAATTGCGCGGTCGTGCGACGTGGCTCCTAAACATAATTGACCTCCTCCCCCCCCCCCCCCCCCACAAATAGAGCTTTCTTTTGGTGGTATTTGAGCACCTCTGCGTTTTTTATTATTTGCGCTATAAACAAAAAAAGAGCGACAATTTTAAAAAAAAAAACGCATTATTTTTAACTTTTTGCTACAATAAATATCCCCAAAAATATATAAAAAAAACATTTTTTCCTCAGTTTAGGCCGACACGTATTCTTCCACATATTTTTGGTAAAAAAAATCACAATAAGCGTCTATTCGTTGGTTTGCACAAAAGTTATAGCGTCTACAAAATAGAGGATAGTTTTATGGCATTTTTATTAATATTTTTTTTTCACTAGTAATGGCGGCGATCAACGATTTTTTTTTTTTATAGTGATTGCGACATTATGGCGGACACATTGGACAATCTTGACACACACATTTTTGGGACCATTGGCATTAATACAGCGATCAGCGCAATTAAAATTGCATTGATCACTGTAAAAATGTCACTGGCAGTAAAGGGGTTAACACTAGGGGGCAGGGGAGGGCTTAATATGTATCCTGTTTTGTGTTCTAACTGAAGGGGGGGCGGGACTGTATGGACAGACGATCTGTCAGTTCCCTGCTCAGAGAACCGGGGCAACACACATCTGCCGGTTTTCTGTGTGCCCCGATCGATGGCGGGAGACCGCCAGGCACTCGCATCGGCTCGGGGAGTGAGCGGGAGGCGCACGCGCCCCCTAGTGGCCGTTTATGCTACCGACGTAGCATAACGGCGATTTGCGCAGCCGCACCATGCTGCCGCAGTACAACAGCGGCGGCTGGTCAGTATGCGGATAAATCCACAAGGGCTTTTTTTTTTTTTTACCACTACTATTCCTTTATATTGGCTTTTCAAATTTACAAATGCAGCAATTTAGAAATTGGATGAAAGGTTTAGCGCTGCGAAAAACTTTTTGAAAGATAAAAAGGGAATTTTATATACATCTATATAGATCAGACCCAAATGAGGGACAAGTGAGGAGGAATGAGGGACAGAGGGACATTGTTCCAAATCAGGGACAGTTGGGAGATATGGATGAAGTTAGCAGGTTTCTTAGTAAACAAACCCACATAGTCCTCGTGATTGGCAGTTCATAGTGTTCACATTATTGGGAACGACGCCTATTGGCTGTCAATCATTAGTGTAGACCACGGGCCGTCAGCATGATTTTAGGACTAGCAGCATGTTTTTCACGCCTAGCACTACATCAGGACCTAGATTAGCATTGTGACTGTGCAGGACTCCATGCTGAGGAACATTCATCTGCAGGCTGCAGTCAGGAGCGGGAATGGAATCTGATTATCAGCAGATCCCGGAGGGAGGAGAACGAGCTGGTCTGCAGAGAAGCTCATGGACGTGGTGGGCAGTGTCCACGCATAAATGGGAATCAAGTGCGAGACGGAGATATAACTAGTGTTCATAATGTAGATATCACCTACGTCTTGTACGTCACTACGTTCGTAGTTGTTGGCCAACATTTGTGTGACTGTGTGTATGCAAGACAAGTTGGAGCCAACAACCTTCAAACAAAAATCCATGGTTTTGTTGTCAGAAAGTCCGATCGTGTGTTCGGGGCATTGCAGTTTGCCACAAGTATACGTCTGTCGTTTTTCTGTGTACCAGTGACCGCGCACCCATTCTATACCATGTAGCATAGCTGGCTACTGGAACAGGAAGTCAAGTGGATTTTCCTGTTGGGGACACGCACCCCCACAGGCATGAACCACAGATGGGACGTGGATCTATTTCTCAAATGAGATCATCCTATCCCATCTTTAGTTTCATTGTCACCTGCCTCAGTATCTGCCTTTTTGCCCCAGTAGGTCCCCTCTGTGCTTGTTTTTCTGTCTTCTGTTTTTTCCTCTTTTTTCTCTCCTCCTTCTTTTTTATTTATTTTTTTGATCCTGCCATAAATGTAATCCCTCTCTTTTTGATCCTGCCATAAATGTAATCCCTCTCTTTTTGATCCTGCCATAAATGTAATCCCTCTCTTTTTGATCCTGCCATAAATTGCATCCCTCTTCTCTGATCCTGTCATAAATTGAATTTTTCTTTTTTGATCCTGTCATAAATTAAATCCCTCTTTTTTTGATCCTGCCATAAACGTAATTCCTATTTTTGATCCTGCCATAAATTCAATCCCTCTCTTTTAGATCCTGCCATAAATTCAATCCTTCTCTTTTTGATCCTGCCATAAATTCAATCCCCCTTTTTTGATCATGCCATAAATTCAATCCCTCTCTTTTAGATCCTGCCATAAATTCAATCCCTCTCTTTTTGATCCTGCCATAAATTCAATCCATGTTCTCTGGTCCTGCCATAATTAGATTTTTTCTTTTTTGATCCTGCCATAAATTGAATCCCTCTCCTTTTGATCCTGCCATAAATTCAATCACTCTCTTTTTGATCCTGCCATAAATTCAATCCCTCTCTTCTAGATCCTGCCATAAATTCAATCCCTCTTCTCTGGTCCTGCCATAATTAGAATTTTTCTTTTTTGATGCTGCCATAAATTGAATCCCGCTCTTTTTGATCCTGCCATAAATTTAATTCCTCTCTTCTAGATCCTGCCATAAATTCAATCCCTCTTCTCTGGTCCTGCTATAATTTGAATTTTTCTTTTTTGATCCTGCCATAAATTGAATCCCGCTCTTTTTGATCCTGCCATAAATTGAATCCCTCTCTTTTTGATCCTGCCATAAATTTAATCACACTCTCTTTTAGATCCTGCCATAAATTCAATCCATGTTCTCTGGTCCTGCCATAATTAGATTTTTTCTTTTTTGATCCTGCCATAAATTGAATCCCTCTCTTTTAGATCCTGCCATAAATTCAGTCACTCTCTTTTTGATCCTGCCATAAATTCAATCCCTCTCTTTTTTAATCCTGCCATAAATTCAATCCCTCTCTTTATGTAGCATTTTTCTACACACTTCTTCTTGGCTCAACAAATTAACCTTTTTTATATTGCCTTCGCCCCCCCCCCCCCCCCCCCCCCTTCTCATGTTGGCTAAAAAAACAGGTGTAGTCACTAACCACTTGAATAATTGGTGGTATCAATTTAAATATGAAAATTTTCTGTGACACTAACCTGATGGGCCAATGGAGTTTGCATATGTGTATGTGAGTGTATGTGTAATATATATATATATATATTGCCATGTCTGTTTTAAACCAGCTACGACTAAGGCTATTGCCGAAACGCGTCAGCTTTATTGTTTTATTGTCACTCTGATGTACCAATAAACGACACTTCAAGGATTACAGTGTTGCCGGTGTTCTGCCGTATAGTGTCCCGCCATCAAATAGTGTCAGCCCCGTACTGCGCATGCGCAGTAAGGAGCAGACGAAGCTTCGGAAAATCTCCGAAGCTGAACGGCACCTGCGCCGTAAGTGGAGGTGGTAGCCCCACCATCCAAGCGGACATAGGGTTGTGAATATTAGAGGGCCCCTCACGGGCGAGCTGCGCTCGCCACGCTTCACTCGCCACGCTTCACTCGCCACGCTTCGGGCTCGGCCTCGCTGCGCTCGGCTCTTTTTTTATTCCTACTCTATGTCCACTTGGATGGTGGGGCTGGAACCTGGACTCACAGCGCAGGCTTCGTTCATCCTCGGCTATTTTCGGAATCTGTGTTGCTGTGTACTGGGCATGCGCAGTACGCAGCGGACACTATCGGATGGAGGACTTTATATGACAAGACACCGGTTCTTCTTACTACTGTAGCATAGGTGGCATTGTTGTCCCCCCCTACGAAGGAAGGCCCAGGGGCTGACATTTTTTCATCATTTTTATGACAAGGAGCCTGGAGGTAACAAAAAGGGCGAAGAATGGGACATAACACAACGAGGGGAATTTATGAAAACTGGAGCAGCCAGAATCTGGAGCAGAAGTGCGTGGAAAACCAATCACCTTCTATCCCCCTTTCTTTTTTTTTTTTTAAAGCTCTATCCCCCATTTTTTATTTACCCAACTCCGGGCAAATAAAAAATGATTCCCTGCAGTGGAGTTGCACCTGAACTGCAAGAGTTAATAGCTGGGTTTGCCCAGGGAGAGGAGAAACCGTTTTACTTACCGGATCCTCCGCTACTGCACAATCCGCGATAAACTTTCCCCGGCTTCCTGTTCTGGTCTTGATGACCTGGGGGAGAAGAAGCTGCGGAAAGCGGTTTAGCTGAAGGGAGAAGGGGGGGATCAGTTAACATTGATTTGCCTTGGACCTTATGTGAGGCGCAACACACACAGCCAATCAAAACTTACTATACATCAGAGGTGTCAAACTCGATTTCATATTGGGCCGCATCAGCATTATGGTGCCCTCAAAGGGCTGGTTGTATCTGTTATGCCCTGTACATATGGTCGGACTGGATTACGGTATGTTGTCAGAAAATCCGATTGTGTGTGGACTCCATCTGACTTTTTCTGTTGGGAATTTCCGACACACAAAGTTTGAGATCTGGATATAAACAAAATCTGATAGTTTAAATTCCGATCGTGTGTAGGCAATTCTGACAGACAAAGTGCCATGCATGCTCAGAATAAATTGCGAGACAAAAGCTATTGGCCTCTTTATAGTCCCGTCGTACGTGTTATACGTCGCCTCGTTCTTAACGATCGGATTTTCCGACAACTTTGGGCGACCGCGTGTATGCAAGACAGGTTTGGGCCAAAATCCGATGGAAAAAATCAGACGGATTTTGTTGTCGGAGTGTCCGATCGTGTGTGCGGGGCATAAGACTATATAAATTTATCATGGGCTTTTTTTCTCATAGGTTCAGGAGCTCAAACACGCCTACTCCCCCAGCGAACTGCGTTGAATAGTGGGTGTGGCCAAAGTGTACTAACATTGGGAGGATCTTAAAGGGGCAATAAATACCTGGAATTCAGTGATGCAATTTCAGGGGTGTACTACAGATAGAGTGCGGCTTGCCACGTGATGCCCCCCATTCCACACCGCACCTGCATCTCCCTTGTTGCCAACGTAAGTGCAGGGCGGGCAGGGATCTGTGAGAACCGCTAAGAGGAAATCTGTCCTTGTAAACACAGAAGGTTTCGTGTTCACAAGTAACATGGGGGAGCGAGTTCCAGAGTTCCGCCACCTTCCGCTGAAAAAAAAGCCTTGGGTACGCGGGCAACATTAAATGGCCTTGCGGGCTGGATTTGGCCCATGGGCCTTGCATTTGACATGTGGGATACATGATTACCAGTTTACTGATAGGTGATTTATATATGTGTGTGTGTGTGTGTGTGTGTGTGTGTGTGTGTGTGTGTGTATGTATATGTATATATATATATATATGTATATGTGTATATATATATATATATATAATATATGTGATATATATATATATTATATTAAAAATATATAAAAAAAAAAATATATATATATATATATATATATATATATATATATATATATATATATATATATATATACATATATAGATATATTTATATTGTGTATGTATGTATGTATGTATGTGTGTGTGTGTGTGTGTGTGTGTGTGTGTGTGTGTATATATATATATATATATATATATATATATATATATATATATAAAATATATGTGAATATATTTATATTGTGTATGTGTGTGTGTGTGTGTGTGTGTATATATATATATATATATATATATATATATATATATATATATATATACACACACACACACAAAGTTGGGAGAATGATATTATATTAAAAAAACAACCCCACACCATAATGCCCCCCCCCCCCCCCCCCACCAAATGATTTGGAGGGGTTGCCCAATACTTTTGGCAAAATAGTGCAGAGTCCTGACCTGGAAAGATTATGAAGAAATATAGGGAAATAAATCCACCAGAAGAGAAGGAAAACCAAACCACAATATCCACAGAACAGTTAAGAAATAAATAACTAGCACCAAAAACCCACCATGAGTAAAATGGTGGAAGGAAGAGCTGAAAGATCTCTGCTGCCGCACATCAACGCAGTCTTATGATGGTAATAAGAGAGACAACCTCAGCCTGGGCTCCCACCAGGACACACCCCAACATGTTTCGTTCACCAACCCCCCCCCCCCCGAGCTTATTCATAAGGATCATGGAGCAACACATTGGTGCTAGAGAGCCAAAATGTTGCTTCATAAACTCTTGATAAAAAGAAGAGAAGATTCCACCCCCTTCTGTCCCTCCCATTTGTACCCCAAATAGTTACCGCCAGTCGCTCCAGATGCCACGTGGGAGGAGGCGCACGCATCAACCAGCGTCCTCCACCACGGGAGCAAGATGGTGCCATAAGGGCAGATCTCTGCAGGGATGCAATTAGATGACACAATGCACATTGGCGTGATGATGCTGTGCACGCAACCTTGGCTACGATGCCGTGCAGGCCCCACCCATCAAAACTTGGACAGCGAAAAGAGTTAACCCTCCTAATAACATTGCAGCTCCCGGGATAGAGCAACCCCAACTGCCAATCCCAAAAATGGAAGTGCCACATAAATGAGCGTTCTACATGGTCCAAATAGTAACATGAATCTAACATTTCATCATTGCATCACGGTATCTTTATGGAGAACCAGAAGGTACAGCAGACTTATGCTGCGTACACACGATCGGAATTCTCATCTGAAAAAGCTCTGACGTTTTCCTGACGGAATTCGGCTCAAGCTGTCTTGCCTACACACGGTCACACCAAATTCCGATCGTTTAGAACGCGGTGACGTACAACACATACGACGGGACTAGAAAAAGGATATTCAGCAGCCAATAGCTTCTGTCTCGTAGTTGAATCTGAGCATGCGTGATTTTTTGGAGTGTCGGAATTCCGATCGTGTGTACGTAGCATAAGAGTGGGCAAAGGTGTCTTCCACCTATATCAATACAACAAAACAAATAAGATTGTGTTCACCTGTATATAAAGGAGCAATTAAAGTGGTTGTAAACCCTTACAAACCACTTTGACCTACAGGTAAGCCTAGATTAAGGCTTACCTGTAGGTCCAAGAAATATCTCCCAAACCTACACGGTTTAGGAGATATTTGCTGAAAGACAGCCACCGCTGTCTACGGCGCATTTGCCGTAGACAGCGGCACACGGGCGCACTGAGCACGCCGCACTTAACGGCGATATGCCGCAAGTCGCGGGTCCCGTGCGCATGCGCGGGAGTGACGTCATCGCAGCTCTGACGAATGACGGCGCGGAGCAGCGAGACCCACCGAGAAGATGGAGGCTCCGGACTACATGGGACAGCAGTGACTTCGCTGGCTCCTGTGTCAGGTAAGTGACACATAATGGACTACTATGCATCGCATTATGCTTTACCTTTGCAGGGAATCAAAGAGGAAGTAACACCCATCAGGGTTTACTTCCTCTTTAAAACGTGCAGTGCAGGCACAGCGGATCATTTTTTTATTTGCCCGGAGTTGGGCTTTAACTGAACAAGCTGAAGATAGAAGCTGATTGGTTGCCATGCACGGCTGCTCCAGTTTTTATCAATCCCCCCCCCAATGTGTTCAACAACATGCATTTCTTCTACATAAGATTTTAGATAGAATTGAAGTCAAGGGAGGACTACTGAGACCAAATAGAGATCTATAACGGGGATTTAGTAATATGTACACTGTAGGCCCATCGTCAGATCACTTGTTCCTGTAGAAGGAGGGAGCTCCAAAAATAACCAAGTATGACAATCTCATAATTTATTTCAACCTGATTGATGAGTAAGATATTCCAAAAATGACAGCTCCCCGGGGATGATTTTTTATTGCAGTTCAAGATCATTACTTGAAAAATCAGAAGCTAAGATTACCCTAATATCATTTCAGAATGTCGAAGATCACTCTATGGTCAGTCTATATTGTGTTTTGTTTTTCCTTTTTTTTATATATTTTTTTTCTTTTTTTTTTTTTTTTGTTGCGCTGGAAATGATCCATGTATAAATGATCGGGTGACATCCTCTGCGCTGTGCCCGTACAGCAGGAAATTCTCTTTGTGAAGGCAGGAAAAAAAAGGAAATATGAGTCTGATTGTGTTTACTGACATTTAATAAAGTAGCAATCTATCGCTGCTTAATTCTTCAGCGGGATCTGGCACATCCTGTACGCTGGCCGCCTGCTATACTAAAAGAAACGTACAGTGCGTTACCTCGATTTGCTGATTTAATTGCACAATTGCTCCGTTGTGTAATTGTATTGTTTCTGCAAAGGGAGCAGTAATTTTATTTAATGGCCTGTTAATCAGAGCCCGTGTTTCTGGATGCCGTGAGATGGGGAAAGGTCACCCAGCCCCCACCACGTGCAGGAGATTCGGTGAACACTCAGGACGTGGCATTAAAGAGGTTGTAATTGTGTCATTTTTCTTTTTTATCTTTTGTGTTTGTCCAATGTAATGATGAGAGGGTACGTGTGCAAACATGTTTAGTCTAATAGGCCTTCTTTTTATAGAATAGTTCCTATTCTTGTACTGCCTACCATTCTTAAAGTGGAACTAAACCCTTCTATCCTTTTCAGCCATGGAAGCTGCCATCTTCGCTTCTGTTTGATCTGCAACTGTCATGGTGCTGCACATGTGATTAGTTAGGACATCAACCATTTGAAGGTTTGACAGTTTGGTTGAGAGCACAAGTAACTGTGACAGTTAGCAATCCGCACGCATTAACCGCTTAAGGACCGCCTCCTGCACATTTACGTCGGCAGAATGGCACGGCTGGGCACATCAATATACAGGTACGTTGCTCTTTAAGTGCCCAGCCGGCATGCACGCGACCCAGTCCTAAGCTCCGTGAACGTGGCCACAGGACCAGCGGACCCGATCGCCGCCGGTGTCCGGCGATCGGGTCACAGCACTGAAGAACGAGGAAAGGTTTGTTTACACTTACGTGCTTCCTACTGAGCCTGTCGCTGATCGTCTGTTCCCTGTTATAGGGAAAGATGATCAGTGATGTCACATGCCAAGCCACGCCCCCCAACAGTAAAAAAAAAAAAACACACACACACATACACACGTCACATTTAACCCCTACACTACCACCTAGTGGTTAACTCCTTCACTGGCAGTGTCATTTACACAGGAATCAGTGCATTTAAATAGCACCGATTGCTGTATAAATGACAGTGGTCCCAAAAATGTGTCAAAAATGTCCGATGTGTCCGCCATAATGTAGCAGTCACAATAAAAATTGCAGATCGCCACCATTACTAGTAAAAAAAATGAATAAAAATGCTATAAAACTATCCCCTATTTTGTAAACGCTATAACTTTTGCGCAAACCAATCAATCAATAATCGCTAATTGCGATTTTTTTTTTTTTACCAAAAACATGTAGAAGAATACGTATCGGCCTAAACTGAGGGGAAAAAAAAAAAGTTTTTTTTAGATATTTTTGGGGGATATTTATTATTGCAAAAAGTAAAAAATATTAATTTTCTTCAAAATTGACGCTCTATTTTTGTTTATAGCGCAAAAAACAAAAACCAGAGGTGATCAAATACCGCCAAAAGAAAGCTCTATTTGTGGGAAAAAAAGGACACCAATTTTGTTTGGGAGCCACGTCGCACGACCGCGCAATATTCAGTTAAAGCGACGCAGTGCCGAATCACAAAAAGGGGCCTGGTCCTTTTGGCTGCAAATTGGTCCGGGGCTTAAGTGGTTAAAGGAATGGAACTGTTTTTTTAAAAGATTAAATCAATGGGTTTAGTTTAGGCTTGTGCAATTCGTTTCGTAAGAATCAAAATTTGGCCGAACTTTGCATCTTTCGGACATTCGGATGCATCCGAATGTCCGAATAAAAAAAATAACGAATACGAAAGAAATATAACGAATGAATTCTAATTAATTCATCATGATTCGGTAATTCTTTAAAGATCTAATGAAACAAAAGGTCACTCAAAATAAATCTTATAGTCCAATCAGCTAATTAATTTTATGCCTGAGGTTGGATTACTGGCAAAGTGCATTCCTGAGAACTGAGTGAGAGGGGTCTTGTATTGTATTTGAGCCGAGGAGAAGAGACGTTGTCATTGTGTGTATTAAAAGATTCAATAAACAAACGACTTTTCAAACTACAAATCATTATCACGAATGTCTATACATACATAAATAGCGAATTTCAACGAATACGAACGAATGAATTCAACTCTCTACGAATAATAACGAATTATCCGAAAACGTATTAATGTAACATAACGAATATAACAGAACGAAATTATGTATTTTACGAATGACAACGAACCAAAACTAAACAAAATTTTCCATTGTGCACAAGTCTAGTTTAGTTCCGTTTCCACTTCAATACCGGGCCTATTCTGGCACTTCTCTCCTACATGTAAAATTCATAATTTTTTTACTAGAAATTTACTCAGAACCTTCAAACATTATATATATATATATTTTTTTATATATATATATATATATAATTTTTCAAATGCCCTTTTTTTGGACTAAATTTATAAAGTAGTGGTATGGCGCAGTGAGCAATAATCCTCGTAATGCCCTGTGGGGAGTTGTGTTATCTCTGTTGTAAATCGTCCCCTAAGGTAAATATGATATATTGTATATTTTATAGGTACAGAAGGTGTCAGCAGTCAGCGATCTAGGTTTCTTTTCAAACACTTAGTAGCCAGCAGTAACTGCTGTGCTGAAAATCCCAGCTGTTTACAGAGCTCAATAGCGCAAACTCTGATTGGCACACATAACGGATGAGTCTGAACAGTGTCATAGCCCTACTCTCCCCTCTGTTTTTTCTTGGTGTCTTATGGATGCACACTGAAATTCAACATTTAGATGTTAGTTTTTATATTTTTCAAATTTAACCCCCACACCTAGTCCTTAGGGCTCCATATAAATTTAGAAACAAAAACAGTGAGCAGTTACTGCTAGGCTTTCCCATAAGGAAGCCTGATATACCATGTGTAGCGGTGCCCCCGCGGGGTTGCTGAGTGTAGTAGATCCACCTATCACCCTGCTCAGCCAGGCATTCACCTCCAGTCACAGTTTACTAGACAATGAACAGTCCATCAACTTGTTTTTGTTGTTTTTATTGAGGGGAATAACCTTGGATGGGGAAAAGGGACATGGGATGCCCAGATAATTGATCTTTTGAACAAAAGATTATTGAATCTCTATTGGCAGTCTCTAAAGCTCCTTAGCCCCTGTACACACGGTCGGAGAATCTGTCGGAATGTGTCCTATCGGACCGTGTCGTCGGATAATCCGACTGTGTGTGGTATGCATCGGACTGATTCTGTCGGAATATCCGTTGGACCCAATTTTCCAACATGTTGGAAATATTTCCCGACCAACTGGGCCGATCGGACATACTCCGGTCATGTGTAGAGAATTTTGTTCGGACCAAGTGCCACGCATGCTCAGATCAAATTCCTACATCAAAGCTATTGGCTACTAGCCTGAATATAGTCCCATCGTAACGAAATTACGTTGTCATGTTCTGAAAGATCGGATTTTTTGCCAACTTTGTCCGACCGTGTGCATGCAACAGTTTCGGACAAGATCCGCCCGAGACAAAATCCGACGGGCAAAATCCGACGGATTTGGTTGTGGAAATCTCCGACCGTGTGTACAGGGGCTTACTCTTCCAGCATATTTCTTGAGTCAACTCCACTTTCTCCACTTCACAGTCCTAGATTCCTGTCACAGTCAGCACATGGTTAGGCCTCACTCTGAATAAATCCCAACTGTTCAATATCCACCATTTGCTGGCAGGGGTCTGGAGTCCCCTTTGATGTAGCAACCAATAGCAATAAAAAGAGAGTTTTGTGCTAACTGAATCTTGGTGGACTATTGATCCCAGAAAGTCCCTTGCAAGTCCTGCCAACCTTCCTGGCTGCATCAACTTCACACACGGTCGGACATTCTGACAACAAAATCCATCTGATTTTTTCAGACGGATTTTCTGGCAAACTTGTCTTGCATACACACGGTTGGACAAAGTTGTCGGAAAAAATCTGATTGTTCTTAACGAGGTGACGTAAACCACGTACGTTGGGACTATAAACGAGCCAGTAACCAATAACCGTGGTCTCTTGAATTATTCCGAGCATGCGTGGCACTTTGTCCGTCGGAATTGTCTACACACGATCGGAATTTAAACAATCGGATTTTGTTGTCAGAAAATTTTAGATCCTGCTCTCAAACTTTGTGCGTCAGAAATTCCGACAGAAAAAGTCAGACGGAGCCCACACCCGATCGGATTTTCCAACAATGCGATCCGATCGCACATTTTCCGTCCAGAAATTCCGACCGTGTACAGGGCATAAAACCAGCGACATCACAGTCTCTCCCTTTGGCTCTACATCCACTCCTGGCATCTCCACACTGTGCCTGTCACTCACCGACCCCGGCATGGATCCCTCCTAGTGACTTGCCCGGCAGTGTTCCCTGCTGTCCTCTTCCTGCTCCTGTTCAGGGCACCCCGAGATAACGTTGTATGAAGGGGTTCCTTCCCAGCTCCCGAGCTCCAGGCTAGGGTTTCCACATTATCCTTTTAAACCCGAACACATTAATTAAACAGGTTCTGTGGCTTATTAAGATGGTAATTAAACTCACTTGGTGCTTTATCTGCAATAAATTAGCCTCAGAACCTGTGTAATTCATATGGGATGAGATGTTAACCCTACTCCAGGCCTCAGGTCACCCCCCCTCCCAAGGGCTCCCTCCAAGGCCACGACAGCCTAACACTTCATCACTAGTTCTTCCACCCAAACTACAGCCCCCCCCCCCCCCCCCAGCAGGCTGACCATGAGTATGTATAGGAGACCTGCCCCCTGCCAATCCTAGTTGGGGATTGGTCAGGGCTCCCAGATGCACTCCATGCCACTCCAATCCTCTGCCCTTCCTCTTTTCCAGAACCTTCTAGAAACAGAGGAGATGCCAGAGAGATGAAGTACATGTCAGTCACCTGCTGCTACTCTCAAACCACACTAGAGTTGCCACCTTTTCTTCAAGCCAAACCCGAAACACTTTAGCGGCCTTAGACACCTTTGGGTGCCTCAAGGAGAGTAGTAATGCGGTGAGCATAGCGTGCCGCAGCAAATGGTGGGCGTGGCGAGATTACTCTTCCCGACATCATCACCCTGCCCTCCAGTGATGCCAAACCTGCCACCAGGCGGCCGCTGCAGCTCTCAGAAGGCAACAGATTTGTGTGTGACTATCTTAGTTACTTGGGTAGCCACAGCCTGGTCTGAATTCAATAATGTGTTCGGGTTTCAGTCCGCCTGAAACCTGGACACCTGATTCGAAACCCGAACTGTCTGGGTGAATCCCGTACAGATGGCAACTCTAAACCACATCCCAGCCCCCAGATCAAAACAAACAGGCCTAACTCACAGCTAGGCCTGCCTAAATTTTACCTGCACTGGCTGTAAAAACAAAACGCCTACCTCTAGCACATCCTACCTAAAGTAGAGGGTTCTACACATGCAAGCACAGTGTCATTGAGGCTCCCCCAATTAAATATTTATTTCTGTCACAATTTTTTATTTTATTTTTTTGCAAGTAATTAAAAAGACAACACGTTTAACATGAAAACAATGTATGCAAAACTGAGTAAAAATCATTAAAAAAAAGTTGAATGTGGTTATATCTGGATGTCAATAGTTGTGGGCTGAGTTTATTGAAGCTGCCCCTGCAGGGAATGTGAAATATATATAGGAATATTTGCATTCAGCACACCTGACTGGCTCCTTGTGCTGCTTCTCCTCTCTTCTAGTCTGGGCTCGACTGTACAGGGAATTGAAAGAGATTAATTCCAGGTACCTGCTTGCATTTAAAAATACACTGAATGATGTACTAGTGAACAGAGATCTGCATTCATCTGTGTCTATTATTATTTCCCCGGAGTTTAGTTTTTGTACATTTTTGATATTTGTAGGTTTGCTTTGCTGGCGTCGGTACGCAACGCTGGTGCGCCATTTATTAATTTATTTTCTGAAGGACCTGCTTTATGTGTGTGTGCGTTGTATTTTGTGATAGCCGCATCACATGTCCTCAGCGTGCTGCTATGGAAACCAGAGAGCATCGCTAGCGACAGAACCCTCATTAACTAGTTTAAATATACATGATGCTGGCAGGCTCAACACAAAACCATTTTTCAAAGGTGCGAGCGAGGAGGTCTGAGAGAGGCACTTTGCTTCAGATGTATTGTTGAAAGACGCGACGTAATTATTCTCAGTAAGAGAGCAGATCAGGACTGACATCTCCAAGACAAAAGACATTATTTGTTTCTTAAACTGTAATTTAACTTAACCTCTTCAGGTATCCAAACAGCTGCTCTGACACGGGCAGTCCCTTAAAGGAAAACTCCGTCTATAACGTGTGAGTCCACCTTGGAGGAAGATTTTGTACAAATACACGACAGCCTTTGTCCTTGTTTCTATAGCCGCGATTATTTCTCCACTTCTCCTTTTCTAGCTAGCCAAAAATGTTCAATGTCATGTCAATCATTGCCTGGTTCTTCCAGCCGTCGTTTTTTTACTCTAACCACAGGGGTGAGATTACCGCCCTACTAACCCATAAAGATGTTTTCGGGCCAAGGGACTCTGGAGGTGAGGGGAGGTTAGAAGCAGAACCCGTCATCCCTGCCTAATTAAATTGGTCTGGCCAGTGTCCAGACATTTGTGCGCAGATTGATTGTCTGCCCTTTTCGTCTGTATAGTTCTGTGGACTGTTCTAGTTGGTTCAGCCAGCTGTAGTACCAGGAAGGAAGGCCTCTCCTCACTCTCCTCATAGGTAAGTAATCATTAACACCAATAATCTTCCCTGAGCTGAACACTAATCACCAATGTAAGGGGACCTTTCTTCTTGGTCTGGCCACCAATGTAGGGGGGGGACTTCACTGACAACCAGTATGAGGGTACACTTCTCTGACCATCAATGTAAGGGGGTACAACACTGACCATCAATATAGGAGGGGTCACTTCACTGACCACCAATCTAATGGGCCACTTTAGTGACCACTAATCTAAGGGGTCACTTCACTGACCACCAGTCTAAGGGGCCGCTTCACTGACCACCAATCTAAGGGGCCGCTTCACTGACCACCAATCTAAGGGGCCGCTTCACTGACCACCAATCTAAGGAGCCGCTTTAGTGACCACCAATCTAAGGGGCCGCTTTAGTGACCACCAATCTAAGGGGCCGCTTTAGTGACCACCAATCTAAGGGGCCGCTTTTATGACCACCAATCTAAGGGGCCACTTTAGTGACCACCAATCTAAGGGGCCACTTTAGTGACCACCAATCTAAGGGGCCACTTTAGTGACCACCAATCTAAGGGGCCACTTTAGTGACCACCAATCTAAGGGGCCACTTTAGTGACCACCAATCTAAGGGGCCACTTCTCTGACCACCAATCTTAAGGGTACACTTCACTCACCACCAATCTAAGGTGAGACTTTGCTGACCACCAAGATAAGGGGGCACTTCACTGACCACCAAGATAAGGGGGCACTTCACTGACCACCAAGATAAGGGGGCACGTCACTGACCACCAAGATAAGGGGGCACGTCACTGACCACCAAGATAAGGGGGCACGTCGCTGACCACCAGTATAAGGGGACACTTCGCTGACCATCAATGTAAGGGGGTACATCACTGACCATCAATATAGGAGGGGTCACTTCACTGATCACTTCACTGACCACCAATCTAATGTGCCACTTTAGTGACCACCAATCTAAGGGGACACGTTAGTGACCACCAATCTAAGGGGACACGTTAGTGACCACCAATCTAAGGGGACACGTTAGTGACCACCAATCTAATGCCCCGTACACACGAGCGGACTTTTCGACATCCAAACTCCGACGGACTGAGTCCGGCGGACTATCCGCTCGTGTGTGGGCTGCAACGGACTTTAGCTTCGCAAAAGTCTGACGGACTTTAGAAATGAAGCATGCTTCAAATTTTCCAGACGGAACTCCGCCGGACCCGGTCCCCTTCGAAAAATTCGCTCGTGTGTGTGCTACTCCGACGGACTAAAACCGACGCTAGGGCAGCTATTGGCTACTGTCTATGAACTTCCTACGTCGAATCCAGTCGTACGTCATCACGTTCGACTCCGTCGGAGTTTGGTGTGATGGTGTGTGGTCAAGTCCGTTCGGTCGAAAAGTCCGCCAGAACTCCGGCGGAACTCCGCTAGAACTCCGTCGGAAGTCTGTCAGACTTAATCCCTCTCGTGTGTACGGGGCATAAGGGGACACGTTTGTGACCACCAATCTAAGGGGACACTTCACTGACCACCAATCTAAGGGGACACTTCACTGACCACCAATCTAAGGTGAGACTTTGCTGACCACCAAGATAAGGGGGCACTTCACTGACCACCAAGATAAGGGCCCACTTCACTGACCACCAAGATAAGGGCCCACTTCACTGACCACCAAGATAAGGGGGCATGTCACTGACCACCAGTATAAGGGGACACTTCGCTGACCATCAATGTAAGGGGGTACATCACTGACCATCAATATAGGAGAGGTCACTTCACTGACCACCAATCTAATTGCCCACTTTAGTGACCACTAATCTAAGGGGTAATTTCACTGACTGCCAATCTAAGGGGCCACTTTAGTGACCGCCAATCTAAGGGGCCATGTCACTGACCACCAATCTAAGGGGCCACTTTAGTAACCACCAATCTAAGGGGACACTTCACTCAACACCAATCTAAGGTGAGACTTTGCTGACCACCAAGATAAGGGGGCACTTCACTGACCACCAAGATAAGGGGCACTTCACGCACCCCGAAGGTAAGGGGGCACGTCACTCACCCCCAGTGTAAGGGGGCACGTCACTCACCCCCAGTGTAAGGGGCGTTTTAGTGACAAACAATATAATGTGCTACTTCACTGACCACCAATTTAAGAGGCCACTTCACTGAGCACCACAAATCACCAATTTAAGGGCATATTTACATTTCCCACCAGGTGTGTTTACTCTGACCACCAATGTAAAGGGGCCTTGTCTTTTCCACAGGCCACCAATGTATACAAAACTTTAATTAGGAGGAGCTGTCCACTAGCTGCCAAAGGAAGCCTTTGTGTTTTGAGACTCGGATATCTGAGGGCAATCCTTCTGGTACATATGACAGGTAAAAGTAATCAGTGCATCTACTTAAAGTTGAATTTTCAATCATTTTACAAGTCCATATGAATACATTACTGACATGCAGATACAGTATAATTTTTCACAAGAGGTGTACCTTTTATCATTATAAATCTGCCCCTGAGAACTTTGCCCAAACTGGACTGATAGTTACATAGTAGGTGAGGTTGAAAAAAGACACAAGTCCATTAAGTCCAACCTATGTGTGTGATTATATGTCAGTATTACATTGTATATCCCTGTGCGGTCGTTCAGGTGCTTATCTAATAGTTTTTTGAAACTATCGATGCCTCCAGCTGAGACCACCGCCTGTGGAAGGGAATACCACATTCTTGGTGCTCTTACAGTAAAGAACCCTCCACGTAGTTTAAGGTTAAACCTCTTTTCTTCTAATTTCAATGAGTGGCCATGTGTCTTGTTAAACTCCCTTCCGCGAAAAAGTTTTGTCCTTATTGTGGGGTCACCAGTACGGTATTTATAAATTGAAATCCTATCCCCTTTCAAGCATCTCTTCTCCAGAGAGAATAAGTTAAGTGTTCTCAACCTTTCCTCATAACTACCTTTTATTAGCTTTGTTGCCCTTCTATGTAGTCGCTCCATTTCCAGTACATCCTTCCTGAGGACTGGTGCCCAGAACTGGACAGCATATTCCAGGTGAGGCCAGACCAGAGTCTTGTAGAGCGGGAGAATTATCGTTTTATCTCTGGAGTTGATCCCCTTTTTAATACATGCCAATATTCTGTTTGCTTTATTAGCAGCAGCTTGGCATTGCATGCCATTACTGAGCCTATCATCTACTAGGATCCCCAGGTCCTTTTCCATCCTAGATTCCCCCAGAGGTTCTCCCCCCAGTGTATAGATTTCATTCATATTTTTGCCACCCAATCAATGAATCGACTTGGGTACAATCAGCCTGCCCATAGATGGTTCAAATCTTGGCCGGTACCTGGTGAACTGGCCGAAATTCAAACCATCTGTGGCCAACATAAGTCACAAAGGTAGGTCCTGCAGTAGAAGCTGATGTGTGTCAGATACAGTATCTCACAAAAGTGAGTACACCCCTCACATTTTTGTAAATATTTTATTATATATTTTCATGTGACAACACTGAAGAAATGACACTTTGCTACAATGTAAAGTAGTGAGTGTACAGCTTGTATAACAGTGTAAATTTGCTGTCCCCTCAAAATAACTCAACACACAGCCATTAATGTCTAAACCGCTGGTAACAAAAGTAAGTACATCCCTAAGTGAAAATGTCCACATTGGGACCAATTAGCCATTTTCCCTCCCCAATGTCATGTGAGTCGTTAGTGTTAAAAGGAGAGCAGGTGTGTTAAATTTGGTGTTATCGCTCTCATACTGGTCACTGGAAGTTCTACATAAAGATGGCCTAGGCTATAAGAAGATTGCCAAGACCCTGAAACTGAGCTGTAGCACAGTGGCCAAAACCATACAGCAGTTTAACAGGACAGGTTCCACTCAGAACAGGCTTCGCTATGGTCAACCAAAGCCAGCATTGCTGCAGAGGCTGAAGGGGTGAGGGGTCAGCCTGTCAGTGCTCAGACCGTACACCGCACACTGCATCAAATTGGTCTGCATGGCTGTCATCCCAGAAGGAAGCCTCTTCAAAAGATGATGCACAAGAAAGCCCACAAACAATTTGCTGAAGACAAGCAGACTAAGGACATGGATTACTAGAACCATGTCCTGTGGTCTGATGAGATCAAGATAAACTTATTTGCTTCAGATGGAGTCAAGCGTGCGTGGCGGCAATCAGGTGAGGAGTACAAAGACAAGTGTGTCTTGTCTACAGTCAAGCTTGATGGTGGAAATATCATTGTCTAGGGCTGCATGAGTGCTGCCGCCACTGGGGAGTTGCAGTTCATTGAGGGAACCATGAATGCCAACATGTACTGTAACATACTGAAGCAGAGCATGATCCCCTCCCTTCAGAGACTGGGCCGCAGGGGAGCATTCCAACATGATAATGACCCCAAACACACCTCCAAGATGACCACTGCCTTGCTAAAGAAGCTGAGGGTAAAGGTGATGGACTGGCCAAGCATGTCTCCAGACCTAAACCCTATTGATAATCTGTGGGGCATCCTCAAATGGAAGGTGGAGGAGTGCAAGGTCTCTAACATCCACCAGCTCCGTGATGTCATCATTGAGGAATTGGATGAGGACTCCAGTGGCAACCTGTGAAGCTCTGGTGAACTTCATGTCCAAGAGGGTTAAGGCAGTGCTGGAAAATAATGGTGGTCACACAAAATATTGACACTTTGGGCCCAATTTAGACATTTTCACTTAGGGGTGTGCTCACTTTTGTTGTCAGCGGTTTAGACATTAATGGCTGTGTGTTGAGTTATTTTGAGGGGACAGCAAATTTACACTGTTATACAAGCTGTACACTCACTACTTTACATTGTAGCAATAAAATATTTACAAAAATGTGAGGGGTGTACTCACTTTTGTAAGATACTGTACATGTGGACAAGGACCTGAACTACACAGGCACCAGGATTGACTGAGCCAGCATCTCCGTCCAGGAAGTAGATTGTGATCATGGATGATGCCTGAAGAAAGATGGCACCGTCCTTACAGAGAGAAAAGTAAATGAAGGCATTGCCAGGAGGAGTACTGTAATCTATGTGAGAGGTAAATGTTCTATTAGAACATTATTTGCATGCATGTAACATGAAAAATCTAGACGATGCTAGGTCCGAAAAATCTAGACGATGCTTGTTGTAAATTTAGAAAGGCTCACAGGAGACACTAGTTTACAGTGCGCTGTACTGTATTGTTTAAAAGTAGGGCTGTTACTGATTAAAATTTTCCTGTTCGATTGATTTTTTTTTTTTTTTTTATTGATCGACTCATTTCGATTAATTATAACGCACATACAGATCCAACTACTTTTAGCTGATCTCCTTGCATTGCAACTCTGCATTAGTCAGTGGTAAATGTGGTATACACTATATACAATCACCAGACACTAGTTCGTTTCCACAATCCATGACTTAACTTCACAGTTCACACAAATACGTTTTAAATTCAAACTGTAGCACTGACGTAAGTCATTTTTTTTTTCCACAGTAGCGTGACAATCCCTCTTACCTTATGGCATGGACCCCTGTGCAAACAGGTGGTCATGCAAGCGGGTATCAAAAGGGTTAACGCCGACCATAAACTTCTCTCACGTCTCCTTAGATCTCAGCAAGGACGCCAGGTCACGGGTAGAAAGAAAAGATCTAAGTGATCACTGCTTAAGTAAAAGATTTAATTTTTGTGTTCAAACACAAACTACTCACATAAAGATGATAAAAACACAGCATGTAAAGCCGCCAATCGTGTTAGTTCCATAGGGCAGCAGCGGGTGACGTCATGCGTAGCTCCTCCCCCCGTATGCGTTACGTTCAATCAGAACTTCAACGTCGACTACTCATCCCCTTCCCTTCTTTAGCAGACGGGGGCACTTGGCGAAGGGGGGAGGAGTCCAGTGACGTTGATGTCCGTGATGTCACCGGATCTCCAACGGAACTCCCTGAAGACCCAGTGGAAAGGTGAAAACCGATCAAAAAAATTAATTGATTAATCGAGGAATTAATCTTTAATTTCCACAGCCCTATTTAAAAGCGTTGCCGCATTCCCCTTTAAAAAGTATATAAAATATATTTTGCATAGTCTTCTTTATTCCATTCATTGAGAATGTATTATAGAAGAAATGAACATCCCTTCCGTCCCCATGCCCCTAATAACTCACAGGTGTCTGTGCTGCCCCGGTCTGGGCTGGTGAGGCAGACAGGTTGGCAGTGATCAGGAATGGATGCCAGCTGGGCAGCCTTGGCACTTGCAGTCCTGATTGAGAGGTGAAACTCGCAGTCATTTCATACTTTCTGATTTTATTCACTAAGCAATAATAAAAAAATAGAAAAAAGAGGCCTGTCGCTGACCCGTCTCCTCATAGCCGTGAAACGGCCGTTGTCGCTTTATTTGAGGCTATTACCTGCTAATTACTTTACGAGACATAAGTGAGACCTTCAGAAAATGGCAGTGCGACCTGGACCAAGCTAATTTGATGGATCACAGAGCAACAATAGCAGAAGAGTGAGCTGGCAGCATGAAGTGGATGGCCTCGGGCACATGAGTGCAATCCAAGAGGACACTGAGCTTCCTCAAGGGCAAGTGTAGGGCAGACGAACGCCGCGGCACAAGAGACTTATCGCCGGTTACAGTGCTCCTGAGTATTACTCTTGTACACCTGTCGCCAGGAATATCAGGGAGCCTGATTGAAGGGCACAGACAGGAAGGAGCAGACGGCGTACAGCACACCAATGAGATACCTCTTCATTTTCACTTACATGTGCTGTTTTCTGCTGTTACGCTTTATTTGTATATTAACTGTCTACATAATATAACGTCAGTTTACTGCTAGACAGAGGACAAGCCTTTCCATGAAGATTGAGCTTTCTTGTGATATTGTTCCCAGATCTCTAACTGCCAGGATACGTGTGCAGATGTTTTTCGTTTTTTTCTTTGTAAGGACGCGCCTTGTTCTCAGTATGCTTCAGCCCAGCCAGAAAAAAAAGTGTGTAGGATGCAACGGAAGATTCGATTGTTTTGCTATCAATTGGCACAATGTAAAAATAAATGGCACGCCAACACACGTATCCAATGCACCGCATCGCATTTGAAACTCAGTGCAATGCAATTAAGGGGGGGGAAATAATTTACAAAGGGGGGGGGGGGGGTGGGACTTTAAATGCAGCACATGGAAGCAAAACAATAAAAGGGCGAATGTGAAGGAGTTTTATTGATACATCCATCTAGATATACAAAAATACATAATAATAATACAAATAAATAAATACAAATTGATAATGCCAAATAACATACATATAATGATACATATGATAATAAATCCATTAAAAATACACTACAATTAAGTGCATTTATAATATAAAGTAGACAAAACAATATAAGAATAAATATAAAAATAAATAATGAATTCATATGATGTAAACAATAAAGCTTTTCCTCATTCGTCTCTAAAGGACATGGTATATGACAATACTTTAAAGGTAAAATCCGCAGGACCTATGACCTCACTAAAGCTGAAGGGGGAGTAAGAATTCTATATTGACATAGAGGTCTTAATACAATTTGGTAAATACATAGAAACCGGTAGCTCTACGCGTTTCGTGACTTAACCGCCACTCATCAGGAGCGAGCATATATGGGATCTAAGAAAAGAAATTTTTATATGAAAATAGAGAAATTAATTAAATATATATCAAAAAAAAATAAAAATAAATAAATAAATAAATAAATAAGTTATATATATAAATGACTAGAGAAGCAAGGTTGAATAGATAATCCCAACCAAAGCTAACTTACTAGAATTCGCTATGTAGCCGATGCGGTAGTGGGACTGAAAAAGCGGCCCGGAAAACAGCTCCAACCGGGAGCTGAGGTGGACAAACACCCAGCACCGATATGGGCGATAGCCAGGGTGAGTGACTCGCAGGGACATTCTGAAGGGAAAGGAAGGAAATGGGGTAAGAGAAGGTAAAGGGGGGGGAAGGGGAGGGGGGGCAAAGAAGGGAAGGAGGGAAAGGGAGGAGGGATTAAAGAAGACCCAAATAGAAAAATTACACGAATATGTACAAAGATATAAAAAGAGGAAAGAAAAAAGGGGGGGAGGGGAAAGGAGAGAAGAAGTGAAGGATATGTAAGTGGTGGGTAAAGCATAATGGTGTGCAGAAGGGGGAATGAAATTTGTACAAGTGTGAAACTAGAAACCAGTGAGTTAGAATAATCAAAATAAAGTGTTAAGTGAAAACAAGTTACCTGGTAAACATGATGGGTTTGGATGAAATAAAGCCAAAAAGATCAGATACTGGCTAAACCCAGTAAAGGTGAACATAAGGAACGCCCTGCCTGCCAGGGACACCCGGGGGACAGCCCAGAAAAAACATCGGTCACAGGGGAGTCCACCAACGCCACGCCATTTGACGAAGGGGAAGGCGCCGCGCGCCGGGAACCGGAACCTCCGGTCCCTCGGCGCACAGCCCAGACACCCATCGCCAATGAGCGTGATATATACAGGCCCTGCGCGATGACGTCAAAAAAGACGCCACGCCCACAACGTGCAATGCGTGACGTCGACACGTGTATACGACGCCTCCAGCCGCCCCGTACACAAGTGTTAAAGGAGGGGGAGGAGGCCCGCAAGACGTGTCGCAGCACCCGGAACAGGAGCAAAACCAGACCACAATGCAGCCCAAACCCACATCCTCCAACACAGCGCGAACTTGACACAATACCAGTCAAAATAAAAGGGGAAAATGAAAAAGGAAAATTGATAAAAAATATAATATAAGAAGCAACTAACAAAATAGTAAATAATTGATGAGAGTAAAAAGATTTATATATATATCAAAGGATAAGGATAAATTAGATAGATAATTAAATCAGGGGAGGATCAACATAGGTCATAATGTGCAGGCAGAGTAATATAGCTAAACTAGGAAGAGCTAAACCATGTGCTGCCATCCCGATTTACTGAAAACATTTTATAAGAGATAGGGACTTTAGGGAAAACAAGGTCTGGTAAGGCCCAATGATTCCATCCCTAGGGACTTTAAATGATAACACGGCCTGGTAAGGTCGTGAATATCCATCCCAATTACATTAACCATCAAGGGGGGGGAAATAATTTACAAAGGGGGGGGGGGGGTGGGACTTTAAATGCAGCACATGGAAGCAAAACAATAAAAGGGCGAATGTGAAGGAGTTTTATTGATACATCCATCTAGATATACAAAAATACATAATAATAATACAAATAAATAAATACAAATTGATAATGCCAAATAACATACATATAATGATACATATGATAATAAATCCATTAAAAATACACTACAATTAAGTGCATTTATAATATAAAGTAGACAAAACAATATAAGAATAAATATAAAAATAAATAATGAATTCATATGATGTAAACAATAAAGCTTTTCCTCATTCGTCTCTAAAGGACATGGTATATGACAATACTTTAAAGGTAAAATCCGCAGGACCTATGACCTCACTAAAGCTGAAGGGGGAGTAAGAATTCTATATTGACATAGAGGTCTTAATACAATTTGGTAAATACATAGAAACCGGTAGCTCTACGCGTTTCGTGACTTAACCGCCACTCATCAGGAGCGAGCAT
Organism: Lithobates pipiens; assembly: GCF_037356315.1. Lineage (NCBI taxonomy): Eukaryota > Metazoa > Chordata > Amphibia > Anura > Ranidae > Lithobates > Lithobates pipiens. The sequence continues at coordinate 200,583,181 of NW_027507789.1, forward strand.
ATATGGGATCTAAGAAAAGAAATTTTTATATGAAAATAGAGAAATTAATTAAATATATATCAAAAAAAAATAAAAATAAATAAATAAATAAATAAATAAGTTATATATATAAATGACTAGAGAAGCAAGGTTGAATAGATAATCCCAACCAAAGCTAACTTACTAGAATTCGCTATGTAGCCGATGCGGTAGTGGGACTGAAAAAGCGGCCCGGAAAACAGCTCCAACCGGGAATAGCGAATTCTAGTAAGTTAGCTTTGGTTGGGATTATCTATTCAACCTTGCTTCTCTAGTCATTTATATATATAACTTATTTATTTATTTATTTATTTATTTTTATTTTTTTTTGATATATATTTAATTAATTTCTCTATTTTCATATAAAAATTTCTTTTCTTAGATCCCATATATGCTCGCTCCTGATGAGTGGCGGTTAAGTCACGAAACGCGTAGAGCTACCGGTTTCTATGTATTTACCAAATTGTATTAAGACCTCTATGTCAATATAGAATTCTTACTCCCCCTTCAGCTTTAGTGAGGTCATAGGTCCTGCGGATTTTACCTTTAAAGTATTGTCATATACCATGTCCTTTAGAGACGAATGAGGAAAAGCTTTATTGTTTACATCATATGAATTCATTATTTATTTTTATATTTATTCTTATATTGTTTTGTTTACTTTATATTATAAATGCACTTAATTGTAGTGTATTTTTAATGGATTTATTATCATATGTATCATTATATGTATGTTATTTGGCATTATCAATTTGTATTTATTTATTTGTATTATTATTATGTATTTTTGTATATCTAGATGGATGTATCAATAAAACTCCTTCACATTCGCCCTTTTATTGTTTTGCTTCCATGTGCTGCATTTAAAGTCCCACCCCCCCCCCCCCCTTTGTAAATTATTTCCCCCCCCTTGATGGTTAATGTAATTGGGATGGATATTCACGACCTTACCAGGCCGTGTTATCATTTAAAGTCCCTAGGGATGGAATCATTGGGCCTTACCAGACCTTGTTTTCCCTAAAGTCCCTATCTCTTATAAAATGTTTTCAGTAAATCGGGATGGCAGCACATGGTTTAGCTCTTCCTAGTTTAGCTATATTACTCTGCCTGCACATTATGACCTATGTTGATCCTCCCCTGATTTAATTATCTATCTAATTTATCCTTATCCTTTGATATATATATAAATCTTTTTACTCTCATCAATTATTTACTATTTTGTTAGTTGCTTCTTATATTATATTTTTTATCAATTTTCCTTTTTCATTTTCCCCTTTTATTTTGACTGGTATTGTGTCAAGTTCGCGCTGTGTTGGAGGATGTGGGTTTGGGCTGCATTGTGGTCTGGTTTTGCTCCTGTTCCGGGTGCTGCGACACGTCTTGCGGGCCTCCTCCCCCTCCTTTAACACTTGTGTACGGGGCGGCTGGAGGCGTCGTATACACGTGTCGACGTCACGCATTGCACGTTGTGGGCGTGGCGTCTTTTTTGACGTCATCGCGCAGGGCCTGTATATATCACGCTCATTGGCGATGGGTGTCTGGGCTGTGCGCCGAGGGACCGGAGGTTCCGGTTCCCGGCGCGCGGCGCCTTCCCCTTCGTCAAATGGCGTGGCGTTGGTGGACTCCCCTGTGACCGATGTTTTTTCTGGGCTGTCCCCCGGGTGTCCCTGGCAGGCAGGGCGTTCCTTATGTTCACCTTTACTGGGTTTAGCCAGTATCTGATCTTTTTGGCTTTATTTCATCCAAACCCATCATGTTTACCAGGTAACTTGTTTTCACTTAACACTTTATTTTGATTATTCTAACTCACTGGTTTCTAGTTTCACACTTGTACAAATTTCATTCCCCCTTCTGCACACCATTATGCTTTACCCACCACTTACATATCCTTCACTTCTTCTCTCCTTTCCCCTCCCCCCCTTTTTTCTTTCCTCTTTTTATATCTTTGTACATATTCGTGTAATTTTTCTATTTGGGTCTTCTTTAATCCCTCCTCCCTTTCCCTCCTTCCCTTCTTTGCCCCCCCTCCCCTTCCCCCCCCTTTACCTTCTCTTACCCCATTTCCTTCCTTTCCCTTCAGAATGTCCCTGCGAGTCACTCACCCTGGCTATCGCCCATATCGGTGCTGGGTGTTTGTCCACCTCAGCTCCCGGTTGGAGCTGTTTTCCGGGCCGCTTTTTCAGTCCCACTACCGCATCGGCTACATAGCGAATTCTAGTAAGTTAGCTTTGGTTGGGATTATCTATTCAACCTTGCTTCTCTAGTCATTTATATATATAACTTATTTATTTATTTATTTATTTATTTTTATTTTTTTTTGATATATATTTAATTAATTTCTCTATTTTCATATAAAAATTTCTTTTCTTAGATCCCATATATGCTCGCTCCTGATGAGTGGCGGTTAAGTCACGAAACGCGTAGAGCTACCGGTTTCTATGTATTTACCAAATTGTATTAAGACCTCTATGTCAATATAGAATTCTTACTCCCCCTTCAGCTTTAGTGAGGTCATAGGTCCTGCGGATTTTACCTTTAAAGTATTGTCATATACCATGTCCTTTAGAGACGAATGAGGAAAAGCTTTATTGTTTACATCATATGAATTCATTATTTATTTTTATATTTATTCTTATATTGTTTTGTCTACTTTATATTATAAATGCACTTAATTGTAGTGTATTTTTAATGGATTTATTATCATATGTATCATTATATGTATGTTATTTGGCATTATCAATTTGTATTTATTTATTTGTATTATTATTATGTATTTTTGTATATCTAGATGGATGTATCAATAAAACTCCTTCACATTCGCCCTTTTATTGTTTTGCTTCCATGTGCTGCATTTAAAGTCCCACCCCCCCCCCCCCTTTGTAAATTATTTCCCCCCCCTTGATGGTTAATGTAATTGGGATGGATATTCACGACCTTACCAGGCCGTGTTATCATTTAAAGTCCCTAGGGATGGAATCATTGGGCCTTACCAGACCTTGTTTTCCCTAAAGTCCCTATCTCTTATAAAATGTTTTCAGTAAATCGGGATGGCAGCACATGGTTTAGCTCTTCCTAGTTTAGCTATATTACTCTGCCTGCACATTATGACCTATGTTGATCCTCCCCTGATTTAATTATCTATCTAATTTATCCTTATCCTTTGATATATATATAAATCTTTTTACTCTCATCAATTATTTACTATTTTGTTAGTTGCTTCTTATATTATATTTTTTATCAATTTTCCTTTTTCATTTTCCCCTTTTATTTTGACTGGTATTGTGTCAAGTTCGCGCTGTGTTGGAGGATGTGGGTTTGGGCTGCATTGTGGTCTGGTTTTGCTCCTGTTCCGGGTGCTGCGACACGTCTTGCGGGCCTCCTCCCCCTCCTTTAACACTTGTGTACGGGGCGGCTGGAGGCGTCGTATACACGTGTCGACGTCACGCATTGCACGTTGTGGGCGTGGCGTCTTTTTTGACGTCATCGCGCAGGGCCTGTATATATCACGCTCATTGGCGATGGGTGTCTGGGCTGTGCGCCGAGGGACCGGAGGTTCCGGTTCCCGGCGCGCGGCGCCTTCCCCTTCGTCAAATGGCGTGGCGTTGGTGGACTCCCCTGTGACCGATGTTTTTTCTGGGCTGTCCCCCGGGTGTCCCTGGCAGGCAGGGCGTTCCTTATGTTCACCTTTACTGGGTTTAGCCAGTATCTGATCTTTTTGGCTTTATTTCATCCAAACCCATCATGTTTACCAGGTAACTTGTTTTCACTTAACACTTTATTTTGATTATTCTAACTCACTGGTTTCTAGTTTCACACTTGTACAAATTTCATTCCCCCTTCTGCACACCATTATGCTTTACCCACCACTTACATATCCTTCACTTCTTCTCTCCTTTCCCCTCCCCCCCTTTTTTCTTTCCTCTTTTTATATCTTTGTACATATTCGTGTAATTTTTCTATTTGGGTCTTCTTTAATCCCTCCTCCCTTTCCCTCCTTCCCTTCTTTGCCCCCCCTCCCCTTCCCCCCCCTTTACCTTCTCTTACCCCATTTCCTTCCTTTCCCTTCAGAATGTCCCTGCGAGTCACTCACCCTGGCTATCGCCCATATCGGTGCTGGGTGTTTGTCCACCTCAGCTCCCGGTTGGAGCTGTTTTCCGGGCCGCTTTTTCAGTCCCACTACCGCATCGGCTACATAGCGAATTCTAGTAAGTTAGCTTTGGTTGGGATTATCTATTCAACCTTGCTTCTCTAGTCATTTATATATATAACTTATTTATTTATTTATTTATTTATTTTTATTTTTTTTTGATATATATTTAATTAATTTCTCTATTTTCATATAAAAATTTCTTTTCTTAGATCCCATATATGCTCGCTCCTGATGAGTGGCGGTTAAGTCACGAAACGCGTAGAGCTACCGGTTTCTATGTATTTACCAAATTGTATTAAGACCTCTATGTCAATATAGAATTCTTACTCCCCCTTCAGCTTTAGTGAGGTCATAGGTCCTGCGGATTTTACCTTTAAAGTATTGTCATATACCATGTCCTTTAGAGACGAATGAGGAAAAGCTTTATTGTTTACATCATATGAATTCATTATTTATTTTTATATTTATTCTTATATTGTTTTGTCTACTTTATATTATAAATGCACTTAATTGTAGTGTATTTTTAATGGATTTATTATCATATGTATCATTATATGTATGTTATTTGGCATTATCAATTTGTATTTATTTATTTGTATTATTATTATGTATTTTTGTATATCTAGATGGATGTATCAATAAAACTCCTTCACATTCGCCCTTTTATTGTTTTGCTTCCATGTGCTGCATTTAAAGTCCCACCCCCCCCCCCCTTTGTAAATTATTTCCCCCCCCTTGATGGTTAATGTAATTGGGATGGATATTCACGACCTTACCAGGCCGTGTTATCATTTAAAGTCCCTAGGGATGGAATCATTGGGCCTTACCAGACCTTGTTTTCCCTAAAGTCCCTATCTCTTATAAAATGTTTTCAGTGCAATGCAAGGCGATGATGTAAATCAGGGATGTCCAACCTTTTGACCTTCCTGGGCCACATTGGAAGAAGAGGAATTGTGGGGGGGGGGGGGGGGGACAACTGAAATCTGGAGCCCACCCTAGCACCCCTTTAGATACAACAATGTGGCATTTACTATGCGGGAGTCCCTGCCTTTGCTGCTGGTGCTATTACAGACTCGACAACCCCGGCATCCCCCCAGAGGCTGGATTCTCATTGTTGGCCTCTGCAGCTCCTATGCTTGCACAGTATGCCCAGCATCCCTACATATGGGCATTTTTATGTTTAGTTATGGGGCTTTCTATCGGGGTCACTGGAGCGCAGAACCTTGGCCGTGTTCCTGGGTAGACGTGGGCTTTCTCCGTAACCTGGTGCTCCTGGAACTTATTTCTGGTGGTACTGGTAAATCTGGGGTGAGTCTTGTCGGAACTTGAAAATACGGCTTCACTGTGACAACATGGGAGTGGTTCAAGTCCTCAACCGCATCTCAGCGTCATCACGACCAGTAGTACAGCTGATGCACCAAATGGTGCTGCGTTGCTTGCAGTTGAACATTTTTTTATATGCTGTCCACCTTCCTGGTGTCAACAATACTTTGGCTGACTCCTTATCTTGGTTTCAGTGGGACAGGTTCAGAGAGCTGGCTCCGTCGGCCGAGAAGGTAGGGATCCCTTGTCCCGGATGGGTATGGGAGATTGCATTGGAGTCATTGCTGGATGGGTCAGACGGTTGGTGAGTGAGTCCTATGACAGGAATGGTTGGGGATGGTTAGGCAAGCCGGGGGTTGAAAAGGACAGTCTGGAGGTGAGGCTGCTGGTTCTTTACTTTGTGTCCAGGAACATGGAGCGAGGTGGGTCGGTGTCTGCCATTGAGTGGGAACTGGCTGGCTTGGCCTTTTTCTTCAAACTACAGGGCACGGCAGATTTTACAAAGGATTTTTGGGTCCGTCAGGCTTTAAAGGGGTTTTGGAAAAGATACACAAGTGAAAAAATGCTAGGCGGCCCATGTCCATTGCGAATCTGCAAGCCGTTTTTGTTCAACTGGGGTTTTTCTGTACGTCGAGTTACGAGGTCTCTTTATTTAAAGCAGTGTTTTCTTTAGCCTTTTTTTGGAGCATTTCGGATCAGTGAATTGGTCCGCCCCTCTAAGAGAGTTTTGGGTGGGTTTTTAGTGCAGGTCGTGACTTGTAGTAATGAGAGGGTTCTGTTATTGTTGTGCAGGTCTAAGTCGAACCAGGTGGGTAAGGGTGCAGCTGTTTCCCCTGCCGGGTTCCTCAGTTTGCCATGTGGGGATGGTAAGGAAGTTCTTGGCGGTTCGCCCAGTCATGGAGGGGGCCGTTCTTGTTACATGGGGATGGGTCTCCTTTATCTAAGTTTCAGTTTGTGTCAGTTTTCTGGAAGAGTCTTAGGGCAGTGGGTTAAGATCACACACAATATGCTTTCGCACTCCTTCTGCATCGGGGCGGCTTGGATGAGGCGACGGATTGGTAGACGGGAATCCAAGATATTCAGTACTTACATTTTCCCGCAGTTGTTGTTGAACTAGCCGTTGATGGAGGGGTAGGGGTTGTAGTGAGGTGCATGTCTTTATTTTTTGTCATGTGTGCTGTGTTTTTGTTGTCATTGTTTGTTTTGGTACTATCCTGTGTTTTATCATTCTTTTCTTCCAGATGGAGTGCAAATATTCCTCGTCTGGATTATGGGCCACTCCTATGTTTTTTGGGGGGTCAGGCGAGCTGATGTTAGACCCTATGGCAATCAGCTGGGTATTTCTAGGTGGGAGGCGTGTATACGCTGGTTGGGGATACCCGAGATGATGTGGAGTAGGGTCGTGCCGGAGGTGCACCATTTTGTGCGTCTGGACCGGCAACCTGACGTTTTGGTACTACATGGCGGGAATTATTTGGGGGTTCGTTCCATTAGAGAGCTGGATGGCGAGTCTGATTTCCTGCGGCTCCGCACGGCTTTTCCTGACGTGCTAGTATTTTGGTCTGACATTGTGGCTCGGATGGCTTGGCGCCTGGTGCAGTCAGTGCCAAGACTCAGTAAGGCCCACATTAAGGTGAATAAGGTAGTGTGCCGATTCATTATTCGGAATGGGGGCAGCATGGTTATCTGACACATGGAGTTATGCCCCATACACATGATCAGAAATTCTGCCAGCAAAAGTCAAATGAGAGCTTTTGGTCAGAAATGTCGACCGTGTGTATGCTCCATCAGACTTTTGCTGGCATAATTCCAGCCAGGAAAAGATTGAGAGCAGGTTATTTATTTTTCTATCAGAAAAAGTTCCTATCCAAAAATGCGGTCATCTGTATGCAATTCGGATAGGCAAAAATTTCACGCATGCTTGGAAACAATTCGCCGCATGCTCGGAAGCATTGAACTTCATTTTCTCAGCTCGTCATAGTGTTTTATATGTCACCGCGTTCTTGACGGTCGAACGTTCATAGAACTTTTGTATGACCATGTGTATACAAGGCAAGCTTGAGTGGAATTCCGTCGGAAAAACCATCCAAGTTTTTTCTGGCGGAATTTATGATCGTGTGTATGGGGCATTAGAATCCGATACTGCACTGTACCTCTGGGGGGGGTGAGGTGGGGTTCACCTGTTGGTGGTGGGTATTGATTTATGGGCCCTGGGGCTGCAAGATGGGATTCAGCAGGCTCTGCGGGTGTGGAAGGGTCCTTAAGAGTAAGGTGTTATCCTTGCAGGCAGTGGCGGTGTTTTGGTCTTTGATGGTGTCAGAAAACGGACGAGATGGAAGTGTTGGGTACTCATCGGTAGTATGTGCCCCTCTGTTGTATTCCAGTTAGAACGGTGAGCTGGAATACCGTAATCGTTGCACTGCGGGAAGGCTCCGAGCTGGTGTGGTACGGCTTGAGGCCTATTCATGGAAAAAAGCCCTGCAGTGTAGAGGTGGAATATGTGTTAAATTAGGGGTGCCATCAAAGACCAACAGACTGAGTGACTGATAGTTTTTGTTTACAGATATTTATGTGTTAAAGGTTGTGAAATATTAATATTTTGTTAATAAAAAGGCTGCTATGGCCATTTATACTACAATTTCAGGTGTGGTCTCATTAATTTAGGTTTAACGAGAAGGTGGAGTGGTTGGGCAGTATCGAGACATTTGGGGACATCTGAGCTACACTGGTCATGTCTTTTCCATGAAATTCTGTGTTTATCTTTTGTCTGTATCCAACGTTTTTCTTCATCGACTGAACGCTGTGGCCTCCCAGAGATCATATAAGCCATTGAGGTGCATTGTAAACGATCATCAAACCTTTATAATCAACAACAACCTTGTGGAGTCCATTAAACAATAATTACCGATCCGTGGATCATTAGCGCTACGTGAGTGACCCACTTACACAGTTATCCAAACGCAACTCTTTGTAACGGCTGGCGTCCAACCAGGTACTTACCTGACTAGTAAACTTCCACAAACAGATCATTAACACTGTTATAAACTTGCTAATTATCTGCAGGAAAGAAAGGATTTGCAGTTAATTGTTATAGCCTAGGTTTGCACGTGTAAAACAAATGATTTTGTCACTGTCACAAGAATTATCTCTGCATCAGCGCGTGTGTCAGCTTGTTTGGCATGATGGGAATGCAGATACAATGCGTGCCCTGAGATCGCACAACACTGACATATTTATCCTGTAACATTGTCTGCATAGGCCAGTACTCATCAATGGAAAGACAAGGCGGATGTATGAATAATGTGCTAACAGGAAAATCCATGGACACCATTCAGGACCTTGATTTTTTTATTTGTAAGCCTGGTCTGCAGAAATTACAGCTGACATCTGATTGAATGCAAAACGCAATTTTGTTCTTCCTGTAGCATGCTTGTGCTTAAAGCGCAACTTTACCCATAACAACTTGATAAAAAAATAATGTTCTTTAACAAGGAACACACATGATGCTACCAAAAGTAGTGTCTGTTGTAAATTGCCTCCAGCATTGCTCCCGTTTTTCTTGTTTAAAGCAGCCATTTTGTTGAAGCCCAGAGCCCCTGAGCAGCAGTAAATCATAAAGCGGAACGAAACGCATCAATGGTTTCAAAAAACAGCTACGTTCCTGGAATGCTGGGATTGCTAACTGTCACATTTGCTTGTGTCCTCAACCAAACTGTGAAACCATCAAATAGCTGGTATCGTAAATGATCACATGTGCAGCACCATGGCAGTTGCAGATCAAAGAGAAGCAGCTTCCTTGGCTGTAAAGAATAGGAGGGTTTAAAGGAGTTGTACAGGCAGAAGGTTATTTTTTATCTTAACGCATTCTATGCTTTAAAGGGGTTGTAAACTCTCAAGGTTTTTCATCTTAATGCATTCTATGTCCTTTTGAGGCTTCCCGCTCATTCGTAAACTGGAGCAAAGGAAACACAATTTACTATGTTTTGGTGACGAATGGCCACAGAAGTGATCGGTACTGATTGCTCACTGTGTTCATTCAGGAAAGGAAGGGGGCCAGTAAATTACATCCCCCTCTGTACCTGCAGCAGCTGCTGTTGGTAGAGAAGGGAATCTAGCAGCACTGCGGCAGAAAAGGGTACACAGGTGGACCCAGACAGCAGATGGAAGGGGCGCATGTGCTAGAACCAATCCCCCTGCAGTGCAGCCGGAGGGAGGGAGAGAAGGAGAAGCTGGCAGCTCTGCAATGGGAGACAGAAGAGGATTGGTGTCTACAATAGTACAGCTGACCCTCCTGCACAGCAGGTGCCTGGGCCCCCCTTTTGAACTGATGGGGCCTGGGCCCAGTACAGGAAGCCTGGCTGTACTGCCTTATCAGTGGTCTTGCATAGGGAGGAAGTGTCAGAAACAATGACATTAGGCTGAGACAGAAGTACAGTTAAATCACACTTGTTTAATGATAAAGGTAAAAAGAAAAAACGTAGTCAAAACATAGCCAAAGTACAGTAACCGGAACGGATAGTCAGCCAAGCCAGAAGTCAGGGATCAATGTAGTGGAACAGCAAGCAGGATCTGGAGCCAGAAGGGATGTCAGAAAAGCAAGTCTTGAACAGGATCGCAGGAGATAATTTCTGGGATGTGACCAAGGCGAAGGCAGAGCTCCTCTGGACTGGACAGCTTAACCACTTCCTGACTGGCGTGCGCCGATGTACGTCGGCAGAATGGCACGGACAGGCAAATGGGCGTAAGGTACATCCCTTTTAAATTTGCTGCCGTGCCATTGCGTGCACGCCGCAGGGATACCCTCGATCGTCTCACTGGGAGGAAGAACGTGGAGATGCTAAAGTAAACAAGCATCTCCCTGTTCTGCCTAGCAACAGTGACACTGATCTCTGCTCCCTGTGATTGGAGCAGAGATCAGTGATGAGTAAAACACAGCCACGCCCTCCCCAAAGTTAGCAACACGCCCCTAGGACACACTTAACCCCTACACTGCCACCTAGTGGTTAACCCCTTCGCTGCTAGTGTCATTTACACAGGAGTCAGTGAATTTGTATAGCACTGATTGCTGTATAAATGACAATGGCCCCAAAAATATGTCAAAAATGTCAGGATGTGTCCACCATAATGTCACAGTCACAATAAAAATCACTGATCGCCACCATACTAGTAAAAAAAAAATTATTAATAAAAATGGCATAAAACTATCCCCTATTTTGTAAACACTATAACTTTTGCACAAGCCAATCAATAATCGCTTATTGCAATTTTTTCTTACTGAGAATATGTAGAAGAATACGCATCGGCCTAAACTGAGGGAAAAAAATGTTTTTTATTCATTTTTGGGGGATATTTATTACAACAAAAAGTAAAAAAAATAATGTGTTTTTTTCAAAATTGTCACTCTTTTTTTGTTTATAGTGCAAAAAAAAAAAACGCAGGGGTGATCAAATCCCACCAAAAGAAATCTCTATTTGTGGGAAAAAAGGACGTCAATTTTGTTTGGGAGCCATGTTGCACAACCGTGCAATTGTCAGTTAAAGCGACGCAGTGCCAAATCGCAAAAAGTGGTCTGGTCTTTGGCCAGCAAACTGTTTTTTTGGGCTTATGTGGTTAAGTAGGCAGAACTGACGAGCAGGATCATCAACAGCTGAGTAACTGTGGAGAGATATGGGAGCTGGCAATTAGCCGACAGCTGAGCGGCCAGCTCAGAGAAGGAAGGGCTGAGCGAGCCCTGACAGGAAGTTGTCCCTGCTTTTATTGCTATCAAGTTGATCATCCCCATAATTCATATTCCCCATCCAAGTTATTACCCCTAATATAACATAAAAAACAAGCTCTAAGACTGTCCGTTGCATCTGGAGAAAGTGTGAAGAATGCTTGTTGCCTGGCTGTACAGCAGTAGAGAACCCGATCACCAGCGGCTCCTATGGGGGGGTGATCGTTACACTTGTATTGCTCCACTGCCAGTTTACAAACATTCTAAAGGAAGACGTTGTGGGAGTTGGGGCCGTTTTCTCTGCCAGTTTGGCAGGCCTGGTATGTCGAGGTTATGAAGGTTTAAAAACCTGTTTTGCTTTGCTAACCTATGAGCCTTTACAGCTGTTAACCTACAAAAACATGTAAAGCTGCTAGCTATTGTAAAAGGATGCCTACAACATCTCCTACTGCAGGGGAAAAGAAGGCGACATAATCACATTTTTAGAATGCAGCCAGGAACCGTTCCAAGGCTGCTGATGACAACGCAGATAGGTCTTTGGTGTCTTAGTTGGCAAGGTATGTATGACACCTTGGTACTTCTGGCACTTTTTTGCTGTTTAAATACATGGTATAAGCAACATTTCTTCTTATAACCTGGCCCTTTTTTGTGTGGTGCACAATGTAGAAGTGTTCTGTTTAATATCAGTATGTGACTGGGAAGCAGAGAATCGCATCTCATTACCAGTGACAAGTCAGCAGGGTGAGATCCAAGCACCTGGCAGCCGCTATTTCACTGGGACTGTGAGCTGTTCTGAGCTGATGTTAATTATTCCTGTGTAGAGACTGGGGGGGCCACAGACTTTACTTCATTCCACGAGCCGCAGCCACTGCATTAAACTCAGTGTGACCACTCCCAAGCATAGCCCTGTCCTCTCGTTTCCAGTTAACTAGACTTGACCTAAATGGGAAGCCAGAGGCGGAACCCCATACCCAGGGGACAGAGCATAAAGTCCTATCACCATAATTAAGATGACTGGCTGCTAACCTGCTACCTGCAATAGATTGGCTGATTATGACTTCACAGTATGAGTCTCATTTTATGGAGTGAGAAACTGCTGGTGTCTGAAGCTGGTCATAGAAATCAGTCTGCCACAATTTGTGCCTAGAGAATGGCGCTGGTAGCTTCTACCATATCTCTCCCAGAGGATCCACTCATCGTTACTTCACCTAACCTTCATAGTATACCTCCCTTAGGACCATGGCTGGGACAAGGGGTGGGCAGGAGGGGTGGCTGACCTGGGCCACTGTGGCATCATTTAGGGTGGGCCCTGTGGGGAGATTTGGAGGAAGGGAATTTGTGTTGGGATGGGGAATTTAGGGGGGCAGCAGGGGTTAAGAATTGTTCTAGGAGGGGAGATTTGGGTGAAATTGCTGTTTTTTGTTTTGTTTTTTTTGGGCGGGATTCGTGTTGGGATGGGGAATGGGAGAAGAGAATTTGTCCTAGGAGGGGGGTTTGTGTTAGAAAAAGGGATATTTCAGGGAGATTTCTTTTTTTTTGGGGGGGCTACTAAGGAAGATTGGAGAGTATTTGTGCTAGAAAGGGATTTTTTGGGGGGAGGGGTAGTAATTGTGCTACAAGGGGGAATTGGGGGGAATTTGTGTTGGGAGGGGGTATTTGGAGTGTGGGGGGAGAGAGAATGTGTATTCGGAGGAGAAATTTGAGGAGTAGAATATTTGTCCCAGGAGGGGTGATTTTTTATTTATTTTTTGGATGGGGGAGATTGGTGTTGGTGGGAAACGATTTGTGCTGGGAGGGAGGATTTCAACAGGGGAATGGATTCATCTTGGGAGTAGGCGAATTTGTGCTCAATTTTTTTTTTGGGGAGGGGGATTTTTGCTGACACATAATGCTCATACATCTTGGAGAGTGCTGTTTGGCATGTTCCTCCCTGGGCTCTAGATGACCTCTTCTCGGCACTGCTTAGGACTGAATTAACCCCCTTGTTAGTGCATACCTTCCTCACCTATGTATTTGCCTTCCGAGTTCTTGGTGATGAAAACAACTTTTTCAGACGAAAGTTTGTGTATGAACCAACCAGCTCACTGTGGCTGTTGGCCTTCCAATTACAGGTTTTTTTCTGGTCCGTGCCGGAGGATGGTAATCCAGTGCCCAAGAGAAAGATACCAAACTGTGCACCCTCGCCTCTCCTTGGTAGACGCGTTTCACACACTTCAGGTGCACTTAATCAATCACATCTTCAGGCTTCCTATCTCACCCGGAGCAGCGAGTCGCCTTGTATGGATGGAAGAAGTGGTAATCCTCGTTGAATTCTCAAAATGCTCATCAGATATTTTGGTTCTAATTTTGCCCTTCGTGTGCTTCATCCTTGAAAATACTCCCAAATATAGGTGTTGCCGAAAACTGATAACAAGAATAAGGCGTGATTGTGAAGAGTGTGAGATTTTTCTTTGGGAAGATAAAACTTACAAAAGTCCACTAAAGAGGCACTGTCAAATTTTTCCTCGGCAGCATGTGTTCCCAAACACGTTTTTACAAAAAATTAAAACATTTTTAAGTAAGTTTGCGATTTTGTGTTGGGTCACATTCATAGCCATCTTGGGCCGCAGGTTGGACAACCTTGCCTTAGAACAATCGCCAAGATCACCAGTAACCTTTTTCTCCAAGCCCATGTGACAAATGACACATGGGCTTGGGCATGGAGACACGGGGTATTTGACAGAAGAGCTGTGTTTCTCATGTCAAAGCATCAACAACATTGTTTTCTCACATGTTGGATACCCTTTTAAGACCAACCACCCTCTTGATTGGGAAAAATCTAGTTAGGTGCATTAGTAAATACAGACAATTCTTTCAAACATCTCTACACCTCAAAGTCAGAATCTCTACAAAGGTAGCATTTTACTACAAGTGCCCAAAGCAAGAATGGCGACTTTATTGTGGCAGGCTACTCCAATTCTGGTCAAAAAGGGGAAATCAATGAGGGAATAAAACAAGTCACCAGGTCTGCAGATGGGAGAGGTTTGGACAATAGGTTGCAGTCCGCAGATACGAAATTGTGTAACTCCTAAGGCTTTTAGAAAAATGTTCCACATTCTGCACTATGGGCAGTTGCAGGAGCGGCTCTTATAGTGTATAGCCCTGTCCCATCTCCGCCTCTATAGATGAGAAAAATAAGTCTGTGCAGAATTAATTGATTTTCCCTCTTTAGAAAACACCAACAAATTATACGCTCGGAACAATGGGAGATACAATAATACATCAGCTTTTTGTTGGCTATCGACAAAGTGGCATCTAAAAAAGGATGTGCTTCTTTTGTGGTTAACCCTTAACACCTCACTCAATGGAAGAACTATTACAAATCGAAAATAACTTACAGACTTCAGATATAAGGAAGAACATCAAATGATAATACGAACTGGACAGAGGGCCCTATGAATTAAAGTTTCAAAAAGAAGAGCTGTTCTTGCCCATAGTCAACCCAACACGTTGTCCTTTTCAGTTTCATAAGAACTCAAAATGTTATTTTTTTCTCTCATAGAGAAGGAGGGAGGAGATGGGGGCTCTACACTTTTTAAAAGCCAGCTTTCTTCAGAATTTATATTTCACATCTTCCTCATATTTCTCATCTTCCGTTGCTGGGAAGCTTAATGACTCTATGGGTAGGAAGGAATTCCATGTTCTGCTGCACCTATTGCAAAACCTAATGGCACACAAATGACTGGGATACATAGTATTGCAAGGATGTATATTAGTTTATAGTAGGGAAGCATTAAAATGTATATCAAGTAGGCCTGAAACAACTAATTGATTAATCGACAATTAATCGATTCCTATTTTCATAATCGTTTAATCGGCCAGTAACAAAATGGGGTTAAAGTTAATGAGTCTGATGTTATTTACCAGATTGACCATTTAATAGTATATCTCTCCTCTAATAATATATACAGTATATCTCTTCTCTAATAGTATATACAGTATATCTCTCCTCTAATGGTATACACAGTATATCTCTTTTTAATCGTTTATACAGTATATCCCCTCTAATAATATATACAGTATATCCACTCTAATAGTATATGCATTATATCCCCTCTAATAGTATATGCAGTATATCTCTCCTCTAATAGTATATACAGTATATCTCTTCTAATAGTATATACAGTATATCTCTCCTCTAATAGTATATATCCTCTAATCGTATATACAGTATTGTATATCTTCAATACTATATACAGTATATATCTCCTCTAATAGTATATATCCCCTCTAATATATACAGTATATCTCTTCTGTCTGTTATTCTCAGAGTGGATTCAATTTTTTGCTCCCTAACCATATAGTTGGTTATTTATATTTACCACTGCATATAGAGATATTTAAGAATAAATTTCCTTTTTTTTCTTAAACTTTACATATTGACTAAATTATACACCACACTTTTTTCTAAGGTTATTAACCGATTAATCGATTAATCGAAACGATCATCGGCCAACTAATTGATTATGAAAATAATCGTTAGTTGCAGCCCTAATATCAAGTTTTAATTGCTGTCTATGTCCCCACTAGTGATATTGCAATAAAAAGTCATAGAACGTCCAACATTTTACAGCTGTCCCCAGAATAGAAGACAAGAGGAAACCTTTCAAAGAGAACCTATGTTTCGGTGGCAACTGTCTAAGACAACTTCCTCACTTAGCAGAGATCGCCTCTCACTTCCTCTTCTAACTCCAAAACAGGAAATTAGAAAGCCTCCCTAATAGGAAACAGCGAAAAATACCTGGAAAGGTTTTAAAACCTTCCATACTCTATTAAAAGACAAGACCTTAGATAAACTTTATGGCCTAAGGCTCCTTTCACGTGAGACCACTGATCGGGTCCACTTATCCTTATTTTTTGGGCGGACCCTCCATTTTTGTTTGTGGAGCGGCAGATGTAAACGGACTTGTGTCCATTTACACCCGCCTACCTACAATCTGATCCAGCAAAAAATGGAAGGGGATCCGTTCACTTCCATCTGGCCGCATCAGATCGAAGGGCAGTCAGGTGCCAGAGTCTGTTTACATCCAAATGCCCATAGAGCATTGTGGGCTGTGTCCGTGTCTGCTCTTCATTAACTGAGCAGACACGGACCTATCATCCACCCATTCTGCTCTGCCCAGCAGGGGATCAGCGGACAGATCCACTGCTAAGCAAACCAGAGTTAGGCGGAGTCCAGCCCGTGTGAAAAGGGCCCTATAGTATATGAGGGGCAGAGACACAAACTATGATTCCACCCAAAACTGGAGTCTTTAACAACTATAAGCCCAGGAAAACCCGTTTTAGTCTTTATACCCAGCACCTGCAGAATGTTTCAGGCAATCCTAAAATATTAATCCCATGTAAATTATTATATATTTTTCTATTAAGAGCAAATGTAGCCCTAAATAGTGGTCTGTTATTTATATCCCATAAATAATTCCTTTGCTAAATTCAGGTCACTTGCCTTAAGGCCTAGCAGGAATGTGAAGCGGATTTTGATTTGGCCAGTGGCATATCTACGACACCTTTCAAGGCCTACAGAGCTTAGAACATGGGAGCCCTGGAGCCCATTCATAATTGGAAAATCTTCTCTCAGATTTGTGACCTCCCTATATAAAATATTATATTAATAATTTATACAAAATATTTAATCAGGCAAACCCCATAAAATTAGGAGAACAGAGTTTTTAGTCTCTTAAAATGTCAGTTTAAAAAAAAAAAAAAAAAAAAAAAAAAATTAGCAAAATGTTAGTCATCAGACTTGTGAAAATCACAGTTTAATAAACAGATTGCTTGGGAAATGTTTAATAAATTGATAAATATTCACTATGCATAAATGTTTAGGATTAATCACGAAGCCAAGCGTTAGTTGGTAAATTGTTGAAAGTTGGATCGGTACAGGCGGCTTCTTGTGACTGAAAACAGGGCATGTTCTGCAACAAAGCTGTATTCAGAGAACATGCCAAAACATCATTGATTAACCCGTTCCTATCAGCCGGATGCCAAAAAGACTATGTGGCAGCACAGAGGTGGGCTTTATGCTATGTGGACACATTTACACGTGGCTGTTTTGTGCTGGAAATGTGCTCATTTGCTCCCCTGTGATCACACTGTCAGCGACAGCTCCTGGTCAAAGTGTTGATAGGGAGAAGATAGGACAGTCTTCAGAATGAGTGTGAAGCAGTTGTAATGGCTCAGCCATTACCATTTCTTATATGGCTGGTGGGAAGACGTTAAAGGAAGCCTTCTGACCTTCTGATCCAGCGGTGTCATTACTTTATGAGTCACTGACCAGCCAGGGACAATTATGCAAGAACCATGGAGTAAAGGTCAGTGACTCAAAATTCGGAAGCAAGAGGGTCAACATAACAGTCCTGAAACTAATGGCACGTACACACGACCGGACTTTTTGACAGCAAAGGTCCGACGGAACGAGTCCGTCGGACAATTCGATCGTGTGTGGGCTCCATCGGACCTTTGCTTGACAAAAATCCGGCAGACTTTAGAAATAGAACATGTTTTAAATTTTTCCACCGGAACTCCGCCGGACCGAGAAATCCGTTTGTGTGTATGCTAGTCCGACGGACAAAAACCGACGCTAGGGCAGCTATTGGCTACTGGCTATGAACTTCCTTATTCTAGTCCAGTCGTACGTCATCACGTTCGAATCCGTCGGACTTTGGTGTGATTGTGGCCAAATCTGTTCATTCGGAAAGTCTGTCGGAACTCCGCGGAAAGACCGTCGGACCTAGTCCCTCGAAAAGTCCAGTCGTTTGTACGCGGCATAACATTTTCAGATCAGTGAAGACAACTTCCCAGTTTCTTTGGCTTTCTGGGAGGTCCTTTAACTGCCCAAACTTTTCCTCTTGCTTTTGTCTAGCTGCAACCGTCGCCAAACCTTTCCTCTTGCCTCTGTCTAGCTGCAACCTTCTCCCATGCACTTTTTTGTTATCACCAGAACATATAAAGTAATGCTGCTAAGGATGAATCCTTATAGCCCTCAAGTTAAATACATTTACTGCCTCACTGGTGAACTCAGACCAAACAGGTTTTATCCCTGGAAGGTCAATTAATATTAAAGGGGTTGTAAATGTACATTTTTTATTTGCTAACTAGCTTCCTTTAAGCTAATGCAGTACTAGTTCACTTACCTGTTCCTTTGATTCCTCTTCTAAATGTCACTAACCCTTGTTTGAAATCCTCACTTCTTGTTTGTTTTCATGGAGCTTGTCACCGTCAGTCAAGCCGTTTTGCCTGGTGGTGAGTGATCGTGCTCGCCCCCTCCCTAGGACTACAGCCCTGCGTGGTGACGCTCTCTACGTATCACAGAGACACAGGGGCTGGTGGTTAGTGGGCGTATCTATGACGCCGCAGCGCCACCTCCTGTGCCTTATTTGTAACTTGCACTAATCTTCACTGCCCCGCCTTGACTCCCCCCCTGATTTGGGCAGCATGTTGCTCGTTCTCGTTAGATGAAATATAGAAAAAATGGCACTGCTCATGCTGTTTTACCTCTCCGCTCCACAGCAGTTCATATCTGAAGACTTACCAATTGTTCAACATTTTGGGTACTATTCAGGGTTCAAAGTAAATTTTTCAAAATGACATATATTCTCCATGAACCCAGAACTCTCCTTCTCTCTTCCATCAGATTGCCCAATGCTTTTGTTTCTGCAACTCTATATGGGCTGGACATAAAGAGCTGGTCTAGTACAGTGGTCTCCAAACTGCTTCCCAGGGGGCCAGATGCAGCCTTTGCTTACTTTTATCTGGCCTTTGGGACAGTTTTTCACCCACTAATACCAACAATGGGGCATTATTCTGACACCCCTCCCCCTCCAACCCCAATGAAGGAGCACAATTCCTCCTAATGGCACCAATGATGGGGCACGCTTTCTCCCATTGACACCAACAATTGGGCCCAATGACACCAATGATGGGACACAATTTCTCCCAATGATACCAATGATAGGGCACAATTCCTCCCACTGACACCGAAGATGGGGCATGGTTGGGGCACCTTTTCTACACCCAATGGCCACAGTCCACCCCCCCCCCCCCCACACACACACACACACACACACACACACACACACACACACACACACACACACACACACACACACACACACACACACACACACACATAAAAGTCTGAAGGACAGTAAACTGGCCCTTTGTTTAGAAAGTTTGGAGACTCCTGGTCTAGTATATGCATGGATCTGAGATATGGGCTAAAATTTGGTGACTGCCATAATCGTGTGTTATATTTTCTAAGGCAGAATAAGTGGTCTGTTGTGAGCGTCCATCTGTTCTGGTGGCTCTGTGGGGTTTTTGTAACCATAAGGGATGCTGGAAAATGATGTATAACAAACATTTCACTATGGATTCTTACAAAAGGAGAGGAAAAGCTAATGTGTACAGTAACTTTTGCTAGTCGATAACCATGGACAGTTTTTACAACTGTGTACAGAAAACATATCCTTCATTGTAGATTCAACAGTGAGGATAATGTGATACAGCACCTTGGTGACCTTTCACAAGGGCTTCTGAGTGTGCATAGAATGTCAACACTGCAACATATCATTAGAGTACAATTAAAGGCACAATTGTTTTTTATAGGTTTGGATAGAGTGGAGAGAGGTTAGAGTCACTGTCTGCGTCCCTAGGGATATTTATTATCTCTAATACTTATGATGATCTCTTACATTGTAGAGATATCTACTCACAACCTGTTGAGCCAACAGGACAGGAAGTGAAGGGAATTCTTCATGTAGCACTAACCCCCGAAGGAGAGCTGCTGGTTATTTTTGGGCTTACCGTTACCTTTCGTTCTCCTTGTGACACGTCTAGGGGGTGTCCCGTGATAGCTGTCCCAGTAACTTGAGACTGACAATAGATCCAGTTGAATGGATTTTATTTGCAAACATCAACCATTGAACAGTCTTTTAACTTGGGATCAGAGGGTTGGAAAGGAAAGTTCAGGTACTCTCAATGTCAAAGTCTATAAACGTTAAGGAACTTGATTACTTTGACTGCATCCAGAGAATAGCCATTCACAGCTGGATGAACACTCAGGTTGGACAGTCCCTCTCTCACAAGGCCTAGCAGCCAACAAGGTGCTTACTCAGGAACAAAGTCTTTTTTACCGACATTGTAGCAGAACACGTAGGGAAACTAAGCTGTAGAACACTTGTAGGATACCTGGATCTTTCAGCCCACTTGGCGATATCCACAAGACCGGATTCTTTCGGTTACTTCAGCCCTTCCAGGCTCTTGTTAAGAAACCAACCTCACGTGTGGTGTTCTTCTAAGGAGTCCTCCCCTGGAATGCTTGAAGTATTCTGGGTCTCTCCCGGACCAGAGACGGCACCCATCCACCTCAGAATCCTTCCTCAGTTCCCTTGCCTTGGGCTAGCCAGCCCCGAGGCATCAAAGTTGGGTGGAACCGCACCCCAGGCCATAGCCTACCTGGGGGCTGGTCAGGAGGACCAGGACCATATACTCAGCACAGCATACTGGACCGGTCATTCAGCAGCCAAATCTTCCGGGGCTGAAGTGGTTACATTTTATTCTTGATATACGAGCAATCGTTTTACTCTAATAGTATATGCATTATATCCCCTCTAATAGTATATGCAGTATATCTCTCCTCTAATAGTATATACAGTATATCTCTTCTAATAGTATATACAGTATATCTCTCCTCTAATAGTATATATCCTCTAATCGTATATACAGTATTGTATATCTTCAATACTATATACAGTATATATCTCCTCTAATAGTATATATCCCCTCTAATATATACAGTATATCTCTTCTGTCTGTTATTCTCAGAGTGGATTCAATTTTTTGCTCCCTAACCATATAGTTGGTTATTTATATTTACCACTGCATATAGAGATATTTAAGAATAAATTTCCTTTTTTTTCTTAAACTTTACATATTGACTAAATTATACACCACACTTTTTTCTAAGGTTATTAACCGATTAATCGATTAATCGAAACGATCATCGGCCAACTAATTGATTATGAAAATAATCGTTAGTTGCAGCCCTAATATCAAGTTTTAATTGCTGTCTATGTCCCCACTAGTGATATTGCAATAAAAAGTCATAGAACGTCCAACATTTTACAGCTGTCCCCAGAATAGAAGACAAGAGGAAACCTTTCAAAGAGAACCTATGTTTCGGTGGCAACTGTCTAAGACAACTTCCTCACTTAGCAGAGATCGCCTCTCACTTCCTCTTCTAACTCCAAAACAGGAAATTAGAAAGCCTCCCTAATAGGAAACAGCGAAAAATACCTGGAAAGGTTTTAAAACCTTCCATACTCTATTAAAAGACAAGACCTTAGATAAACTTTATGGCCTAAGGCTCCTTTCACGTGAGACCACTGATCGGGTCCACTTATCCTTATTTTTTGGGCGGACCCTCCATTTTTGTTTGTGGAGCGGCAGATGTAAACGGACTTGTGTCCATTTACACCCGCCTACCTACAATCTGATCCAGCAAAAAATGGAAGGGGATCCGTTCACTTCCATCTGGCCGCATCAGATCGAAGGGCAGTCAGGTGCCAGAGTCTGTTTACATCCAAATGCCCATAGAGCATTGTGGGCTGTGTCCGTGTCTGCTCTTCATTAACTGAGCAGACACGGACCTATCATCCACCCATTCTGCTCTGCCCAGCAGGGGATCAGCGGACAGATCCACTGCTAAGCAAACCAGAGTTAGGCGGAGTCCAGCCCGTGTGAAAAGGGCCCTATAGTATATGAGGGGCAGAGACACAAACTATGATTCCACCCAAAACTGGAGTCTTTAACAACTATAAGCCCAGGAAAACCCGTTTTAGTCTTTATACCCAGCACCTGCAGAATGTTTCAGGCAATCCTAAAATATTAATCCCATGTAAATTATTATATATTTTTCTATTAAGAGCAAATGTAGCCCTAAATAGTGGTCTGTTATTTATATCCCATAAATAATTCCTTTGCTAAATTCAGGTCACTTGCCTTAAGGCCTAGCAGGAATGTGAAGCGGATTTTGATTTGGCCAGTGGCATATCTACGACACCTTTCAAGGCCTACAGAGCTTAGAACATGGGAGCCCTGGAGCCCATTCATAATTGGAAAATCTTCTCTCAGATTTGTGACCTCCCTATATAAAATATTATATTAATAATTTATACAAAATATTTAATCAGGCAAACCCCATAAAATTAGGAGAACAGAGTTTTTAGTCTCTTAAAATGTCAGTTTAAAAAAAAAAAAAAAAAAAAAAAAAAAATTAGCAAAATGTTAGTCATCAGACTTGTGAAAATCACAGTTTAATAAACAGATTGCTTGGGAAATGTTTAATAAATTGATAAATATTCACTATGCATAAATGTTTAGGATTAATCACGAAGCCAAGCGTTAGTTGGTAAATTGTTGAAAGTTGGATCGGTACAGGCGGCTTCTTGTGACTGAAAACAGGGCATGTTCTGCAACAAAGCTGTATTCAGAGAACATGCCAAAACATCATTGATTAACCCGTTCCTATCAGCCGGATGCCAAAAAGACTATGTGGCAGCACAGAGGTGGGCTTTATGCTATGTGGACACATTTACACGTGGCTGTTTTGTGCTGGAAATGTGCTCATTTGCTCCCCTGTGATCACACTGTCAGCGACAGCTCCTGGTCAAAGTGTTGATAGGGAGAAGATAGGACAGTCTTCAGAATGAGTGTGAAGCAGTTGTAATGGCTCAGCCATTACCATTTCTTATATGGCTGGTGGGAAGACGTTAAAGGAAGCCTTCTGACCTTCTGATCCAGCGGTGTCATTACTTTATGAGTCACTGACCAGCCAGGGACAATTATGCAAGAACCATGGAGTAAAGGTCAGTGACTCAAAATTCGGAAGCAAGAGGGTCAACATAACAGTCCTGAAACTAATGGCACGTACACACGACCGGACTTTTTGACAGCAAAGGTCCGACGGAACGAGTCCGTCGGACAATTCGATCGTGTGTGGGCTCCATCGGACCTTTGCTTGACAAAAATCCGGCAGACTTTAGAAATAGAACATGTTTTAAATTTTTCCACCGGAACTCCGCCGGACCGAGAAATCCGTTTGTGTGTATGCTAGTCCGACGGACAAAAACCGACGCTAGGGCAGCTATTGGCTACTGGCTATGAACTTCCTTATTCTAGTCCAGTCGTACGTCATCACGTTCGAATCCGTCGGACTTTGGTGTGATTGTGGCCAAATCTGTTCATTCGGAAAGTCTGTCGGAACTCCGCGGAAAGACCGTCGGACCTAGTCCCTCGAAAAGTCCAGTCGTTTGTACGCGGCATAACATTTTCAGATCAGTGAAGACAACTTCCCAGTTTCTTTGGCTTTCTGGGAGGTCCTTTAACTGCCCAAACTTTTCCTCTTGCTTTTGTCTAGCTGCAACCGTCGCCAAACCTTTCCTCTTGCCTCTGTCTAGCTGCAACCTTCTCCCATGCACTTTTTTGTTATCACCAGAACATATAAAGTAATGCTGCTAAGGATGAATCCTTATAGCCCTCAAGTTAAATACATTTACTGCCTCACTGGTGAACTCAGACCAAACAGGTTTTATCCCTGGAAGGTCAATTAATATTAAAGGGGTTGTAAATGTACATTTTTTATTTGCTAACTAGCTTCCTTTAAGCTAATGCAGTACTAGTTCACTTACCTGTTCCTTTGATTCCTCTTCTAAATGTCACTAACCCTTGTTTGAAATCCTCACTTCTTGTTTGTTTTCATGGAGCTTGTCACCGTCAGTCAAGCCGTTTTGCCTGGTGGTGAGTGATCGTGCTCGCCCCCTCCCTAGGACTACAGCCCTGCGTGGTGACGCTCTCTACGTATCACAGAGACACAGGGGCTGGTGGTTAGTGGGCGTATCTATGACGCCGCAGCGCCACCTCCTGTGCCTTATTTGTAACTTGCACTAATCTTCACTGCCCCGCCTTGACTCCCCCCCTGATTTGGGCAGCATGTTGCTCGTTCTCGTTAGATGAAATATAGAAAAAATGGCACTGCTCATGCTGTTTTACCTCTCCGCTCCACAGCAGTTCATATCTGAAGACTTACCAATTGTTCAACATTTTGGGTACTATTCAGGGTTCAAAGTAAATTTTTCAAAATGACATATATTCTCCATGAACCCAGAACTCTCCTTCTCTCTTCCATCAGATTGCCCAATGCTTTTGTTTCTGCAACTCTATATGGGCTGGACATAAAGAGCTGGTCTAGTACAGTGGTCTCCAAACTGCTTCCCAGGGGGCCAGATGCAGCCTTTGCTTACTTTTATCTGGCCTTTGGGACAGTTTTTCACCCACTAATACCAACAATGGGGCATTATTCTGACACCCCTCCCCCTCCAACCCCAATGAAGGAGCACAATTCCTCCTAATGGCACCAATGATGGGGCACGCTTTCTCCCATTGACACCAACAATTGGGCCCAATGACACCAATGATGGGACACAATTTCTCCCAATGATACCAATGATAGGGCACAATTCCTCCCACTGACACCGAAGATGGGGCATGGTTGGGGCACCTTTTCTACACCCAATGGCCACAGTCCACCCCCCCCCCCCCCACACACACACACACACACACACACACACACACACACACACACACACACACACACACACACACACACACACACATAAAAGTCTGAAGGACAGTAAACTGGCCCTTTGTTTAGAAAGTTTGGAGACTCCTGGTCTAGTATATGCATGGATCTGAGATATGGGCTAAAATTTGGTGACTGCCATAATCGTGTGTTATATTTTCTAAGGCAGAATAAGTGGTCTGTTGTGAGCGTCCATCTGTTCTGGTGGCTCTGTGGGGTTTTTGTAACCATAAGGGATGCTGGAAAATGATGTATAACAAACATTTCACTATGGATTCTTACAAAAGGAGAGGAAAAGCTAATGTGTACAGTAACTTTTGCTAGTCGATAACCATGGACAGTTTTTACAACTGTGTACAGAAAACATATCCTTCATTGTAGATTCAACAGTGAGGATAATGTGATACAGCACCTTGGTGACCTTTCACAAGGGCTTCTGAGTGTGCATAGAATGTCAACACTGCAACATATCATTAGAGTACAATTAAAGGCACAATTGTTTTTTATAGGTTTGGATAGAGTGGAGAGAGGTTAGAGTCACTGTCTGCGTCCCTAGGGATATTTATTATCTCTAATACTCATGATGATCTCTTACATTGTAGAGATATCTACTCACAACCTGTTGAGCCAACAGGACAGGAAGTGAAGGGAATTCTTCATGTAGCACTAACCCCCGAAGGAGAGCTGCTGGTTATTTTTGGGCTTACCGTTACCTTTCGTTCTCCTTGTGACACGTCTAGGGGGTGTCCCGTGATAGCTGTCCCAGTAACTTGAGACTGACAATAGATCCAGTTGAATGGATTTTATTTGCAAACATCAACCATTGAACAGTCTTTTAACTTGGGATCAGAGGGTTGGAAAGGAAAGTTCAGGTACTCTCAATGTCAAAGTCTATAAACGTTAAGGAACTTGATTACTTTGACTGCATCCAGAGAATAGCCATTCACAGCTGGATGAACACTCAGGTTGGACAGTCCCTCTCTCACAAGGCCTAGCAGCCAACAAGGTGCTTACTCAGGAACAAAGTCTTTTTTACCGACATTGTAGCAGAACACGTAGGGAAACTAAGCTGTAGAACACTTGTAGGATACCTGGATCTTTCAGCCCACTTGGCGATATCCACAAGACCGGATTCTTTCGGTTACTTCAGCCCTTCCAGGCTCTTGTTAAGAAACCAACCTCACGTGTGGTGTTCTTCTAAGGAGTCCTCCCCTGGAATGCTTGAAGTATTCTGGGTCTCTCCCGGACCAGAGACGGCACCCATCCACCTCAGAATCCTTCCTCAGTTCCCTTGCCTTGGGCTAGCCAGCCCCGAGGCATCAAAGTTGGGTGGAACCGCACCCCAGGCCATAGCCTACCTGGGGGCTGGTCAGGAGGACCAGGACCATATACTCAGCACAGCATACTGGACCGGTCATTCAGCAGCCAAATCTTCCGGGGCTGAAGTGGTTACATTTTATTCTTGATATACGAGCAATCGTTTTACTGTAAGAACAAAAGAATTACACTCACAATGTTGAGGAGACGGGTGTTCATCCATGTAAAGCCGCTGTGTATATGTACAGTAAAGCTGTTGGAGACGCTCCTAGCTGGGTGGGGCAGGCGTAACGTGTGTTCGGAGCACCTGGAAGTGATGTCAAAAGTTCCAGAGTTTCTCAGAGTTCTCCAGAAAGTGCTGGGAGCCACTATCGCCACCCCTCCCCTCGAACCTCTGGCCACATATAGTGCTGTATACTGTACACCCGTGGCTTTTCTGTAATATACACAGCGGCTTTACATGGATGAGCTCCAGAGTCTAATTCTATTTTTTTTACATAAAAAATTTGATTCTTCTTTTACAGTGCATTAGTATTCCTATTAGTACTGTGCAGTATTAATATGAGCCTTTGCTCATATTTTGATCATTTTTATATGAATAAATGGTTGTGGAACAAATTATCTATAAGCCGAGGTCTTATGCCACGTACACACGACCGGACTTTCTGTCAGAAAAGGTCAGACGGAATCATTTCATCGGATATTCCGATTGTGTGTGGGCTTCATCTGACTTTTTTTTATTTTTATTTTTTTAAAAAATTCTGACGGACCTAGAAATAGAACATGTTCTAAATATTTTCGAGGGAACCAATTCCTATCGGGAAAACCGTTCGTCTGTATGCTGTTCCGAAGGACCAAAAACGGCGCAAGGACAGCTACTGGCTATTGAACTTCCTTTTCTAGTCCCGTCGTACATGTTGTACGCCACCGCGCTCTAAACGATCGGACTTTGGTGTGATCATGTGTAGGCAAGACCGTTTCGCTGTAAAGAAAACCGTCAGAGTTTATTCTGACGGAAAAACCGGTCGTGTGTACGTGGCATTACTGTACTTCTTTATATGCATGAATTCAAAAACTGGTTCTGGGTTGGTAGTCTTGGCGTCATTTCTGACGAGCAAACAAAAGAAAAACTTAGCTGCTTAAAAAAATAATAATGTGTGTCGCAAAGTGCTTCGTTGTCAAAAACTCAAGGGAAAAAAAGCATTGCTGCTAAAAGCATAAAGCACAAAAAACATTTTTTACTTCTACTGAAATATTTTCCTTTCAGATTGAAATGTAAAAGAAAAGTAAAAGTATGTAAACTATAGCCACAAAAATATCCTCGCAACATGCGGTCTAGTGTGTGTGGCGTTACAAACCAGCATATGGCGTTGGATGGGTTTGTACCCCCTTTGCTGTGCTTTAAAAAGCAGAAAACAGATGGAAAAGAAGTTAGTTTGTCTCCCTGCATCTCTCTTCCTTCTGTGTTATTTGGCTGTAATATATAGATATTGATGTACCTGATTCCAAAGTGGCAGCTACACCTATCTTTAAAGGACCAGTAATCCCCATCTTCTTATAGGTAAGAGATACCAACGCTCTTCACAGATAGGTTTGAAACATCCCCTGGGGCTTTTCAGAGTCAGAAAACTGAGATAAGGTTGAGTTTAGAGATATTTTCCTGCTTCTGGCCGGCTTCTTGTCCAGATAAAGTGGACATCATATATATTTTTATATTTTTATTTATATATATTTTTATATATATATATTTTATATTTATTTATATATATATATATATATATATATATATATATATATATATATATATAAAATATTCCATATGTGTGTGTGTGTTTTTATATATATATATATATATATATATATATATAGATAGAGAATTATTTAGATATAGATATAAGCAGACACAGACCTGTTTTTTTTCCTTATTTCCTCCCTTGCACCTGCTGAAATTTACAAAGCAGTTTATGTTGCAATACTCACATTCAATCCAGTGCTGTCCCTGCAGTACTACTTCCTTGCCAGTAGGTGCTGCCAAATGGGATGAGGCCAACATCATCCAACTTGCTTCCTGTGAGCCCAGGCTGTCATGGGTCCATACGTTGGGAAAGGATCCTGGAGTGGAAGCTCTGCTTTAACCACTTCAGCTCCAGAAACAATTTACCCCCTTCCTGACCACAGCACTTTTTTGCGATTCAGCACTGTGTCGATTTAACCACTTTCAGACCGGACCAATTTGCTGGTCAAAGACCAGACCACTTTTTGCGATTCGGCACTGCGTCGCTTTAACTGACAATTGCGCGGTCGTGCGACGTTGCTCCCAAACAAAATTGACGTCCTTTTTTTCCCACAAATAGAGCTTTCTTTTGGTGGTATTTGATCACCCCTGCGGTTTTTATTTTTTGCGCTATAAACAAAAATAGAGCGACAATTTTGAAAAAAAACCATTATTTTTTACTTTTTGTTATAATAAATATCCCCCAAAAATATATAAAAAAACATTTTTTTCCCTCAGTTTAGGCCGATACGTATTCTTCTTCTACATATTTTTGGTAAAAGAAATCGCAATAAGCGATTATTGATTGGTTTGCGCAAAAGTTATAGCGTTTATAAAAGAGGGATAGTTTTATAGCATTTTTATTAATAATTTTTTATTATTTTTTTTTACTAGTAATGGCGGCGATCAGCGATTTTTATTGTGACTGCGACATTGTGGGGGACCCATCGGACATTTTTGACACATTTTTGGGACCATTGTCATTTATACAATAATCACTGCTATATAAATGCAGTGATTCCTGTGTAAATGACACTGGCAGTGAAGGGGTTAACCAGTGGGTGGCAGTGTAGGGGTTAAGTGTTCCTAGGGGTGTGTTACTAACTTTGGGTGGGGTGGGTTTTCATTTAGTGAACACTGATCTCTGCTCCAATCACATGGAGCAGAGATCAGCGTCACTAGTTGCTAGGCAGAATGGACAAATGTTGTATACAACGGCATTTCTTCATTCGATCGAGTCCGCGGGTCCCGCGACCGGACTCATGGAGGTCCCGACCAGCGCGGGAGCGTGCCGCCGGCGGCGCGCTCCCGATGGCAGGGTGGCAAATTTAAAGGGACGTACATGTACGCCCATTTGCCTGCCCGTGCCATTCTGTCGACGTACATCGTCGTGCGCTGGTCGGCAAGTGGTTAACTGACAATTGCGTGATCGTGCGACGTGGCTCCCAAACAAAATTGACGTCCTTTTTTTCCCCACAAAAAAATTTTAGTTTTTTTTATCAATTTTTTTGGGGATATTTACTATACCAAAAAGTTTAAAAATATAAATTTTTTTCAAAATTGTCGTTATTTTTTGTTTATATTAAGTTATTTTAATAAACATTTATACTACTATTACTCGTGTTACTCAGTGGCTAACTGTGACCACCTCATTTAAAGTCCTAGGGTGAAAACCGCATAGGTGATCAAATACCACCAATAAGAAAGTGCATTTGATCTATTTTTTTGTTTATAGCACAAAAAAAAAACGATTTTCAAAAAAACGCATTATTTTTTACTTTTTTTGGTATAATAAATATCCCCAAAAATTATATAAAAAAAAAGTTTAGGCTGATAGGTATTCGTCTACATATTTTTGGTAAAAAAAAACCCACAATAAGCGTTTATTGATTGATTTGCGCAAAAGTTATAGTGTCTACAAAATATGGGATAGTTTTTTTTTTTTTTTGGTAGAGAATGCGGGCATCGATCAGGGGATAGTTTTATGGCATTTTTTTTTTTTTTTTACTAGTAATGGTGGCGATCAGCAATTTTTATCGTGACTGCGACATTATGGCGGACACATCGGACAATTTTGGCACATTTTTGGGACCATTGGCATTAATACAGCAAACAGTGCTAAAAAAATTGCATTGATTACTGTAAAAATATGACTGGCAGTGAAGGGGTTAACCACTAGGTGGCGCTGTAGGGGTGAAGTGTGTCCTAGGTAGTGATTCTAGCTGTGGGGGGGAGGGGCCGTGTGTCACACGTCACTGATCACCGCTCCCGATTACAGGGAGCTGTAATCAGTGTCATTGGGCAGAACGGGGAGATGCTTGTTTACATTAGCATTACCCTGTTCTTCCTCCCCGTGAGATGATCGAGGATATTCCTGCGGATATCGAGTCCTCGGGACCCGCGATCATGGTCACGGAGCTCCTGGCAGGCGCCTGCGAGCCGCCTCTTAAAGGGCAACGTACAGGTATATTAATCTGCCTGTATGTGCCCTTCTGCCGCAGTATATCTGCGTGAGGCGGTCGGGAAGTGGTTAAAGGGTATAATTACTCTGAAGTGATAATTCAGTCTGGATACTGTTGGTTTCCCTGGCCTTCTTACAGTGAGATCTTCACACCAGAGGTCCTGGTTGTCTCAAAAAAAAAAACAGTCACTTCCGGCTCTAATAGGTCTTCCAAGGTGTGGAGTAACAGATGTCAAATAAAATGGTGGTGTGAAAGGTTTATATGGTATCCAAAACTGGGTGGATGCTGCCTTTCTCAGATCGGCTAATCCGAAAGGCCATAAACAGAACATGGGGTACAGCTAACGTGTTTCGGGGGCACACACCCCTTTCTCAGGGCTAGATTTCTTATTATGCACTAGGTGTGCGCGCCTTCCATTTCTCTTTTTCCTGGTTGTCTCATACCTGTATACCCTGTGTATATGTTGAATAGGTGCCAACTCGGTAGTATCCAGTCGCATGCAATGTGACGGTTGAACCCTTTTAAACCGTCATATTGCATGCGACTGGATACTACTGAGTTGGCACCTATTCACTATTTGAAAGTGTTAGCAGTTATTTTATAATCATCTGCGTATTATATATTGACATATACATCTATATCTATCAATTTATTTATTTGTATTAATTGTGGAGCGCAACACCATTCAACATATACACAGCATATCTATTTAGGGGAGGGTTTGAACCCCTGCCGGTGTTTTGCTGCAACCATACCTTTTTCTTTATTTGTTTAAACATTGTGGCGCAAGGATAATTTAGAACTAATACCTGTATACCCATTACAAAGCCAGGCCTGTGTTAATGTGTCCATTGTTCTTGCTGTATTTTCTGGAAAGTACACTATAAAAAGCAAATAATAATTCACCCAACCACTCCCCCATCTCCCACCCCACTTTTTTTTTCGGCGTGGTAGGGTTCCCCTTAAAATAAATGCCAGATCAAAGGGCCTGGTATGGTCTTGGAGGGGGAACCCATGCTGTTTTTTTTTTTAATGTGGTGTGGTGTTCCCCTTTAAGATCATCAGAGCACAAGTCGCATGCCAAAGTCGTATCAGTTAAGATGGCGATCTGACTTTGATCTGAATTCAGTGATATTCAATGGGCTGAAGTAGGATCAAAGTCGGAACCAAAGTAGTACAGGGAGCATTTTCAAAGTCGGACTGACTTGTGTCGGACCAGTTAAGATGGCTTCCATAGGGAAACATTGATTTTCACATGCCATGCGACATGAGCTCCCAATGTTTGTTGTACCAGTGTGAAGAAGAGAAGAGGCTGGAGGGAGCGGAGAAGTCAGAAGAGACTCCCAGAGCTGCCTAATTACTTTAAAAAACGGTCTAGTGTGTTTTTTTTTTATTGACACTTTTTTCCCCCAGTTGAATGGGTAGGGGTACAATGTATCCAATACTCATTCGCATAGGGCGGGGGGGGGGGCCGGGATCTGGGGGCCCTCTTATTAAAGGGGGCTCCCAGATTCCGATAAGCCCCCCTGCCCGCAGACCCCAAAAACCAACGGCCAGGCTTGTCGGGAAGATGCCCTTGTCCTCCTCAACATAGGGACAAGGTGCTCTGGGGTGGGGGGTGCGCAGGGTGCCCCCCCTGCCCCAAAGCACCCACCCCCAATGTTGAGGGCATTCGGCCTGGTACAGTTCAGGAAGGGGGGCGCTCGCTCATCCCCACCCCCTTTCCTGACCGGCCATGCTGGTGTGTATTTTGGGGGGACCCCACACCATTTTTTCAGCGTAGGGGGTTCCCCTTAAAATCTATACCAGACGAAGGACCTGGTATGCTCTTGGAGGGGAAACCCATGCCGTATTTTTATTTAAAATTTGGCATAGAGTTCCCCCTTAAGATTCATACCAAACACAGTGCCTGGTATTAGTGGGGGGTCCAAGTCGGATCCCCGTTCATTGAAGTCGGACGCCCCTCTGACTTCAAGTCGCAGAGCAAAGTCGGATCCAAAGTAGGAGTGTCGTGTCGCACCAGTGTGAACCCGGCCTAAGAAGACATTGGGGGTTATTTACTAAAGGAAAATCAACTTTACACTGGAAGTGAAGTCGCTGTAGATCGGAGGGGGACATGCAAGGAAAATAGAAAAACAGCATTTTAGCTTGCACGTGATTGGATGATAAAATCAGCAGAGCTTCCCCTCATTTTGGAGCCTCCCCTCAGATCTACAGTGACTTTACTTCCAAGTGCACTTGCAGTGCAAAGTGGATTTGCCTTTTGTAAATAACCCCCACTGGGTCATTATGCTCGCTCTGAATGGTAATTGGCATTGCAGCAGTGTGGTAAGATTGGGCACCTGTGCGCATTCCTAGTTCTCAGTCGCCAATATTCAATCGATAAATTAGTATTGCATTATAGTCATCTGATTGCATATAAAAACGACCTAAACTTGGGTTGGAAATTGGCGTCGCTCTTTTCCTAACATGGTTGCTGATTTCAGCAAGCATTAATACATTGTGATGGGTGTTGAGTTTTGGGAATACTCTGGGGCGGTTATCTTTTCTTACAATTGTAGATGTTAGTCTGTGTTATTGTACACCAGTCTTACGGAGTTTCTTTTCTCTCTCTTTTTTTTTTTTTTTTTCCTCTTCCTGTATCAAACTACCATGAACACGAATCCATGATGATCATCCCTACCAGCGAGTTCTGCAGGTCCGACCATCCGAGCATCCTCATATCCAGAGCCGAACCCTGCTACCATGGCGACAGCACCGTGTGGCTAATGGCCTGCGGAGACAGAAGAGAGACTGGGTGATTCCTCCGGTCAATGTACCAGAGAATTCGAGGGGACCATTTCCTGAACAGCTGGTGCGGGTAAGTGTCACTGAACCGCCGCTGACTCTGTCATTATACCGTATAGGAATACAGCGCTCTCTGCATTAACCGCGGACACTCTATAAAGTTATCTGATAATAACGAGTACACATTGACATGGCAGCCATGATAATCGAGTTACATTGTTACAAGGATGTTGTTGAACAAGGCTGTAAAGTGCTGAAACACACACACACAACCAATCAGAAGTCATCTAGCGGTTTATTCTGCCTTAGCCTCGAAATAGATAGAAAGGAAATATCCCCATGGGGTTTTGTGTTGCAGACAAAAATTGAAACTGGATAGAAAAATATATATATTTTATTGAAAAAAAGTATTGACATACAATTGCAGGAAAATAAGTTAAAACGTGAGCTCTGCAAGTGAGGCCATTGCACATACATAAGGTAATACAACCGTACAGGTACATGAGCAACATAGCATGGTATAGGTATATATAGCCGTGCTGACACACCCCGACGTGTTTCGACCATTCATTCATAGAAATCTTCTTCTAGGGGGAAAAAGAGTACAAGAATGCTACAAAGAGAATGTATTGTAAAAATACTTGCATTTAAACAACAATGTGAGTCAATAGTCGCACACACAAAAGAAAAGAAAAAAAAATGTACAGTTTTAACCAATTAAGCCCTGGACCAATTTGCAGCCCAAGGACCAAGCCCCTTTTTTGCGATTCGGCACTGCGTCGCTTTAACTGACAATTGCGCAGTCATGCGACGTGGCTCCCAAACAAAATCGGCGTCCTTTTTTTCCCACAAATAGAGCTTTCTTTTGGTGGTATTTGATCACCTCTGCGGTTTTTATTTTTTGCGCTATAAACAAAAATTTTGAAAAAAAAAATGCAATATTTTTTACTTTTTGCTATAATAAATATCCCCAAAAAATATATAAAAAATGTTTTTTTCCTCAGTTTAGGCCGATACGTATTCTTCTACATATTTTTGGTAAAAAAAAACTGCAATTAGCGATTATTGATTGGTTTGTGCAAAAGTTATAGTGTTTACAAAATAGGGGATAGTTTTATAGCATTTTTATTAATATTTTTTTTTACTAGTAATGGCGGCGATCAGCGATTTTTATTGTGACTGCGACATTATGGCGGACACATCGGATATTTTTGACACATTTTTGGAACCATTGTCATTTATACAGCAATCAGTGCTATTTAAATGCACTGATTCCTGTGTAAATGACACTGGCAGTGAAGGAGTTAACCACTAGGGGGCAGTGTAGGGGTTATGTATGACGTAATGGTTTTTTTATTGTAGGGGGCGTGGCCTGGCTTGTGACGTCACTGATCGTCCTTCCCTATAAAAGGGAAGAGACGATCGGTGACAGGTGAAAGCACGGGGAGAAGTTTGTTTACTCTCCTCTTTCTTCAGCACGGAGCACAGGACCAGGTTGGGAGCGCGACCCATGGCTGGGCAATTAAAGAATCACGTACCTGGCCGCAATAAATGGCCTCCAAAGTGCTGTGCCCAGAGATTGCCGACTGGATCCAGGCTGCACAATCAGAGCTTCCAGACCACCACACAGAAGCAAGCCGTCCAACCAGCCAATGAACAAGCAAGCCGTCCACCAAGCCTGGTGGGGGTCTAGGCGCGGACTCTTGTGGGCCCCTTCATTGGCTGGTTAGATGGCTTGCTTCTGTGTGGTGGGTCCGGGAAGCTCTGGTCGAAAATAGTGTTTAAACTCTCATTCGCAAAACTTTCATTTTAATATATCCCTAATACACCATAAAGGATTTAAAGTGGTTGTAAACTCTTCCCCACAACTTTGCCCCATGTAAATCTGCATAAAAAACCCTAATGAACACTGCTTGTAGATATCTCCTTACTTGCTTAGTATTGTTGTAATCCTTTTTGTTCTTTTGAATGAGGTCACTGAGCATGCCCAGATCTCCCCTGATTTACGGCACACTCTGTGTGCTTGTCTGTCTATTATCAGGACTTCCTATGGCACAACACTGAAATCCCAGGAGACTGGAGAATCATTCAGAGCTTCCTCCTACACACCATGTGACATCACATGGAGTGTAAACCTGGCCATCGGACAGCATTACTGCAGTCTTATCAGCTGAAGCTGATAACACTGACATAGGCAAACTCTAGATAATCGGCACAAGTAAATACTATGAAATAAAACAAGTCAGCTATGAATGGGGAAGCAGGGTTGCCATAGAAACGTTGGATTGAGAAGGAGGCTTGGTTAACAGTACAGGAATTGCCCAATGTAAGGGTGGAAATACACTCTACTGTGGACTGAGAAAACAATACTTAAGATGGCTCTGCCTAACCCCTGGAAACAAGTTTTTTAAAGTTTCTTTAAACAGTAAGTAATATGTGATTTGGGCTGGATTACAGTGGCTATAGTATGAAAATGACTTATTATAATGGACTAAATGAAAAGAAACATCAGAGTGGGAGAGTTTACTTCCTCTTTAAACCCACTATATGTGCACTGAATGCCTGTGTAACCCCAGACATGACATTGTAAAGTATCAGTGACACCAACACTGTGCTCTACATAGCCTGTGTAGAGTGTAGAGCTGTGGGAGGAACTCAGCAGCTCCACCCACTAGGAGCTGCCTGCAGAAAACTAAGAGGGGGCAGTGACAAGACTGGTCACCCTACAGAAGGAGAGAGCAGCAGTGACCGAAGCTCCTGTACAAAGACTATTTACAGGTGGTGTTCCATGCTGGATCACTGCACTCATCTGAAATACACAAAGGACTGCTAGTGTAAGAATACTATACTGTACATGGCTCTTGTGTTTAGACAGTGGCAGTGAAGCTGCATGTTTTCAGTTTCACTGTAATTGACATCTTTAAAGTGAATGTAAACCCGATTACTGAAATCTGACCTATGCACATATATCTGTAGTGTTTTTTCTTATCTCTCTCCAAAGCACTAAGGCCCCTTTCACACTGGGGCAGGGGTGGTGTCGTCGATAAAACGCTGCTATTTTTAGCGGTACTTTACCGTCAATTTCACTGCGCTATTCGGCCGCTAGTGAGGCGCTTTTACCCCCAGCTAGCAGCCGAGAAAGGGTTAAAACCACCTGAAAAGTACAGCTGCAGCAGCGCGTTGCCAGCGATATAGTCGTGCTGCCCCATTGATTTCAATGGGCAGGCGGTGGAGGAGCGGTATACACACCGCTCCTTCACCGCTCCAAAGATGCTGCTAGCAGGACTTTTTAAAAAAATGTTACCGTCCTGTTAGCGCACCGCCCCAGTGTGAAAACCTTCAGGGCTTTCACACTGGAGAGACAGAAGCGGCTCTTTCAGGGCGCTTTGCAGGCGCTATTTTTTACCGCTGTAGCGCCTGCAAAGCGCCCCAGTGTGAAAGGGGTCAAAAAAATGTTCTGCAAAAGTAGACAGTTCATACCTACCTCTCTGGTACAGTTCATCACTTTGCTGAAGAGCTACATCTGGACATCCAAAAACAAAGTGATGCCCACGTTCTCCACCGAGCGCTGTGGTTCCAATCCGCTGGCCTGTACGTCACTAAATATACAATGTTCAAAAAGAGTGTCAGATCAATGAGCTGAGAGCCCGAAAACGATTAATATTGGTGTTTGTTAAGCAAGACAATATAAAACAGCCAACGCGTTTTGGGTGTAATCCCCTCTTTGTCAGGGCTCAGATATTTCAAGCACTTGGGAGGACTCAGAATGGCAAAATCTTCACAATTTATTGTATGAAAAAATAAAAAAATGGGAAAAGAGCAGCAGCAGCTCGCTCATCATGGCACAGTAAGGTAATGTAGCAGCCGGTGGCAGAGACCACACCCCATGGAGGGGGACCAGATATCCAACAACCCTAAGGAAAGTGCGGGATTCTGAAGTTTTCAGTGGCTGTAAATCCATGCCTGCTGGAGAGCTGAGCAGGGGCGGACTGACAACTCATGGAGCCCCTGGGCAATAGGAGATTAAGGGGCCCCCAGGCAGTCAGAAATTATGGGGCCACAAAGTATACAATCACACAGTATACACATACATGTACACACAGTATGCACAGACATGTTTCTATTGGCTGAGAAGGTACTGGAGGGGTGGGGCAGCTATAATCTCAGGATTTTTAGACCAAAAGGATGTCAGTAAGGGACATTTCAGAGACGACAGATATAAAAAAAAACACAGATTTTTACATACTTTCCCTAATTTTACTGAGGCTGGCAACCCTGATGGGGCCCCCTAGTGGCCCGGGGCCCTCGGGCAGTGCCCGAGTGGATGAATCTTCAGTCCGCCCCTGGAGCTGGGTATGAATGTTTGTGTGCAAAAAAATTGATTTGAGATGAGAAAAGACCTACTAGATTGTACATTTACAGTATGTCTGAGCAGGTGGCAGGCGTTATTCACACTTCCCGTACGAGAAGACATTAATCTGAATAAGAGATGTTAATCTGATATGTAATTTGACCTGTTTGCAGTTTAGATGACTGTCAGTAAGTGGTTAAATCTCTACACCAGATTAGACTCTCCCTTGTAGTGTAGCACATATAGCGGCAACTACTGAACAGTGTGCTAAGGTGGCCTCTAGTGGTCGTTATTGGGTATGGCAAATTACTTAGATGTGCGTTCATTTAACTATAGATGAGTAGATTAGTAAAAGATCAGTTCCTAAAAGAATAGACCTTACCTTTTTTCCTTTCTGCAGGTGCATGAGAAGAAAAGAGAAAACACTTTCTGACGTTTTAATGCTACAACCTAGAGAGGTAGCAGGTCATAAAACAGCTATGAATGACATATTGGAGGTGAGACGTAAAGGGGTTGTAAAACCTCCTGTCATGCAGCAGCCCCTTACTTACCTGAATCCGGTCCTTCCAGTGACGGGGACGAGCACACCAGCAGGTGTTTCGTGTCCTTATTGGATAGATTGATAGCAGTGCAGCCATTGGCTCCCGCTGCTGTCAATCAAATCCAATGATGCAGGAGCTGGGGGCCGTGCTGTCTGTGTCAATAAACGCAGAAGCAGGACACGGGAGCGCACCCGCACGAGTCCCCCCCGAGGGAGAGCGGCTCTCCAACGGGGCACTCAAGAAAAGGAGGAGCCAGGAGAGCCACTGAGGAGGTAGGTATGGCATGTTTGTGTTTTTTTTTTTAACAAACCTTTACATATCCTTTAACCTCATCTTCCCAAAGAGGTTGATTTACTAAAGGCAAACAGACTGTGCACTTTGCAGGTGCAGTTGCTCCAGAGCGTAATAAATAAGGTGAAGCTTCACTTTGAAAAGAATACCCAATCACATGCAAGGAAAATAAAACAAAGCATTTTTGCTACATATGATTGGATGAGCTGAGCTTCCCCTAATTTATTAAAGTGGTTGTAAAGGCAGAAGGTTTTTTTTTTTTTATCTTAATGAATTCTATGCTTTAAGATAAAAAAAAACTTCTGTGCGCAGCAGCCTCCCCTAATACTTACCTGAGCTTCATCTCGATCCAGCGGTGTTGCATGATAGACTTGGCTATCAGGGACTCTCTCTATCCTGATTGAATGAGACACACAGCAGGCACCATTGACTCCCACTGCTGTCAATCATAGTTGGTGATCCAATGAGGAGAGAGGCTCCACGGCTCTGTATCTGAATGAAGACACATAGCAGCGGCTCGGATCGGGTGTCCCCATAGCAAGCTGCTTGCTGCGGGGGTCAGTCAGCAGGAGGGAAGGGCCAGGAGAGCCGAAGAGCAACCCAAGAAGAGGGGGGCTGCTCTGTGCAAAAAAAACTGTAACATGAGGCAAAAAGGAAGTTCTGGACAGCCACACTCCAGAATATAGCCTTTATTTGTAAAAAGTCCAACAGATACAAGCCACAGCAAAAAAATGGGACAAACGAGTTGACGCGTTTCACACTTAACAGTGCTTAGTCATAACTCTGATCACTGCACACATCTATTCAGCATGACCCAGACAGAAATACATTGTCATATTTTACCTTTAACCACTTCAATACCTTAGGGCATCATATGACTTCCTTGAGTTTGTGCGGGGATATCTGAATGATGCCTGTGGCTACAGGTATCATTCAGATATCATTCTTTCCAGCCGGCGATTCTGTGAACGATAAGAATGATCATAGTGGCAGTTCCACCATTTGATCGTTCTTATAGGCGATGGGAGGGGACATCCTCCCCCTCCCGCTGCCATCCGGTGCTTCTCCGGGCTCTCCCGTGCCATCGGGGGCCCGGAGAAACAATCTGCAGATGGCGACGATAGGAGGCCCAGGCGCAACGTTATGACGTCACGCTCAGGTTCCCAGAAGTAAACAAAGCATGAGATCAGTGAATTTTTTTTCTCGATCTCATGCTTTCCAGCCTGGAGGAGAGATGTGGGGTCTTATTGACCCCATAACTCTCCATAAAGAGGACCTGTCGCACACCATTCCTATTACAAGGGATGTTTACATTCCTTGTAATAGGAATAAAAGTGATCAAACAAAAAAGTTAAAAAAAAAATTTAAAATGTAAAACGCCCCTGTCCCCAATACGCATATGTAAGTTGACGTTGACTGTTGATCCATGGTGTGCTGGCAAATATGTACACTTTCTAGATGTCTCCAGGAACTAGCTGAAAATCGCTACAGCACCCACCATGGATGAGCCTTGTTTTCCAGAAACGTGTGCGATAGAAATATAGAGAAGACTTCATTTTGTGACCTGCTGCATGTCTAAGAACTCTTTTTTATATATAAATATATATATATATATATATATATATATATATATATATATGGTCTTTTAGTCCTCGGTCACACCGGTGCGACTCTCACAACAAGTCGCACCGTGTTTTGGAAAAGTGGTTCCTGCACTACTTTTTGGCAATTTTCAGGGGTGACTTGCACAGACAGCCGTGCATGAAGTGGCACAGATGTCAGCCACTGACATGCGGCTTTAAAATTGAGCGGTTTTAAGTAGGGCTGCAACTAACGATTATTTTCATAGTCGATTAGTTGGCCGATTATCGTTTCGATTAATCGGTTAATAACCTTAGAAAAAAGTGTGGTGTATAATTTAGTTAATATGTAAAGTTTAAAAAAAAAAAAGCAATTTATTCTTAAATATCTCTATATGCAGTGGTAAATATAAATAACCAACTATATGGTTAGGGAGCAAAATATCGAATCCACTCTCAGCATAACAGACAGAAGAGATATACTGTATATATTAGAGGGGATATACTGTATATAGTATTGAAGATATACAGTACTGTATATACTATTAGAGGATATATACTATTAGAGGAGAGATATACTGTATATACTATTAGAAGAGATATACTGTATATACTATTAGAAGAGATATGCTGTATATACTATTAGAGGCTATATACTATTAGAGGAGAGATATACTGTATATACTATTAGAGGAGAGATATACTGTATATACTATTAGAGGAGAGATATACTGTATATACTATTAGAGGGGATATACTGTATATACTATTAGAGGGGGTATACTGTATAAACTATTAAAAGAGATATACTGTGTATACCATTAGAGGAGAGATATACTGTATATACTATTAGAGAAGATATATACTGTATATATTATTAGAGGAGAGATATACTATTAAATGGTCAATCTGGTAAATAACATCAGACTCATTAACTTTAACCCCATTTTGTTACTGGCCGATTAATCGATTATGAAAATAGGAATCGATTAATTTCATAATCGATTAGTTGTCAATTAATCGATTCGTTGTTTCAGGCCTAGTTTTAAGTGAAGTTGTGTGATTTTAAAGCCCCATTTCGTGCGAACCAGAGCTTAATGCCAGGACAGGGGGAGGCAGAGCCAGGCTTGCATGTCTAGCTGCAGCAAACGGTGAACGACTCAGCTCTGTCCTTTTACTTGCGATAAGTATTTGAAGGACGCAGGGTGGCGTGCAATTACCAAAGCATTATTCCACGGCACTGATCATCATCAGCCCCTGACAGCAGCTCAGGGAAGCGTTCTGGAGGTTTGCACCATCCCGGCGCTCCGTCCCACCTGTTGACGACCAGGCCCCCCCACCGGCAGAACGAACGTATTAAGCTCCTGCTTATGGCAGCCACCTGCCGCTTCTTAACTGTGATGTTTTTCTGGCCTGTGCCTGTTTGTCACAGTCCTCGTCAGGTCCGTGACCCACATCTGGCTCCTTGCTGCGAGGTCAGGAAGAAGAGCGCAGTGTGAGGCCACATTTAATCAGTTCACAGGCTTCTCCTTAATGGCCTGGAAAGGGAGCAAGACAGCGAGATGTGTCTGTACGGCTTCATCTCATCTCCAGCCTGGATGGCGGAGACTGACACATAGGACTGGGGGGGCTGAGATGGCGGAGACTGACACATAGGACTGGGGGGGCTGAGATGGCGGAGACTGACACATAGGACTAGGGGGGCTGAAATGGCAGAGATTGACACATACAGTATGTCACAAACGTGAGTACACCCCTCACATTTATGTGAATATTGTATTCTATCTTTTCATGTGACAATACTGAAGAAATGACACTTGTCTACAATGTAAAGTAGTGAGTGTATAGCTTCTATAACAGTGTAAATTTGCTGTCCCCTCAAAATAACTCAACATACAGCCATTAATGTCCAACAAAAGTGAGTACACCCCTAAGTGAAACTGTCCAAATTGGGACCAATTAGCCATTTTCCCTCCCCGGTGTCATGTGACTCATTAGTGTTATGAGGTCTCAGGTGTGAATGGGGAGCAGGTGTGTTAAATTTGGTGTTTTCGCTCTCACTCTGTCATGCTGGTCACTGGAAGCTCCACATGGCACCTCATGGCAAAGAACTCTCTGAGGATCTGAAAACAAGAATTGTTGCTCTACATAAAGATGGCCTAGGCCAGTGATGGCAAACCTTGGCACCCCAGATGTTTTGGAACTACATTTCCCATGATGCTCATGCACTCTGCAGTTTAGTTGAGCATCATGGGAAATGTAGTTGCAAAACATCTGGGGTGCCAAGGTTCACCATCAGTGGCCTAGGCTATAAGAAGATTGTCAAGACCCTGAAACTGAGCTGCAGCATGATGGCCAAGACCATACAGCGGTTTAACAGGACAGGTTCCACTCAGAGCAGACCTCGCCATGGTTGACCAAAGAAGTTGAGTGCACGTGCTCAGCGTCATATCCAGAGGTTGTCTTTGGGAAATAGACGTATGAGTGCTGCCAACATTGCTGCAGAAGTTGAAGGGGTGGTGGGGGGGGGGGGGGGGTCAGCCTGTCAGTGCTCAGACCATACGCCGCACACTGCATCAAATTGGTATGCATGCGTCGTCCCAGAAGGAAGCCTCTTCTAAAGATGATTCACAAGAAAGCCTGGAAACAGTTTGCTGAAAACAAGCAGACTAAGGACATGGATTACTGGAACCATGTGCTGTGGTCATTGGGAGCTATGGTGTTAGGGGTTCTAAATCTGCTAATACATTTAACACTGCCCTTGCTCGCACTGACAATGCTGCTGTCTGCTGCACCTCCCCTTCTCATTCCTCCAGAGTTGTATCTCACTATTACAGAAGAGGTGTTACTGGCCAGATTACCACTGGAAAAGCCAAAGAAAAGAAAACTAATGCAGCCACTGCATCTAATGACTTGTAAGCAGCAATATACAGTGTTCAGCTTAAATGAGTACACCCTAACAGATATGTCAGAAAACCTTTGCTTTCCTTTCAGAATCAACATTTTCTATGGGACACTATACTACAAAATACTCCCACAAATGCAGGCCATTAATTGCAACCAAGATTTTTTAATTTGCTCACACAAAAAAAAATGTTCCTAACAGATTAATTCAAGACCATGTTGCGAAAATGAATACACCCCAATACAAATCTAATGCCGTGTACACACATTTGGAATTTTGGTCGGAAAAAGCTCTGATGGTTTTTCCTGACGGGATTTCGCTCAAGCATGATGGAACTAGAAAAAGGAAGTTCAATAGCCAGTAGCCAATAGCTTCCTTCTCGTAGTTGAATCTGAGCATGCGTGAGTTTTTGCGCGTCGGAGTTGCATACACACGATCGGAATTTCAATAGAAACTTTTTCCATCGGGAAAGAACCTGCTCTTAAGCTTTTGCTGGCGGAAATTCGCCCTGCAAAATTCCAATGGAGCATACACACGGTCGCATTTTCCAACGAAAAGCTCTCATCGATCTTTTGCTGGCCAAAATTCCGACCGTGTGTACGCGGCATTAGAAGCAAAGCTAAATTTTAGACAACAAGATCCTAGTTGACAAGAATCCAACTATAGGTGAGTCTAATTATTCATTAAACAGGTGTCCGGCAGACAGTTGATTATAAAAGGGTGTTACTTAACCAGGGCTTTTTTTCTCAGAGAATAGGTGCGAGAAATGGCATCAAATAGTAGCTCTTCCCTCTGCATACAACCCCCCTCCCTTCACTGCCCTCATCTTTTTCCCCTTCCGTAAAAGCTCCACCATCTGCCACGTGTCTTACCTTTGTTGCAATATTAAGCTGAAGCACCCATCCGGCTGTAGTACCTCCCAGCTTACTATACTACAGTCACTTACACGGGAGATCATGCAGTAGGAGCATCAACAACTGGTCACCAGGTAAAAATGGAGACCACAGAGGATGCAGCCTTCCAATGCACTCTCTCCCGCCCATGACTGCACTGAACCCTGGGCACCTGTTCTGCATCTCCCTTGTCCCTGCCCTGCACTCAGTGGGATCTACTCGGGAGATCTGACCTGTGGGAGCTACTGGGAGATAAGCTATCGCTTGTTGGACTTCTGTGTTACCAAGTGCTAGTGGTGAGCAGGGAGCAGAAGACCTGAGCCAGAGGTGGTGGAACTGAGTTCCCCCTAGTTCCTGCTGAAAAAAAGCCCAACTTAACAAAGAAAACCCTTTCCCATTTCATGCTGTCATCAATGGCACCACATGGAAGAGAATTGTCACAAGAAAGGCGAAGGCTACAAGATCAGCAAAGCTTTAGGGCTCCTTCACACGGACATGTCCATGTACGGAGCCCCATCTGCTCAGGGGTGGATCCCCGCTGAGCAGGAAGATGACAGGTCCGTCTCTGCACACT
Organism: Lithobates pipiens; assembly: GCF_037356315.1. Taxonomy (NCBI): domain Eukaryota; kingdom Metazoa; phylum Chordata; class Amphibia; order Anura; family Ranidae; genus Lithobates; species Lithobates pipiens. Next base: position 200,627,539 of record NW_027507789.1, read on the forward strand.
GTGGACGGACCTGTCAGAGCGCCGCTCTCCTCTATGAGTCCGTCGTCACCCGATCCAATCCGCAGACGGATGGAAAAGTAGGTTTTTCCTCCGTCATACTCTTTCAGATCGGCGCGGGTCGGGTGTCAACGGATATGTCACCGCTGACATCCGACGCTCCATAAAGGTCTATGGAGCGTCCGTTCAAGTCCGCCTAAAAAAACTGACAGGCGGACCTGAACAGACAGTCCATGTGGAAGAGGCCTTACTTATCAGTCAAAATATTGTAGCAAAAGTGATACAAAAATGTAACAAAGATGGAACTGCAACCACAGAGACGTCCAGGCCGTCCACGGAAGTTCTCATGAGAAGGGTCAAAGAAAATCGCCATACAAGTTAACTGCAGTTGGCTAAAGAAATAGAAAGCCAAACTGGGGTGATTGTTTCCCATGACACAATATGAAGTACACTGCAGAGGAACGGCATGCATGGGTGTCGTCCACGAAAGGAAGTCCCTCCTAAAGCCCACGCACAATAAAGCCCACCTAGAATTTTCCAGGGCCCATGCTGAAAAAGAAGACTACTGGGACTTTGTACTCCTGGAGTTAGGAGACCAAGATGAATGTTTTTGGAACTGATGACTTCAAAACTGTATGGCGTTGCAAAGATAGAGAGTAGAAAGAAAAATGAATGGTGCCTACAGTGGCACATGTTGGTGGCAGTGTCCTTCTATGGGGCTGCACGAGTGCTGCTGGTCTCGGGGGTGCAACAATTAACAGATGTACTGCTCTATATTGAAAGAGAAGAAGCTACCATCACTGTCGTGCACTTTTAGAATATGAAAATGATCCAAAACACACATCTAATGCCGCGTACATGCGGCCGGACTTTTTGACAGCAAAGGTCAGACGGAACGAATCCGTCGGACAATTCGACCGTGTGTGGGTTTCATCAGACCTTTGTTGTCGAAAAACGAGACGGACTTTAGATTTAGAACATGTTTCAAATCTTTCCGACGGACTCGAGTCCGGTTGAAAAATCCGTTCGTCTGTAGGCTAGTCCGACGGACGAAAACTGACGCTAGGGCAGCTATTGGCTACTGGCTATGAATTTCCTTATTCTAGTCCGGTCGTACGTCATCACGTTCGAATCCGTCGGACTTTGGTCTGATTGTGTGTAGACAAGTCCGATTCAACGGAAGTCCATCAAAAAGTCAGACGAAAATCAGTCGTTCAAAAAGTCCGACGAAAATCAGTCCGTCAAACGGAAATCGGTCCGTCAAAAAGTCAGACGGAAATCAGGCCGTCAAAATGTCAGATGGAAATCAGTCCCTCAAAATGTCAGATATAAATCAGTCTGTCAAAATGTCAGATGGAAATCAGTCCGTCAATGTCAGACGGAAATCAGTCCGTCAATGTCAGACGGAAATCAGTCCGTCAAAAAGTCAGACGGAAATCAGTCCGTCAAAATGTCAGATGGAAATCAGTCCGTCAGTGTCAGACAGAAATCAGTCCGTCAAAAAGTCAGACGGAAATCAGTCCGTCAAAAAGTCAGATGGAAATCAGTCCGTCAAAAAGTCAGATGGAAATCAGTCCGTCAAAAAGTCAGACGGAAATCAGTCCGTCAAAAAGTCAGATGGAAATCAGGCCGTCAAAATGTCAGACGGAAATCAGGCCGTCAAAATGTCAGACGGAAATCAGGCCGTCAAAATGTCAGACGGAAATCAGTCCGTCAAAATGTCAGACGGAAATCAGTCCGTCAAAATGTCAGACGGAAATCAGGCCGTCAAAATGTCAGACGGAAATCAGGCCGTCAAAATGTCAGACGGAAATCAGGCCGTCAAAATGTCAGACGGAAATCAGTCCGTCAAAGTCCGGTCGTGTGTACGTGGCATTAGGCCGCTGTTGCATTTCTGAAGGAAAACAAGGTGAAAGTGATTCAGTGGCCAAGTATGTCTCCTGACCTGAACCCAATCAGGGAACACCTATGGGGGAATTCTGAAGAGACAAGTTAAGCATCACTCTCCATCCAGCATCCAGGCTCTGAAAGAGGTCGTTTTTGAAGAATGGAAAAAGATAGATGTTGCAACTTGTTCATTCCATGCCTAGAGGACGTGGTGCTGTCCTTACAAATCATGGAGGTCATACAGAACACTAGATGAAGCAGTTTTTGTTGTGGGGCGTATTCATTTTTGCATCAACTAATTTGAGTAAAACCAAAGATTTTGTAACCTAAGTTATATTAGTCACCTTACTTTCATGTACTGAGCTAAACAAATGTTTTATAAAACTCAGTTTTGTCAAAATTTTGGAAATTGTTCTCATGTCCATTGAGATATTAATGAACCACATACCGAACCGTTGCCCGCCGATATACGCGGGCAAATGGGTGTACTTGTATGTCCCCTTTAACTGGCGAGGCTAGGGGGCGCCCGCCGCTTAGAGCGTGACCGCGCCGGCGGGATCCGCAGACTCGATGTCCGCCAGTCTCCCACTGATTGTGTCACGGAGCCGCAGAATGGGGGGAAGTGCTTATGTAAACAAGGCATTTCCTCGTTCTGCCTTGTGACATGACAGAGATCACTCCTCCCTGTCATCAGAGCAGTGATCTCTGTCATGTGACTGGAAGCCCATCCCCCCAGTTAGAATCACTCCCTAGGACACACTTAACCCCTTGATCACCCCCTAGTGTTTAACCCCTTCCCTGCCAGTGTCATTTACACAGTAATCAGTGCATTTTTATAGCACTGATCGCTGTATAAATGACAATGGTCCCAAAATAGTGTCAAAAGTGTCCGCCATAATGTCACAGTCACGATCAAAATCGCAGATTGCTGCCATTACTAATAAAAAAATAAAATTAATAATAAAAATGCCATATCCCCTATTTTATAGATGCTATAACTTTTTTGCGCAAACCAATCAAATGCTTATTGCGATTTATTTATTTATTTTTTTTACCAAAAAATTTGCAGAATACATATACAAACTGAGGGGAAAAAAAGGGTTTTTCATTTATTTTTTGGGGGATATTTATTATGACAAACGGTAAAAAAATATTGCTTTTTTTTTTCAAAATTGGTGATCAAAAAAAATATATAATTTTTCAAAATTGTCGCTCTTCTTTGTTTATAGCGCAAAAAAAGAAAAAAAAACGCAGAGGTGATCAAAAAAATATATAATTTTTCAAAATTGTCGCTCTTTTTTGTTTATAGCACAAAAAAAGAAAAAAACGCAGAGGTGATAAAAAAAAAAATATATCATTTTTCAAAATTGTCGCTCTTTTTTGTTTATAGCACAAAAAATAAACGCAGAGGTGATCAAAAGAAAGCTCTATTTGTGTAAAAAAAAAAAAAAAGGACGTCAATTTTTTGTTTGGGTGCAACGTGGCACAACCGCGCAATTGTGCTGTGGTCACATAGGGGGTAAAATCTTCCGGGGGTGAAGTGGTTAAAATTTTACCTTTCAAAAGGGATGCACACATTTGAGCATTGTATTATGTTTTTTGGGTTTAATAGCGCTTTAAGAAAGGCTGTTGTAGAGAAGTGAGACCTGGAGACTCTGGTGGGGGAGGGCTCGCTCGCTGTCGCAGCAAAAGGATTCAATGGGTCATTCAGTCCTCCTGCTGCTAAATCTCCCCTAAAAATCATTACGTTCCTGATGATAACATTGAACGTATATAAAAGATGGATTTCCTAATTCAAATGTTCAGTACAGAAAGTCCCGGACAATTCTTCCAAACCTGAACATAATAGTCGTCAGGTACGTGACACGGCTATAGGAAAGAACATACTGTTATAATTGGTTCCGAGTGCTGGCGCCATACAACTACTATTTCCCACTGATAATGTTTGCCTTCCCAATCGTTTATTTCTTAGAATCATACTTTTTTTTTAAAGAAAGTGCCAGTCACCCCGGAATATCTCTGCCTGTATAACTCCGATTGTTATAATGTGTTCATTGTCACTAATGGGGGAACAAAGACTGCTACACCTACAGTGCTTTCCTGGGACTTGTAGTTCTATGTCAGTTATGGTCATATGAGCTCCTGGCCTGCTGGGACTTGTAGTCCTATGGGAGTTGTTTCCATACAAGCTCCTGCATACAGCCTCCCCCTCCTGCATACAGACCCCCCCCCCCCCCCACCTCCATCGGTTGTACAATAGAAGTCCCAGGATTATTTCTCTGTCTTCTCCGGCTCGCTCCTGGCCTGCTGGGACTTGTAGTTCTTTGTGAGTTATTGTCATACAAGCTCCTGCATACAGCCTCCCCCCTCCTCCTTTCCTTCACCGGTTGTAACATAGAAGTCTTGTCTCATAGGATTATTTTTCAGTCTTCTGCGACACGCTGCTGGCCTGCTGGGACTTGTAGTTCAATGTGCGTGATCATCATACAAGTTCCTGCATACAGCCCCCCCCCCCCCTCCTCCATCTATATAATATGGAATTCTTGTTTCATAGGATTATTTCTCCATCTTCACCGGCACGCTCCTGGCCTGCTGGGACTTGTAGTTCAATGTGAGTTCTCGTCATACAAGCCCCCGAAACACCCCCCCCTCCATCGGTTGTAATATGGAAGTCGTCTCATAAGATTATGTCTCTGTCTTCTTCGGCTCGCTCCTGGCCTGCTGGGACTTGTAGTTCTATGTGAGTTATTGCCATACAAACTCCTGCATACAGCCTCCCCCCCCCCCCCCCCCCTCCATCAGTTGTAATATAGAAGTCTTGTCTCATAGGATTATTTTTCAGTCTGCGACACGCTCCTGGCCTGCTGGGACATTTGGTTCTATGTGAGTTATCTTCATAGGAGCTCCTGCATACAGCCTCCCCAATTGATTGCAATATGGAAATCTTGTCTCGTATGTTTTTTCTTCTCCATCTTTCCCAGCACGCTTCTGGCCTGTTGGGACTTGTAGTTCAATGTGCGTGATCGTCATACAAGCTCCTGCATACAGCCCCCCCCTCCATTTATGTAATATGGAAGTCTTGTTTCATAAGATTATTTCTCCATCTTCATCGGTGTGCTCCTGACCTGCTGGGACTTGTAGTTTAATGTGAGTTATCGTCATACAAGCTCCTGGAACCCCCCCCCCCCCCCCCCCATCGGTTGTAATATGGAAGTCGTCTCACAGGATTATTTCTCTGACTTCTCCGGCTTGCTCCTGGTCTGCTGGGACTTGTAGTTCTATGTGAGTTGTTTCCATACAAGCTCCTGCATACAGCCTCCCCCTCCCTTCCTCCATCAGTTGTAATATAGAAGTCTTGTCTCATAGGATTATTTTTCAGTCTGCGACACACTCCTGGTCTGCTGGGACTTGTGGTTCTATGTGAGTTATCTTTATAGGAGCTCCTGCATACAGCCCCCCACTTCCAATAGATTGCAATATGGAAGTCTTGTCTCATGTTTTGTTTTTCTAAATTTTTTCCAGCACGCTCCAAGCCTACTGGGACTTGTAGTTCAACGTGTGTTATCGCCATGCAAGCTCCTGCATGCAGGCCCCCCCCCCCCTCCATCTATGTAATATGGAAGTCTTGTTTCATAGGATTATTTCTCCATCTTCACCAGCGCGCTCCTGGCCTGCTGGGACTTGTAGTTCAATGTGAGTTATCATCATACAAGCTCCTGCATACAGCCCCCCCCCCCCTCCTCCATCGGTTGTAATATGGAAGTCTTGTCTCATAGGATTATTTCTCCGTCTTCTCCGGCGCGCTCCTGGCCCGCAGCCTATTATCCTCCCTCTTGTAAAGATTCTTCCTCCCTGCTTCCTGCTATTTAATAGCATTGTATCCCTCATGATTCCCCAGATTACAATTCCACTAACTCATTGTGTTTTCTGTGCGTCTTCGCCTGACATCTCTAATCCTGGCTCCGTAGTGTGTAGTGTAATGTACAGTCGCATCACAACGCCGCCTTTTCCACATTCCTGCTAAATATACATATTGTGTTTGTAGCCGGTGTTGCCTGGAGGGGATTTATATACTGACCTTGGAGATGCCTGGGGTGGGGGGGGGGGGGGGGGCGACAAGCATCAGGGAGAGTGCCAGCCTTTAAAAGGAGGAAAAAAAGTACTTTGAGGCATAGGTAATGGCTGCCGCTTTCCTATTTATTTATAATTATACTTTTAAATTTATGCTGTCATCGATGCGTAATCAGCAGCAGAAAAGCATCAATGTTGGTGCCTTGTTAAAACTGGACTGGAGGTAGATATAAATTGGCACTAATGGATGCAGCTTTGTAATCATCAATACATCATTAAATGCAGGCAATAAATACCTGCATTTGCGTTGGTATCAGCCTGTACTCTGAGCCGTTTTTAACACAGGGGAAAAGGGGCAGCTTCCCAGGGCCCAATCATTGTTGTAGGGCCCAAGGCAGCTTCCCCTTGAGCCTGCACTGCCCACAAATAGTTGAGAAGTAGATTCGGGAGGGCCCAAAAAAAATGTTTGCCCAAGGTCCAACCAGTTTTAAAGATTGGCCAGCCTGTACTGAAGGACCAGAGGGCATGACCGGGACAAGTTGGGCGAGAGGGGTTTACTGCCGGGATGGGATTGTCTTCCCTCTGTGAGTGGCTGCTGGGCCTAAGCTTGCACATCATGAACGGGGGGTGGGGTGCAGTTTGGCATCTTTGCCCTGGGTTTTGGATGACCTTGTTGCGGCCCTGCCAGACAGTGAACAGAGGAAGCAGTACAAGTAGAAGTAGCCCATCAAGACTGAGCTTGCTGAAAGGAGGTGACAGAAAGATGAGCTCAGGACGCCTTCTCCAACGCTCCTCTCTTGACCAACAGAAGACTCAAACAACGTTTTCCACCACACTGTAACCTACTGGAGTCCAGAAAAATGTCCAGAAAGATGAGCTCAGGACACCTTCTCCAACGCTCCTCTCTTGACCAACAGAAGATTTAAAACAACGTTTCCACCACACTGTAACCTACTGGAGTCCAGAAAAATGTTCAGAAAGATGAGCTCAGGACGCCTTCTCCAACGCTCCTCTCTTGACCAACAGAAGACTCAAAACAACGTTTTCCACCACACTGTAACCTACTGGAGTCCAGAAAAATGTTCAGAAAGATGAGCTCAGGACGCCTTCTCCAAAGCTCCTCTCTTGACCAACAGAAGACTCAAAACAACGTTTTCCACCACACTGTAACCTACTGGAGTCCAGAAAAATGTTCAGAAAGATGAGCTCAGGACGCCTTCTCCAACGCTCCTCTCTTGACCAACAGAAGACCCAAAACAACATTTTCCCACCACACTGTAACCTACTGAAGTCCAGAAAAATGTTCAGAAAGATGAGCTCAGGACGCCTTCTCCAACGCTCCTCTCTTGACCAACAGAAGACTCAAAACAACGTTTTCCACCACACTGTAACCTACTGGAGTCCAGAAAAATGTTCAGAAAGATGAGCTCAGGACGCCTTCTCCAACGCTCCTCTCTTGACCAACAGAAGACCCAAAACAACATTTTCCACCACACTGTAACCTACTGAAGTCCAGAAAAATGTTCAGAAAGATGAACTCAGGACGCCTTCTCCACGCTCCTCTCTTGACCAACAGAAGACTCAAAACCAACGTTTTCCACCACACTGTAACCTACTGGAGTCCAGAAAAATGTTCAGAAAGATGAGCTCAGGACGCCTTCTCCAACGCTCCTCTTGACCAACAGAAGACCCAAAACAACATTTTCCACCACACTGTAACCCACTGGAGTCCAGAAAAATGTTCAGAAAGATGAGCTCAGGACGCCTTCTCCAACGCTCCTCTTGACCAACAGAAGACCCAAAACAACGTTTTTCACCACACTGTAACCTACTGGAGTCCAGAAAAATGTTCAGAAAGATGAGCTCATCACTTTGGGCTGCTTCTTCTTTCACTGTCCAGTCACAGGTTGCGGTGGGTGAAGGCTGACCTGAGCTCAGAGGAAGTGGGTTGAAGGAAGCTGGCCATCAGACTGAGGACATCTAGTGGCAGAAAAAAAGTACTGGACGGTAAATCTCTAGATTGAAAGTGAATATTGCAGCAAAAGCTGTTTTGTATATATATATATTTTTCTGTTTATGGATTATTCGTTTGTATCTTATTTGTGGCTGGAGTTCTGCTTTTTATGACGCTATCAAAAAGTTGTATTAATGCTTAGGAAACTCCAGTGATTTATTTCCAACCCAGACAGAATTTAAAGTCACATTAACGTTGATCCTGCCTCAAACAGACTCGGAGAAAACATGTTACTCCAATTAGAGAAATTTGCATGTTCTATTTCCGCTGCCCTCCAACGCCACCTCTGTAACGCGGCAGTAGACCCATGTTGTAGAAAGCCTGGATAATTTGCTGATGAACATTCAGTTAGAATATATTAATATTTTATATTCTCCTCATTAATTTGATATCTAGAGATTCAATTTAGTGCAGGGGGTTATGTGGGCAGCATGTCATTTTCTGCATCAACCCGTCAGTCACCCGTGACCTAAACTCAGATCAACGTACGGAAAAGTGGCAGAATTAGGCCATTAACCGTTCCACCTCTGAGGCAGCAAATTCCAGCCAATGAAAGGGTGACTGAATGGCAATGTTGTAAGTCTATTCCCGGGCACTGTGTAAAAGTACACTACCTGGACACCCCTCCAAACTGAGTTTTTCAGTAAAGGATGCATAGACATTTTAGAGAATGTTGTGCCTCCCACGTTGTGGGAACAGTTTGGAGAAGAACATTTTTTATTCCAGCGTGACCGTACCTCTGCGCCCAAATCCAGCTCCATAAAGACAGGGTTTGGTTAGTTTTGTGTGGAGGGATTCCAGCTCCAACTTCAAGTCTGATGAACACCTTTGGGTTGAATTGGAATACAAATTGCATTCGAGATCTTCCAAACCAACACCAGTATGTGACCTTTGGCTGAATTGGCACAAATTCCTATAGACACATTTGTAAATAAGGAGAAAAGTCTTCCCATTAGAGTGGAGGCTGTTGTAGCCAACTCCATATTATTGCTCATGATTTTAGAATACAATGCCCAAAAAGCTAATATAGTAATATATTTTTTTTAAAAACAACACCCACCCACAGTATTTTGATGCCAACCTGAACCACATAGTGACTTCTTATATCACTCAGTTTATCAGGTTTCAGTGGTAGTGAGACCTTGTAGAATGCCAACTCAGGGTTCCCTAGGGCGCGGAGCCTTAGCCGCCTTCTTCACTAGGGCTCCTGATGGTGGGGATGAAACCAAGTCACAGCCACCAGGTATGTCCAGCTGAAGATGCGGAGACCACTCGTGTGTGCAGAGTACAAAACGCAGGAGATGGGAGAAGATCCAGGAAACAAGCCAAGGTCAGGGCAGGCAAGCTCAAGCAATAGACGAAGCTGGGGTCAGTACACGGGAAGTTAGACACTGAATGCATGTAATAGTAGGCAAACAATATCTCGGAGAACTAGGAAGTTGCTCAGGCAACACAAGCTGCATTGAGCATAAGGCCGCGTACACACGCGCGGACTGTTCGCCCAACTTTGTCCGTCCAACAGTTTCGGCAAACAGTCCGCTCAAACTTAGCATGGACAGACATGGCCACACACGACGGACGAACAGTTTGCTGAAACCGTGCGCGATGACGTGAACGGCACGTACGACGGGACGAAAAATACGACGTCCTATACACTGCATTATAGCTTTCGGCGTGAAAATCCTTTCTGAGCATGCGCGCAACTTTGTTTGACGAACAAGCCTACACACGGGCGGACTGTTCACTCAAACAAGGTTTCAGCGGACAGTTTTTCGGAAATTCCGAAAAACCTTGTCCGTCCAACTGTCCGCTGAAACTGTCCGCTGAAAGCCCACACACGAGCGGACTGTCCGCCCAAACACTGTTCAGCGGACAAAGTTGGGCGAACAGTCCGCCCGTGTGTACGCGGCCTGACTTGTATAGGGAAGCAAACTGGGAGGCGGGCCATGAAATGATATAAGAGACAGGAAAATAAACCCACAGTGTAGCAGGCGACACCCATAGGTGAACACAGAAGCCAAACAGTACATATGAATATCATCACAGGTCTAGCAGAACTACAACAGGTAAGAATTTTACAGGCAGGAAACTGCAGGCTAAGCCGTGGCACAGGTATTGTCGCATTACACATATTGCAAAGCAATATGATGATTACATCAATGTTATTTCAATGGATTAAGCTTACTTTTTAGGCTTAATAAATAAAAGATCTTGATGCAAAAGTGATATCTTCATCTTTGGAGGGGGAAGAGATAGAAAGTACTCAGAATCAGAAGGCATCTTCTTTACCTCCACATTGCAAGCCAGTAGTCTGCAAACTATGACCCACAGACTGGTTTCAACCCATTTCTTGCTGTAAACTAGCCCCTACATGCACACCAGAGGGAGCCACTGTATGCAGAGTGGCAGCATGTGCCAGGCACTAAAACCCACAGCAGGGGTGTTTCATTTTTCCACTGGCGCAGGATAATATTAACTCCTACATACCACTGATGCCAAGGCATTTTTTGATAACCATTTTTTTTTTATTCTGACCACTGAGGCTGGGAGATTATTTATTTTTTTATTCCCAATGACTACCAACACTGGAGCAATTTTTACTTTCACTGACCACCAGTGAATAGCGCTGGGGTATTTTTATTCTTCTTCAAACCACAGTGGTGTGGGCGTATTTTGTGCTCCTGCTGACCGCCAACCCTAGGGCCACTGAGGCTGGGGCATTTTTGCTGCCTCTGAACGTTGACAGTGGAGTATTTTTTACCTGCCACTGACTCCAAGGCATTTTTTACTCCTACTGACACAGTGACATTTTGTACTCCCAGTGACTACAAAGTCAGGGGCATTTTATACTCCTATTGGCCTCCGACACTGATGAACAATGAACTGTCCCTTTGTTTTAAAATTTTCAGGAACCCTGGCGCAGACTTTACAAAGAGTAGCATTCCTACATAACTGTGCTGCAGAAATCTAATGTTTAGGACAAAAAAGATTTAATCAGCCCACATTTTAATTAATAGGTAACAGCCTTTTTCATTCACACGTAGCATTTCTGCTGGGGTAAGGGGGAAACCTCTTTTCTTCTATCCACTGCTAATCAGCACACCGAAACAGAGCAATATTATATACTAATCAAGGGTAGGTTATCAAAAATCAATAATATAGTTACAGTTCAGCAACCACCATATACAGCTTTTTTTGTCCCCTAATAACTATTTGATGACCACAATAAAACATAAAAATAATGCTACTAACATCATATTATTCATATTGCAGAATAACCATATCAAATTACGTAACATCAGTAAATATATTCAGCAAGATCACTTTGTTGTGTTTGACAAGATACCCCAATTTACTCCAAGGTGGCAGTAGCTGAAGGTCATTTTGATGTTTACGTTGATGGGAAGAAGTACAAGGTCACAAGCTTTTCAGTCTAACCAGGGAATCAATGCTTATATCCAAAGGAGATGGGGAACCAAGAAGACACCAATCTTTGTAGCAATCTAAAGTTTTTTATGAACCTTCAGAAATCCCTAAAGAAGGGTATTCAGATCCCTGAAACACGTTGAACACCTTGTTGAACTTCAGTATTTTAAATTGCTAAAAAGATCAGTGGCCTATCTGTTTATGTTATTTTTTTGGGAATAACGTCATTGGCGCTTTGGTTACATTGGATCACTCCAGGCCTTGTACTTATCTATGAGTGGTGTAGTAGCTCTGTTGAATGAACAGCATGTGGTCCTAACTTCATTATAGTACAGCCTGTAGATGAAGGTCGTTTTGGTGTTTAGGTTGATGAGAAGAATTACAAGGCCACAAGTACTTCCTTCTAACCAGGGAAGCAAAGGATTTAGGGACCCAAGGGGACACCAATCTTTGTAGCAATCTTACATTTTAATGAACGATCAGAAATCCCTAAAGAAGAGTTTGCAGATTCCTGAAACACGTCGGCTACCTTTTTGAACTTCAGTCTTTAAGATTGCTAAAAAAGATCAGTGGCCTATCCGTTTAGTTTTTTGGATAACGATATTGCCTCTGTGGTTACAGTGGATCACTCAAGGCCTTGGACTTTCATACTGTATATCTATGTAATATGTGAGCCACGTAGTAGCTCTGTCTGATGAGCAGCTTGTGGTCCTAACTTTATTATAGTACAGCCTGCACCTTCAAGATGTCCATTATCCTTTTATCCTTTATTGTTGGTATTTAGGTCATTCTTGCAGGCCCCTACATTGTTACATGTTTTAAATTTCTAATTTTGCCTCTTCATGGGCCAGCAAGAAGATCTCAGTCTTATAATGCTATTTGCACGCAACATTTCGATTTCAATTTTTGCTACATTTTGGTCAACACGTAACTGCCGATTTTGCCAATAATTCAAGCTCTCGAAACTTACTCTGCTCACCCTAATCTCTCTATTTATATTACCCTGACTCTTTATTTAACTTTAATAAGTCTCCATAACCTGGAAGTTTGTTTGCAGTTACCTTGGATTATCACTAGCTTGTGGGCTTAATACCTTGGAGAGATCATGGAGGAGAAGGAAGGAACTGAACAGGTCTACAGACCTGTTAATCTTTATCCCCAAGAGCAATTCTCCAGCAGGTGTCTGCTGCTGCCATAGACATTAATGTCAATCATCTCAAATTTATAGCCAGTCTTGCACCCCGTGTCCTGTTTCGGAAAGTTAGGAAGGATGAAATATTTTGTATTAGAGAATCCTAATACTAATTGGCAGAGATATTGCTAAACAATTCATATCCATTCTCCCTCCTTGGCATGGCGATTGTACGGCTAACCAGCTCCTGGTTTCTGTTGCCAGTTCTGAGCTGCTGTTACAAATCCAATTTTTTGCATTAACTCCGTCAGCTGGCTGTGCATTTAATTTCCTGCTTAGCTCCCCACTGATTGGATGGTGGGCAGATAAGACACTTTCCTCCGGCTGCCTGAACTGCAGGATGTGCCTGTACATCTCTCTTTTTATTTTATGGCCACGCTTAATGTTTTAACGAAGCCTCGCGCATCTGCCCCTGTGTTTAATCGTCCTGTCAGCTCACTTTGCTGATGAGCGATTCTCTTGATTTGGGATTTGATACGACGCGGGTTCTTCTATTTGTTTACAGACGGAAGCTGCTTCGCGTGTGCACCAAATGTTGTGTTGCCTGCATCTGCTGCTGTCAGTTTTTAGCTTTTTTAGCCAAAAAAAGTGCTCATTTGGAAAAACATTTAAGGGTTAGAGTAGCAGCAAATGGACATGCATTGGAATAAGGAGCTGTATTTCTCGGCTTTTATCCGCGGTGTGTACCTTAATAGTCTAAAGATAGACTAAATGAACTTGAGTCTGTATAGATGAGAAGCAACATTGCAATACCTTATTTCTAGCAAAGCTTCAAAATAACTTAATGTTGAGGTGCCTAAAGCCAAAGTTTTTTTTTTTTTTTTTTTTTTTTGAATAGTGTGAGGAATGATTTTGTGTTTTTTTTTTTTTTTTTTTTTGCCATCTATCTCCCATTTGGAGAGGAAAACTTTTCGAAAGTGAAAGAAAATTACACTTTAAAAAAAATTGTCACTGTGTCCCACTGGGGAGAGTTCCCTTCACTTCCTATCCTGGATTAGCAACAAGGAATGAGTAAACATCCCTCCAAAGTCAACAGAGTTCCCATTTTACAGAGTTGGCTTGTGCTGGACTGACTGAATCGATCACTCGTCATAGGTGGGTATTTGTGTGGTCAACTGGGAATAAATCCCTTCCAGTAGGTTGTGCCCAATGGTGGTGATGGACCCTCTTAGTGCTTGGGCTGCTACCTTTACTCTACGACCTTATGGTTGTTGAAGAATGTAGACTTGGGTAGGAAGGAAGGAGCACCTAGTTGTCCAGATAAATGCAATTTTATAAAGTATGGTACGTAGGCATTTATTAAAAGAAGCAACATGTACATCAAGTTGGAAAAGGACTCCCCTTTATTCAGGGCTGTTGCTGCGTGCTATTGGATGGGGATGATTCCCAAAAATGGTTATATTCCGAGTTTTCAGAAAGCAGGACAGCAGGTTGACCATTATAGTTGCAGAGGCACGGTATTTGCGAACCATTCCTATCCAATAGCACGCAGTAACAGCCCTGAAGAAGAGGGAGTCCTTTTCCCTGAAACGCATTGGCTTGATGTACATGTTGCTACTTTCAATAAATAAATGCCTATGTACCATACTTTTTAAATTGCATTTATCTGGACAACCGGCCTTCCTTGTTTCCTACCCAATTCTCCTTGCTTTAGCAACCATAAGGTGGTAGCGCAAAGGTAGCAGCCCAAGCCCGAAGAGGAGGCCTCTCCCCCCAAAACGCATTGACTTAATGTACATGTTGCTACTTTTAATAAGCACTTAAGTACCATACTTTTTAAATTGCATTTATCTAGACAACCCAGTGCTCCTTACTTCCTTGCCACAGAGTTGTCACAGGAAAAGACGTCTCCATTTGAGGTCTTTCCCTCACCTTCTGCTCTGGTGACCATGCAAAATGTTTCAAATTTCCGAGTTTCACTTTTTGTCTTAGTGGCAATGTTGACAAAAGCCAGTGATGTGTAATGCGGGTAGAAAGGTGAAATGTTTCCTGAGGGGATTGAACTGCAGAGACCACAGGAATGCTATATTGCCAAAGAGGAGTTTGCATTGCAACAAGGTTGTAATGTTGGCATAGAGGCATCACGTTGCCAAAGACTAGATGGATGTCACAGCCATGCTGCCAAATGAGCATATTGTTTGGTGGGGGATTTTTGGGGCTGGACTATTTTAATGTTACTGGACTGTTTTCATTCTTCCATTGAGTTCCCTGATCCCCCATTATTATTGTAAATATTCACTTTCCAATGAAACCGTCCATAAGACAAGTGGAGAATTATTACTTAAAAGCTGTTCAGAGTTAACTCTAATGCCGCGTACACACGATCGGAATTATCGTCGGAAAAAGCTCTGATAGTTTTCCTGACGGAATTCCGACGGAATTTGGCTCAAGCTGTCTTGCCTACACACGGTCACATCAAATTCTGATCATTTATAACGTGGTGACGTACAACATGTACGACGGGACTAAAAAAAGGAAGTCCAATAGCCAGTAGCCAATAGCTTCTGTCTCGTAGTTGAATCTGAGCATGCGTAATTTTTGGCGTGTCGGAATTACATACACACGATCGGAATTACCGATAGAAAGTTTTTCCGTTGGGAAAATTGAGAAGATGCTATCAATTTTTGGCTGGCGGAAATTCGGACAGCTACATTCCGATGGCGCATACACGCGGTCGCATTTTCCGATGAAAAGCTCTCATCGGTCTTTTTCTGGCCAGAATTCCGATCGTCTGTACGCGGCATTACTCTACAAAATGGCTGAGCTGATGTTAAAGTACTGAAGCTCGCTCAAAGCTTAACAGCTGGTGTAAAGCAACAGCCAGCGCTGTGTTCTGAGACTGGAGCCAACGGGCAGCTTTAGAGCTTCAAGAAAGGTTCTCACACCTTGCTAAAAGCTTTCTACAAATTGCAATATAGGCTAGCGGTTAAAAACTGTCGCCCGTGTCAACTAGACATTAGAACCTTTAAGGGAAATGAGTAGGTGAAGCAACAGTGAGGGAAAAGTGTTCACATAGCCAAATGTGCGAGCCAACAGCAATGCCCCCACCACACCAGTGTCAAGCAGTGCATGGCAGGCGAGTCATAAATGATCAACATAAACCTTTGGCTAACAGCCAGATGTGTCCAATGGTATCCCTAGACAAGAAATACCTTCAAAGTCTTCCAGTGGGCAATAGCTTAGAAACAGGGTTCCTTTGCTGGCAGACCAACCAACCAGTGCCAATCTCTTGGCTAGCTGGCCTACTACTGTTGAGTTGCAGGCTGGCACACAGATGCAGAGTATCTTGCTTTGTGTATAATGCTACCAGTACACTGCTTCAATCTGCATGATTGTTACAGTGCAACTGCAGGAACGCAGTAAAATGCATAGGTGAAATACATATTGTTTTACTTGGGAGGGGCTTTGCCTTTTTTTTCAGTGATTTCTGTGACACACACATCTCTTCTGGTCAGCAAGATCGTTCTGTTGCTTCATTGGTCTGCTTTACTGCTTCCTGCTCACTGGACATAAGGTGATGATGCTAATTAGCTGTCCAATTAGGAGGCTGGAGGCAGAGAAGTGACACGTGAAATTGAATTATTGAACCAGGAAGATGATTTGTGTACAGCACACCTTCCATTAAGGTCTGCACAATGTTGGCAAGACACTGCATTATGGGGGAAAGAAAACGCATTTACTCCCACTGTGTCAGTGGGATTAAAAATAAATAACTTTGATCCTGGGATCTGACTGCTTCCTATCACTCTCTCTGGGCCTCACTGAGCGATCTTGGGAAAGCCCAGGATCCCAAGTCTCTCAAAGGGACACTACTGCGCTGCACAGGAACATATTCTTGTAGGATTTGGGGTTGTCAAATTTCCCAAGATCCCAGAAAACTTCACTTGACTTCACCTAGGAAAGCCTGGAGTAAGGTAATTCTTTTTTTTATGATGATCTTTTAAGCTGTTTTTTTTTTTTACAGCTGTGAATGGGGGGGGGGGGGGGGGCACTTCATTGGATCTGACCTTTTAGTGCATGCAAGGTCTGCTTTGATGATGAATTGTCCAAGAATTTAGAGGTAATTGCCACCTCCTGGACTTATCTCTATTATTTACGTCTGATAGGTTTATGGAGCTCCCAGAAGACAGCTGTCATTATGGTTTCGGGATCTCTAATGCTGGACCTTCTGCTCTCAGCTCCTTCAGAGTTGATGCAGCTGCTATGCTCCCCCCTCACTTCCTCCGGCCCAATCACAAAAGCCTTTGTATTATGTGAATTCATTCACAAAATACAAAGGCTTCTTTGAATAGGCATCAGAAGGGAGGGGAGGGGAGGGGCAGAACGAGCTGCTGTGTGTGCTTCTCTCCTCAATAAACCTATCAGATGTAAATAATAGAGATACATCCAAGAAGTAGTGTTCACCTAGTTGGCCTTAAAGGGGTTGAAAGCCCTTGTGGTTTTTTACCTTAATGCATTCTATGCATTAAGGTGAAAAACCTTCTGTTGTGCTGCAGCTCCCGGAGCTCCCCTTATACTTACCTGAGCCCCGTGATTCCCACAACGTAAGCGAGCTCCGTCCAGTGTCTCATGCCCTGATTGGATAGATTGATAGCAGCGCAGCCATTGGCTCCTGCTGCTGTCAGTCAAATCCAATGACGCGGGCACTGGGGGGCAGGGGCCAAGTCCAACACTCTTTGTCTATGGACGCAATTGCTGGACTCGGGAGCATGCTCGCACAGTTACCCCCAAGGAGAGTGCTTCTCCTAGGTGGTTTCACGATGCAGGGAGGAGCTGTGAGCACCATTGGGGGAAAACAAAAGACGAGGATCGGGGCCGCTCTGTGCAAAATGAACTGCACAGTGGAGGTAAGTATGATATTTTTTTTATAAACAAGAGTTTGGTAACCCTTTAACTCATAGCCTGCAAATTTTACAAAGTGAGTTAATTCCTGGAATTCATCTTTAATGATAAATATTATCAGTATGGCACTGCCGTGTGGAAAATGTGTGTAAATCAAGAGACTGGCTTTACAGAATCACAAATCCGATGGTAGGTAAAATTGTAAACATTTATCTATACAGCGGGTAAAATAAGTATTGAACATGTCACCATTTTTTGGGTTAAATATATTTCTAATGCCGCGTACACACGACCGGACTTTCCGGCAGACTAGGTCCGACGGTCTTCCCGACCAGCTTTTCAGCAGGGTTTCCGAAGGACTTTCCGAATGAACGGACTTGGCCACACACAATCACACCAAAGTCCGATGGATTCAAATGTGATAACATACGACCGGACTAGAATAAGGAAGTTCATAGCCAATAGCTGCCCTAGCGTCGGTTTTTATCCGTCGGACTAGCATACAGACAAACTGATTTTTCGACCGGACTCGAGTCTGTCGGAAAGATTTCAAACCTGTTCTAAATCTAAAGTCCATGTGATTTTTAAACAGCAAAGGTCCCATGAAGCCCACACACGATCGAATTGTCTGGCGGACTTGTTCCGCCGGACCTTTGCTGTCAAAGTCCAGCAGTGTGTACACGGCATAAAGGTGCTGTTGACATGAAATTTTAACCACATCGGTAACAACCCATGCAGTCTATCCACACAAAGCAAAAACAAAATCAAAACAAATAAGTACAGAAATTAAGTTGTGTGTAATAAAATAGAATGACACAGGGAAAAATTATTGAACACATGAAGAAAGGGAGTTGCAAAAAGGCATGGAAAGCCAAGACACCAGCTGAAATATATGAGTAATGAGGAAGCAATCCTGCCCCTTGTCAGTGCAAATTATTATCAGTGGTTCAGTCTCAAATGATGGCCTATAAAAAGATGTCTCATTACCATGGTGTCACACAAGAAACATCTCATGGTGGGTAAAAGCAAAGAGCTCTCTCAAACCTTCACAACGTTATGGTTGCAAAACATACCGATGGCATTGGTTACAGAAGGATTTCTAAACTTCTGAATGTTCCAGTGAGCACTGTTAGGGCCTTAATCCAAAAGTGGAAAGAACATCATTTCACCATAAACCGGCCATGACCAGTTGCTCCTTGCAAGATTTATGACAGAGGAGTGAAAATAATTATCAGAAGAGTTGTCCAAGAACCAAGGACCACTTGCGGAGAGCTTCAGAAAGACCTGGAATTAGCCAGTACAATTGTTTTAACGAAAACAATAAGTAATGCACTCAACTGCCATGGCCTGTATGTACGCTCACCACACAAGACTCCATTGCTGAAGAAAAAGCATGTTGAAGCTCGTGTAGTGGTACCTCCGTAGGGGCTGCTGAGTGTTATGGCCCACCTGTCACCCTGCCCAGCCCGGGCGTTCACCTCTGAGACAGAAAACAGTCCATGTGCTTGCTTTTATGTTTTATTGAGGGATTTGAACTTGGATGGGGTAAAGGAAGAATGGGATGCCCAATGGAATTTTGCAGAAATTGCTGGAACAAACTATATACACGCTGGTGTATATACACTTAATTTCTCCACCTGCACATTGCCTCCTCTGATGTTCACTCCTCCTGCACATCGCTTCCTCTCTAATGTTCCAGGTACAGCTAGCACAAAGTGATAAGGCCTGACACTGCCTCAGCCAGGCCTTAGTAATTGCCCTTTGCAGGCAGGGTTCACCTATAATGTACTAGAAATATAAAGTTGGTGCTAGCTGTCCTATATGCGGCTACTGAGCCCATTAACCCATCTTCAGGCCCTGCCAGCCCTCCTGGCTGCAGCTGCCCTTCTCCACTGTCCATGACACTACAGTCCACTCCACTGGCTCTGCACCCATCCCAGACTGCATGCTCCCAGTCCTCGCAGGCGTGCCGCCCCAGTCCTCCTGACTGTGCATGTCACTCAGCAACACTCTCCTGGCTGCGACCAGTTGTCCTCTCTTGCTCCTCCTGTGCCTCCTGTCCAGAACACCTTCACAATTTTGAGTCCGGGCCCAAGGTCACCTCCCCCCCAACTGGGGGGCTCCCTCAAAGGCCCCAACAACCTAGAATTCCATCTCCAAAGCTCTGAACAACTCCAACTTCTCCCCAGCTGACCCTGGGTATTTAAAGAGGAAGTAAACCCTGATGGGTTTACTTCCTCTTTTTTTCCCTGCAAAGGTAAAGCATAATGGACTACTATGCATCGCATAGTAGCTCATTATGTGTCACTTACCTGACACAGGAGCCAGCGAAGTCGCCGCTGTCACCTGTAGTCCGCCGCATCCATCTTGGTTGTGGCGTCTCTCGCAGCTCCGACGAATGACAGCGGAGAAGCCGCGATGACGTCACTCCCGCGCATGCGCACGGGAGTCGCGTCTCGGAGCTCCGACGCTGCCATTCGCCGGAGCCGCGATGACGTCACTCCCGCGCATGCGCACGGGAGTAGACAAATTTGGCAAATCCATTCTTGGACTTGCCGCATTTAGTGCGCCTGCGCGCCGCTGTCTACGGCGCATGCGCCGTAGACAGCGGTGCCCATTTTCGGGCAAATATCTCCTAAACCATATAGGTTTAGGAGATATTACTTGGACCTACAGGTAAGCCTTAATCTAGGCTTACCTGTAGGTCAAAGTTGTTTGGAAGGGTTTACTTCCATTTTAAGAAGGCCTGCAAATCCAGGTTGGTGATTGGTTAGGGCTCCTCAGAACATCCCAGGCAGCTCCACCTCTCATCCTCTTTCTAGAATCTTCTAGAAAGAAGAGGGAGGTCTCAGTGATGCTGCCTGTGAATCACCAGCTGCTATCCTGAGCCACTCCCATCCCAGAAGGAAAAAAAAACAAACAGGCCTGACTGTCAGCCAGGCCTGCCTAAATGTGCCTACCTTACAAAAATCCTATCTCTATCACCTAAATACTTGGAGGGTGCTACACTTATTTAAATTTTGCTGCACAACATTTAGACAAGCCTGTGAAATACTGGGAGAATATAGTCTGATCTGATGAGACCAAAATTGAACTGTTTGGATACTTTAATACACACCATGTTTGGCGGTCAAATGGCACATCACCCCAAAAACACCCTCCATACCAAAAGTTTGGAGGTGGGGACATCATGGTGTGGGGTTGTTTTTCAGAATACTGTACTGGCAAACTTTATATTATTGAAGGAAGGATGAATGGAAAAATTTACCAAGACATTCTTGATGAAAATCTGCTGCCATCTACCAGAATGATGAAGATGAAAGGAGGGAGGACATTTTAGCAAGACAATGATCCCAAACACAAAGCCAAGGAAACTCTCAATTGTTTTCAAAGAAAGAAAATAAAGCTGCTAGAATGGCCCAGCCAATCACCTGACTTGAATCCAATAATACATCTATGGAAAGAACTAGGGGTGCACAGAATGGGTTTTTTGGTGCCGAAACCAATACCGAAAATTAAAAATACACTAGGCCGAAAACCGAAACTGATACCGAAACAGCACCGATACCGAAAATGACTGTTTTTAAAAAATATTTTCATACAGCAGATGGTCAGAGACTGCAGGCATAGTAAAGGAGATGGTCAGAGACTGCAGGCATGGTGCAGGAGATGGTCAGAGACTTCAGGCATGGTGCAGGAGATGGTCAGAGACTGCAGACATGGTGCAGGAGATGGTCAGAGACTGCAGGCATGGTGCAGGAGATGGTCAGAGACTGCAGGCATGGTGCAGGAGATGGTCAGAGACTGCAGGCATGGTGCAGGAGATGGTCAGAGACTGCAGGCATGGTGCAGGAGATGGTCAGAGACTGCAGGCATGGTGCAGGAGATGGTCAGAGACTGCAGACATGGTGCAGGAGATGGTCAGAGACTTCAGGCATGGTGCAGGAGATGGTCAGAGACTGCAGGCATGGTGCAGGAGATGGTCAGAGACTGCAGACATAATACAGGGGATGGTCAGAGACTGCAGGCATGGTACAGGAGATGGTCAGAGGCTGCAGGCATGGTACAGGAGATGGTCAGAGACTGCAGGCATGGTACAGGAGATGGTCAGAGACTGCAGGCATGGTACAGGAGATGGTCAGAGACTGCAGGCATGGTACAGGAGATGGTCAGAGACTGCAGGCATGGTACAGGAGATGGTCAGAGACTGCAGGCATGGTACAGGAGATGGTCAGAGACTGCAGGCATGGTACAGGAGATCAAAGCAGCCTCACCGGTTCCCCTCAGATGCAGCCTGCCTGATAAAAATACATGCACAGTGTTTTCCATGTATTCCAATGGCTGTAGTTCACACCATGCAGTCAGTTTCCGGTGCACTGTGGGCACAAAAAACGTGCGATTTAGCTGCGGACAAAACTCTGCAATGCTTGCCCTGGGCACACTCTTTCCCCCTCATGCAGCTTGCCAGTGTCTAAATGCAGCCTTACCCATGCCCGGATCAGAGCGGTGATCTCCGTGTGTCACGGAGCTGTGCATTTAATTGCCCGGGCGGCTGCAGTAACAATGTCCCGCCTCCTGTAATCACGTCACGCTGATTCAATGTCCCGCCATTGAATCAGTGTACCGTCTGTCACAGGAGGCGGGACATTGTTACTGCAGCTGCCCGGGCAATTCAATGCACAGCTCCGTGACACACGGAGATCACCACACTGTCGGGCGGGACGAAAGGAGGACAGAGGACTGGGGACGGACAAGGAAAACACCCGTGCAATGGGTGGCACCAGGGGGCAGAGCCCCGCACAGGCCCCGCCCCCATTTTCGGCCCCATTATCGGCAAGATTTTCCTTTCGGCATTTTGCCGAAAACACCATTTTCGGCCGATATGTTTCGGCGGCCGAAATTTCGGTGCATCCCTAGAAAGAACTAAAGTTGATAGAAGAGGCCCACGGATCCTTCAAGATTTCAAGAATCAAGACTTGTGTGGAAGAATGGGCCAAAATCACACCTGAGCAATGCATGTGACTAGTTTCCCCCTACAGGAGGCATCTTAAAGAGGAAGTAAACCCTGGCGGGTTTTACTTCCTCTTTACTTACCTTTAAAGGTAAAGCATAATGTGTCACCATTATGTGTCACTTACCTGACACCGAAGCCCACGCTGTCACTGTGGTCCCCATGAGCAAAGAGGTTCCATCTTTGCCTCTCTTCCTTCTGGGGCCGTGAACTCCGGCTCTGTAACTGGCCGGAGTCGCGTGATGTCACTCCAGCGCATGTGCGCGGGAGCCACCAGTCACGGCATGACCCCTATTAGAAAGAGCACGATGTGCCGATGACATCGCCGCTAGTCATTAGTAAATATCTTCTAAACCGTGGAGGTTTAGGAGATATTTCAAGCACCTACAGGTAAGACTTAATATAGGCTTATCTGTACGTAAAAGTGGTTGTACAGGGTGTACAATCACTTTAAAGCTGTCATTACCAAGGGATTTTGTTTGAAGTATTTAAATACATTTCAGTTAGCGTATTCGACACTTTTTTCCGGTGTCATTCCATTTTATTACACATAACTTAAAGTGGGGTGCCCCCTAAAAAAAAAAAAAAAAATCAAAGTCAGCAGCTACAAATACTGCAGTTGCTGACTTTTAATAATCGGACAATTACCTGTCTCAGGGTCCGGCGATGCGGGGGAACGAAGCCCCCCCCTCGCTCCCTGCTCCGCTCGCACCGCCGGCATTCTTAATGTGGGCACCCACTGTGCATGCGCGAGCGACGCTGGGCGCCGTGATACACCGCACAGTCATCTGGGACACGTGACAGGTCCCAGATGACTGTGCGGCGTGAGGGGAAGTGATGTCACCAGCCCGGGCATTGAAGAAGGCAGACTATGAGGGACCCCCTAGCAACAGGCATTTAGAGGTGACTAAAAAAAAAAAATTTCAAATTATTTTTTATTTATTTTTTTTGTGAACTTTAAGCTATTTATTTATTTTTTTTTGGTGGCAACACCACTTTAATTTCTGAATGTATTTGTTTTGGTTTCTTTGTATGTATGGATTGCATGGGATGTTACCGACGTGGTGAAAGATCCTTTATCTATTTCACTCGCTGTATTTTCAGTGTATTGAAGGTGTGGGCAGCAAGTCAAGAGAATCAGGAAAGTTGACAAGCCTTTGTAAGTGTATGCAGTGTGTGATGTCATACAGTGTGACATCATCATGCATACACTACACATAAGGTCTTGCTGTTGAATAGAGCAGCATGTTTCACCTCTTGCCTGGAAGCCTATGACAGAGTGGCCACAGGCCTTGTTGCCTGCTTTTCTGTCCTTCCATTTTAAAGCTAAGAATTAGGAGCGCTCGGATTTAGGCCTTCTTTGCTTGGAAAGCCCAGACTCCACTCCAGCAGCATCAGGGTAAAACAGGCGGTGCGGGTTTATTGTCCTCCGCTCCCTCCATCAGCTGGGAAAGAGAGGAGATTACAGAGAGGAGGTGAGGCGGAATGGAGCAGCAGACAGAATCGCAGACAGGCTCAAAACCGCAAGATCTCCAACTTCACACACATCATCGGCGTCTCCTGCAGCTTTCCACATGATGACTCGCAAGACAAGTTGTTCTGGCGGAATGCTTCAGCGCCATATGCTCCTACTTCAACAAACGCCGATCAGATGCGAGATGGATTTACGGAGGAGTACAGTGTGTTTACTTTGTAATTCACAACACTAACTCTGCATCAGAGCGGATAAATCCTGGGTTATGTCCACAATTCCTGTACCATGTAATACTGCTGTACATAAGCTGGGAGAGCCCATTGCTTTACTACAGTACATGGATGAGGGATGATCAGCTAATTGCTTGCAGATTCCTGCTGTCTTTTCTCTGCTAAAGGTTAGAATATAACACAAGGTGCATTTTTGCTGTGAGCGACAGAGGTGCTTTCCTTATTTTTTGGACTGTTAGTGAGCTCAACGTTTTTATTTATTTTTTTGTTTTGAAGGGGGGTTTAAAGTGGTGTTGCCACCAAAAAATAAAAAAATTGTTTAAAATTCTTAAAAAAAAAAAAAAAAAAAAATAATTGGAAAAAAAATTGTTTTACTCACCTCTAAATACCTGTTGCTAGGGGGTCCTTCATAGTCTGCCTTCTTCCTTGCCCAGACTGGTGACATCACTTCCCCTCACGCCGCACAGTCACCTGGGACCTGTCACGTGTCCCAGGTGGCTGTGCGGCGTATCACAGCGCCCTGCGCCGCTCGCGCATGCGCAGTGGGTGCCCACAGTACGTATGATGGCGCCGTGAGCGGAGCGGGGAACGAGGGGGGGCTTCGTTCCCCTGCATCGCTGGACCCTGGGACAGGTAAGTGTCCGATTATTAAAAGTTAGCAGCTGCAGTATTTGTAGCTGCTGACTTTAATTTTTTTTTTTTTTTTTTTAGGGGGCACCCCACTTTAATTATCTTTTAAGCCCCATACCATATAATATGAGGTCAAACCTTAGGAGTTTCAATGTGTATGCAATCAGGCAGGCCCTTCACTATATGGTTTTGGTAAATCTGAAGACAAAAATCAGCAGAAAATCTGATAGTGTGTATGGGGCTTTAGTTTTAGAGAACAGGCAGTCTTTTCAGTGTTTTACATAAACATGTAACAGAGATCAGCTTGGTGCAGATGATCTTATCGCCATGTCCTTTTAAAACATAATTTTTTCTTCTAGTTTACGTATGTAGTGTAGCGGATGACATTTTGGACAAAGTGTCATTCGCTTGTAAATTTGGTTTTTGCATCAGAACGGTAATGGGGTTCTGAGGGTTAATTATGTAGGTTAACGTTGACATCAGGTTAGCTGGGCTGAGTTATGCCGCATAAACACGATCGAATTGTCCGGCAAACAAACCGCCGGACTTTATAACGAACGGACTTGGCCACACACGGACGCTCCAAAAGTCCGGCGATTTCTAACGCGGTGACGTACAGCACGTACGGCGGGACTAGAAAAAGGAAGTTCAATAGCCAGTAGCCAATAGCTTCCTTCTCGTACTTGCTTCAGAGCATGCGTCATTCTTAGTCCGCCGGACTAGCACACTGGCGAACGGATTGTCCGCTGAAAGCCAAGTCTGGCGGACAAATTTTGAGTCAAAACTACTTTCTAAGTCCGCCGGACTTTAGGATGAAAAAGTCTGCTGGAGCCCACACACGATCGAATTGTTCAGCGTACTGTGGTCCGCCGGACAATTCGATCATGTGTACGCGGCATTAGAGTTCTGCCTGGTCATGTGTACAGTGAGGTGCACATGACAGGCCAGAACCAGGCCTGGTTGGACGTTTTGGGTATCAGCTTCCTGGGAGCCAATCAGTGGGTGCGCCGGGCCCCGCTGAGGAGTCTGGGGAAGGGTACTTAAGATTTTGAGGTCACGTGTTACGGGAGGTTCGTTCGTGAGGCCCTAGCGGTCTGTTTCTGTTTCCTCGACCGGGGTAGCTCCGCGAGGGGTCCCGGGTCACGGAGCGTTCGACGCTCCGCAACATGTTTCTGTTGGTTACCCCCAATAGACCCGCTTGGTCTGGGGTAGGGATCCATCTGTTCCCGAGTCTCAGAACCGGCTGGTCTGAGGTGCAATAACCGAGGGAGGATTCAAGGCATCCGGGTGTGCTCTCGGCTTGGAAAGGCACCACGACTCGTGAAGGTGACAGGGGGAGGACACTTCGGAGGAGGGCCAACAAGCTGGCATCCTGAAAAGTGCCTGATTACTGAGTTGGGAAGGAAATTGACGAATTCACGCTTTTTCCAGTACTCTCAAGGAGACAGAGAACGTTCCAGGTACTGAGGGAAAGGTTCCTGTTCACTTTCAGTTACAACTTGTTCAAGGTCAGAGATTTTACAAGTTTTAAATGACAGTGCTGACTGCCATAATCTCTGGCTAGAGTTTTGTTCAGCCTTGAAGCGCCCAGCTGCGAGTGGCTACTCTCTGGGTGGTATTAGAGACTTTGTTATGTCTGCAGATCAAGGTGCCTGTATTCTTCACCCTTGCCCTCTGTTCCCATACGAGACTGTGTTGTTGGATGTTACCCCTGCAAAATAAAACCTTTCAAAAGGACTTTATTGGTGTCAGCGTCCAAAGTTGTTGGATATCAACCCTGGGAACCCCTAGAACAAGCCAAACGGAGCCCAAAACGTCAAGGCCGCCCTGCAAAGGGTTATGGCCACTACACTAGGACAGCAGCCATCATTTCAAACGCAGGCCCTGATTCTGGCATTGCAGAGCTACACAATGGTTGTACTTAACTGTTCCTTTCTACAATGCAAGTCTATCTGTTGGCTGATTCATTGAAAACAATGTCCTCTCCATGTAGCTGATATCTTATTTCAAATAGTGTTTGTAAAAGCACTTTGAGGGGAAAAAAAAAACAAATGCCCTGTACACACTGTCGAACTTTACGTTGAAAAATGTGTGATCGGACTGTGTTTGTTGGAAATTCTGATCGTGTGTGGGCTCCATTGGACTTTTTCCGAATTTCCAACACAAAAAGTTTGAGATCTTGTTCTAAAATTTTCCAACAACAAAATCCAATCGTTTAAATTCCAATGCTTGTGTGTAGACCGTTCCGACGCACAAAGAGCCACGCATGCTCAGAATAAATTACGAGACAAATGCTATTGGCTACTGGCCTCTTTATAGTCTCATCATACGTGTTGTACGTCATTGCGTTCTGAACGATCGGATTTGTCCGACAACTTTGTGCGACCGTGTGTATGCAACACAAGTTTGGGCCAAAATCCTGCCGGAAAAAATTCAACGGATTTTGTCGTCGGAATGTCCGACCGTGTGTACAAGGCATAACACCTGCAAGACAAAGCCACAATGAGCTAGTATGCATAGCATACTAACTCATTATGTAATACTCACCTGAGATCGAAGCCCTCGCTGCGGTGCCCGTACACAGCACCGGCTGGCGACATCACTCACGGGGGTTACTTCCGGGTATCACGGCTCCGGCGTTGTGATTGGCCGGACCCGCCGGTAATGGCACACTCACTGAAGCAAACGGCATGGATGTACAGTAAGCAGCCTGCCTACATGTTGACTAGGCAGAAGAGCTGGGATTATGTACTAGATAGAAATATCTTCAGCCTTGTGGTCATCCCCCTCGGCCTTGACACCATGAAAGCTCAACGAAAAAAAATCTGTAAATCATAATATTTGGTACCGAACAAAATAGATAAATCAATGAACAAAACATGACTGGTCCATGATAAGCCACCATGTTTCTTTGTCTACAAGTACAGTAGTACGGTTTTAGAAAAATCCTGTGTTGTTTTTTATGTAGACTCAGCTATCTGTTTTGGAGTGTTCAGCAGGCTCTGAATGATCCCCTTCAAGATAACAATTTGGGAAGAATTGTATCTTCATGGAAATAAAGGAGAACATTCAGCTCTCAATCACCGCGGCTTCTTGTCTTCAGAACAATTTGGACTGCTGTCTTTCTATTTTTCCATTAAAGGAGCCTTTAATTTCAACGTAATTGCCTATTTGATCAGACAAAAGGTGTTGTGAATGCAAGTCATTTCAGCTTCTGATTAGCATGTCTCTGCAGCTGGCGGGATGTCTGCAAGCAGGAGACTGAAAAGCTTCCAGTATTTTGTTAGAATGTAAAAAGAGAGAGCGGCCATTGCTGTACAGTCCTTACTCAAATAAAGGCAAGAGCGTTCTACTTTTGGAGGAGGCACAACACTTCCTTTAGAAGCTCATGCTTATGAGATGCTCACTTTCTAATGCTGGTGTTGAATGAGAAGTATGCGCTGACTGAGATTTCAAGTCGAGACACATCTGTACAGGGGAAGAGAAGAAGAGCCACTTGGGTATAGAGGTAGAAGAACCTCCAGACAGCTGTAAAGTGGTAGAAAAGAAAGATGCACTACTTATGGTGATAGAAAGAGAGGAAGCACACTTGTATATATGCATTAGAGGCACACCTGTACAGGGACAGAAGACGAGGAGACCAACCTGGATAGCAGAAGAACAGGCACATGACTGTACAGTGGTAGACAGAGAGGAGGCATCATTGTAAATATGTATAGGAGACACACCTGTACAGAGGAAGAGGAGACACGCCTGTACAGAAGAAGAGGAGACACGCCTGTGCAGAGGAAGAGGAGACACGCCTGTGCAGAGGAAGAGGAGACACGCCTGTGACGAGGAAGAGGAGGCACGCCTGTGCAGAGGAAGAGGAGACACGCCTGTGCAGAGGAAGAGGAGACACGCCTGTGCAGAGGAAGAGGAGGCACGCCTGTGCAGAGGAAGAGGAGGCACGCCTGTGCAGAGGAAGAGGAGACACGCCTGTGCAGAGGAAGAGGAGGCACCCCTGTGCAGAGGAAGAGGAGGCACGCCTGTGCAGAGGAAGAGGAGGCACGCCTGTGCAGAGGAAGAGGAGACACGCCTGTGCAGAGGAAGAGGAGGCACCCCTGTGCAGAGGAAGAGGAGGCACGCCTGTGCAGAGGAAGAGGAGGCACGCCTGTGCAGAGGAAGAGGAGGCACGCCTGTGCAGAGGAAGAGGAGGCACGCCTGTGCAGAGGAAGAGGAGGCACGCCTGTGCAGAGGAAGAGGAGGCACGCCTGTGCAGAGGAAGAGGAGACACGCCTGTGCAGAGGAAGAGGAGACACGCCTGTGCAGAGGAAGAGGAGACACACCTGTGCAGAGTCACAAGAGGAAACACACCGTTAATATGGTGGACAAAAAGGAGTTGTGCTTTATGTAGGAAAGACACACCTGTATGGAGGTATAAGAAGATGAGACACACTTGTATGGAGGTAGAAGATGAGACACACCTGTATGGAGGTAGAAGAAGATGAGACACACCTGTATGGAGGTAGTAGAATATGAGACACACCTGTATGGCGGTAGAAGAAGATGAGACACACCTGTATGGAGGTAGAAGTTGAGACACACCTGTATGGAGGTAGTAGAATATGAGACACACCTGTATGGAGGTCGTAGAATATGAGACACACCTGTATGGAGGTAGAAGAATATGAGACACACCTGTATGGAGGTAGTAGAATATGAGACACACCTGTATGGAGGTAGAAGAATATGAGACACACCTGTATGGAGGTAGAAGAATATGAGACACACCTGTATGGAGGTAGTAGAATATGAGACACACCTGCATGGAGGTAGAAGAAGATGACACACCTGTATGGAGGTCGTAGAATATGAGACACAACTGTATGGAGGTAGTAGAATATGAGACACACCTGTATGGAGGTAGAAGAAGATGAGACACACCTGTACAGAAGCAGAGGAGACACGGCTCTATGGAGGAAAAATAAAAAGACACACTTGTATGGAGGTGAAACCAGAACAACACGCATGTACAGAAGTAGAAAAATTAGGTGATACGTCTATACGGAGGTAAAAGAAGAGAGGAGACACCTGTACAAAGATAGAAGAAAAGCATTCATGCCAGTACAGAGATGGAAGAGGAGGTAAAACAAGAGGAGACATACCTGTACTAAGGAAGAAGCAAAGATTAATGCCAGTACAGAGGTAGAAAAAGAGGTAACACACCTGTAGGGAGGTAGAAGAAGAGGAGACACCTGTACTAACCGGTACAGAGGTAGAAAATGACATACACCTGTACAAAGATAGAAGAAAAGCATTCATACCAGTACAGAGGTAGAAGAGGAGACACCTGTATGGAGGTAAAAGAAGAGGAGATATGCATTTACTAAGGTAAACGAAAAGGATTCATGCCAGTACAGAGGTAGAAAAAAAAGCAACACCCCTGTACGGAGGTAGAAGAAGAAGAGACACACGTGTACTAAGGTAGAAGAAAAAGAGTCATGCTGGTACAGAGGTAGAACAGGGTGACACACACCTGTGAGAAGGTAGGAGAAAAGGAGATGTACCTGTATAGAGGTAAAAGACAAGGACACAGACCTGTATGGAGGTAAAAGAAGAGGAGACATACCTATACTAATGTAGAAGAAATGATTCATGCCAATACATAGGTAGAAAAAGAGGTAACACACCTGTACGGAGGTAGAAGAAGTGCCACCTGTACTAAGGTAGAAGAAAAAGAGTAATCTTGGTACAAAGGTAGAAGATGACATACACCTGTGAGAAGGTATAAGAAAAGGAGATATACCTGTACAGAGGTAAAAGACAAGGAAACACACCTGTATGACGATAGAAAGTGAGATACACCTGTACAGAGAAACACCGGCAAGGAGGTAGAGGACAAGACACACCTGTGTGAAGGTGAAATAAAAGGAGACATACTAGAACAGAGGTAGAAGGAAAGATGATACACCTGCATGGAGGTAAAACAAAACGAGACACGTGTATAGCAGTAGAAGAAGGGACACACCTGTATGAAGGTAAAGGTACAGATGTGTCTTGTCTTCTTTCACCTGTACAAATGTATGAAGGTGAAAGAAGACAAGATTCACCTGTATGGATATAAGAAAAGAGAGAACACACCTGTTCAAAGACAGAGGAAGAGGCGACACACGTGTAGTACGGTACAGGAAAAGGAGCAATGCTTGTATGAAGGAAGAAGAAGAGGAAACGTACCTGTACGGAGACAGAGAAAATAAGACACAACTGTAAGGACGGAGAAGAAGATTAGAACAGTTGTACAGGGGTGGGAGAAAAGGAGATATACCAGTGTGGAGGTAGAAGAGGAGACACGCTGGTGTGGAGGTAGAAGAGGAGACACACTGGTGTCAAGGTAGAAGAGGAGACACGCTGGTGTGAAGGTAGAAGAGGAGACACGCTGGTGTGAAGGTAGAAGAGGAGACACGCTGGTGTGAAGGTAGAAGAGGAGACACGCTGGTGTCAAGGTAGAAGAGGAGACACGCTGGTGTGAAGGTAGAAGAGGAGACACGCTGGTGTGAAGGTAGAAGAGGAGACACGCTGGTGTGGAGGTAGAAGAGGAGACACGCTGGTGTGGAGGTAGAAGAGGAGACACGCTGGTGTGAAGGTAGAAGAGGCGACACGCTGGTGTGGAGGTAGAAGAGGAGACACGCTGGTGTGAAGGTAGAAGAGGAGACACATCTATATAGAAGTAGAAGAAAAGAAGACCCCTGTATTTAAGTGGAAGAGGATACGATACATATACGGAGATAGAGGAAGAGAATACCCAATTATATAAATGTAGAAGGAGAGAAGAGACACTTATAAGGAGGTAAAAGAAGAGAAGACATACCTGCATAGAGGTAGAGGAGACCTGAAGCAGCTGTACTAATGGCTGTATAGCAAATATAATGCAATAAAACATATGTTGGCTTGAGCTGAGAGCCTAAATGTTTACTAAAGCAAAACGTAAAGCAAAAAGTGGAGAAAAAAAAACGAAGATTGCTGCATTAGACTTGCTTCTCCGAGACGGGTGGTATGGAGCGAAGGCCAGACCCAAGCAGAGAGCGTGAACATGAGAGTTTTCAGATCATCATACAGAAAATATGTGTCTGCAGGAGAAGGGAGCCTGTTCTGTTTTGTGTATACTGCTGGTATGCTGTGTGAGATGATTGCTTTCTTTTATCTGTCACGTACACAAGCTGTGAATATTCCAGCCCTACGGCCCTGCTCATCAGCAGCTAATAATCTCCGTCCTGAGACAATATCACGTCCATCATGGCTGCCGGACTCCATTTTGACACTAATCACCTACAGTGAGCAATCCCTGTATAATGAGAGAGAGGAAACAGGATTATCCCTGCCGGGCTCAGGCAAAGAATGCATATTATCTGATCATTTATTGTTAAACTACAACCCCGCTCTTTGAACAAAGAGATTGGACACTGCAATTGCACCTACGGAGACTGCCATCTTGGAATCATTATGCAGGCGGCTACGTACTGTGTACACAAGTAATTACACAGCTCTGTTTTTTACCAAATTACATTAAAGGGCTCTTTAGGGCCTCTGTGCTTCTTGCTAGCGCGTTTTTGCTCTTCGAAGCTTGTTGCCGTATTAGAGAAGCAGGTTCTGGCAGCACAAGAAGCTGTCGGAATATATTTTAATAATTCCGTCTTCTAGCCTTGAAGTATGACATCTGTTTTCTGACCAAGATCAGTCACACAAAGCAAAAAAAGGATTTAGCTTTGTGCCTTGTGTGATTCCATGAATCATCTTGTTTATTTGCAAGTAATAGGGCAAGTAAGGCTCGGAATAAGGCTCTGAGGAATAATTTGCTGATACTGGGCTCTTTGAATAAAGTATCGGCTCACTCAAAGTTGATATTTCCATTCCGGATGGATGTTGTCATCCTAAATTATTCCCCATCTTAAAAGGAAAGTATGGCCAAAGCTTTTTTTTTTTGTCTGTACCTCTCTTCTGGGTCAGAGGAGTGCACTTACTTTTGCACTCTTGTTACCCAGAATCAGCCGACAGCGGGCTTTAAACCCCTCTATCGGATGACATCACAGAGCCACTCCAAGCTCTGGAAAGAACCCAACCATATTGTTGGGATTCATCCAGGTGCCTGATTGACAGTGGCTGAGAGCTGAAGCCAGTTGTGCCTGCCCATCTCTACAGACTCCACCTCCGCTCCAAGAATCAGTGATGGCCCGTAATGCAGGCGCAGGGAAAGCCGCCTCCCTATCCATGCATCCGGTCCCCTAATCTACATGCCGGACGCATGGATTCCATTGTTTTTTTTTTTTTTTCGAAGCACCCGATTAGTTATTATTTTAATAGGTTTCAAAAAAGGGTGGCACTCAGTTGTGTGTCCTGAGACCCGTCAACCAATTGGCCACAAGGAGAAGTGGTCCTATTGGCTATTTAGGAGGAGGGAGGAGATGCACGTAGAAGCCGCCGTGATGCCGTGGAGACGCAGGGGAAGGCGTCGCCGGAGCAAGCGCTGCCCTATAGGTGGTGACCGACCCATGGGGGGGGGGTCAGGGGGTGAGTGATCCGACTGACCAGGGGGTGGCTGGGGGTGCATTGTTTGGCGCCCCCCCCCCCCCAAAAAATATACCACCAGCCACCACTGCCAAGAAGACTGACAACTGAGTGATCAGCGGTTATATGATCGCTAAGTTCTTGGGCTTAGAGCCAGCAGGAGACAGCTGCATCACACTGATATTGCAGCATAGAGGTGAGTGTGTGTGTTTTTGGAACTCCAAACATCTTCTTTAAAGAAAACTGTCAGGGCAAGGTTAGGCTGGCCATAGATAGTTCGACTCTGTCGATTCATCAGGGACCAGCCGAGTTTCAAACTATCTATAGGCAGGCTGATTGTACCCAAGTCAATCCATTGATCAACTTGGGTACAACGACCATGTCAGATTTTCACTGTGATTATTACCAGAGGCTGTAGCTGCAAGCAATAACCATTGTTTGTTCTCCCGGTAGAGAGGGCTCCCCTGCCGAAAGAACACAATAGCTCTGTGGGAGCGATACCCCCATCAACACTGACTGTGTTAATGGGGTGAATCAAGTGATTTTCTTTCCTGCAGCCATGGGTCCCTGAAAAAGTAGAACCCAGTGGGTGGTCAACCCAAAATGAACATATAAGGAGTCTTCAAAAAGTTTTCACACTTTTTTATGGTTACTAGAGTTTAAAAAAAGTGCAGAAACTTATTTAAGAACCCTCAT
Source organism: Lithobates pipiens (assembly GCF_037356315.1). NCBI lineage: Eukaryota > Metazoa > Chordata > Amphibia > Anura > Ranidae > Lithobates > Lithobates pipiens. The sequence continues at coordinate 200,661,553 of NW_027507789.1, forward strand.
TAAGATTTTACTTTCTGGGTCCCTGAAAAGTAGAACCAAGTGGGTGGTCAACCCAAAATGAACATACGAGGAGTCTTCAAAAAGTTTTCACACTTTTTTATGGTTAATAGAGTTTAAAAAAAAAATGCAGAAACTTATTTAAGAACCCTCATATAGATTTTACTTTCTGGGTCCCTGAAACGTAGAACCAACTGGGTGGTCAACCCTAAATGAAAATATGAAGGGTCTTCAAAACTTTTCCACACTTTTTCATGTTTAATAGAGTTTAAAAAAGAGTGGATACTTTTCGAAGAATCCTCATATAGATTTTTACTTTCTGGGTCCCTGAAAGGTAGAAAACCAAGTGGGTGGTCAACCCAAAATGAAAATACAAGGGGTCTTCAAAAAGTTTCCACACCTTTTCATATTTAAAAGAGTTAAAAAAAAAAAGGTGGATACTTTTTGAAGAACCCTCATATAGATTTTACTTTCTGGTTCCCTGAAAAGTAGAACCAAGTTGGGTGGTCAACCCAAAATGAACATACGAGGAGTCTTCAAAAAGTTTTCACACTTTTTTTATGGTTAATAGAGTTTAAAAAAATGCAGAAACTTATTTAAGAACCCTCATATAGATTTTACGTTCTGGGTCCCTGAAAAGCAGAACCTAGTGGGTGGTCAACCCAAAATGAAAATACAAGGGGTCTTCAAAAAGTTTCCCCACTTTTTAATATTTAATAGAGTTTAAAAAAAAAAGCGTGGAAACTTTTTGAAGAACCCTCATATAGATTTTACTTTCTGTGTCCCTGAAAAGTAGAACCAAGTGGGTGGTCAACCCAAAATGAAAATATGAGGGGTCTTCAAAAAGTTTCCACACTTTTTCATATTTAATAGAGTTTAAAAAAAAAGCATGGAAACCTATTGAAGAACCCTCATATAGATTTTACTTTCTGGGTCCCTGAAAAACAGAACCAAGTGGGTGGTCGACCCAAAATGAAACTACAAGGGGTCTTCAAAAAGTTTCTACGCTTTTTCATATTTAATAGAGTTAAAAAAAAAGGTGGATACTTTTTGAAGAACCCTCATATAGATTTTACTTTCTGGTTCCCTGAAAAGTAGAACCAAGTTGGGTGGTCAACCCAAAATGAACATACGAGGAGTCTTCAAAAAGTTTTCACACTTTTTTATGGTTAATAGAGTTTAAAAAAATGCAGAAACTTATTTAAAAACCCTCATATAGATTTTACGTTCTGGGTCCCTGAAAAGCAGAACCAAGTGGGTGGTCAACCCAAAATGAAAATACAAGGGGTCTTCAAAAAGTTTCCCCACTTTTTAATATTTAATAGAGTTTAAAAAAAAAAAGCGTGGAAACTTTTTGAAGAACCCTCATATAGATTTTTACTTTCTGGGTGTCTGAAAAGTAGAACCTAGTGGGTGGTCAACCCAAAATGAAAATATGAGGGGTCTTCAAAAAGTTTCCACACTTTTTCATATTTAATAGAGTTAAAAAAAAAAAAAAAAAACATGGAAACCTATTGAAGAACCCTCATATAGATATTACTTTCTGGGTCCCTGAAAAACAGAACCAAGTGGGTGGTCAACCCAAAATGAAACTACAAGGGGTCTTCAAAAAGTTTCCATACTTTTTCATATTTAATAGAGTTAAAAAAAAAAACGTGAGAACTTTTTGAAGAACCCTCATATAGATTTTACTTTCTGGGGACCTGAAAAACAGAACCAAGTGGGTGGTCAACCCAAAATGAAAATACAAGGGGTCTTCAAAAAGTTTCCACACCTTTTCATATTTAATAGAGTTAAAAAAAAAAAAAAAGTGATAACTTTTTGAAGAACCCTTGTATATAATGGGTTGTGGACCAACCCATAATGATGGTAATCAGCCAGTACCACTGCCATGCTAATGAGGCTATTAGCCTTTAATAGCAGTATAATAGTCTACAGAAAACAAAAACTCATCTTAATGGTACAGTACAGGACACAAGCAAAAATCCCAAATTGGAGTTGCGGCTTTGTGTCTGCTTGATAAAAAAGTAAAAGCGACATTTTTCAAATGGGATACAGACAACAAAAACAAAAAAAAAATAACGGCCAGCCTTTTTAAGCCATTTAAACCATTCACTACTTTATCCAAATTAAAAAAAGCTTCAGCTTTAGATATACTTTAATGGTGACCTGCCACTGCGTATACATCTCATTGCTTTCACATTATACGTGCTGGCACCTAGCACTGGCATGTACGTACCGCCGCTGACATATTATGGTCTTCAATGATGCCAGTATTACTAGGCAAGCAGAACTGAGATAAAAGTATTGCTGGCTTGTTGCTAGTAATCTAATAATGGCGCTGGGCACACTGGCATTAACATTGGCATATTACTAGGCGGATAGTTCCACATATTAGTGCTAGTCTAATGCTGGAAAATTAGCTTTGGCTTATAACCGCCGCTGGAATATTTCCATGTAACCACTACAAGGGTCATTAATAATGGAGTGTCCCTGTCACCTCGCGGCTCATAGAAACCAATCCAGATATCTTTCCTTTTCCAACCTGCAATTGCAGACAGCGGCTGGGATCTCGTATTCCTCCACATCATAAAGATTAAAACAATGTATCAAAAATGTGATCCAAAATTCAGCACAGGGGAAGTGCCACCACTGTACAGAGGGACTGCGACATTTCCAGGGACACGTCTTCCATCGCGTGGAAACGGGAAATGTGGACTTGTTGAGCTCCAAGCTGTTCGTGAAACACAATGTTCTTTTTTTTTTTAAGTGAAGAGATGTTCAGGTCAACCAGAGTCCTGATTTACCTTCGTAGCTGATAATGGAGAGGAGTTCTTATGAAGCCTGGTGGCAGACAACCTGAAAGGAGTGTGGAGTCGGGGGATCCACTCCGTACAACAAAGGAAGATCCCGTCACTCAGCTCCGCCGGAGTCACAACCGCTCACTTATGTTACATTGGAGAAGATTTTCTTCACATTTTTAGACAATTTAGACAATTTTTTTGCATATTTCTGCCTAAGTGACATGCAGAGTATGGAGAATGTGCTAAAAATCACATTTCTAGCTACAAATCAACTTCCAACTGTCTGTGTTTAAAAATAAATCAAGAAGTTCACAGGTTGCAAGAAAGTAAGAATGGAATCCGTATACCAGGGGTCTCCAAACTGCACTCCACGGGCCCCAGGCAGCCCTTCCCTTGCTTTTATCCCACCTTTGGGATGCTATTGTTCCCAATGATATGATGTAACATTTCTTCAATTGACACCAACAATGGGACACTATTCCTCCCACTGACACAAATGATGGGGCACTATTCCTCCCACTGACACCAACAATGGGACACTATTCCTCCCACTGACACCAACAATGGGGCACTATTCCTCCCACTGACACCAACAATGGGACACTATTCCTCCCACTGACACCAACAATGGGACACTATTCCTCCCACTGACACCAACAATAGGGGAATATTCTGACCACACACAAATGATGGGGCACTATTCCTCCCACTGACACCAAAAATGGGACACTAGTCCTCCCACTGACACCAACAATGGGGCACTAGTCTTCCCACTGACACCAACAATGGGGCACTAGTCTTCCCACTGACACCAACAATGGGGCACTAGTCCTCCCACTGAAACAAATGATGGGGCACTATTCCTCCTACTGACACAAATGATGGGGCACTATTCCTCCCACTGACACCAACAATGGGGCACTAGTCCTCCCAATGACACCAATGATGGGGCACTGGTCCTCTCACTGACCCCAACAATGGGGCACTAGTCCTCCCACTGACACCAACAATGGGGCACTATTCCTCCCACTAACACCAACAATGGGGCACTATTCCATCCTCTGACACCAAAGAGGGGCACTATTCCTCCCACTGATACCAACAATGGGGTACCATTCCTCCCACTGACACCGATGGGGCACTAGTGCTCCCACTGACCAACAATGGGACTCTTCTTCCCACTGACAGCAATGATGGGGCACTAGTTCTCCTACTAACACTAACAATGGGGCACTAGTCCACCCACTGACATCAACGATGGGACACTATTACTCCCACTGACACCACGATGGAGCACTATTCATTCCACTGATACCAAAGATGGGGCACTATTTCTCCCACTGACATAAATGATGGAGCACTATTACTCCTACTGACACCAACGATGGGGTGCTATTCCGACCACTGACGCCAACAGCGGAGCACTATTCCTCCCACTGACACCAATGATGGGGCACTATTCCTCCCACTGACACCAACAATGAGGCATTGTTCCTCCCACAAATACCAAAGATGGGTCACTATTTCTCTCACTGACACCAACGATGGAGGACTAGTTATTCCACTGATACTAATGACGGGGCACTATATATCCTACTGACACCAAAGATGGGGCATCATTTCTCCTACTGATACAAATATTTGAACACTCTTCCTCCCACTGACCACTGACTGGCATTATTCCTCCCATTAATACCAATGGTGGGGCACTATTCCTTCCCCTGATGACCACAGGAGAAGGAATGTTTTTACTCCCACTGATGCAGAGAGCAACCCTTAGCTCTTAATCATCCCGTTCCTTGCCACGTAACCATCCCCTAAACAAGTTCTCGATACTTATGGATGTATTTATAAAAATGATCCCTCCACCCCCATTAAAACCATGTAAAATCATGCAAATGGAGCAAGATTGAATGTGGATGGGAAAATGCTGCAATATGGCCACTGAATGGAGCAGAGGAGCATACTTCTTTGCTGTGATACTCAGCGCCATCTAGTGGCCATAATTTGGTATTTCCCCCCGGTCACGTTGTTTTTTTTTTTTTTTTTTTATGAATATCATTCGATCCCCAGAGAATATAGCTTGAGAACATTCTATTTTTTCTTACTTACCTCCTCTGTGCAGTTGGTTTTGCACAGAGCACCCCACATCCTCCTCTTCTCAGATCCCTCTTTGCTTCTCCTGGCCCCTCCCTCCTTTGAGTGCCCCCACAGCCAGCAGCTTTCTACAGGGGGGCACACAAGCCGAGTCAGAGCTCTGTATATCCATTTAGACACGGAGCCTCGGCCTGGCCCCTCCCCCTCTCTCCCCCGATTGACTGACTTTGACAGCCGCGGGAGCCAATGGTGCCGCCGCTCGGTTGCAGCCAATCAGGAGGAGTGTACTGGATGGCTGAGGGGATCGTGGACATCGCTGGAGAGAGAAGGAGCTCAGGTAGGTAATTGAGGGTTGTTTGGTGGGCTGCCACACACAGAAGGTTTTTTATCTTAATGCATAGAATGCAGTAAGATATAAAAAACCTTCTTCCTTTTAAACTCAAAACCAAAAATGTACCAATTATTAGATGTGGTGGCTGCATTTGTTTTCTTTTTTTAGTTTCTTTTTCCCCCTCTGTTTTCACCTGGTGATTTGGCCAGTAACACACGACCTGTATTGGAGTGCCCCCACTCTGGATGAAGGAGCACAGGAACACCTTTAGCCCCTATTCTCCTGCACTGTGACTGTACATCAATGGGAAGCAGTCCCCCACCGTAGACACATGCACTAAATCAAACGTTCTAAACAGGGGGCCAGTTTACTGCCCCTCAGACTTTAGGGGGGCCGGACTGTGACCACTGGGAGTAGAAAAGTTCCATACGTCAGTGGGAACAAACGACGCCCCATGTTTGGTGTGATTGGGAGGAATTTAACCCCATCATTGGTTTTGTTGGGCCCCATCATTGGTGTGATTGGGAGGAATTGTTCCTCATCGTTGGTGTCATTAGGCCCCATCGTTAGTGTGATTGAGAGGAATTGTGCCCCATCATTGGTGTGGTCGGGCCCCATCGTTGGTGTCATTGGGAGGCATTGTGCCCCATCATTTGTGTGGTCGTGCCCCATCGTTGGTGTCATTGGGAGGAATTGTGCCCTATCATTGGTGTGGTTGGGCCACATCGTTGGTGTCATTGGGAGGAATCATTCCCCATCATTGGTGTCGTTGGGCCTCATCTTTGGTGTCATTGGGAGGAATTATGCCCCATCATTGGTGTGATCGTGCCCCATCGTTGGTGCCATTGGGAGGAATCGTTCCCCATCATTGTTGTCATTGGGCCCTATCGTTGGTGTCATTGCAAGAAATTGTGCTCCATCATTGGTGTCGTTGGGTCCCATCATTGGTGTCATTGGGAGGAATTGTGCCCCACCATTTGTGTGATCATGCCCCATCGTTGGTGTCATTGGGAGTAATCGTTCCCTATCGTTGGTGTCATTGCAAGGAATTTTGCTCCATCATTGGTGTTGTTGGGCCCCGTCGTTGGTGTCATTAGGAGGAATTGTGCTCCATCATTGGTGTCGTTGGGCCTCATCTTTGGTGTCATTGGGAGGAATGGTGCCCCATCATTGGTGTCGTTGGTCTCATTGAGAGAAATTGTGCCCCATTGTTGGTGTTATTAGGAGGAATTGTACCATATCAGTGGAAGTCCTAATAAGGTTGTGTCATGTCACCTCCTGATTGGCCAGTGGAAGTCCTAATAAGGTTGTGTCATGTCACCTCCTGATTGGCCAGTGGAAGTCCTAATAGGTTGTGTCATGTCACCTCCTGATTGGCTAGTGGAAGTCCTAATAGGTTGTGTCCTGTCACCTCTGCTCCAGGTTTTTCTTTCAGAACATCGGAATTATTCCGCTCTATTACATAAGAAGAAATCCTGCCGTTTTTATGGGAAATGCTTTGCCTTTTGATGGAGTGCACAAAGCTTATATGCTTTCCAGAGAGCAATCAGACGAGTGCAATTAAGGAAATTCATTATATAGCTTACATTTTTCAAGGTGTCAATTTCCAGCGCCGGGGCCTCCCTCGGGGCAATTCTTTTTGAAAAGATGAAAAATAGAAGTAATTAATTAATCTTTTTAATTGCGCTGACCCACTGCTGTTCTGTCACTCTTCCTCCTCTGGTGGCTCTGGCAGGCGAAGGGCCCCGTTCTCTCTCCTCTCTATGGTTTGACACTTCGTTATGTATAATAAATGAAGGTTCCCTTGCACTGCTTGGCACTGGAGCGTTCATTTGTAGCCTCTCTCGTGGTTCTCCATTGTGTGTGACTCGACTATTAGCCTACACTTTCAGAATATAACCCATGGCATTAAAGCAGAACGTATATTTTACCACAAAATGATCATTTGTTGTACAAACTTGGAAACGTGTTGTCTGTTTTTTTTTAGGAACTCACAATAATTAGCCCCTGTACACACGGTTTGAAATTCCGATGGAAAATGTCCGATCGGACCGCGTTGTCGGAAAATTTGACCATGTGTGGGCTCCATCTGACTTTTTCCATCAGAATGTCCGACCAACAAAGTTTGAGAGCTGGATATAAAATTTTCCGACAACATGATCCGATCGGACTTTTTCCGATCGTTTGTAGAGAATTCTGAACGGACAAAGTGCCACGCATGCTCAGATCAAAGTACGAGAGAAAAGCTATTGGCTACTAGGCTGAACGTAGTCCCATCGGAACGAACAAACGTCATCAGGTTCCGAACAATTGGATTTTCCAACAACTTTGTCCGACCGTGTGTATGCAACACTAGTTTTGGACAAAATCCGTCTGAAAAAATCAGATGGATTTTGTGGTCGGAATTTCCGACCGTGTGTACAAGGGCTAAGATGGAGCCTGAGCTCAAAACCCCTCAGCCCACAAGCACCGTATACACTCACCGGCCACTTTATTACGTACATCTGTTGGATTGCTTGGTAACACAAATTGCTAATCCGACCAATCACATGGCAGCAACTCAATGCATTTAGGCATCTAGGCGTGGTGAAGATGACTTGCTGAAGTTCAAACTGATCATTAGAATGGGGAAGCAAGGGGATTTAAAGCGGGGGGTTCCATCCATAAAAAAATAATAATAATTATTACGGTGCAGAAAATATAATAAATGACATTTGGAGAAAATCTTTTTTTTTATTTATTTTTTTACTTTCCTTCAAATCTTCCCCTTCCTCACCGCGGCGCCTTACGCCACTTCCCTCCGCTCGCTACTCCTCCTGGGAGATGTGTGTGCCATCATTTCCCAGGAGTCAGCGGGCAGCGCCGAGGACTTTGTTGGTATCACAACAGAGCGGGCACTTCCAACGACGCCGACACCCATTGTGATGGCAACCTGAGAAGATGACGGCGCTGCGATACTGTGAAAATGCGCGTGATAATAGCAGGTGATGCCCCTAGGTGAGGACAGAAACCAAACAACACATGTGAAAAGAAAGTGAGGTCTAGGCCCTTGTACACACGGTCGGACATTCCGACGGAAAATGTCCGATCGGACCGCGTTGAAAATCTGACCGTGTGTGGGCTCCATCTGACTTTTTCCGTCAGAATGTCCAACCAACAAAGTTTGAGAGCTGGATATAAAATTTTCCGACAACATGATCCGATCGGACTTTTTCCGATCGTTTGTAGAGAACCGCGTGTGGGCTCCATCGGACTGTTTCCGTTGGAATATCTGACCGACAACGTTTTAGAGCTGGGCTATAAAGTTTTCCGACAACATGATCCGATCGGACTTTGTCTGATCATTTGTAGAGAATTCCGATCGGACAAAGTGCCACGCATGCTCAGATCAATTTCCTAGACCAAAGCTATTGGCTACTAGCCTGAGCGTAGTCCCATCGTAACGAAATAACGTCATCACGTTCTGAACGATCGGATTTTCCGACAACTTTGTCCGACCGTATGTATGCAACACAAGTTTCAGACAAAATCCGACGGATTTTGTTGTCGGAATGTCCGACCGTGTTTACAAGGGCTAGCAGAACCACTGCAGGAAAGAGGGAAGAATTACAGACAGGAAACTGCAGGCCAAACCGTGACAATAGGCCTTTTATTTATTTACTTTTTAAGTGCTTCTGTCATGAAAGTATTCTATAGGTTGCCCCTTTGTGGAAAAATCTCCATAGCTGCACATAGAGTGGACATTCATGTATCCAGGCTGCATAGTGTGTGTGTTCTGTCCACCTTGCTGGTTAGGCTAAAGAAGGCATAATGGTGCCCGCAGGCAGTATTCATCTACAGGATTACTGGTCAGCTGTTGGAAAATATCCTAAAAACTGTTGTGGGCTGTGAAATAAGCAGATATTCACGTGACACTCCTAACTGAGATTCTTAGCCCAGCTCAGAAGGGTAGACTAGAGAACATAGAAAGCAAGAGGAGCCTTGTAGCCTGCAGGGCAGGTGATGTGTCTCATGTATATGGATGGAGGGAACGCCAACTGCTTCCTGGGAGATCTCCTCTGGTTAGACAGCTGTGACTTTGGATTATGGGCCCCTTTGTTCCTAGGCGTGAGGCCTATACAAAGAATCTGTTTGGTCTAACAGTAGGGTACCACCTGGGGAGATGGAGGAGATGTTGTGTATGCTGTGCGTGTATGTAGAAGGAATAACATTAACATGCGGTACCTGCTGTCCTATCATCACTCTACGTGGCATTCTTATATGCATGTGCCATGTAGACCCGGCATACCTGAATCTGTGACTTCATTTATTCCTCCTCTTTCTTACTAAACTCAAAGCACCATGCTTGATGAGCACAGTAGAAAGAGGCTCATGGCTTCAAAAAGGAACCATCTTTGTTGTCCATAGCAGACGCTCAGATTCTGCATTTCTGTTTTAGTGGCTGGAAGTTATATGAAAAAAGGGTAAACTGTATAATTGATAAGGGTAACGGTAGCCAAAAATTTTGTATGAGGCCAGAAAATTGTAAAAAAAGATGAACCTGGTGTGGAGCTAACCGTGCCAACCAACCTTGTTTAAATCAATGTAATGTCGAAATGTTGGATGTTCTCAGTAGCCAATAGGAATGCGGGTGGTTAGGAGGGGATGAGCCCCAACACAACCAAAAGTAGTTATTTTGCCAGTTTGGAATAGCTGGTATCAGTGGCATCGCTAGGGGGTGGCTGTTGGGACTACAGCCCCGAATCTTGAGCCCATAGCCCTGAGTCTCTGCAGGTGTCCCCAAGGGGAGGAGAGGCTGTCTGGGAACCTGATGCAAGGAAGAGGCTCTCTGGGGACCCTGATGTAAGGGGGGCTCTCTGGGAACCCTGATGTAAGGGGGGGGCTCTCTGGGGATATACACACACACACGTATATTACTGTATATACATGTGTATGCCCGTCCAAGCGTATGACTTTCTTTACTACACTGCTATGGGCTCTAGCCCCAGATCTTTTGTAGACCTAGCAACGCCCCTGGCTGGTATATTGCCATAGCAAAGGTGAATGAAAGCTACTGCATGTATATTCAGGCACTTCTAGGTGCTTGTACTTTACACCTGATAGCAGTTTTCTATTATTATATTTTTTTACTTAAAGCGGAGTTCCACCGTTTTTTTTTATTTTGTTTTTTTTAAAGTCAGCAGCTACAAATACTGCAGCTGCTGACTTTTAAAATATGGACACTTACCTGTCCAAGGCATTCGCGATGTTGGCACCCAAACTCGATCTATCCCTTGGCTCTCAGGTGCTGCCGCCGCCATCTTCGGTAAGGCAATCAGGAAGTAAAGCCTTGTGGCTTGCAATGCGCGTTCCCACTGGTCCCTGCTGTCTCCTGGGACCCGTGCGTCTCCCAGAAGACAGTGGGAGGGGACAGGAAGTGGCGTAGATACCCGCGGGTGGCTCGGGTATCTATGCCCGGAAGTGGGAGCAAGATACCTGTATTAGACAGGTATCTGCTCCCCCCTGAAAGGTGCCAAATGTGACACCGGATGGGGGTGGATTCCAAAAACTGGAAGTTCCATTTTTGTGTGGAACTCTGCTTTAAGTGACCTAGTTCCTTGTAAAAACATTGTACAATTTGAGATATTTTTGTGTTTTAAACACTTGACCGCCGGAAGATTTACCCCTCTTCCTGACCTGACATCTTTAACTGACAATTGCGCAGTTGTGCAACACTGCCCAAAAAAAAAATATAAATAGTTGCATAGTAGGGGAGGTTGAAAAAAGACACAAGTCCATGTCCTGTGTAGGGAGCGCCGTATTTAGTGCCCCCAAAATGCTCTGCCCTTTGCAGTGAATAGGCAGCGCTTCCAAAGCACCTGCAAAGCACTTCGAAAGCACCGCAAAACCAGAGTTTTTACCCTTTTTCGAGGTAAAAACCGCCCCGCTAAAGAGCCGCAAAAAACAAGCAGCGCTTTAGCGCTAACAGTCGGGTGGCTCAGTGTGAAAGTAGCCTTATGCCCTGTACACACCATCAGACATTCCGACGACAAAATCCGTCTGATTTTTTTCCGACTGATTTTGGCCCAAACTTGTCTAGCATACACACGGTCACACAAAGTTGTCGGGAAAATACGATCCTTCAGAACGCGGTGACATACAACACGTACGACGGGACTATAAAGAGGGCAGTAGCCAATAGCTTTTGTCTCGTAATTTATTCTGCGCATGCGTGGCACTTTGTCCATCGAGAATTGTCTACACACGATCGGAATTTAAACGATCGGATTTTGTTTTGTCGGAAAATTTTAGATCCAGATCTCAAACTTTGTGTATCGGAAATTCCGACGGAAAAAGTCAGATGGAGCCCACACGCGATCGGATTTTCCGACAAGATCCGATCGCACATTGTCCGTCGGAAAGTCTGACCGTATGTACAGGGCATAAGACTACAGCAGGGCTAATGCATTTACCTGTGCAGTGCCATGGCACATGTTTGAACACAAACAGAAATTTCTGATACTGGAATGTGAAGAATTACTCTACTATAGGCTGTGCGTACAGGGTAACAAATGACGCCATGCAACAAAACATGATCAATGTACATCTTATGCAGGTAGGAAGGAATATAATGCCCTTAGGGACCAGCCATCGATGGAAAATTTGCATTGTGACATTTAAACCTTATTACCGCACACAGTGTATTTTTTTTTAGAGACAGGTCCACTTTAAATTCCGCTTTCACTTTTATTCTATAATGTGCAATTTCCAAATATTTGTTCGCACAACTAAATGTAAGTGTTTTTTTTTTTTTTTCTAATTTCTGTTTATTGAAGGTTTTTTTTATTATAACTCTCAGAACTTTGATGGCACCATTTTTTTGGATGTCATTGGGACGTAACATTTTGTGAGCATACATTTTGTCATTTAAAAATGCAAGAAACAGGTTGTTAGCGGCATTTTACCCTTCCAGTGGATGCCGGGAACACATTACAATGCTTGTTTTAGCAGATGTAAAGATAAATGCTTCTCCAAAGCCTGCATTTAGTGAACTACAAAGGTTTCATTTCATCCCAAAGTATAATTGTTTTTAATGGCAATAATGACTTCAAAGAGCACTAAAGCTATTTTGCAATGCTTGGCTTTGTATTCAGATTGCATTTTCCCCCCTCCAAGTCCACAGGCTTCTAGCCTAGTGTGAGTTTTATAACATCTGAAGTCATAATTAATTAATTATATCATCCTGAATTTAGATCTGTCATATCAGATTGCTGGATCCGTGTATGTGAGCCGTAGGCCGCGTACACACGGGCGGACTGTATGGCCTACTTAGTCCGTCGAAACACATTTCAGCGGACAGTCCGCTCGTGTGTGGGCTTCAGCGGACTTTTTCAGCGTGCAGTCTGGCGTACTAAGTATTTCGGAATTTCCGTAATTCTGTCCGTCATACTTTGGTTTCAGTGGACAATCCGCTCGTGAGTAGGCTAGTTCGACGGACTAAGAATGGCGCATGCTCAGAAAGGATTTACACGGCCGAAGGGTGCATTGCTGTGTATTGGACTTCCTATTTCTAGTCCCGTCGTACGTGCTGTACACGTCATCGCGCAAGCTTTCGACGGACTGTTTGTGCATTCGTGTGTGGTCAAGTCCGTTCATTCGAAAGTAGGACGGACTGTCCGTCGGATTGTATGACGGACTAAGTAGGCCATACAATCCACCCGTGTGTACGCGGCCGTACTCAGCGGAGCAATGCCAAAGAGCACCAACTTCTGTCTAACCTGGCCAGACAGAGTCAGATCATTACACTCCAACATCAAACCATTCTGGTGGTGGGGGGGGGGGGGGGGACACTCACCATGCCTCTGACAGATAAGAAATATAAATCACCAGAATAAATCTAAACCCAGATGCTAAAACCTTATACAGGTTTTACATAGTACAGTAAAATCTTGGCTTGCGAGCATTATTCGTTCCAGAAACATGCTTGTAATCCAAAGCACTTGTATATCAAAGCGAATTTCCCCATAAGAAATAATGGAAACTCAAATGATCCGTTCCACAACCATTTATTCATAGGTCCTTCAGTTTATAGTCCATTTAAAAAAATTATAGCAATGTGATAGGTTGTGTAACCATAAAATGTCCATCCACACATGGAAGCCTCCACAAGGGGATTAGAAGCTAAATCCAGCAGGAGCTACAGAGTATAAAAGAGGAGAGAGGTGCCTCTAATGCCGTGTACACACGACCGGACTTTCTAGCAGACTAGGTCTGACAGCCTTCCCGACGGACTTTCGGCTGAGTTCCGATGGACTTTCCGAACAAACGGACTTGGCCAAACACGAATGGACTAAGTCTGTTCGTTTTGAACGTTATGACGTAAATGGGACTAAACAAGGAAGTTCAATAGCCAATAGCTTCCCTTGCGTCGTATTTGGTCCATCGGACCAGCACAAAGACGAATGGTTTTCCCGATTTTAGTCCGTCGGAATTGAGTCCGTCGGATAGATTTGAAACATGTTCTATTTCTAGGTCCATCTGATTTTTTTGAAAAACGATCGTACTAGCCCACACCACGATTGGATTGTCCGACGGACTAATCCCTTCGGACCTAGTCTGCCGGAAAGTCCGGTCGTGTGTACGCATTAGTGTAGCAATATGTTGCGAAATGTTGTACCTTCCTTAAATGTAACCATATTGCTGCACTGCTACACCAATCTGACGGAGACTCTATACCATGTGATCAGCCGTGTCCAATCACAGCTGATCACAGTGTAAACAGGAAGAGCCGTTGATCGGCTTTTCCTCACTCGCGTCTGTCAGACGTGAGTAGAGGAGAGCCGATCGACTGCTCTTTTGACAGGGGGAGTCTGTGCTGATTATCAACACAGCCCCCCCCCAAGGATGCCCACACTGGACCACCAGGGATGCCCACCACTAGTCACCACCAGGTATGCCACCCATGGCCACTAGTACCATCCATTCGTGTACATCAGTGCCCATCCATACCCATCTGTGCCGCCTATCAGTGCCCATCTGTGCCGCCTATCAGTGCCCATCCGTGCTGCCTTTCAGTGCTGCATATCAGTGCCGCCCATTAGTGCCCCATCATTGTCACATTAGTACCCATCATCAGTGCCCATCAGTGCTGCCTTATCAGTGCCCGTCAGTGCAGCCCCATCAGTGGAGAAGAAAACGTACATATTTACAAAGTTTTTTAACAGAAACAAAAAAACTTTTTTTTTGTTTAGCAGAAAATAAAAATCTGCAGAGGTGATCAAATACCAATAGAAAGCTCTATTTGTGGGAACAAAATTATAAAAAAAATCAGTTTCTGTACAGGGTGTAGCATGACCGCGCAATTGTCATTCAAAGTGCGACAGCGCTGAAAGCTGAAAACTGGTCTGGGCAGGAAGGCGTATAAGTGCCCGGTAATGAAGTGGTTAATGCCGTATAATGTATATTACCTGGTGATAAGAGTAAAGAGAGAGGGAGTGCTGTGTGTTTGTTGATGATTATATTAATCCAGACTCCAAGCCAACTAAATAAAGTTAAGATCCTTTGTGTAAGGAGTCTTCTCCGTATAATCAGGACTCCCCGTAGCCTGCTCCTGGTCCCACTTCATAAATAAGGATTAGTGGTCAGTTCTTCCGCAGCTGGCCTCTGAATATTTATGAATCTGCCTCTGTCGCATCAGCAACCTTGCATGTGAATTAAACAGCGAATCTCTCGCTTGAAGAGTCAATCTAAGAACAACAGATTTGTGAGGCATTTGGAAACGAGCGTAGATATTCCTCTCCAGCCACAAATGTTCGGTAGACAAGTTCTCGAGGCCTGAATATACACGGAATCCATAAACCAGGCAACCACATTCTTGGCTGCTTCACAAGAATATGGCGCGTCTGGAGGCCGTGCTTGAGAGAGAGATATTGGAATAATGAGGCCCAGAGCAAATGCTAGGCCATCAACTTTATAGATTTTTGCAACGGTTTAGTTGGGTAGCTGAAATAGGAAGGTAATGTCCCATTTATTTTAGAGCACATGTTTAGGAATCCATAAAGGTGAACCTGTTCTCTGCCCACTCAGGACAAAACAAAGGGTTTTCTTTACTCCCCAACACCACAAATGTACTTTCTGTCTCATCTTCCTCAACCACAGACCTGAAAGGAGAGTCCTGCGTACGTTAAAAGTCTTAGAATCTTAGCTACTTAACCACTTTAAGACCAGGCCTCTTTTTTAGATGTGGTGTTTACAAGTTAACCACTTAAGCCCCGGACCAATTTGCATCCAAAGGACTAGGCCCCTTTTTGCGATTCGGCACTGCGCCGCTTTAACTGACAATTGCGTGGTCGAGGGACGTGGCTCCCAAACAAAATTGGCGTCCTTTTTTTTCCCACAAATAGAGATTTCTTTCGGCGGTGTGGCGGTGTGGCGGTTTGGTGGTGCCCACAGTACAAATGACGGCGCCGCGAGCGAAGCGGGGAACGAGGGGGGGGCTTCGTTCCCCCGCATTGCTGGACCCTGGGACAGGTAAGTGTCCGATTATTAAAAGTCAGCAGTTGCAGTATTTGTAGCTGCTGACGTTTAATCTTTTTTTTTTTTAGGGGGTACCCCACTTTAACATTCCACTGATAGAATGTTTTAAAACTTGTGAGACTGCCCAGAGTTTGACTTTTGACAGCTAAGAGCAGATAGAAAATTCTCTGCATACGAAGATCGGGAAACCCTTTGTCAAAATCGCAAAGGGGGAAAAAAAATTGCGATTAATCGTGCAGCTCTAATCCAAGGTTTTACTGTATCTATATACTGTTTTGCCTATGCAGGTTTTTCTTTTTGTATTTTTTTTTTTTTTTTGCTAAGAACAAGACTACGGACTGGATGCTTTAATCTGAATTAGAGATTGCTTCCATCATTAATGCTTATGAAGTGCTAAATTCAAAGTGATCAGACAATCGATGTCCCCCATATAAGGCCAGCGTTCGCATTCCCTCGCGTTTCTTCTTGCTATACACAAACAGTCCTCCAGATCTCTGACAGATGACGGTCCCTTGTCTCCCCATCGCTAGCGATAAATAACATTTGGAAAAATGATTAAAAAAAAAAAAAAAAAATGTAAATCCACCAGACGCCCCTTAAACCATCTCTTTAACTTTTCTCATTCCAAAACAAGACTTTGAACACACGTAACAGCTGAACAGAAAGTTCCTTTCATCCGTTTTAATTAGGAAATATTAATACGAAATGAATTCACATTAAAACTAAATGAAACCTATTTAAATAAGTTCCCGCTGTTTTGAAGCTGCGGTTTTGAAGCTGCAAATCCTTGATTTGTGTTTTTAAACATCATAGGAACTCTCCGAGCGCTGTGATCACTCCCAACGTGCTGGTGAAGTGTTCATCTCCGAGCGTTCCACTGGAGTTTACACACACTGACGCCTATGGGAGGCTCTATCAATATCAGAAATCGGCTTTTACTTCAATAGTTAAGATAAAGACTATGCTTCCTGCAGGACTCCGATGTTTATTATCAGTTGTTATCAATTACCATGAAAAGAAACAGCCTGCTTTCTGCTTCCATTTCTACATAGTGGTAGGCAGGCCGCTTCAGCAGATTCCAGTATAGCCGTTGTTTCTTCTCAACACCAATCTGTGGTCGCTCACGGGTTTGCCATAAATGACCGCATTGTAATGCTGCCATAATGAGGGTAAGTCACGCAAAGCGGTTCGGGTGACGAGGCTGTAGACAACAGTAATATATTCCTGGTGTGCAATGTCATTATAGCGTAATTTAGTTAGCATAATGCGTATTACAATATTAAAGTTCTAGGGTGGAAGTAGATAATACTGCGTTAAGTACCAAATAAAAAAAAAAAAAGTTTGACGTTCTGACGTCATCGCGCTGTGACGTAGTGGACGGGTGTTTGCAAGCTGTTTCTTGATGGTTTTTATGCCCCATACACACGGTCCGAAATTCAAACAAATAAAGTCTGATCGGATTATGCTGTCGGAAAATCCGATCGTGTGTGGACTCTATCTGACTTTTTCCCCGTCGGAATTTCCGACGGAAAAAGTTTGAGAGCTGGATCTAAAATTTTTACGACAACAAAATCCGATCGGACTTTTTCCAATCCCGTGTAGAGAATTCCGACGCACAAAGTGCCACGCATGCTCAGAAAAAATTTGGAGACGAAAGCTATTGGCTACTGGCCTCTATGTAGGCCCGTTGTTTTTTCTGTACGTCACCTCGTTCCGAACGATTGGATTTTCCGGCAACTTTGTGCAACCTTGTGTAAGACAAGTTTCGGCCAAAAATCAGATGAATTTTGTGGTCAGAATGTCCGAACATGTGTAAGGGGCATTACTCTGCATTCCTGTAAGTGCAATTTTTAGCTTTAATAAACCTTATGTGGTACGTTTTACACTCTGGTGAGTCTGTTTCCATTTTTGGGTAGCGCTTGAGCTGCTCCCTTGATTGGCTGATGATCGAGTCTAACTGGTCGCCCGGTGCCTAGACCAAGACTCTTCTTACCAATATCTGTGAATTGTTATATCAATACTCCTCTGGACAGAGGCCCTGGCTGGGTTATAGCCACAGGCTCATAAGAGCTTGCCTTCTGGTAAGCACGCACTCTATGTGGTGGAGGTCCACTGTAGCGTAGTGTTTATTACAAGATTACACACTTGGTGCAAATAACACTCAGCTCCATAACATTGGATGGCGGAAGCGACGTCAAACGTCGCTTCCTCCATCCAATGGTCTTAACCACTTCCCATCCCAGCCATTGTCAAATGACATCTGCAGGAGGGATCTCCCATCCTAGGTGGGCATCATATGACGTCCTTGGCTTCCCGGCCGACTAGGGCGCATACGCCCGCCGTGTCACTCGGGAGCCGATCCTGGGAGATGATGACTCACATTTCCCAGGAACACAGGCGAGGGAAGAAGTAATACGGAACTCTACGGACCTGAAAGTGGCAGATTAGGAGCCACTACATAGCAACAGGGCGTTTCTGGTGAGTAAAAAAGAACCCCCCCCCCAAATGTTTATTAATACTATGAAAGGACTGTAAATATGTAAAAATGTTTTTTTAGGGTGGAACTCCGCTTTAAGAGGTCCTGTTGTGCTTTTTTCTATTACAAGGGATGTTTACATTCCTTGTAATAGGAATAAAAGTGACCCAAAACGTATTTTTTACGATACGTACAGAGTTTATGATTACACTACGCACAGAGTGCAGGGTTTAGTATTCTGCTACATACAGAGTGCAGAGTTCACTTCAGGGGAGTGCTATGTACAAAGTGCAGGTTTATGATTATGCTACGCACAGAGTGCAGAGTTTATGATTATGCTACATAGAGAGTGTAGAGTTTAGTATTATGTGATGTACAGAGTGTAGAGTTTAGTATTATGCTACACACAGAGTACAGAGTTTAGTATTTTGCTATATACATAGAGTGCAGAGTTCCCTTCAGGGGAGTGCTATGTACAGAGTGCAGGTTTATGATTATGATATGCACAGAGTGCAGAGTTTAGGATTATGCTACGTGCAGGGTTCAGGAATGCATTACATACAGAGTGCAGAGTTTAGTATTATGCTACGCACAGAGTGCAGATTTTAGTATTACGCTACGCGCAGAGTGCAGAGTTTAGGATTACACTACGCGCAGAGTGCAGAGTTTAGGATTACACTACGCACAGAGTGCAGAGTTTAGGATTACACTACGCACAGAGTGCAGAGTTTAGGATTACACTACGCACAGAGTGCAGAGTTTAGGATTACACTACGCACAGAGTGCAGAGTTTAGGATTACACTACGCACAGAGTGCAGAGTTTAGGATTACACTACGCACAGAGTGCAGAGTTTAGGATTACACTACGCACAGAGTGCAGAGTTTAGGATTACACTACGCACAGAGTGCAGAGTTTGTGATTACACTACGCACAGAGTGCAGGGTTTAGTATTCTGCTACATACAGAGTGCAGAGTTCACTTCAGGGGAGTGCTATGTACAGAGTGCAGGTTTATGATTATGATATGCACAGGGTGCAGAGTTTAGGATTATGCTACCTGCAGAGTGCAGGGTTCAGGAATGCATTACATACAGAGTGCAGAGTTTAGTATTATGCTACATACAGAGTGCAGAGTTTAGTGTTATGCTACATACAGAGTGCAGAGTTTAGTGTTATGCTACATACAGAGTGCAGAGTTTAGTGTTATGCTACATACAGAGTACAGGGTTTCCTTCAGGGGAGTGCTATATACAGAGTGCCAAGTTTATGACCTATGTGTAGTAAAAGAAGCACGGTGCACTTGCATAATTTGAAAAGCCCGGAGCAGCCGCTTAGGGAATTTTTTTTTTTTTTTGGTGAAATTCAACAGGTTGGTGGGGACTCAGAAGTGAGGGGCTGTTTTTTTCTGGAGAGGCCCCCCAACAAATGCATGGAAGGCCCTTCACCATGTACAACAGGAGAAGCTATGATATGTACTGTTCATTGGATATAGAGTTGCATAGGGGGATTTTCTGAAAATCTTCCTGAAGGTGAACCTAGCACTTTAATAATCAGATCTCTGTTTTCCTGGCCCTGTCCATCTTCCGTTTGTTTGCAGTGCAATGCAGGTAATACGATTGAAAGATAACATTTACTTAATGGATAACAGATGACAGGTTACAGAAAATAGCAGTCTCAGGTCTCGCTCTCAGGATCTATCCATCCCAGCGGGAGGGCCAGACCTGTAGATATCACCGCTGGCTGCTGAGATTTAATGGTCTTATAGCAGGATGTGAAGCGGTTAAATGCTTCAAAAACTGAAGACAACAGCTTCCTCTCTGTTTTCTTCTATATTTGGGAGGCTGTCTAGAAGCTTCATATATCTCGGAGCTGATCGGTCAGAGCAGCTACTGCTAATTTTGTTGCTCTTTGTAGTAAGCAAGATTGCTGCTGTATGAATTTTATGCCTGGCTTTAGTGCAATCCAAGATAATAACCTAATATGAAGATTATATATTAATCTAGCAATGCATTGGATTGTCTGGGCTCCCTCCTCCCACAGTCGTTACTGTTTTTGGAATGAATTCATTAGTCACCCTTCCCACGCTAAGCTCTTTATTCCCCCACGGTGGGGAATTTAAGGCTTGACTCCAGGTTTCTTGTGACTTTAAAGTGGTTCTAAAGGCTTTTTTTTTTTTACCTTAACCGCTTCAGCCCTGGAAGATTTTACCCCCTTCCTGACCAGAGCCCTTTTTGCGATTCGGCACTGCGTCGCTTTAACTGACAATTGCACGGTCGTGGGACATTGCACCCAAACAAAACTGACGTCCTTTTTTTCCCACAAATAGAGCTTTCTTTTGGTGGTATTTGATCACCCCTGCGGTTTTTATTTTTTGTGCTATAAACAAAAAAAAACGCCAATTTTGAAAAAAAACGCATTATATTTTACTTTTTTGCTATAATAAATATCCCCCAAAAATATATAAAAAAAACTTTTTTTTTTCCCTCAGTTTAGGCCGATACGTATTCTTCTACATATTTTTGGTAAGAAAAATCGCAATAAGCATATATTGATTGGTTTGCGCAAAATTTATAGCATCTACAAAATAGGGGATCGTTTTATGGCATTTTTATTATTATACATTTTTTTTTTACTAGTAATTGCAGCGATCTGCAATTTTTGTTGGGACTGCGACATTATGGCGGACACATCGGACAATTTTAACACATTTTTGGGATCATTGGCATTTATACAGCGATCAGTGCTATAAAAATGCATTGATTACTGTAAAAATATCACTGGCAGGGAAGGGGTTAACACTAGGGGGCGATCAAGGGGTTAATTGTGTTCCCTAGTGTGTGTTCTAACTGAAGGGGGGAGGGGACTGTCTAGGGTTGATGGCAGATCGCTGTTCATACTCTGTATTAACAGACGACCTGTCTCTTCTCACATCAGAGAACCGAAAACTGTGTGTGATCCCGGTTCTCCGTATATCGGCAGCGATCGCGGGAGCCGGGCAGTGATCGTGACCACCGGGCACTCGCATCACCTCCTGGGTCGAGCAGCGGGTGCATGCGCCTCCGGCAGGGCGCACGTGCCCCTAGTGGCCACAGGGCGAAGCAACGTAACATAACATTGTTTCGCCCAGCCATGTCATTCTGCCCCCCCCCCCCCATGTAATTGGCAGTTAAAAGAGAAGTATGGGCATTTTTTTTTATTGTAGAATTATACTTACCTAGGTCGATGCTGCACCTGTCCCCCGCCGGCTCTAAGACTGAGAACCGAGCGATCAAACACAGCTGATCGCTCGTTTCTCAGAGCTCCCTGAGCAGAGATCACTCTCTGCTCTGACACCCCCCCCCCCCCCGCTGGCGTGTTCGCTCATTGGAACACTGGGCTGTGGAGGGGGTGGGAGTGGCCGGCTCAGGCTCTAAGCGCCTCGCTGAGAGGCTGAGCGGGGTGGCTGTCCAGGCATGTGGGCGGATCCGAACAATAAGGTTGGGATCTTTCCGCAGCCTGGACTGGCCCTGTGACATCAGTTTCAGCCCGCTGTCGGCTGAAAAGTGCTCACAGGAGTGCAGAATGAACTGCACTCTTGTGATCCACAGAAGTACAGCCAAACAAATTTTGCCTGTACTTCTCTTTTAAAGTATGATAAATCATTGAAACTTGGTTTCCTATAAAGCCCCATACACACTATCAGTTTTTCTGCTGAGTTTTTCCTTCAGATTTACCAAAACCATGTAATATGAGGTCAAACCTTAGGAGTTTCAATGTGTATGCAATCAGGCAGGCCCTTCACTACATGTTTTTGGTAAACCTGAAGGAAAAACTCAGCAGAAAAACTGATAGTGTGTATGGGGCTTAATTAGGACTTTAAACGGGATGCTGTTTCAGTAAAGTCAGGCAATGTTACTATCAAAAATATGACTTGTTTATTAATTGAGATAAAATATATCACAATTGTGCAGGACATGGATATGCAGGATGCAAAAGGGCAGATCGAAGATGAGAATTACAATGCATATAAACCTACAATCAATAGAAAACAATCTAATCCAACGCGTTTCAAATCTATCGTAATAGTTTTCTTCTTCAGGGGTAAGTGGTTACATCAAGACGATAATACGTCCTGCACATTACATGAAGATTTGCCACAGATTATTGCATCCAGATTAAAAACAAATTTAGGAATGCTGCGGCCTTGAGGGCTACCATTGGAGCCCAGAAAAGGCAGACACACTTGAGATGCAAAGGCCAGACTACTGAAGGAGATCATCAATTCACAAAGGGCGATCTACGCCGGCACCCCTTAGAGAGACTGGATGGTTTGACCCGTGGACAGCTCAAAGTACCGACCAAGCAGGCTGCGAGGTATGTGTGGGAAGAGGACCTGAATTGCTGTGACTATTCCCACTCTCCCAAAATCGGGATGAAACAGAAGACTCAATACAGAGCAGTGTCTACATAGGCCCACAACCCTCGCGGTATGCCACATACAACTTATATCTCTTTTAAAGTAGCGCAGTTCTGAATAGCACAAAAATAAAGGCCTGGTCATGAAGGGGTAAAACCTTCCAGATCTCAATTGGTGAAGTTGGTCCAAACTAACTGTTTGTTATACTAAAGCCTCATACACATGATCGGACTTTGTACAAACTTTCTGGATTTTTGTACAAAGGGCGTCGGCCGAGAACTTGTATTGCATACACACGGCAGGACTTTTTCAGCCAACTTTCACCAAATTGTGTGTTTTTTTTGCTCTTTACCGCCACCTTTGGTCAACTTCTGTATTGTTGTCTGATCTTTTGCATTGGTTCTGAGCATGCGTGTTTGTACTTTGTACAAAAGTCCTATGGTTTTCTGTACACACGATCAGACTTTGCTCCATCGGACTTTTGTTGCCAGAAAGTTTGTCTGTTCGCACAGCCAACAAAAGTCAGATGAAAACCGAAAAAGTTTGTCCGATGGAGCGTACACACGGTTGGATGTTTCTCCAAAACAGCTAATTTGCATGTTTGTTGTCAAAAAGTCTGATCGTGTGTACAGGCCTTTACAGTTGGGCCTGCCAGGACCTACATATGGTTTACAGCTGTCAGGAACCATGAAACAGACAGACAGAGGTACAATCGAATCACACTTGTTTATTAAAAAAAATAGAAATAAAAAATGGAAAAAGGCGTAGTCAAGCATAGCCAGAGTCCAATAGCCAGATCGGGTAGTCAGCCAGTCCAAAGTTCATAAACCAGATCGGGTAATCAGCCAGTCCAGAAGTCAGGGATCCAGGGAGAGCAACTGCAAGCAGGATGGAAGCCAGGAGGGATGTAGTAAGTCTTGAAACAACAGCAGGAGATGGTTCCTAGTGATGTGACCAAACGTGAAGGCAAAGGAGAAATGAGCTGGAAGACTTTATATAGGCAGGCCAGACGAGCATCATCGGGAACAGCTGGTAACTGTGGAGAGAGAAGAGAGCTGGCAATTAGCCGACAGCTGAGGGGCCAGCCCAGAGGAGGAAGGGCTAAGCCAGCCCTGACAACAGCCTTGTGTTTCAGCAGCAAGCTGGGGGCTCCTTGCCCTGCAAAATCAAGTCAGGCTGAGCAGTGCTCAGCCATTCACAGGAAGCTTTGTATTTCATCAATGAATACAGGGTTCCTCTAAATGGCTGAGGTCGAGAGGTGTGTGGTGTGTTGGGGGGGTGATGTTACAATCTCCGCCCCAACCAATTAGAGGAGTCCTTGTATTCATTGATAAAATACGAGGCTTCCTGTAAATGACATTTAATTATATATCACTGAAGACAGAGCTGCATTCGTTTTTGTCTTTTATATCTGCCTGATATTATCTTTAATCGTCTGGCCTTGGGTGGATTTTTGCATATATGCACTGAAAGTCACACTGCTCACTACACAAGCAGACAAACCAAGGTCATCAGCCAATCAGATAAGCTTGAGGAGCTCCCCGACGTTCCTGTCGTATAAAAGCTTTACCTTGTGACACTTGGACAGACTTAACAAGAATTAAACTAGCAGCTGCCATTTCTTTTGTATCTCTGATGGCAACGTTTTTGCTCAGCCACTGACTAATGTCCTTATTACACCGTCCATGAGCTATGGAACCTTTATATGGTTTTGTAATGAGAAGCGTTCATTAATCTGCGTTTCTCCAGCTAGGCCAGGACTTTATTTCAGTCTGTCACACATGTGTTCTTTGCATTATGGGCTCAATTATTTCTCTCGTGTGGTAATGGCAACTCATTGGCCGAGTCTGTCCGCTGGGAGACGGATGGGCCCCTTTACATGGTGACCTTCAGGTCTGAGAGTGAGAGGTCTGTCCACAATCGATGAAAAAGCTTATATATGAAAGCCGGGGATCACAAGAGAACAGGCCTAATATGATAGAGAATCGCAAGAAATGTTGTGATTAACAAGAGAATGTGCTCATTACTGTCTGGGTAAAGTCACAGAAATGAAGGACAATGGAATGAACATCTAACAAAGTGACCTTCAAATAAGCATTCATGATTCCAGGACACCTATAAAGAAGGCCTTTCAGATTTTTTTTTCTGATCTGTATTCCACCATCTGGACAGGCTCATATCAACCTCTGTGGTTTTCCCTCTTAATCCACAAATCTAAAATATTAATTTATATTACCGCTGAAGGCTTCATCTGGACAATGCCGGTTTGTAGATGCAAGAGCTAAAAATGATTATATGTCTTAAATGTGCCGTGTGATGTACATTATCACAATATGGGTTTGTTTTTATAGCAACTGTATAGAAGGCAATGAAAATTATAGGTATTTTGTGGTGTAATAAAGGTACAAGAATTGTACTGTAGTCATTTTTATAAAAAAAAAAAGACCCTATGAAATTGGTTAGGTGATTTATCTATGCATGCTGTTTTTGTATTAAATTACTCTAGCAACACTGTTTTATTGTTTAATCTATTTTATTTGAAATAAGAATTGGCAATTGCAATAGGTAAAGGTAACTATTATGGATCACATTAGGAGTGTCGACAAAAGTGAAAACAAAATGGAGAAGGTCAGACAAGCATTTATGCCGCGTACACCCGATCGGAATTCTCGTTGGAAAAAAGCTCTGATGGTTTTCCCGATGGAATTTTGACGGAATTTGGCTCAAGCTGTCTTGCCTACACACGGTCACATCAAATTCAGATCATTTATAATGCGGTGACGTACAACACGTACGACGTGACTAGAAAAAGGAAGTTCAATAGCCAGTAGCCAATAGCTTCTGTCTCGTAGTTGAATCTGAGCATGCGTGATTTTTGGCGTGTCGGAATTGCATACACACGATCGGAATTACCGATAGAAAGTTTTTCCGTCGGGAAAATTGAGAACATGCTTTAAATTTTTGGCTGGCGGAAATTCGGACAGCTAAATTCTGATGGAGCATACACACGGTCGCATTTTCCGATGAAAAGCTCTCATCTGTGTTTTTCTGGCCGGAATTCAGATCGTGTGTACGCGGCATAAGAAGAGAAGGAAATGAAGGAGAAGGAGTGATTTAGAGGATAGGTGGGGTTTTGTAATGGCAATAAGGAGGTACCACCAGCCCTCCTGTAGAGGGCCTGGGCACACAGGGGGACGCAGATAGCAGCTGAATTGGGACAAAGGGGCAAGAAGAAACACATTGGCTACAGACTCTTCTGGCCTGTTTTAGTACATTTTGCAACCCTGGGAACGTACTTCGGAAATGCTGCACCACTAAATTGAAGACATTTGCTAAGCATGGCACATGTGTCAACTTTCCCTGTCTAAAGGCTGACAGGAGGTTTGAGCCAACATCGGACACTACCATTCCTGGCTCCAGCTGGCGTGGTGTGAACCACCTCTGGGCCTGTCCCTGCAGAGCTGCAAGAATCTCTGCTCCGGTGTGGTTCATGTCCCCTAAAAACACCAGCTGAAGCACTGCATGGTACCTTTTAGCCTGACTCATGGAATAGCCCTTTGGACGCTCAGGGGGCATTATTCTATAATTTCGGTCACACTGGTCCCCCTCCCTGCCCTGCCCACATGTAATTCTCCCCTGTATACCCCCTTATGTTCCCGGGACCACCTCCCAGCTGTGCCGGCTTCCCTCTCCCACCAATTGTGGCGGGCACACAGAAGGATGTGTCAGGAAGGAGAGGGGGATGGTAAATATGTTATTTACCGGCCCCTTCCTTTTCTGAATGGACACAGTATTTGATCGTTACTGATCGCTCCTGTGTCCATTCATAACTGTGTTTACTACGCTTAAGTTTATGTCTTCTGTCCATTCATCATCAGTGCAGCTGAGGCTGCAGAGAAAGGAATTTGAAGAATCTGTGTCTTCAATTTCCTTCTCTGCCTCAAAGGTGAGATGTCAGGGGTCTGTATAGACCCCTGATATCTCACCAAAGCTCTCAAACAGCATTGTAAAAAAAAAAAATTATGTTAAAAAAAATAACAAATTGTAAATAATTTTTAAATATTGTAAAAAATAAAATAAAAATTTTTTTAAAAATAATTTAAAAAATAATAATAATAAAAAGAAATTAAGGGCACATTCACATGGGTTCTCTGGCCCATAAAGTGTGAATGAACAGTTTGTGTGGCTGGAGCTGCTTGTCGCTATATGAGGATGCAGCGGATGTATAAACACAACCACGGGTCCCAATTTGATAAGTGTCCACGTTTGGTGGAGTGGCCACAAATACACACTGTCAGTATTTGGGTCAGTACCCCTGAATCCACACGCTTGTCAAATTAGGACCTGCGGCTGTGTTCATACAGCTGCTGTGTCCCCATAGTCTAACATTGGCTGCCTGCATACAACAATAGCCACATTTGAAAAACTATTTTAGATTTAGTAGGAGTTTCGTAAGTTATGTTTGTGTTTCCGTTAATATTGATTTTAGTGTATTTTCTGTGAAAATATTGTATTGCTATTTTTTGGGGGGGCGGGGGCTCTCAGGTAGGCTGTGCAGGAAAGTATCAGACCCACACTGTGGGTCTCAGTATCTAGTGTGTTAATATTGTGAATTCCCCAAACTCAATATATGTGTATCAAACTCTGTGCATAAACCCCTAAACCATAAAGGTAAAAATATAAAGAATATATATTTGCTATGAAGCATAAATGACCTATCGAAAAAATACTGAATCTGTGTTCAGAGACACTCTGTGTAATATCCATACAGTCATGTATCAAAAAATTGAAAAATTAAAATAAAGATGAAAAATAAATGTCCATATAGTGAATGAACACCAGTGAAACAAAAATTTCAAATGAGGTACGGCAATAAAGAAAAGTTCCAAACGACTGAATTGCAAATACACGGATTGAAAATCTTCTCCAAAAGATGTGGTGTGCTTATCCCATCACCGAAATAAATGAATCAGCTCCTTACCAGATCCAGACGACCCCCCGTTACAGAGGGTCACCACAAGCAGTAGTAGTCAAAAGGATGTCCGGATAGCGCCTCCTCCTCAGATGGTCACGAATCTTCCACACGATGGGGTTATGGCTGTTACTCACTCCCAACACGACGTGGTGTCACATAAGGGAAAACATAGGCTCCAGATAGTGTAAAACCAAATGACTTTAATTCTTAAAAAGCGAACGTAAACACTTACATAAAAGACTTTAAAAGCAGGTTCAAAACAAAGACGTGTACCGGCCGGATACACGCCAACGCAAAGACCAACCCGTCCTTCCTGGTCCACAAAAAACGAACACGACTTGGGGTGACGTCGACACGTTCGCACCGCCCTACGCGTTTCGTAATAATTTACGTCGTCCAGGGGCACGGGCGGCGTGCGACGTCACCCCTTTTATAACCATATATTTAACCAAGCCTCACTTTGGGTCAGCGGCCATTTTAGACATCACAAACAGTAGTAATCAAAGAGAACGTAGGCCAAGCCTCACTATCACTCACGAACGTCAGATGTGCGTATCCGCAACGAACGTCCTATGGTTGCGGGCCAAACCTCGTTTTCATGTGGACGTTATAGGATCCTAAGCCAAGCCTCGCTTCCAGGTATTAGCCCTATCGGCAGAGTAACGTGGCAGATGCCCTCACATGAAGGTGCGCCTCCTGAACCCCGAACAGGGTACAGTGTGGATCGCCAAAACAGAAGAGTAAAATAGATTAAAAATCAATAAGGTAAAAAAAATTATAATAATGAATTAGAAAAAATAATAATAAAAAATAGAAAAAATAAATAAAATAAATAAACCATCCCAAATAGGGACAAGAATGCATCAGAAATTCTACGCTTCCTGGTGCATTCATACGGCCATCAGGTCCAATTACGTGTGGACAAATAGGTGTAAAGGTACCTCAAAAGTAGTGCGTTTACCCGGTGTGTTTATATAGCAATCAAATTCAATTAGGAAATGAGATTACTGTAGACATGTGTTTCAAGTGCCTTCTTGTCTCGCGTGTTCCCCAGGGACTTTTCTGGAGTGCCCCAAACAACGTCGAGGGATAGACCTAACAGTAACCTAAAAGGCCGCCAGACCCAAAGCCAGGTCTATCACACAAGAATGTGCTCTACAGTGATATACACCAAAGTAAACAGCAAGAAAAATTAATAATGCAGCAAGAAAAATTAATAATGCACTCAGGTGGTTTTTCACAGTAACTAATACAGTAAAAACGTTGTAGGGAAACATTACATCAAAACAGGTCACCTCATGAGTTATTAATGAAGGCATTTACATCGGTGTCCACATTAAGGCCAAACGGAGTGTATGTTTTTAATTTATGAATCCAGGCCATTTCGAGCTTGGATATCTCCCTGACCAAGGACCCTCCCCTCCAGTGGGGCTTATATTTGTCTAGGCCAACAAATAGGGTGCCTGATGGGTCTCTCTTGTGTGTCTGGTCGTAATGCCTGGACACAGGGTGTTTGTCAAACCCCCGTCTGATGTTGCCAATGTGTTCGTTCACCCTGACCCGAAATGCCCTCTTGGTCCGCCCAATATACTGGAGGCCACAGGGGCACTGTAAAAGGTAAACCACAGCCTCCGAGGAGCAAGTAATAAAGGACTCTATGTCATATGTCCTAGAGGTGCTCGAAGATGCGATACTAGAAATCTTAGAGCCCCTATATGAATTCAGGGTACAGACCTGACAGTTCTTACATTTATAATAGCCAACTAGATTTTGAAAAAAACATCTATTGGCCTTAGGCGGGTCTTGTACACTGGGGGCAATCTTGTTTCCCAGTGAAGAGGCCCCTTTAAAAATTATTTGGGGTTTAACAGGCAGAACTGGATTCAAAACATGGTCACTAGTAAGTAAGTGCCAATGTTTCTGAATCAGATTTCTCACACCACGATGCTGGACTGAGAAAGTCGTGACAAACGGTACGCCACCCTGTGTACCTGCCCTGGCACTTTGTCTGTCTGCCAGTAGTAAGGGTCTGTCTCTAGTCCGGGCAGTCTCCATAGTTTCACCAAGAGAAACGGGATCATATCCCTTTTCTAGGAATCTACCTGCCAATATCGCTGCCTGTTCATCATATTTTACTATATCCGAACAGTTCCGTCTGAGGCGTAGAAATTGCCCCAGGGGAACAGCTTTTAGCCAAGGTTGAAAATGGCAACTATCGGTAGGGATGTACGAATTCCTGTCTGTTGATTTGAAATATGTAGATGTAATAAACTCATTGCCAACCCTCCTGATGTTAAGATCAAGAAAGTTGACCTCATCCTGGCTAGCCTCAAAGCTAAATTTAATTCCTCTATTGTTTTCGTTTAGACCAGCCATGAAAGACCGCAAGTCAGATTCTGTTCCTTCCCAAAGGAGGAGGACGTCATCGATATACCTCGCCCACAGGACTATCTCAGGCCTTCTAGGGGCATCGACGACGTCCTCCTCCCATTTGGCCATAAAGAGGTTGGCCAGGCTGGGGGCATATTTAGCCCCCATGGCCACTCCCCTATCCTGGCGGTAAAATTGCTGGTCAAACCAGAAATAGTTGTGTCCGGCCGCATATTCCAACAGTTCTATTAGAAAGTCAATCTGAGGTGAAGGAAGGCCTGATCCCCTCTGTAGGAATAATCTCACTGCCTCGACCCCTAAAGAATGGGGAATGATGGTATACAGTGAGTTCACGTCTGCTGTGACCAACCAAAGACCATCTCCAGGGGTGATACCGGACAGGAGATTAATTATGTGTTTGGTGTCCTTGACATAAGACGGAACCTTTTGGACCAGAGGTTGTAGATAATGATCTATATACTTGCCCACCCGGGACGTAACCGAGTCGATACCACTGACTATGGGTCGTCCCGGGGGGCAAGATTGATTCTTATGAAGCTTCGGGAGGTAATAAATAACAGGTGTACGGGGGGCACAGGGTATCAAAAAAAGTTTTTCTTTATCATTTAGAATGCCCCTCCGATGACCTCCCTCCACGATCCTACCCAATTCCTTCTTATACTTGTCCACTGGATCCCGATTCAGCATAGTGTACGTTTCCCTATCTTCCAAGATGCGATGCATCTCTTTCATATAGTCACAACGGTCTAGTACCACAATCCCCCCCCCTTTATCGGCAGGTCTAAGGACCAGGGACTTGTTATTACACAAGGTGTCTAGGCCCATCTCCAAATCTCTCCGCATTTTAACTTTCTTTACCCTAATATCCTCCAGGTCGCGTAGTACCACATCCCTGAACACCTTAATACTGGGTGCAAGGGATCCTGGAGGGTTAAAAAGGGAAGCATTTGAGAGGTTGGAGTGTTGAAACTCCGTAATTCTCGTAGTGCTCTCTCTGATGGGATTACCCAGCATATATCGTTTTATGTTTAACTTACGGACGAATTTGTGTACGTCCATATAAGTTTGAAACTTGCTCAGGCATCTGGGCGGAGCAAATTTCAAACCTTTGTCTAATATTTTGGTTTCAGAGGTAGTGAGTATCTGTTTGCTGAGGTTAAAGATTCCAGTTCCTATGGCCTCTTTCTTTTTTGTTGATTGGGCTCGCCTCCCCCCTCTAACCCCTCTCTTTGTTCGACGGACCTTTTTAGGCCTCTGCTGTCCCTGGGAAAAAAATGTTGGTTATTATTTCCACTAATGTGGGGCCCTTCCTCATAGACGGGCTGTTGGTGTCCCTGTCTAAACCCTGGGCTCCCCTGAAAATGGGGGTCCGGATGGCGTCTATGGTCCGCCCTCCAATTCCCCCCTGCTCGGCCCGATCCCCTGGGGGTCTCAGAATCAGAGAGGGGAAAAAAACGATTTTGAGTGGGAACATTATAGTTATAATTCCTATCATCTCTGTTGTGATAGGGGAGGTTCCCTTGATAGGGGGCCTGAGTCCATTCTGGGGGCCCATAGGTCCCTGAACGGCTGGGTCGTCCTGTTCTCGGAGAGAAAGGCACTCGATAAGGGTGTGGCCCATTTGGCTTGGGACCTTTTTTGGGGATTCTCTGTTGGGGAGCTCCCACATATTGATTCCTAGACTGGTTTGGAGTTTTATAGTTGTGCATAGGTCTCCTAAACCCATAACTAGTACCGGGATTAGGTTGGGTGCTATTCGGGGGTGGTTGTACGGGGTTACCTCCCACTGCACCCAATAAATTCAGTTGTTGGGATGTGTCCATCTGGACCTCCACCACCTCTTCCAAATCTAAATCCCTCTGCCAGGAAAATACCATCCCCGTATTGTAATCCTCCTTATCTCTATTGTATTTCCGTTTTTTCTTAATTTTCTGATCTTTTTCTTCTTTTTCAAGCACCTTCAACAGGTTCTTGGAACATTCCCTATATTCCTCACTATCCCTGAGAGGTAGTAGGGAATCCCTAATGGCCTTAATCTCTATATCTAATCGGGCTGCTTTCTCGCTCTTTTTCTGAGTTAAAAAGCGTAGTAAGCTCACACCCGATTCATTAAAATATCTGTACCAGCCTTCTAAGTCCGGTTCCCCTTGTTGGGGACTGACGTTCCACCTCAGACTCCTAGAGACCATTGCCTCCCTGATATACGTCTCCAGGAAGGCAATGTCCCATTGGAGGTGGATCTCGGATGTGGTCAAGTTCTTAAGTCGTAAGAAAAGACCACTCGTGTCGGAGGCTCTAAGATTTCTAGTATCGCATCTTCGAGCACCTCTAGGACATATGACATAGAGTCCTTTATTACTTGCTCCTCGGAGGCTGTGGTTTACCTTTTACAGTGCCCCTGTGGCCTCCAGTATATTGGGCGGACCAAGAGGGCATTTCGGGTCAGGGTGAACGAACACATTGGCAACATCAGACGGGGGTTTGACAAACACCCTGTGTCCAGGCATTACGACCAGACACACAAGAGAGACCCATCAGGCACCCTATTTGTTGGCCTAGACAAATATAAGCCCCACTGGAGGGGAGGGTCCTTGGTCAGGGAGATATCCAAGCTCGAAATGGCCTGGATTCATAAATTAAAAACATACACTCCGTTTGGCCTTAATGTGGACACCGATGTAAATGCCTTCATTAATAACTCATGAGGTGACCTGTTTTGATGTAATGTTTCCCTACAACGTTTTTACTGTATTAGTTACTGTGAAAAACCACCTGAGTGCATTATTAATTTTTCTTGCTGCATTATTAATTTTTCTTGCTGTTTACTTTGGTGTATATCACTGTAGAGCACATTCTTGTGTGATAGACCTGGCTTTGGGTCTGGCGGCCTTTTAGGTTACTGTTAGGTCTATCCCTCGACGTTGTTTGGGGCACTCCAGAAAAGTCCCTGGGGAACACGCGAGACAAGAAGGCACTTGAAACACATGTCTACAGTAATCTCATTTCCTAATTGAATTTGATTGCTATATAAACACACCGGGTAAACGCACTACTTTTGAGGTACCTTTACACCTATTTGTCCACACGTAATTGGACCTGATGGCCGTATGAATGCACCAGGAAGCGTAGAATTTCTGATGCATTCTTGTCCCTATTTGGGATGGTTTATTTATTTTATTTATTTTTTCTATTTTTTATTATTATTTTTTCTAATTCATTATTATAATTTTTTTTACCTTATTGATTTTTAATCTATTTTACTCTTCTGTTTTGGCGATCCACACTGTACCCTGTTCGGGGTTCAGGAGGCGCACCTTCATGTGAGGGCATCTGCCACGTTACTCTGCCGATAGGGCTAATACCTGGAAGCGAGGCTTGGCTTAGGATCCTATAACGTCCACATGAAAACGAGGTTTGGCCCGCAACCATAGGACGTTCGTTGCGGATACGCACATCTGACGTTCGTGAGTGATAGTGAGGCTTGGCCTACGTTCTCTTTGATTACTACTGTTTGTGATGTCTAAAATGGCCGCTGACCCAAAGTGAGGCTTGGTTAAATATATGGTTATAAAAGGGGTGACGTCGCACGCCGCCCGTGCCCCTGGACGACGTAAATTATTACGAAACGCGTAGGGCGGTGCGAACGTGTCGACGTCACCCCAAGTCGTGTTCGTTTTTTGTGGACCAGGAAGGACGGGTTGGTCTTTGCGTTGGCGTGTATCCGGCCGGTACACGTCTTTGTTTTGAACCTGCTTTTAAAGTCTTTTATGTAAGTGTTTACGTTCGCTTTTTAGGAATTAAAGTCATTTGGTTTTACACTATCTGGAGCCTATGTTTTCCCTTATGTGACACCACGTCGTGTTGGGAGTGAGTAACAGCCATAACCCCATCGTGTGGAAGATTCGTGACCATCTGAGGAGGAGGCGCTATCCGGACATCCTTTTGACTACTACTGCTTGTGGTGACCCTCTGTAACGGGGGGTCGTCTGGATCTGGTAAGGAGCTGATTCATTTATTTCGGTGATGGGATAAGCACACCACATCTTTTGGAGAAGATTTTCAATCCGTGTATTTGCAATTCAGTCGTTTGGAACTTTTCTTTATTGCCGTACCTCATTTGAAATTTTTGTTTCACTGGTGTTCATTCACTATATGGACATTTATTTTTCATCTTTATTTTAATTTTTCAATTTTTTGATACATGACTGTATGGATATTACACAGAGTGTCTCTGAACACAGATTCAGTATTTTTTCGATAGGTCATTTATGCTTCATAGCAAATATATATTCTTTATATTTTTACCTTTATGGTTTAGGGGTTTATGCACAGAGTTTGATACACATATATTGAGTTTGGGGAATTCACAATATTAACACACTAGATACTGAGACCCACAGTGTGGGTCTGATACTTTCATATACCTTAATCACATTGGGTATTTTGTGGCTAGCGCAGTTCTTCTTTTTTCTATTTCTGTTTGGTATATTTTTGGTATATATTTGAATTGCAGCTTCCGTTCAACACTATTTGCTTCTTTTTCCCGTAGCGCAGTTTTTCCCCTCTTTTTTCTAGGCTGTGCAGGGCCCATGATTTCTAACAGCAGCCTCGGGTGGGAGTTAGCTACAGGGGATTCAACATATCCGAGTGACAATGGGCATGAGAGTGCTACTCATTACAATTACAAAGAGGGGACAGTCAAAGTCTTGTGGAAAGTAATGAGAGATCCGTGGTTATGAAATATAGTGAAATATAAGCATGTTGCTTTGGAGCCTGGCTGCCGTTTCTCATTGAACATAGTCCAATGTATTTGGAATTTAGCCTCAGACACAGATATACAGTATATATTCAGACAGTCAAGCTTCTGCTGTTTGGTGGTAGTGAGGACATTGATCAGGAGTACTATCCGATATTTGGACATCCCCTCAGGTTTCCGATCAAAGAGAGCCTCGGGTGCTTTCATAGAAAGTATTTTCTGTAGAAATGTGTTCAAGATGTAATATACTTGGACACTGGGCCACCGGGGAAGTTCAGCACCACTATGTTTTACATTGAAGAATTTACTAAAAACTAAAAAAAAAAAAAACACTAGAAAAGGGATGTAGTCAAACAGCATAGGATGATGTGAGGATATGTATAGTATTCTGCCCAGTATAAACCTGCATTTGTTGAACATTGATGTTCGTGTTCGGCAGAGATTTAATCTATAGACTTCAAGGTGCTGGAATCAATATGTATATGATTCTAAGGTTCTTCCAAAGACTTCTTTGAATTTCTCAACTTTCATATTCAAAGGGAATTTTAGACCAACTGGCCCCTGCTATTTGTTTGACCCTCCATCCAAGAGGTTACAAAGACAGGTTCTATTTGTACAGAATGCTGAGGGTATATGCTATATTGAACCAATGTATTCCTTTATTCCTTTCTGTCAAATAATTAAAACAAATGCAGGACTGCTGGTATTTTCAAAATGGGGAACTTCAATTTACTGGAGTGAGAGGCTATTCTCTTTTAAATATACTATAAAGGGAATTGGAGTAACGATTAGTGATCAGAGTATGAAAGTAGTGTGCAAATTCTTTTATTCTAGCTGTTTTAGGGCCAGTATTGATGGACTTTTGTCTGAACTGCTTCCCCAATACAAGTTCATGGGAAAGCAAAAGTAGCTTGAAGCAGATTGACGCAGCTTACAAGGAGGTCGCGTGCAGATCAAAAGGAGGTCAAATGCATCGTTCAATACTTTTTGAATGGTTCCTGAAGCATCTCAAACTGATCTCAAATACAGCAGAATGCACATGAAGGCAAGCTGCCTATCAACATAATCTCAAGTAGTGATGGACGAACTTCCGACGGGACGTTTCGCGAACGCGAAATGCGAACGGACCCAAACGTTCGCGAAACCGAACGTTCGCCGCGGGCCCCATTGACTTCAATGGGAGGCGAACTTTGCAAACCTTCATGTCGAATTTGCGGCCACGTGGTAATTATTAGGGGGTAAAACGTAGTCCCACCATCTGGACAATGACATAATACATGTATGAGGTGAATTTGGGATCGATAACTACAAGCATTTTTATTTTATTTGGGAAATTGTTCTAACAATTCAGGACTATGGAGCTAATGAAGGCAATGGAGGAGAGGGAAGGTCAGGGACCAGGGTAGGCAAAGAAGAGGGTGCAGGAGATGATCACCAGCAGCGTGACATACCGGAATGACACATGCACCGTGATAGAGGCATCTGACAGCAGCACCGTAATACAGAGCACTGACAGCAGCACCGTGACATACAGCGCTGACAGCAGCACCGTGACATACAGCGCTGACAGCAGCACCGTGACATACAGCGCTGACAGCAGCACCGTGACATACAGCGCTGACAGCAGCACCGTGACATACAGCGCTGACAGCAGCACCGTGACATACAGCGCTGACAGCAGCACCGTGACATACAGCGCTGACAGCAGCACCGTGACATACAGCGCTGACAGCAGCACCGTGACATACAGCGCTGACAGCAGCACCGTGACATACAGCGCTGACAGCAGCACCGTGACATACAGCGCTGACAGCAGCACCGTGACATACAGCACTGACAGCAGCACCGTAAGCAGCCCCAGGAGGAAGTCAGCACAGCACAGGGATGGTGTGATCCCCTCATAATAAGAACCCCCAGGAGGAAGTCAGCACAGCACAGGGATAGTGTGATCCCTTCATAATAAGAACCCCCAGGAGGAAGTCAGCACAGCACAGGGATATCATAAGCAGCCCCAGTAGAAATATGACACCGCTCAACCTCTTCAAAGAGGAGGGTAGGGGCATATAGTACGGTGTGCTTTTTTGGGTCAAGGAAGTGAGCCAAATGAATTAAGAAGGTCTGTGTGCTTGATTAAAAAAATAGTTTATAGACATATACATGGTCTACTGGTCACATGTGTTGAATTCCTCCGAGATCCATGCCTCATTCATTTTTAGAAATGTGAGGTAGTTAACACTGTGGTGAGCTAGGCGAGTACGCTTATCGGTCACAATCCCCCCTGCTGCGCTGAACGTCCTTTCGGACAGGACACTGGATGAGGGGCAAGCCAACAGTTCGATTGCAAATTGGGCAAGCTCTGGCCAGAGGTCAAGCCTGCCCACCCAGTAGTCTAGGGGTTCATCACTCCTCAGAGCGTCCACATCGGCCGTTAACCCAATGTAGTCGGACACCTGACGGTCTAGGCGTTCCCTGATGCTGGATCCGGATGACACCTGTCGATGGGTCGGCTGAAAGAATGACCTCATATCCGAAGTCACCAACACATCTTCAAACCGGCCTCTTCTTGCAGGCGCTGTTGGATTGGTACCCGCAAATCCTTCTCTGGGAGTGGGAATTGCTCCTCTGCCAGCGCACGCAAAAGCAGAATGCAGCATTTCTCGAAGCAAGGCCTGGAAGTGCTGCATTCTGACAGCCCTCTGCGACGGCGGTAACATTTCCGCCATTTTGTGTTTGTACCGGGGGTCTAAGTACGTTGCCACCCAGTACTGGTCCTTGACCCTCATGCTTTTTATACGGGGGTCCCTATTAAAACACTGGAGCATGAAGGCCCCCATTTGCACTAAAGTGGAAGCGGTGTGGTGGCCTGGCTCCTGCTCATCATCCAGGATAATGTCGTCCTCTTCATTCTCCTCTCCCCATCCTCGCACAACAGGGATCCCAGAAAGGTTTAAAGCATGCTCTTCTTGCTCCTGCTCATCCGCCCCGGCACCATCCTCCTCTGACTCCTCATCAGACTCCTGTTGTTGACTTGTCTCAGATAGAGTAGCCCCCCCTGGGAATTCATCCAGCATTGCGACTTCCTCATCTTCCCGCTCCTGCTCCTCCACAGCCTGATCAATGACACGACGCAATGCACGCTCCAGAAAGAAGGCATAAGGTACCATGTCACTGATGGCGCCATGGCTGCGACTGACCAGTTTGGTGATCTCCTCAAATGGCCGCAGAAGTCTGCATGTGTCGCGCATGAGCAGCCACTGGCGCGGTGAAAAAAAACCCAGCTCCCCAGAACCGTTTCTTTCGCAGAGTTCATACAGGTAGACGTTAACTGCACGTTTCTGCTGGAGCAGCCTATCAAGCATATAGAAGGTTGAGTTCCATCGCGTCGGGCAATCGCAAATAAGACGTCTGACCGGCAGATGGTGTCGCCGCTGAATGTCAGCAAGGCGAGCCATGGCCGTGTAAGATCTTCTGAAATGGGCCGAGATTTTCCTTGCCTGCCGCAAGATGTCCTGGACCCCAGGGTATTTGACAAGGAATCGCTGCACGACCAAGTTTAAGACGTGTGCCATGCACGGCACGTGCGTGATTTTGCCCTGTTTCAATGCGCTAAGCAGATTGGCACCGTTGTCACACACCACTTTACCAACTGTCAAATTGAGCGGTGTTAGCCACTCATCTGCCTGTGAACGCAAAGCTGAAAGGAGTGCCGGGCCAGTGTGGCTCTTTGCTTCCAGGCACAACAGACGCAGCACGGCATGGCAACGTCTCACCTGGCATGTGGAATAGGTTCTGGGGAGCTTGGGCGGTGCAGTGGAAGAGACGCTAGCAGCGGAAAAGGAGGAGGCAGCTGAGGAGGAGAGGGAGGAGGATGGAGTAGGAGGAGGAGAAGAAGAGTCAGGCCTGCATGCAATCCGTGGCGGTAAAACCAAA
Source organism: Lithobates pipiens (assembly GCF_037356315.1). NCBI lineage: Eukaryota > Metazoa > Chordata > Amphibia > Anura > Ranidae > Lithobates > Lithobates pipiens. The sequence continues at coordinate 200,700,222 of NW_027507789.1, forward strand.
TCTACACGGGTGCCACGGGTTACATGCTTGACGGCCGTCAGAAGGTTCACCCAGTGGGCAGTAAAACTGATATACCTTCCCTGCCCGTGTTTGCTAGACCACGTGTCTGTGGTCAGATGTATCTTGGCACCGACACTGTGTGCCAGAGATACATTCACTTGCCGCTGAACATGGCCATATAGCTCTGGGATGCCCTTCTCTGAGAAATACTTCCTTCCTGGGACCTTCCATTGTGGTGTTCCAATGGCCACAAATTTGCGAAAGGCCTCCGAGTCCACCAGTTTATATGGCAGTAGTTGGCGGGCTATGAGTTCTGACAAGCCAGCCGCCAACCGTTGGGCAAGAGGGTTATCCGGCATCATCATTTTTTTACGCTCAAACATTAGGCCCACGGAAGCCTGCCTTTTTGCAGAAAAATGTGAGCTTGGCGTGATGGAAGGTGGAGTGGAGGACAATTGTGAGGAGAGAGGAGAAGGAGAAGTAGAAGACGAGGCTGGACGGTGAGAGCCTGCAGTGTGGCTTTGTGTGTTCCGTTGCTCCCACTGGGCTCGGTGATGGCTGCTCATGTGCCTTCTTAAGGCGGTCGTCCCTAGGTGAGTATTGGGCTTACCGCGACTAACGCGTTGACTGCAAAGATTGCAGATGGCAACGCTATTGTCAGCAGCGGACACGTTAAAAAAAGCCCACACTGCGGAGCCATGTGCCGGTGTCCTGGGAGCGCCAGATGTGACCGTACATGGTCGATGACTCGCTCCTGATACATTTGCAGTCTGCTTTGTCCCTGCTGTGCAATGTAAGTCATTGCTGCTTCTCCTCCCTATCTGCTGGTCCATATCTCCCTCTGAACTCCCCTCCTCTTCCTCTCTTGTGGGCACCCACGTGACATCACTAGACACGTCATCATCAACGTCACCTTCCCCACCGCTATAAGTAGAGATCTCGGAGTAGGCAGCAACACCGGGGACCAACCTCCTCCTTGGGCTGATCTGGGTACTGGCGTCAGACTGCTGAGTAGCGCTTGTTGCTACCTCCTCTTCCTGATCCAATACCAAGAGTGGCTGCGCATCAGAAATGTCCTCTTGATATGGATCGGAAAATAATTCCAGTGACTCAAGCGGAAGGTATGTGGTGGTGGTGGTGGTGGTCGTGTTGTTGGTGGTAGTGTCTTTGGGGGTGCACATAGCAGAGAGTGAAGAAGAGGGTGCAGATCGAGAGGATGAGGAGGGTGCAGAAGAGTAAGGCTGAGCGAGCCACTCAACCAAGTCTGGTGCATCCTTTAAAGTAATTGAACGCACCTTCTGCAACTTCCCACTTTGGCTCAAGCCTGTTGCTCCTGCCCTACCCCTACCACCCCTGCGGAAGGGCCTGCCTCTTCCTCTGCATGTCATTTTTTAAATGACCCTGTGACAAAACTCTTAGTCCCTATACCGCTGAAGGACTGCTGCAGTATAGGTGAGCGGTCAGCAGTGGTGCACGTCAACCCTATCTATTGTGGACCTATAGCGGTCCTTACAGAACAGCAGACTGTACCGCACTCAAGCCTATGTACCGTAGCACCCTATACCAAGTTACCAGTCCTTATAAGAACTTTTGTGGACCAAGCAGGTTGTGTATTAGTGTTTAGCAGACTGTACGTCAGTCCCTATACCGCTGAAGGACTGCTGCAGTATAGGGCAGCGGTCAGCAGTGGTGCACGTCAACCCTATCTATTGTGGACCGATAGCGGTCCTTACAGAACAGCAGACTGTACCGCACTCAAGCCTATGTACCGTAGCACCCTATACCAAGTTACCAGTCCTTATAAGAACTTTTGTGGAACAAGCAGGTTGTGTGTTAGTGATTAGCAGACTGTACGTCAGTCCCTATACCGCTGAAGGACTGCTGCAGTATAGGTGAGCGGTCAGCAGTGGTGCACGTCAACCCTATCTATTGTGGACCGATAGCGGTCCTTACAGAACAGCAGACTGTACCGCACTCAAGCCTATGTACCGTAGCACCCTATACCAAGTTACCAGTCCTTATAAGAACTTTTGTGGAACAAGCAGGTTGTGTGTTAGTGATTAGCAGACTGTACGTCAGTCCCTATACCGCTGAAGGACTGCTGCAGTATAGGTGAGCGGTCAGCAGTGGTGCACGTCAACCCTATCTATTGTGGACCGATAGCGGTCCTTACAGAACAGCAGACTGTACCGCACTCAAGCCTATGTACCGTAGCACCCTATACCAAGTTACCAGTCCTTATAAGAACTTTTGTGGACCAAGCAGGTTGTGTATTAGTGTTTAGCAGACTGTACGTCAGTCCCTATACCGCTGAAGGACTGCTGCAGTATAGGGCAGCGGTCAGCAGTGGTGCACGTCAACCCTATCTATTGTGGACCGATAGCGGTCCTTACAGAACAGCAGACTGTACCGCACTCAAGCCTATGTACCGTAGCACCCTATACCAAGTTACCAGTCCTTATAAGAACTTTTGTGGAACAAGCAGGTTGTGTGTTAGTGATTAGCAGACTGTACGTCAGTCCCTATACCGCTGAAGGACTGCTGCAGTATAGGTGAGCGGTCAGCAGTGGTGCACGTCAACCCTATCTATTGTGGACCGATAGCGGTCCTTACAGAACAGCAGACTGTACCGCACTCAAGCCTATGTACCGTAGCACCCTATACCAAGTTACCAGTCCTTATAAGAACTTTTGTGGACCAAGCAGGTTGTGTATTAGTGTTTAGCAGACTGTACGTCAGTCCCTATACCGCTGAAGGACTGCTGCAGTATAGGGCAGTGGTGCACGTCAACCCTATCTATTGTGGACCGATAGCGGTCCTTACAGAACAGCAGACTGTACCGCACTCAAGCCTATGTACCGTAGCACCCTATACCAAGTTACCAGTCCTTATAAGAACTTTTGTGGAACAAGCAGGTTGTGTGTTAGTGATTAGCAGACTGTACGTCAGTCCCTATACCGCTGAAGGACTGCTGCAGTATAGGTGAGCGGTCAGCAGTGGTGCACGTCAACCCTATCTATTGTGGACCGATAGCGGTCCTTACAGAACAGCAGACTGTACCGCACTCAAGCCTATGTACCGTAGCACCCTATACCAAGTTACCAGTCCTTATAAGAACTTTTGTGGACCAAGCAGGTTGTGTATTAGTGTTTAGCAGACTGTACGTCAGTCCCTATACCGCTGAAGGACTGCTGCAGTATAGGGCAGCGGTCAGCAGTGGTGCACGTCAACCCTATCTATTGTGGACCGATAGCGGTCCTTACAGAACAGCAGACTGTACCGCACTCAAGCCTATGTACCGTAGCACCCTATACCAAGTTACCAGTCCTTATAAGAACTTTTGTGGAACAAGCAGGTTGTGTGTTAGTGATTAGCAGACTGTACGTCAGTCCCTATACCGCTGAAGGACTGCTGCAGTATAGGGCAGCGGTCAGCAGTGGTGCACGTCAACCCTATCTATTGTGGACCGATAGCGGTCCTTACAGAACAGCAGACTGTACCGCACTCAAGCCTATGTACCGTAGCACCCTATACCAAGTTACCAGTCCTTATAAGAACTTTTGTGGAACAAGCAGGTTGTGTGTTAGTGATTAGCAGACTGTACGTCAGTCCCTATACCGCTGAAGGACTGCTGCAGTATAGGTGAGCGGTCAGCAGTGGTGCACGTCAACCCTATCTATTGTGGACCGATAGCGGTCCTTACAGAACAGCAGACTGTACCGCACTCAAGCCTATGTACCGTAGCACCCTATACCAAGTTACCAGTCCTTATAAGAACTTTTGTGGACCAAGCAGGTTGTGTATTAGTGTTTAGCAGACTGTACGTCAGTCCCTATACCGCTGAAGGACTGCTGCAGTATAGGGCAGCGGTCAGCAGTGGTGCACGTCAACCCTATCTATTGTGGACCGATAGCGGTCCTTACAGAACAGCAGACTGTACCGCACTCAAGCCTATGTACCGTAGCACCCTATACCAAGTTACCAGTCCTTATAAGAACTTTTGTGGACCAAGCAGGTTGTGTATTAGTGTTTAGCAGACTGTACGTCAGTCCCTATACCGCTGAAGGACTGCTGCAGTATAGGGCAGCGGTCAGCAGTGGTGCACGTCAACCCTATCTATTGTGGACCGATAGCGGTCCTTACAGAACAGCAGACTGTACCGCACTCAAGCCTATGTACCGTAGCACCCTATACCAAGTTACCAGTCCTTATAAGAACTTTTGTGGAACAAGCAGGTTGTGTGTTAGTGATTAGCAGACTGTACGTCAGTCCCTATACCGCTGAAGGACTGCTGCAGTATAGGGCAGCGGTCAGCAGTGGTGCACGTCAACCCTATCTATTGTGGACCGATAGCGGTCCTTACAGAACAGCAGACTGTACCGCACTCAAGCCTATGTACCGTAGCACCCTATACCAAGTTACCAGTCCTTATAAGAACTTTTGTGGAACAAGCAGGTTGTGTGTTAGTGATTAGCAGACTGTACGTCAGTCCCTATACCGCTGAAGGACTGCTGCAGTATAGGTGAGCGGTCAGCAGTGGTGCACGTCAACCCTATCTATTGTGGACCGATAGCGGTCCTTACAGAACAGCAGACTGTACCGCACTCAAGCCTATGTACCGTAGCACCCTATACCAAGTTACCAGTCCTTATAAGAACTTTTGTGGACCAAGCAGGTTGTGTATTAGTGTTTAGCAGACTGTACGTCAGTCCCTATACCGCTGAAGGACTGCTGCAGTATAGGGCAGCGGTCAGCAGTGGTGCACGTCAACCCTATCTATTGTGGACCGATAGCGGTCCTTACAGAACAGCAGACTGTACCGCACTCAAGCCTATGTACCGTAGCACCCTATACCAAGTTACCAGTCCTTATAAGAACTTTTGTGGACCAAGCAGGTTGTGTATTAGTGTTTAGCAGACTGTACGTCAGTCCCTATACCGCTGAAGGACTGCTGCAGTATAGGGCAGCGGTCAGCAGTGGTGCACGTCAACCCTATCTATTGTGGACCGATAGCGGTCCTTACAGAACAGCAGACTGTACCGCACTCAAGCCTATGTACCGTAGCACCCTATACCAAGTTACCAGTCCTTATAAGAACTTTTGTGGAACAAGTGAGTTGTGAATGTTTAGCAGACTGCAGCAGAAGGGCAGCAGTCAAGTATAATATCCTTTCTATATTTGGAAGAAAGAATATTATACATGTACAAGCCTATTACTGTACCACTGATACCAGTCCTGAAAAGAACCTTTGTGGAACTAATAATAACAGCAAGTCTTTAAAATTACCCTCACTGCCTGACAACACTGCTTCCTTCCTGTCCCTATACAAATTGGCAAAAAAAGAGAACGATTAGTGGTTACTGGAACAGCTCTTTTGTGGACCTTGATAGTAACAGCTAATGATGATGATGATGATGATGATGATGAAAGACTAATCTGGCTGTCCCTGTAGCATACACCGTCCTTTCCCTTTCTCTAAACTAACAAAAGACACTCAGGCTGCTGCAAGAATCAGCAGCACAGCAAACCTATCAACACCTAACACCTATACCAGTCCTGAAAAGAACTTTTGTGTACCAAATAGCTAGTGGTTTATCTCTCCCTACTCCACACAGGAACCTGTCCCTATCTTAACAGAAGAAAGAATGTAAAATGGCCACCGGATCGGGTGTATTTATAGGTTAGGGGGAATGTACAAGTGTCCATGTGCTGTCATGTCTCAATTGGCTGTCCTGTATCACATGATAAACGTGTCACCAAAGGTTAAAGTTCTTGTATACATTAAACACGTAAGTCCGCCGCGGCGAACGACGGAAAAAGGCGTTCGAACGTGCGGACCGCGAATGTCGGAAATTCGCCGCGAAACGACCGCCGGGCGAACCGTTCGGCCATCACTAATCTCAAGTCCTGCTGCTTTCCCTCTCAACTAGGGATGAGCTTTCTGTTCGGGTCGAACATGAGTTCAACTCAAACATTGGCTGTTCGCCTGTTCGCTGAAAACCGAACATTATGGGCTGTTTGCGCCAAATTTGAGCGGCGCGTAACGGCCCATAATGCACTGCGGTAGTGCAGTGCATTGCTGTATGATGATTGGCCAAAGCATGCACCATGACCTGCATGCTTTGGCCAATCCCAGCGCCTTCAGCTAAGAGAGCCATAATTGGCCAAAGGCAGGGTGATTTTTGCCATATATGTATATGTGTGTGTGTGTGTATATATATATATATATATATATGTGTGTGTGTGTGTGTGTGTGTGTGTGTGTGTGTGTGTGTGTATATATATATATATATATATATATATATATATATATACATACATACATACATACAGACAGTCGTGTGTGTGTATGTGTGTGTGCACATATATATATCCACTGCATACAGTTTGTGTACACAGTACCGTGCACTCATAGTGCAGTTGCTACTACTTTTCTGGTGGTGTACACAATACAGTACACCCATAGTTATTACACTTCTGTTGGTGTACACAGTACCGTGCACCCATAGTGCAGTTGCTACTACTTTTCTGGTGGTGTACACAGTACACAATACAGTGTAGTGTGGTGTTGCAAAACAAAGTCCTCATCATGTCCGGAAGGCCACCAAGGAGTGGCAGACGCTCATAGGCCACTAAAAGAGGGCAAGCAGGCTTTGTGTCTACAGTCCACAGTGCTGGTCATGGACACGTGGGGCACGCTTGTCCTTTTTTTCTGCTGCTGGGACAGGGGCTGAAAAATTGGGCCTTTGGTGGTGGTGCCAAAACACTGTAACCCCTCACAGATACTCTTGTTGGGCCCTTCTGTGAAATATGAGATCAAAAATTGTAATTACATGCCCATTTTAAACAGGGACAGAAAAATTTGGGTCTTAGGCAGTGGTGGTGGTGCCCTAAACTAAAAATATTGTTGGAAGCTAGCATCATCAAGATTGAGGAGGAATAGGATAGTCACTCGGCATAGGCAGTCTTCAAGGGATACCACATTCATAGAAGAATCAATCAGTTACATCAGCATCAGGTGCGTGATAGCTGCTGCTGATCCAAGACTAATTGATTTTTATGAATGTGAGACTATCAGCGGAGTCTGTGGACAGGCGCACTCTATGATCCATTACAAATCCTCCAGCAGCACTGAATAGGCATTCATAAAGAATAGAGGTCGACCGATATATCGGCCGGCCAATATATCGGCCGATATTTGCCACTTTTTTATTAATCGGCATCGGCCGATTGAGCTGATAAAAAAGCCGATTTAGAACTACAGCGCGACTTGGAAATGACTTTTGTAATAGAAGTCAGTGTAAGTTGCCTGAGTCTTTATAGAAACAACTTTCCTCCTCTCTGGGCAGTCTGCCAAGAAAAGAGCAAAAAGATACAATGTTTACACTTGTTTACACTTGAATGAATGAACTCAACTCTGTGTTTAGAGTTCTCAGTTTAACCATTTAAAGACTAAATCTTTTCTGACACTTGTTGCTTACAAGTAAAAGTCCTGTATTTTCTGCCAGAAAATCATTTAGACCCCCAAAAAATTATATATATTTTTTTAGCAGAGATCCTAGGGAATAAAATAGCGGTTGTTGCAACATTTTATGTCACACGGCATTTGTGCAGAGGTCTTTCAAATGCATTTTTTTGGGGGAAAAAAATACACTAAATGATTTAAAAAAAAAAACTAAAACAGTAAAGTTAGCCCATTTTTTTTCGTCCAAAAGTTTTGACTACCTGTTTTTATTTTATAGGCTGCTTTCACACTGGAGCGGGCAGGCGTTGATGGTAAAATGCTGCTAGTTTTAGCAACGCTTTACCATCATTTTAGCGGTGCTATTCGGCTGCTAGTGGCGCGCATATAACCCAGCTAGCGGCCGAAGAAGAGATTAAATGTGCCCGTGAAGCACCGCTGCCAAATCGCATTGCATGCGCTTTGGCAGTGGTGCCCATTAATATCAATGGGCAGGAGTGGTGGAGGAGCGGTATACACCACTCCAAACGTGCTGCTTGCAGGACTTTTTTTTTTAACATCCTGCCAGCACATCGCCTCAGTGTGAAAGCACTCTGTCTTTCACACAGATTGCAGGGGAGCCGTTTTGCAGGCGCTATTTTTAGCCCAAACACGCCTAAAAAAACGCCCCAGTGGGAAAGGTGTCTGTTAGGTTTTATGAGATGAAGGGGGAAAAAAATAAATAAAATAAAATAAAATAAATCGGCCTAGCATATCCGCCCAAAAAAATCGGCACCATATATCGGCCATCGGCCGCCATGATTTCTAAATATCGGCATCGGCCAGAGAAAAACCCATATCAATCGACCTCTAATAAAGAATGCTGGATGCAGGACAGGCCAGTAGCTCAATTGCATATTGAGCTAGTTTTGGCCAGTGGTCCATCCTCAAGACCAAGTAACCCAGTGGAGGCTGTGTTGGAAATTCTGCTCTTGCCCCTAGATATTCTTGCACCATGTAATGCAGATGCTGGCAGTGGTTGCCTGAACCGATCAGACCTTTGCGCTGAGGACTGAAAAATTGTCTAAAGGCATCAGTCAGCCAGCCACCTTCTCCACTGCTCTTCCTCTCACTGAACGAAGCCTCAGCAACACGTTGTCCAGCACCAGGAAATTGTAACCTCACAGGGTCTAGAAATGTATTGCACAAACCTTTTCTTCGGGGTCTCCTGAGGATGTTTCGTCCTCTGCTCCCTCTGCAAAGGCAGGATGAGTTCTGCAACTTTACCCTTATAACGTGAATCAGAAGTGTTGGCAGCCAGAAATGATCCCTCTCTTTGATACCACGAATCCTAGGGTCCTTACGCTGCATGGCCTCCCTGATTCTGCAAAGCCTGCGAACGTTTGCAGAGGCATTTGATTCTGAGTCCTCTGGGTCACTAAGGATCACATGATCCGTAACAACCTCCTCCCAGCCAAGTACAACTCCTTGGGTTACTGGGGACTGAAAACCATCCCTTGAAGACTGCTGCTGAGTGTTATCCTCCACGTCCATGCTGACACAATTCTCCTCCTTTTCCTCCTCCTCTTCTTCCTGTGTGTTTGGCGGGCCTGCAGGAATAATATCTGGGTAAAGGGGGCCTTGAGAGTTAAGGAAGTCCTCCTCTTCCTCCCGCTGTTCTGCCTCAAGTGCCCTGTCCATTATTCCATGAAGCGTGTACTCCAACAGGAAGACAAGAGGGGCAGTATCACTGATGCATGCATTGTCGCTGCTCACCATCCTCGTGGCCTCATCAAATTGTGACATGACAGTGCATGCATCCTTGATCAGTAGCCACTGATGTGTTGAAAAGAAGCCAAGCTCCCCTGACCTTGTCCTGGTGCCATACTCACACAGGTACTCATTGATGGCACTCTGCTGCATGTGCAGCCGCTGCAGCATTGCCAACATTGAGTTCCACCTGGTGGACATGTCACAAAAGAGATGGTTGGTGGGCAGGTTGAATTCCCTTTCATTGTCAGCCAGCTGAGCACTGGCATTGTCTGACCGTTGGAAATTACCACAGACTTTTCTGGCCTGCCTCTGGAGATCTTGAAAGCCTGGGTACCTGCTCAAGAACCGCTGCACCACCAAATTCAGGATGTGTGCCAAACATGGAACATGGGTCAAGTGTTCCTGTCGGAGGGCGGAGAGAAGGTTAGTGCCATCGTCGCATACAACCATTCGTGGCTGAGCCCCTTGAACGCTTACGGAGCACCGCTGGTTCAGAGAACAAATCTGCAGAAGAGGCCATAGAGGAAGAAGAGGAGGAGGGGGTGGAGGAGAGAGCTGTGGCAGAATCACCGCTAGCATTTTGGAGGCGTTGTGGCGGAACAAGCTCCAACAATACTGAACCCTGTCCTGCATCCTTCCCAGCTGCCAGCAGAGTTACCCAGTGCGCCCTGAAGGAAAGGTAACATCCCTGCCCATGTCTGCTAGACCATGATTCTGTGGTAATACACACCTTGCTGCTGACCGCCCTGTCCAACAAGACAAAAACATTGCCTTCTACATGCCGATAGAGAGCTGGAATGGCCTTCCGTGAAAATCAATGTTGTTTTGGAACCTGCAACTGAGGTACAGCACATTCCACAAATTCACGAAAGGCAGAATCTACCAGCTGAAAAGGCAGTAGTTGCAGTGCTAGCAATTTGGCCACGCTAGCATTCAGACGCTGAGCATGTGGATGGCTGGGACCAAATTTTTTTACGGTTTAGCAACTGGGGTAGGGAAATTTGCCTGCTAAAATCAGATGGTGGTTTACTGCTAGCAGTTTGGCTGCAAGTACTTGGGACACCTGTTGCTATACCTTCATTCCTCTCAGTGCAGGTTTTCGAGAGAACTGAAGATATAGTAGGGTTGGAGATCCCAGGTGAGGAGGAGCCAATCAGAGCCACGCTATGCCAAGCAATGAGGCATTGGCATGTAATGATATACACAGACTAGATGGGAGGGAAACACACACTTTTATGGGAGAGCAACCATCAGAATGGAACCTTGGTGCAAAGGGTAATTATGGGAAAGGTCTGCATTTTACTTGTAACTAAATATGTTTGTAGATTAATGTTTTTAGGAATATACTCTGTATTCTTTCATGTAATTCTCTTATTTTAACCAAATTTTTTCCTCCTTGGTGTAGACTATAGTTAGACTTTCATTACTCACCAATAAATGTTGTTGTGTTAAATTTTTAACTCATGGTCAAAGAACTCTCATTTAACCCAAATCATATCTGAGAGATATTAAATCTCAAATATAGTATACAGGAAAAAGACTGCATGGGAGGTCATCATATGTCTGGTCAAGCATGTGGTGCCCAAGCAGCTGTTGTTGGGGCCACGCTTGATCCGCTTCAAACATAGGTTGCAAACAGCAACAGTGCAATCTGCTGCACACATGTCCAAAAAGGCCCACACCAAGGAACTTTTCAAAATCAGGAGGGAGTCAGCAGCGCCCTGCACCTGCAGAGTAGGGATGAGCCGAACACCCCCGGTTCGGTTCGCACCAGAACTTTCGAACGGACCCCAAATTCGAACGAACGTTAGAACCCCATTGAAGTCTATGGGACTCGAACGTTCGAAATGAAAAGTGCTAATTTTAACGGCTAATATGCAAGATACTGTCCTAAAAAGGGTTTGCGGACCTGGCTCCTGCCCCAGGGGACATGGGTCAATGCCTAAAATGTTTTTAAAAATGGCCGTTTTGGCGGGAGCACTGATTTTAATGACGATTAAAGTGAAAAAAAAAAGTGAAATATTCCTTTAAATGTGGTGCCTGGGGGTGTCTGTAGTATGCCTGTGAAGTGCCACGTGTTTCCCGTGTTTAGAACAGTCCCTGCACAAAATGACATTAAACGGAAATAACACCATTTAAAACTGCTTGCGGTTTTAATGTTATATCTGGTTCCTGCAATATGGTTGAAAACCATTGAGAAAAATGGCATGGGTAGCCCTCCCTGCCCATTACCAGCCCCTTTAGGTCTTGTACGCATATTAAGGGGAACCCCGTACCCATATTAAAAAAGGAAATGCGTGTGGCCCCCAGGCCCTATATACTCAGAACAGCAGTATACAGGCGGTGCAAACAAGACAGGGACTGTGTAGGTTTGTTGTGTTAAGTTGAATCTGTTTGTAATTTTCAACTGGTACATTTTTAAAGTGTAGCTCCAGTCAAAAAAACTATTTTTAAGCTTTTTGGAAAACATAGGGAAGGGTTATCACCCCTGTATAATTTGTTTTGTCGTCCATCTTTTTTCATCTCACTTGCTGTTGTCTCCTTCCGTTTGCAAGTAGGAGATGTTTGTAAATTGGATGTTTGAAAGTAGGGGCCTGCCCTATATGCTCTGCAGAAATGGCGGAACAAGGTGTTGGTTTTGCCACAACATTGTAAGCCCTCAAAGTGACTCTTGGTGGGCGCTGGAGTGCCCTGCTGTGAACGATTATATCAAGAATTGTAATTACATGCCATTGTTGAACAGTGGTAGAAAAATTGACCTTTGGTGGTTGTGGTGCTGGTGCCACAACACTATAAGTCCTCACCGTTACTCTGGGTGGGCACAGGAAGGGGCCCTCCTGTGAAATATTATATCAAGAATTGTAATTACATGTCCCTGTTAAACAGGGGCAGACAAATTTGGCCTTAGGCACTGCTGCTGGTGCCACCACACTGCAACCTCTGCCATATACTCTAGTTTTATTGCAGGAATTAGCCCTGCTGCAAAGCATTGCATCAAAAATTGTACTTAAACGCTCCTGTTAAACAGGGGCAGAAAAATTGGGCCTTAGGCACTGGTGCTGGTGCCACCACACTGCAACCTCTACCATATACTCTAGTTTTATTGCAGGAATTAGCCCTGCCGCAAAGCATTGCATCAAAAATTGTACTTAAACGCCCCTGTTAAACAGGGGCAGAAAAATTGGGCTGATGGCATCAACCAGAACCAGAAATGTTCTTCCAACATATCAGCGGAGGAGGAAGAGGATAGACAATCAACATAACAGGACAGTCACTCAGCATCAGCATAGGCAGTCTTGAAGGGATGTGGTATTTCAAAAAAAATTATTCGGTTACATCAGCTTCAGGTGCTTGGTAGCTGTGGGTGATCCAAGACTGATTCATCTTGATGAAGGTCAGTCGATCAACTGATTCGGTGGACAGGCGCACCCTGTGATCGGTAACAAAGCCACCAGCAGCACTGAAGGTGCGTTCCGAAAGAACGCTGGATGCAGGACAGGCCAGTAGCTCAATTGCATACTGTGCAAGCTCTGGCCAGTGATCCATCCTCAAGACCCAGTAAGCCAGAGGATTTTCGGTGGGAAAGGTGTCCAAGTCTGACCTTGCCCCTAGGTATTCCTGCACCATGTAAATCAGACGCTGGCGATGGGTGCTGGAACCGATCATACCTTGGGGCTGGGGACTAAAAAATTGTCTGAAAGCATCAGTCAGACGGCCACCTTCTCCACCGCTCCTTCTGACCGATGCCTCAGCAACACGTTGTCCAGGACCAGGAGTTTGTAACCTCCCAGTCTGTGGGAACGTGTTGCACAGACCTTTCTGCAAGGCCTCCCGGAGATGTCTCATCCTCTGCTCCCTCTGCGATGGCAAGATAAGGTCGGCAACCTTACCCTTGTACCGTGGATCAAGGAGAGTGGCCAGCCAGTAATGGTCCCTCTCCTTGATCCGAAGAATACGAGGATCCTTCCGCAGGCTTTGCAGGATCAGGGAGGCCATGCAGCGTAGGTTAGCTGAGGCATTCGGTCCGGAGTCCTCTGGGTCACTAAGGACAACATGATCCGCAGCTACCTCCTCCCAGCCACATACAAGTCCACGTGTTTCTTGGGACTGTAAATCATCCCTACAAGACTGCTGCTGCTGCTGCTGATGCTGAGTGCCAGCCTCCACCTCCATGCTGACACAATCATCCTCCTCCTCCTCCTCTTCCTCCTCCTCATCCTCTTCCTGTGTGATGGGTGGCACAGCAGGAACACTGTCTGGATAAAGGGGGCCTTGAGAGGCAAGGAAATCCTCCTCTTCCTGCCTCTGTTCTGCCTCAAGTGCCCTGTCCATTATTCCACGCAGCGTATGCTCCAAGAGGTGGACAAGAGGTACAGTGTCACTGATGCATGCACTGTCACTGCTCACCATCCTTGTGGCCTCCTCAAACGGTTACAGGACAGTGCATGCATCCCTGATCATGCCCCACTGGCGTGGTGAGAAAAAACTGAGCTCCCCTGACCCTGTCCTGGTGCCGTAGTCGCACAGGTACTCATTGATGGCCCTCTGCTGCGTGTGCAGCCGCTGCAGCATGGCCAATGTTGAGTTCCATCTGGTGGGCATGTCACATATAAGGTGGTTCTTGGGCAGGTTCAACTCCTTTTGGAGCTCAGCCAGCTGAGCACAGGCATTAAATGATCGGCGGAAATGCACACAGACTTTCCTGGCCTGCTTCAGGACATCCTGTAAGCCGGGGTACCTGCCCAAGAACCGCTGCACCACCAGGTTAAGGACGTGAGCTACACAGGGCACATGGGTCAGTTATCCCTGTCGGAGGGCGGAGAGGAGGTTGGTGCCATTGTCGCAAACCACCATTCCTGGCTTAAGCTGGCGTGGCGTCAACCACCTCTCGGCCTGCCCCTGCAGAGCTGACAAAACATCTGCCCCAGTGTGGCTCCTGTCCCCCAAACAAACCAGCGCAAGCACGGCATGGCATCGTTTTGCCTGCGTACTTGCGTAGCCCCTGGAACGCCTACGGAGCACCGCTGGTTCTGAGGACAGAGCACTGGAAGAGGCCATGGAGGAAGAAGAAGAGGAGGGGGTGGAGGAGAGAGGTGTGTCACAACCAATAGTAGCGTTTTATAGGCGTGGTGGCGGAACAACCTCCAACACTACTGCACCTTGTCCTGCATCCTTCCCAGCTGCCAGAAGAGTGACCCATTGGGCCGTGAAAGACAGGTAACGTCCCTGTCCATGCCTGCTGGACCATGAGTCAGCGGTAATATGCACCTTACCGCTGACCGCCCTGTCCAGCGAGGCAAGGACATTGCCTTCCACATGCCGGTAGAGAGCCGGAATCGCCTTCCGTGAGAAAAAGTGGCGTTTGGGGACCTGCCACTGAGGAACCGCACATTGTACAAACTCACGGAAGGGGGCCGAGTCTACCAACTGAAAAGGCAGCAGTTGAAGTGCTAGCAATTTAGCCAAGCTAGCATTCAACCGCTGGGCATGTGGATGGCTGGGAGTGAACTTCTTCCGCCGGTCCAGCAGCTGGGGCAGGGACATTTGCCTGCTATAATCGGACGTGGGTGTACCGCTAGCAGAGTTCCCGGAAGCACTTGGCTGTGACACACCTAATTCTACACCTTCATTCCTCTCAGAGCAGGTTTCAGAGAGGACTGAAGGTCTAGTGGGGTTGGAGATGCCAGCTGATGAGGAGCAAGGAGAGGTCCGCTTTGTTCTTTGGTGTGGGTCTTTGAGGTACGCTTGCCAACGAGCTGCATGGCAGGTCAACATATGTCTGGTCAAGCATGTGGTGCCCAAGCGACTGATGTTTTGGCCACGTGAGATACGCTTGAGACATATGTTGCAAATAGCAGCGGTGCGATCTGATGCACTCGTCTCAAAAAAGGCCCACACCAAAGAACTTTTAGAATAACGCGCAGAGGCAGCGCTCTGCACAGGCGGAGCTCTGCGGTGTGATTCAGTTGGTGTGCTGCCCCTAAGCTGGCCCCCGGAGGGCATCCTGCCTCGTTGGACATGTGCCTCCTCCTCCTCCTCCTCCTCCTCCCTCCTTCCAGGCACCCACGTGGAGTCAGTGCCCTCATCATCCCCTCCCTCTTCTTCGCTGTAGCAAACCTGGCAGTATGCTGCAGCTTGTGGAACATGACTGCCAGATTGCTGTCCTTCTTGAGCATCCCCTCTCTCTGCGCTCACGCTACTGCCTTCCTCTAGCTGAGTGTCATCATCAGAGCCCACAAAACACTGGACATCCTCTTGGAGCATGTACCCAACACTGTGCTCAAAGAGTTCAGGAGACTCCTCAGGAGGACTTGGTGGGTCTAGGGAAGGAGTCACTGATGATGACATTGAGAGGAGGGAAGACGATGCGTTGGCAGCTGCTTTGCTACTACCCTGAGACTGGGTGAGAGAGGATGAGGAGGATGAAGAGGGCTTGGTCATCCACTCTACCAAGTCGTTGGCATGTTGCGGTTCAACATGTCCAGCTGCCGAAAAGAAGGACAAGCATGTCCCATGGCCACGTGCTGATGACAATGCACCGTGTCCACGACCAGCACTGTTGTCTCTGGACACAGAGCCTGCTTGCCCTCTTTTATCGGCTCGCGCCTGTCTGCCTCTCCTTGCTGGCCTTCTCCTAACACTACTGACTGCAAGCTCTATTATTAAAGATAGATCACTAGCTATATAGGTGAGGTGAATATAGCGGTGTATACTGCGGTCAGGGCACGCAGACAATAACCACTACACAACAGCAAGATAGAAAATCGGCCGAAAACGATCGGTGTGTACTGTGTTGAAGGTACACAGAACACCCGCTGCTTCAGACGCCAACACACTACACGAGGCCGCCGCGATGGCGGCCTTATATAGTGTGGGGCGTGCTCTACACAGCCTGAGCTATGATTGGCCACAGGCATCCTGCCTGTGGCCAATCATGGCTCTCCTCGCTGCTGGCGCTGCGATTGGCCAAGCATGCGGGGTCACAGTGCATGCTTGGCCAATCATGAGCCAGCAATGCACTGCGCCATCGCAGTGCATTGTGGGCCGTGAGCGCCACGCGAATTTGACGCGAACGGACCAAAATGTTCGGATTTCGCCGAACGAACAGCCAATGTTCGAGTCGAACGTACGTTCGACTGGAACACGAAGCTCATCCCTACTGCAGAGCTCTACGGTGTGATGCAGTAGTGTGGCTGCCCTTAAGCTGCCCCCTAGAGGGCATCCTGCCTCGTTGGAGTTGTGCCTCCTCCTCCCCTATTCTATCAGGCACCCAAGTATTGTCAGTGACCTCCTCATCCCCTCCCTCCTCATCACTGGAGCAAACTTGATGCTATGCTGCAGCTGGGGGAACTGCCAGTTTCTTGTCCTTCTTGGGCATCCCCCTCTATCTAAGCTCACGTTACTCCCTTACTCAACCTGGGTACCAACATCAGAGCCTTCAAATCGCTGCGCATCCTCCAGCAGCATGTACCTGACACTGTGGTCGAATAGTTTGGGGGACTCCTCCGTGCATGATGGTGGGGCTACAGAAGGAGTGACTGTGGACAAGGAGTCGCTGGAATAGGCAGCTGCATAGGAAGGAAAACTACTCTGAGCCTGGCTGACAGAGGATTAGGATGATGAGGAGGGCTTTGTTATCCACTCCACCAACTCTTCTGCATGTTCTGGATCAATAACATGGCCAGCAGCAGAAAAAAAGGACAAGTGTGCCCCACGGCCACCAGCAGAGGATGCACCATGTCCATGGCCAGCACTGTTTACTGTAGACACAGAGCCTGCTTGCCCTCTTTTCATGGCCTGTGAGCATCTGCCTCTCATTAGTGGCCTTCTGGACATGATGTATATTTTGTTTTGCAACACCGCAGTACACTGTATTGTGTACTGTGTACTCCAGAAAAGTAGTAGCAACTGCACTATGGCTGCACTGTATTGTGTACTGTGTACACCACCAGAAAAGTAGTAGCAACTGCACTACGGCTGCACTGTATTGTAATTACAATTTTTGATCTAATATTTCACAGCAGGGCCCATTCCTGCATCCACAGAGTATCTGTGAGGGGTTACAGTGTTGTGGCACCACCACTGCCTAAGGCTCAATTTTTCTAGCCCTGTTTAACAGGGGCATGTAATTACAATTCTTGATATAATATTTCACAGCAGGGCCTGTTCCAGCACCCACCAAGAGTAACTGTGAGGGCTTACAGTGTTCTGGTACCACCAACACCTAAGGCCCAATTTTCCGCAGATTGTATATGGCAGGCTGTATAGTATATACAGGCGGTCCCCTATTTTCAAACATCCGACTTACAAATGACCCCTACTTACAAACCGAGGGAGACAACAGAAAGTGAGAGGAAATCTACCCCTAGGAAGGTAAATTCTCTCCTGTAAGAGTTAATATGGGAAAAACCTGTTTCCCTATTAACCCAAAATTTTCAAAATTCAATTGTCATTGGGACAGAAAGTGAGGTGAAATCTTCTGAAAAGGTGCACAGACAGCAAAACAAATGTTACAGGGGTGATAACCCTTTCCTATATTATCCAAAAAGCTTAAAAATAGATTTTTGGGCTGGAGCTACACTTAAAAAATGTACCTGTTCCAAATTACAAACAGATTCAACTTAACAAAAAACCTACAGTCCCTATCTTGTTTGTAACCCGGGGACTGCCTGTATACTGCTGTTCAGAGTATATAGGGCCTGTGGGCCGCACACCTTTTTTTTTGTATTTAGGTGTAGGGTTCCCCTTTAATATCCATACCAGACCCAAAGGGCCCTGGAATGGGCTGGGGGGGGCAACACTACATTACAGCCGCAAGCAGTTTTAACCACTTGGGATCCGCGCTATTGCAAAATGACGGCAACAGCGCGGACCCACATTTCCGGGACTACGTCTATTGACGTCGTCCCGGATACGAGCGGCCTGCGCGCCCCGCTCTGTGATCGGCGAGTCCGTGAGACTCGCCTGATCACCGATCCGTGCAAGGGGTCGATCCCGACCCCTTATCACGTGATCAGCTGTCAGCCAATGACAGCTGATCATGTGATAGAACGGAGCCATTAATCGGCTATTATTCCTCCTCGCGCTGACAGCGCGAGGAGAGAAAAAAAAAGCCGATCACCGGCGGCCGTGATCGGGACATCAGTCCCGATCACGGCCAGCAATACAGCTGACCACCTGCCCCCTGCCAGTGCCCACCTGCCCACCGCCGTGCCATCCTGAATAAAAGTAAGTGCCCCCCATCAGTGCCCCCATCAGTGCCCCCATCAGTGCCCATAGTGCCCACAGTGCCACCTACAGTGCCACCCACAATGCCACCCACAGTGCCATCCAGCAGTGCCACCAACAGTGCCACCCACAGTGCCCACAATCTGCCTCAAAGGTGCTGCGACCCAGTGCCGCCCATCAGTGCCCAGCAGTGCCGCCCATCAGTGCCCAGCAGTGCCGCCCATCAGTGCCCAGCAGTGCCACCTATCAGAGCCACCTATCAGTGCCACCTATCAGTGCCCATCAGTCCCATCTATCAGTGGTACCTATCAGTGCCCATCCGTGCCACCCATCCATGCCACTTATCCGTGCCACCCATCCATGCCATCTTATCTGTGCCCATCTTTGCCCATCAGTGCCGCCTTATCTGTGCCCATCGGTGCCGCCTTATCTGTGCCTATTAGTGCCGCCTTAACTATGCCTATCAGTGCCCACCAGTGCAGCCCATCAGTGCCCACCAATGCAGCCCATCAGTGCCCACCAATGCAGCCCATCAGTGCCCACCAATGCAGCCATCAGTGCCGCCTAATCAGCGCACTTCAATGAAGGAGAAAAATGACCCGTTTGCAAAATTTTATAACAAACTATTAAAACATGATTTTTTTTTTTTTGCATCTTTTTTTGTTTGTTTAGCAAAAAATAAAACTCCGAGCTGTAACTAAATACCACCAAAAGAAAGCTCTATTTGTGGGAAAAAAATGATAAAAATTTCATTTGGGTACAGTGTTGTATGCCCGCGCAATTGTCATTCAAAGTGCATCAGCGCTGAAAGCTGAAAATTGGTCTGGGACTGAGGGGGGTTTAAGTGCCCAGTAAGCAAGTGGTTAAATTACTTTTTTTTCCTTTAGAAATGTCATTTTGTGCAGGGACTAAACACGGGAAAAATTTGCCACTTTACAGGCATACTATAGACACCCCCCAGGCACGATATTAAAGGAATATTTCACTTTTTTTGTTTCACTTTAAGCATTCTTAAAATCACTGCTTCCGAAAAAACTTTTTTTTGTTGCATTGATGCATGTCCCCTGGGGCAGGACCCGGGTCCCCAAACACTTTTTATGACAATAACTTGCATATTAGCCTTTAAAATTAGCACTTTTGATTTTTCATGTTCGAGTCCCATAGACTTTAACGGTGTTTGTGCAAATCTTATGTTCTGCCGCAAACCGAACTGGTCGGTGTTCGGCTCATCCCTACTCTCAACTTGTTAATTCTTTAAAGTAAACCTGTCTTGAGAAAACTATGGCTCTACCATTTTTTTAAAATCCAAGTTGCCTGGTTGGGTATGACTGCATCCTCATAGCTAACATTCTTATAAGAAGAGCTCAGCAGTGGCTGCCTCCTTTCATGATAGGGATGCTTTAAAAGCCAAAAATGCCATGTGTGAGGAACTCCCTCTATTATTCGGGTCCCAGTCTTAGACTGTAGATTTCATTATTGAGTTGGCCCACCCTTTTCAGCTATAACAGTTTCAACTCTTCTGGGAAGGCTGTTCACAAGGTTTAGGAGTGTGTTTATGGGAATGCTTGACTATTCTTCCAGAAGCACATTTGTGAGGTCAGGCACTGATGTTGGACGAGAAGGCCTGGTTCGCAGTCTCCACTCAAAGGTTGAGGTCAGAACTCTGTGCAGCCCAGTCAAGTTCCTCCACCTCAAACTTGCTTGCCCATGTCTTTATGGACCTTGCTTTGTGCGGTCCAAATCATTTGGTGGAGGGGGGTGTTATGGTGGGGTTGTTTTTCAGGGGTTGTGCTTGGCCTCTTAGTTCCAGTGAAGGGAACTCTTAAGGTGTCAGCATACCAAGACTTTTTGGACAATTTCATGCTCCCAACTTTGGGGATGGCCCTTTCCTGTTCAATCATGACTCCGCACCAATGCATTATGAACCCTACGGACTTAGACTGAGATGCCATTACAGTTCATGTGTGTGTAAAGGCAGGCGTCCCCATACGTTTGGTTATATGGTGTATTTTTGGTGCTATATTAAGAGTCTATTACAAATTTCCAAATAAAACATTGAATGGGTATGATATTCTGACTTTCCAAATTTAGTGATAATGTGTCAAATGATATTCTACATATATTTATGTCAATGTACAGTATATATTAAAGGGTTCTGCATTCTTTGCCCAGTTTGTATATCCATTTGATTGATTATTGTGTCCCCTGCAGATCCGCTCAGACAAGGACCGGGAGAGCATGATCCGGTACAGCATCACAGGTGTTGGAGCCGATCAACCCCCAATGGAAATTTTCAGTATAGACCCAATTTCTGGACGTATGTATGTAACAAGACCACTGGATAGAGAAGAGAGATCATCGTACCATGTAAGTAACAAAATACTTGTTGTGTTACCTGATATAACATAAAAATCTCATGATCTCTCTATTTTCCTCAAAACTGTATTACAAGATCAAGAATATGATTTGGTTACTATTTTTGATCCTTTTAGACATAAGGTCTTTTTGTATTCAGTTAAAGATATTATTAGGGGAAAAAATGTGAAATTGCATTTTATTTACAGTAGGGTGGCACCAATACTAGTATCAGTATCGATATCGATACTGAGTATTTGCACAAGTATTGGTACTCGTGCAAATGCACCGATACCTGAAACCGATACTTTCAGGCTCGTTTTCTTGAGCTGTTAGTGGGGATGAACAAATGTTCCTCTGTTTAACCCCCTATTAGCCCTTAATTTACTCTAATCAGCCTTAAGACCCCTTTCACACCAAGGGCGTTTTGCAGGCGCTATAGTGTTAGAAATAGCGCCTGCAATCCGCCCTAAAACTACTGCACCATTGTCTGTAGTGTGAAAGCCCCGAGGGCTTTCACACTACAGCGGTGCGCTGGCAGGACGTCAGGAAAAGTCCTAACAGCAGCTTCTTTGGAGCGGTGAAGGAGCGGTGTGTTTACCGCTCCTCCACCGCTGCTCCCCATTGAAATCAATGGGGCAGTGCTGTAATACCGCCGGCAAAATGCTGCTATTGCGGTGTATTGCCAGCGGTTTTAACCCTTTCTCGGCCGCTAGCGGGGGGTAAAAGCGCCCCGCTAGTGGCCGAAATGTGACGCAAAATAGCAGCGTTTTACCGCCGACGATATGGGCGGCGTGGTGTGAAAGTGGTCTAATTAACTCCATATTCTACTCTATTTAATTATTATTTTCCTGCTTTTTTTTTTATATCTATTAACCACTAGCCGCCCGCCATATAGCAAAATGACGGTGGCAAAGTGGTTGTAATATCCTGACCAGACGTCATGTGACGTGATCAGGATATTAAGCCGCTGCGCGCCCCCGGGGGCACGCATCGTGGCGATCAATGTTGTGGGGTGTCAGTCTGACACCCTGCAACTACGATCTCGGTAAAGAGTCTCTGACAGAGACTCTTTACCATGTGATCAGCAGTGTCCAATCACGGCTGATCACAGTGTAAATAGGAAGAGCCGGTGATCGGCTT
This sequence comes from Lithobates pipiens, assembly GCF_037356315.1. NCBI lineage: Eukaryota > Metazoa > Chordata > Amphibia > Anura > Ranidae > Lithobates > Lithobates pipiens. The sequence goes on from NW_027507789.1 coordinate 200,722,162, forward strand.
TTCCTCACTCGCGTCTGTCAGACGCGAGTAGAGGAGAGCCGATCGGCTGCTCCTCTGACAGGGGGGGTCTGTGCTGATCGATTATCAGCACAGCCCCCCCAAGGATGCCCTCACTGGACCACCAGGGACGCCACCAGACCACCAGGGATGCCCAGCAACAGGTATGCCCCCCTAGACCACCAGGGATGCCAGTCAGTGCCCATAATGGATGCCAATCAACGCCCATAATGGATGCCAATCAGTGCCCACAATGGGCATCACTGATTGGCATGCATTATTGTTTGGCACTGATTGGCATCCATCCCTATACAGTACTGTACACTACAATGCCCACCCATGCCGCCTATCAGTGCCCATCCATGCCTCCTATCAGTGCCCATCCATGCCACCTATCCATGCCCATCCATGCCACCTATCCATGCCACCCATCCATGCCAATCCGTGCCACCTATCCATGACAATCCGTGCCACCTATCAGTGTCTATCTGTGTCGCATATCAGTGCCGCCTATCAGTGCCACTTCATTGATGCCACATCATTGGTGCCCATCAGTGCCGCCTTATCAGTGCCAGTCACTGCGGCCCCGTCAGTGCCCATCAGTGAAGGAGAAAACGTACTTATTTACAAAGTTTTGTAACTGAAACAAAAAAAAAAGTTTTGAATGAGGTGAGCAAATGAGGCCAGAGGATCTATCACCATATATCAAACCATTTTATTAATAAACAACATTTAAATGGGGGTTTTACCTTTCAAGGATTATTTGCCCTGCACTACTTGGGGGCTTCTTGTTATTATGTTTACAATGTATCAATCAGGATGTATATGTATATTACCTGACAGCCAATCCACATTTGGACTATTATTGTGCTACCATGTTGTTTATTAATAAAATGGTTTGATATATGGTGATAGATCCTCCGGCCTCATTTGCTCACCTCATTCAAAGCCCCAACCTCTTCTTTTTGTGTATTTAATAGCAATCTGTACTATGATGGCACAGGTCTCATCATGTGTTTTGCATGCAGTTGCACATTCCTCCAGATGCACTAAAAATGCATACATATAAAGAGACAACGTCAGAGTAATCATTGTGTTCTGCCAGGGTGCTCAGGAAGCCTTCCCGGCGGGCAGAACACGACGAATACTACTGTAACCACCAGCACTAATCGCATGCCAAAAATCAGACAGGCTGGTTGTATTCAAGTCAATTGATGGAGCGACTTGGGTACAATCGGCCTGCCCATATGGGAGATTTATTTTGTGGTCTCTATAATGGGTTTTTATAGTATATATAAATAAACTTGTACCTTCATCCAGAATTTCTTGGAATAAAAGAATGGAGACCTGGTCCCCAACCAGGTCACCACAAAAGACATGTGGGCAATGTGGACTATCACGGTACAGTAAAATAATTAAATAGAAAATCAATAACGAATATACAGTTAAAAAGAGATTTAATAATACAAAAATAATAATCAATTACACATAACAATAATTCATAGGGACAGTTCATCACAGAATACAGCTCAACTAGTTTCGCGGATCATAGCCGCTTCATCAGGAAAGTATCTGCGGATCAATGAATAAAAAAACAATATAAAACCATAAGACGAGAAGAAAAATCATATCATGGTGTTTAAACAAATAATAAATCCATGAGAGGGATCCATATGGGGATAGAAATGTGGCTGGTGAACAGATCAAATTTTGATCCATATATGGCTGGCTTTAAAGGAGGAGGTGACACCTGGTCTATGGAGAAACCTGGGCAATTAGACTTAGGGATCAGCCTATTAACAGCCCTTCCATATCTGTCCACCTGAGGCACCGAGGACGCTTTGGCAGTATAGGCTGCACAAGTACCACGCGCCCGTCTGAAAAGTGTATCCCATTGTCTCCTCACCCCTGCACAATTTGCAAGGGCAAACAACGGTGTCTCAGTGCTCCTGCCATGTTGTCTACAACGTCAGGATAATGGAAACCCCAGTGACCACACATTTATAAAACAAAGCAAAAAATAAAACCCTGTTTTTTTTGTAGGAGAGGAGTTTAATGCATCCTTCTCAGCTGAGCCTGCTGAGATGAGAGATATACCCTTGTAAAGGTGAAGAAGATGCGCCAGACGGCCAGACTGATCAGTGCTTCCATAGACTGACTGGTGTTCACACATTGTACGGATGATGGCACGGAATATTCATAGCATCGCTGAAGCTACAGAGGCCTATTACAAAGCCTGGGAATTGTGTGATAAGCGCACCCTGAGGGGAAGATAAATACTCAGCCTCTCAGAACGGAGCGGCCAGCACAGAAATTACCTCATTCCCAAACAATAGTTTTTCATTTGGAGTCTGAGGCGGTAGTGTTTGTGGCTGGCCGCGAATCAAACCCGCCACTGTCTGTAGAGCGGGAGTTGGGCACATCTCACTCACAAATCACTGGAATTAAACTGGATTGTTATATAATGAGAAGTTAGGATTGTGGAGCCCGATTTAGACGGCTTCACGCTCAAACAAAACACCAGCTGAGGTACTGATAAAGTGTTCTCGTGTCCATCCGTGTTTCCAGGGCCGATAATCCTAAAAACGTCATTTGCATGCGGAGAAATATACTTAAAATATCATATCTTTCTTGTTAAAATGTAATTTGCTATGAAGTATTTTCAGATTTTTTTGGGGAAGGCATGTGAGCATATATTTTCTGGTAAAAAGCGTGATTGAAGCATTTCTATTTGTATTTTGTTTTCTTGTGAAGTATCTTCAAAGACATGCAGGTACGTTAATTGGCTTCTGTCCAAAATTCGCCGTAGTATAAGAATGGGGTCCTTGGGTTGTGGGCTCCTTGAGGGTAGGGACCGATGTGAGTGTGCAATGTACAGGGATAGGGACAATTGTAGACACTCACTCAGGTTGAACTGGATGGACTGGTGTCTTTATTCAACCTTACTAACTATGTAACTATGTAACTATGTAACTATCTTCCATAGCTTTTCACTTTCTACCCAGACCTACTCCACCTATAGCGATGAGACTCAAGCCCCGTACACACAATCTGACTTTCCGACAGGAAATGTTCGATGAGAGGCTGTTGGCGGTAAATCCCACCCGGTGTACGATCCATCGAACAATTGTTGGACTTTCCGCCAACAAATGTTGGATGGCAGGTTTTCAAATTTTCTGTGGACAAATGTGTGTTGTGGGATTGAAGCAAAGGCCAAAAGTATAAACATACATGCCCGGAAGCAAGGACGAGCCAGAAGCGGTCGGTCTTGTAAACTAGCGTTTGTAATGGTGAATTAACATTTGTGACGTGGCAAATTATGAAATCTCCAAATGCAGCGCACATTCTCTTTGTCTTTAATGGGATAATAATGAAGCTGCTTTGCTGGTGATACTGATGGAGTTATTGAAAACAGATTTTCAAAGGCTTTTTTTTTTTCTAGTGATATCCAGAATAATATTAGTATGGGTTTTTTTTTAATTATTATTTGGGCAAATTACCACACCACAATTATCCGGTAGTTTATAAGATCAAAGATACAACTATGTTGGTGTCCCTTGTCAATTTTACATTGTATTTTTTAAAATCTAACTGCCTACTCCCAAACTGTCAGTTGAAGTAAAACACATAGCCAAGTATTATTCTCCACAATTTTTGTATTGTGCATTAAAAAAAAGAAAACAAATAAAATTAGACATGCTATTTGCCAATAGAACTTAACCAAAAAGTGCATTCTATGCATCCAAAAATATAGAAAATATACCAAATCAAGTCATTATTCAACCAAAAAACGAATGTCAAAGCAATAACTCCAAGGCCAATAATAAATAACACGTTATCTCCTCCGATTCCGCAACATGTCTGGTTGACGAACGGCTCTTCAGAAACAAACTGAAAAGCAGGAAATGAAAAACGCAAATCGAAAAGCGCTAAATGGAAAACGCAAAAAAGAAAATTGCGAATCAACACTCGCCAATCTTCTACTAACACGAAGTTAGCAGAAGGAGCCCAAAGGGTGGCGCTAAAGAGCTGAAAAACCACGTAGTACGCCAAGTTCGTCACTACGTTTTCGTAATTGTTGGCCAACATTTGTGTAACCGTGTGTATGCAAGACAAGTTTGGGCCAACACCCTTCGGACAAAATTTCACGGTTTTGTTGTTGGAAAGTCCGATCGTGTGTACGGGGCATTATAAGTCCAAAAACTTACTGACCACAGATAGACGTTTAGGGTCGGGGTCAGGAAAGGTGGTGTGATGTGTTAAAACCTTGTGGGTGTGGATTTCACTTATAGGTCCACCATTTATTAATTCTATTTACCCAGAAATCAGAAAGATTGCCTAGGCTTATTTATACTTTAGTAATCATAATAACGGCCTATGTGTTATTTCTCTGTAGGGATGAGCGAAATTATGAGTTTTCCTTTCCTCTATATTTTGGAAAAATAAAACGATTTCAGTGAGATTTCACTGTTTTTGGCAAAATATATCAGGGCCGGATCTATCCTGACTAAACTGGGGGTGCAGTAAAAAAAAAAAAAAGTCAGGGGGCATAATGTCAACACACTATCATTTTATCCACTCCTCTCCACTCCACTCCACTCCTCTCCTCACATCTTTATGTGGCTTGTAATGAAAAGCACATATATTAGGCCAGTGTTTTTTGTAGGCATGGCAACCTTGATAAGTATGCAAAATCCCGAGACACCCCCAGTTCTAAACTGTATTTATTATATTGAAGGACACTGGCATCTGCACTGGATTGATGATGCCATCCACTCATTGCCACCACATATGGGAATTTTCAGCCTTCACATCAGTGTTCCCCATACAAATCAGATTCCACCCATCATGTGTAGCTCAAGGAAACACCGCTATGATCAATGTAGCTGCTAGGAGGATAGTAAACGGCACACCCAGCCCAGGTGCTCCGGCTTAGTACATCCTTTCAACAGCCCAGACAGAAACAAATGAAGTCGAAGCATAGAGGAACTGGCACTTCTGGAGATAAAGCCTTGATCATGTTTATTCCAGTATGACCATGTACAAAACGGTGAGGGCTAACGTGTTTTGGCGGAAGCCGTGTTTACAGCACAGATTCCACCCATGACTTCAGAGTCAGCCCCCTTTACATCACGGTCCCCAATTACATCACCTCCATCCCATCAGAATCCTGCCTTCTGATTGCAGGCCCCCATCACAACAGGGTCCCCCATCACAATAGAGCCCCATTCCCCTATCACAACAGAGTCCCACCCTCCTCACAACATAGTGCCCCTTCACAAATAGCAGCAAATGATTCCATGCATCCTGCCCCCCCCCCCCCCACACACAAATGACGCAGGGTGGTGGATTGGACAGGGCACTGTGTTGGAAAGCCAACTTGGCACTGCATTCTACCCCCCAGCCCCTGATACCAATGTTACTGGTAGTGGTGGGGGGGAGCACTGCTGAAATCGGGGGGGGGCATGCATTTCAAAGAACTCACCTATTCCCCCGATTAAAGATAAAAATTGAACCCTTATACCGCGTACACACGACCGGACTTTTCGAGGGACTAGGTCCGACAGACTTTCTACTGAGTTCTGACAGACTTTCCGAATGAACGGACTTGGCCACACACAATCACACCAAAGTCCGACGGATTCGAACGTGATGACGTACGACTGGACGAGAATAAGGAAGTTCATAGCCAGTAGCCAATAGCTGCCCTCGCGTCGGTTTTTGTCCATCGGACTAGCATACACACGAGCGGATTTCTCGGTAGGAACTGGGTCCGGCGGAGTTCCGGCGGAAAAATTTGAAACATGTTCCATTTCTAAAGTCTGTCGGATTTTTGCAAATCAAAAGTCCGCTGCAGCCCACACACAATCGAATGGTCTGCCGGAATTGTTTCGTCGGACCTTTGATGTCGAAAAGTCCGCTCGTGTGTACGGGGCATTAAAGTCCAGTTCACACTAGAACACAGCATTGGAAAGGCGTGTTTTCCCTAGGTGTTTCCCGCACCACACATGATAGCGCTGCCCTTGCATGATGCGTGCAGGTGCCATGAATTGTTAATGGCACCCTAATCGCATATACCAAATACAGAGTGTTTGCAGCCATCGAACCGCATGGTACTGTAATATAAAGCGGTTTGGTGTGGTGCAATTTGCAAAGGTAGTACTTGCACTACTTTTTTCATGTTCCTTTGCGTTTGGCAGTCCATTCAAAGGAATGTGCTGTCAAAACTGGAGTACGTGGGACCGCATAGGACCGCACGCGTTGCAGTGTGAACTGGCCCTAAGTGTTGATTTTTTTGATTTTTTTTGGGGGTTTGTCAGACAGCTTAATGAGCAAAATTGAGAGTAATTATGCAACTAAATTAATTTAAATGAAATGGATCCCTTTATCCTTGCTTCTTTAGTCCCTGTCCTCTGGTACTGTGGGACCTTTTAGCAGTTGTATAAGATGCTAGGTACACCCGCGAGCAGGAGAATTTTCTAAGGGTCTTATATCTTCAGGAGATTGTTGACTGCTTTGTGTTCTTATACTTCTATTGCAAACTAGCAGTCTTTCTTTTTTTAGCTTTCTTCTCTGGTTTTCTGTAAAAATCTCTACAGTATATTCAGGCATAGTTATTTCCATTGCCCCAGGATACAGTACTGTACTGTCTGTACTCAATTATTTTATATACAGAAATCCGTTTTATATTGTTTCCCAGGATGATGAAAATAAACACCCGTGTCCTGGTATGTAAAAACACATCTAAAAAGTGCAAGATAAAGTCGATACATAAAGAAGCAATATACAGTATTTAATTTCAGATGACCATGTACAGTCCAAAAGACCAAAGCTGTCTGAAGGTGGAAGCTTCCTTAAATCTTTAGTATTTTAAAAGCTTGCAGAGCTAATACCCATGTGTTCTGTACAGAGAGGGATATCATGTGTCAATCTGAGCGCCAATCATTGTATCGGCATTGGCGGTGATCATTTATTAATGAACTACAAACCCCAGGAGCGTCTGTTTTCCCTGCTAGGGTAACACAGCTGCAGCTTTCTCCCCATGCACCCTATAAATCAGAGGAGACTTAATCGCTTCCACAAAGAGAAGCATTGACAGGCTTGTACATGGAGCGGGGCCTTTGCTTCCATCTGACAAACGCTAAGAAGCTTCCTGTGTGCTCGCCGGATTACCCTCCATACAAGCTGCCTGTCTCTGCATTGCGGTAATGACTTTCAGTCACTTAATTTTTTTCTTGTCTGTCTTCCCAAAGCAAGGAACGACATGCTACAACATCTGTCTCCCAGCCAGAGGTGAGCAGCTTTCCCAGGCTGTCAATCAATTTCCTTCAGCAGAACATATGTTTCCCCAGCTTCTGGTACCAAGCCCGTCTGCAGAGAATAATCGCAATATAGAACTCTATTTCTTTTATTTTCATCTTACACAACCATTAGGCGTGTGCCAGGGTTTCCGTATGCCTTGGGGATGGTAACATCTTCATGAGACATAGCATGGTGATACCATCACTCTGCACCCTGGAGCATCACTCTGCACCCTGCAACATCACTCTGCACCCTGCAACATCACTCTGCACCCTGCAACATCACTCTGCACCCTGCAACATCACTCTTCGCCCTGCAACATCACTCTTTGCCCTGCAACATCACTCTTCGCCCTGCAACATCACTCTGCACCCTGCAACATCACTCTGCACCCTGCAACATCACTCTTCGCTCTGCAACATCACTCTTCGCCCTGCAACATCACTCTTCGCCATGCAGCATCACTCTTCGCCCTGCAACATCACTCTGCGCCCTGCAACATCACTCTGCGCCCTGCAACATCACTCTGCGCCCTGCAACATCACAGTACCCTGCAACATCACAGTACCCTGCAACATTATTCTGGACCCTGCAACATCACTGTACACTCTGTGCCCCGCAACATCACTCTGAGCCCCGTAACATCACTCTGAGCCCTGCAACTTCATTCTGCGCCCTGCAACTTTCCTTTGCACCCTGCAACATTATTCTACACACCGCAGCATTATTCTACACCCTGCAACATCACTCTGTGCCCTGCAACATAACTCTGCGCCCTGCAACATCACTCTGTGCCGTGCAACTTTACTCTGTGCCCTGCAACTTCCCTTTGCACCCTGCAACATTATTCTACACCTCGCAACATTATTCTACACCCTGCAACTTCACTCTGCGCCCTGCAACTTCACTCTGCACCCTGCAACTTCACTCTGCGCCCTGTAACTTCACTCTGCGCCCTGCAACTTCACTCTGCGCCCTGCAACTTCACTCTGCGCCCTGTAACTTCACTCTGCGCCCTGTAACTTCACTCTGCGCCCTGCAACTTCACTCTGCGCCCTGTAACTTCACTCCGCGCCCTGTAACTTCACTCCGCGCCCACGCCCTGCAACATAACTTCACGCTCTGCAACATCACTCCGCACCCTGCAACATAACTAAGTGTCCTGCAACATTACTCTGCACCCTGCGACATTACTCTGCGCCCTGCAACATCACTCCGAACCCTACAACTTCACTAAGCATCCTGAAACTTCACTAAGCGTCCTGCAACTTCACTAAGCATCCTGCAACATTATTCTGCGCCCTCCAACATTACTCTGAGCCCTCCAACATCACTGTGCCCTGCAACATCACTCTACATCCATACTAGCAGTCTATACACATAGGTGGAAGACTTTACCACTTTTTAGCACAAAGTATGTAAGACACACTCCCATACCCTCAGGTTTATGGACAAGTTTTTTTTTTTTTTTTTAATCCCCCATTATATTGACTTCCTATATAACAACTGCAATCATTTGGAGTCAAGTTTCTTAAACTATGGGTCATGACCAAAAATAACTGTGCTGCTTTAAGTTCCTCTACTGTCAATGCAATGTAGCCATTATCAATATTTGCATTGTTGTTCCCCTTTAGGTGCCCCAAAAGGTGCAATCTTCTTGGAATGACAAAAAGGAACTTGTTCTGCTCATTTACATTATATTTGATTTTCCCTTTTTTTCAAATAAGCAAAAATTAAGATCTGTTTTTGAATGACAACAAATACATTTACTGCTTTTGTGACTTTTTTGTTTAACTTGCCCATTGTCATTTGTGAAAAAGGAATCCAGTGATGGCACAATCTAATGCACCATTTAATTTTTTCGACTAACATAGCATTTGGTTTTCGACTCGTCTATGGCCGACTTTAGTGTAGTATACTGTATATTTTTTTGGTAGTTAAATACATTTTTATAGAGGTCTATCCAGAGCGGGAAAGAAGGACGGAAGGATTTGGTTTCAAAAGAGAGATAGTCCTTCCAATATTATTTCCCACAGCTATTCTCTACCAGTACCAGGAAAGCACACAGAGCCAGCCAACTCCACAAACCAAAATAGCTGCTGCTCCTCTGCTATCAGTTCCCAGGGATTTGTGAGATATTTGTTCCTCCTGAGTGTTTCCTGAGAACACTTTCCAACCATACCTCCAACCATACCTCAACCTCTATACACTTCTGTCTGCATGCAAGCAGCACCCAAGATCAATTTTTAACCTCCATGACGGAAGCGCTACACCATTTGTTTTCATTTTTATTCTTTATTAGTAGTTTTCAGGTCATACAGGAACAAATAGAGTCAGAAAACCCATGTAAGATACACAGCATATCCATTGAACTGTGTAAGGTAAAGTCTACAGGCTTGGAAATACCAGTTTGTAAATGGATGGAAAACTGGCTAAAAGACAGAATTCAGAGAGTAGGGGTTAATGATTCTTACTCTGAATGGTCTAAGGTTATCAGTGGTGTACCCCAAGGTTCAGTGTTGGGACCCTTACTTTTTAATAACTTAAAACTTTAAAACTTCAACTTTATAAATGATATCGGGTCTGGGGTTAAAAGTACCATTTCAGTCTTTGCAGGTGACACCAAACTATGTAGTGGAATAACGTCCTTACAGGATGTCTCCAATTTACAAGCCAACCTTAATGTCTAATTTGGCAACTAAGTGGCAAATTCGATTTTATGTTGTTAAGTGTAAAGTTATGCACTTGGGGGGCTTGTGTCTTTTTTTTCAACTAACGATATAACTGTGCGCACATTGAGAGGTCATACCACTATTGTCTGATACACATAAGTAATGATAGGTAGTATCAGAATATAAAGCCTGCTGTCTCAGATTCATAGAAGGGAGAAATCACATCTATGAGCATTACGACCATAGGTACCAGCATTAAGCGATTAAAATGTTTTCCGCATAGGCGTTAAAACAACATAATGCCTCTTTGACACGGGACGGATCCGTGATGATCCACCCCGTGGACACCTGCTTGCTTTTTTTGTTTACAGCACACAAAATAAAAACCGTAGAGGTGATCAAATACCACCAAAAAACCTCTATTTGTGGGAAAAAAGGACGTCAATTTTGTTTGGGTGCAGCGGCGCATGACCGCGCAATTGTCAGTTAAAGCGGCGCAGTGCCGAATCGCAAAAAGTGCCCTGGTCAGGAAGGGGGTAAAATCTTCCGGGGCTGAAGCGGTTAATGGGACACAGACCGCAATACAAACTGACAGATGTTCTTCCCACCTCTATCCAAAGCTAAAGAAAATGTTTTGCCTTTAGTTATACTTTAACAGAAAATGTCTAAAAGGTGAGCCATGTATGGCCTGTAGTTTTAGCTACACCCCTGAACACACCACATAGCAAGTCCATGAGGAAGATCTTAAAGTATAACTAAAGGCAAAACTTTGTTTTTTTTTTTTTGTTTATTGGATAGAGTGGAGAGGGATTAGAACACCTATCATGTTTTTGCGGCTGTCTGTGTCCCCATTAGGCCCCATTCACACCCGAGCATATCGTTTTCAGGCAGAAAATCGCACGATTTTGCTGCGTTTTTTACTACGTTTTGCTGAGATTTTGTGCAGGCCAAAAGGTCACCAATGTAAAAAGAAGAAAAACGCCCAAATCTGCCCAATTCGAGGGACAAAAAAGTGTCCAGAACTTACATAGTTACATAGTTAGTCAGGTTGAAAAAAGACACAAGTCCATCCAGTTCAACCTTAAAAACAAATAAATAAATAAATAAATAAATAAAAAAATCGTACAATCCAGATACCTAATTTTATGCCCACAATTGATCCAGAGGAAGGCGAAAAAAAAACCCAGCAGAGCATGCTCCAATTTGCTACAGCAGGGGAAAAAAATTCCTTCCTGATCCCCCAAGAGGCGATCGGATTTTCGCTGGATCAACTTTACCTATGTTAGTACCTAGTTATATTATGTACCATCAGGAAAGTATCCAGGCCTTTCTTAAAGCAATCTACTGAACTGGCCAGAACCACCTCTGGCGGGAGTCTATTCCACATTTTCACAGCTCTAACTGTGAAGAAACCTTTCCGTACTTGAAGATGAAATCTCTTTTCCTCTAGACGTAAAGAGTGCCCCCGTGTCCTCTGGGTTGACCGTACAGAGAACAACTCAACACCAAGTTCACTATATGGACCCCTAATGTATTTGAACATGTTGATCATATCCCCCCTTAATCTCCTCTTCTCAAGAGTGAATAAATTTAGTTCCTCTAATCTCTCCTCATAGCTGAGTTCTTCCATGCCTCTTATCAGTTTGGTTGCCCTTCTCTGCACTTTTTCCAGTTCCTCGATATCCTTTTTGAGAACTGGTGCCCAAAACTGAACGGCATATTCCAGGTGAGGTCTTACTAATGATTTGAACAGGGGCAAAATTATATCTCTCTCTCTGGAGTCCATACCTCTCTTAATACAAGAAAGGACTTTGCTCGCTTTGGAAACAGCAGCTTGGCATTGCAAGTTGTTATTGAGCTTATGGTCTACCAAAACCCCCAGATCCTTCTCCACTATGGATTCCCCCAGTTGTACTCCCCCTAGCATGTATGATGCATGCATATTTTTAGGCCCCAAGTGCATAACTTTACATTTATCAACATTAAACCTCATCTGCCACATAGTCGCCCAATTAGACAGTGTATTGAGGTCGGCTTGTAAATTGGAGACATCCTGTAAGGACGTTATTCCACTGCATATCTTGGTGTCATCTGCAAAGACAGAAATATTACTTTTGATCCCAGACCCAATATCATTTATAAAGATGTTAAAAAGTAAGGGTCCCAGCACTGAACCCTGGGGTACACCACTGATAACCTTAGACCATTCAGAGTAAGAGTCATTAACCACTACTCTCTGAATTCTGTCTTTTAGCCAATTTTCTATCCATTTACAAACTGATATTTCCAAACCTGTAGACTTTACCTTACACATGAGCCGTGTGTGGGGAACTGTATCGAATGCTTTTGCAAAATCCAAGTATACCACGTCCACTGCCACCCCTCTGTCCAAAGTTTTACTTACCTCCTCATAAAAAGAAATCAGATTTGTCTGACAACTTCTGTCTTTCATGAATCCATGTTGTCTGTTGCTTAAAGTGTTTTTGTTCAGCAAGAACTCGTCGATGTGGTCTTTTATTAAACGCTCCAGTATCTTCCCAGCTATAGAAGTTAAGCTAACAGGTCTATAGTTACTTGGTAAAGACTTTGATCCCTTTTTAAATATAGGCACCACGTTCACCCTGCGCCAATCCAGTGGGACTATTCCCGTCATTAATGAGTCCCTAAAAATTAGATACAATGGCTCTGAAATTACAGAGCTTATTTCTTTTAGGATCCGTGGGTGGATGCCATCAGGGCCAGGTGCTTTATCCACCTTTATTCCATCTAAGTATTTCTGGACCATATCACTTTTGAGCCATTGTGGATCATTTGGGGCTGTGTCACTATCACCCCCATTATGGTCTTGAGCTCCCCCATGCTCTTTTGTGTACACAGAGCTGAAGAAAGTGTTTAATAAATTAGCCTTCTCTTTGTCCCCAGTCACCAACTCTAGATTGTTTTGTAAAGGGCCTATATGCTCAGACTTGACCTTTTTACTATTAATATATTTGAAGAATTTTTTGGGGTTTGTCCTACTATCTTTTGCAATCTGTCGTTCGTTTTGAGTTTTTGCATCCTTGATTTCCTTTTTACATATTCTGTTAATTTCTTTGTAACATTTAAATGACACTAGTGATCCTTCATTTTTATATTTTTTAAAAGCTCTTCTCTTACTTACTTACTTACATAGCTTTTTTAACTTTGGCCGTGAGCCACATAGGTTTTGTTTTTAGCCTTTTAAACTTATTGCCCATGGGAATATACTTTGCAGTGAGGTCCCAAACAGTCTTTTTGAAGAATTCCCATTTCTGTTCTGTGCCCATTGAAGCGAATATTCTCTCCCAGTCTAAGTCCTGGAGAGTAGCCCTCATCCTTGGAAAATTTGCTCTCTTGAAGTTGAGTGTTTTTATCTTTCCCGTATGTATTTCTTGTTTAGCGCTAACATCAAAGGAAATGATGTTATGATCACTGCTACCCAGGTGTTCCTTTACTTACTTTAAAGGAGCTTCAGGCGTTCGGCTTCAGGCGACTTGGAGTGGAGATGTGAACCATCTCCATTGAGAATAATAGATTTTTTCCCCTCCAGCTTTTGGGGCCTTAGGGAGATTCACCCTCTCTCTTTGTCCTGTTTACTGTTATCAAAAATCCCCAAATTTTGGGTTGTCCCCAGAACAGGATTAGAGGGGAAATCTTCCAGTGGGGACATCAGGGATTCCTTTAGTTTGGAGGGTTTTTCTTTCCGTTTTGGCTATGACACATGAAGTGAGGGGTAATCTCCCTAATAGGACACAAATGGCAAAAAAAAACTGTCAGGGGTTATAACCCTCCCCTCTCTACCCCCAAATTTAAAAGAAAAAAGAAAAGTTTTGCCTTTAGATCGACTTTAAGCCCACTCTCAGGGGAGCTGCAGGTAGAAGCAGCGTGCATCATAAAGAGTTAACCATCTCAGCTGTCTCATTCACACACACTGTGTATGCTGCATCTCCCTAGCGAGAACTCTGAATAATATGACAGCATCATCACATCTGGAAGGGAACCAGCCGCTCACACCTCACCGGCATCACAACTGCCAGCTGACATGATTTGTTAAAGACAATCTGCACTCCGAAAATATAAAAATGCATTTGTTTCATATGGAAATGTCATGGCTAAGTTAAACGCCGTTTCCGAAATCAGGAAAAAAATAAATATGTTTCAATTAAGAAAAGGATTAGACTAAAAATGACATGCCACTACATAACGATCATTTAAAATGTGAGGATCAGTCGTGAAGATGCTTATGTACAAATTTAAATATTCAGACTTAAAGCAACACTGTTGCTGCAAAAAAATAAATCTGAATGCTGCCCTTTAGAAAAAAAAATGGTGGATACGTTCTTCTCCATGGGGCAGCAAAGATGAACTTAGCTGCCCTCAAGAGCTAAGCTGAAGACTCTAGGTGCATTGGATGTCTGGTCCACCTCCACCTTGTGGTCCATACACTGGCCCCTATGTCTCAACTTTGTACTACAGTGACATATTGGCTCCTGGGGGGGAATCCCAAGGACCGGTTCTCCACCACCCCCCAAAGACTAAAGCCCCGTACACACGAGAGAACTTATGTCCGACAGACTTCCAAAGGAGTTCTGCCGGAGTTCTGCCGGAGTTCCGACAGAGTTCTGACGGACTTTTCGACTGAGCGGACTTGGCCACACACAATCACACTAAACTCAGACGGATTCGAACGTGATGACGTACGACTGGACTCGAATAAGGAAGTTCATAGCCAGTAGCCAATAGTCTGTCGGAATAGCATACACACAAGCAAATTTTTCGGAGGGACCGGGTCCGGCGGAGTTCCGTCGGAAAAATTTGAAGCATGTTCCATATTCTAAAGTCCGTCAGACTTTGGTGAATCAAAAGTCCGTTGCAGCCCACACACGATCGAATAGTCTGACGGAATCATTCCGTCTGACTTTGGATGTTCAAAAGTCCGCTCGTGTGTACGCGGCATAACAGATGCTGAAGATTCTGTTAAATAACATAGGACTTGCTGCCTCCTGTGGAGGTCATTTTCACACCTCTTCTTTTGCAGGATACATTGTTAGGATTTTTAAAAATTTTTTGGCAGTGTCATGGTGTAACTTTTTGTTGTTATAATTACATAGCATTACTTATGAAGAATTAATAATTGCCCGCTACTAAGCTTTTTTACTTTGGTTCTGACTCTTCGTCTTAAGAGCTGGGGTCAGAGATCTCTTAATTAGCTGTGAGCTAATACATCTCCTATGTCAAGAAAAGGATCCTGGATGGCCGCACACCATAGAAGTCATCTTTATTGATATGAAGAAATAAAATCCAAATGCAGTCACTTCATATACATTTTTTTTTTAACAATTTTTCCTGAAAAAAGGAACTAATGTTTTATGGACTTTGCAAGGCACATGAGTACTCTGTCTAAAAGATAATAAGAATTTTTTATTTGATTTCCACAAATTGGCAAAAGTTAGACAATAATATATATAAAGTACAAAGATAATTTTTATGACATTAAAAAATATATGGTATTAATATGGCCCACACTGCCCGATCACTAACATTCTCCGTTAAGGCTTATAATTAAATATATAGTACTACAATGTATAATACAAAGCCATTAATTTCAGGATTCAGTATAGGAGATACATTCAAATTGGGTTTGATCCCAGGAGTGGTGTCAGGCGTGAGGGTCCAGATTTTTATCTAGCAAAGTGACTCGACATGTTCCGCGCTAAAATAGCACTTCTTCAGGAGAAGTTCACACTAAAAAATATGTAAATATACAAATTAAACACATTACAACATAACATCCATTTTAATACACAATCATTTAAAACTAGATAGCAATCAAAAATATACCATGCAAATGCTTAGAGACTGCCGCGCAGCCCCGACCTGGCCACGAGGGCAGATGAAAGCGCAAAAGAGACAGGCCGCCCCCGGAATCCCGGGGAGAAAGGAGCAAAGTGGACAAATAACAATTTCTCCTGTTTTTCCCTGTAAATGAGTGACTGCATTTGGATTTTATTTCTTCATATCAATAAAGATGCCTTCTATGGTGTGCGGCCATCCAGGATCCTTTTCTTCCCTTATGCCCCATACACACGGTCGGACATTCCGACTACAAAATCCGTCTGAACTTTTCTGATGGATTTTGGCCCAAACTTGTGTTGCATACACACGGCCGCACAAAGTTGTTAGAAAATCCGATCGTTCTGAATGAGGTGACGTCAAACACGTACATCGGGACTGTAAACGGGCCAGTAGCCAATAGCTTTTGTTTCATAGTTTATTCTGAGCATGCGTGGCACTTTGTTCGTTGAAATTGTCTACACACGATCGTAATTTATGAATCGGATTTTGTTGTCAGAAAATTTTAGATCCTGCTCTCAAACTTTGTGCGTCGAAAAATCAGATGGAAAAAGTCAGATGGAGCCCATACACGGTCGGATTTTCCAACAACATAATCCGATCGCACATTTTCCGTCTGAAAATCCGACAGTGTGTATGGGGCATTAAGCTTGTGCAGAGCCAGGACATGTGAGTTCTACTAGGGCGGGTGTCTTGGTATAGACTTGAGAGGTTGGAGCGGTAATCTTTGCTACATCTCCTATGGCATTGCCCCAAACTGCATTTTTACTGGAAGGAGGTTATAGGTATCATTAACCGGGTTTTCCAGGTTCGCATTAGAGAGGACCCCAATGTCTGTTAGGTATAATAGATGATGTTCTGGAGGAGGAGGTCCCTAAGCAGGCAATAGCTAGGGACATTTTTCAGGCCCAAAAATGTATTCTGCGACACTGGAAATCTATAGAACCCTCTACGGTGAAGGAGTGGATAGAGCAAATGGGTAACACTTTAAGGTTAGAAAAATACATTTACCAACATAGGGGCAGCCCAAAAAAGTTTGACATGCCGTGGGAAGCCTGGTTGGGCTTTCCCGGGTTGGCCCAGGTATATCATGTTCTGGACCGAATGTTATAGCCAAGGTGCCATGAAATCACCATCTGTTGGGTAACTCGCTCATTTTGAATGGGGGAAGTGATGTGCCTTTCTATATGCGTAACTGTGTATGGATTCCTGGTAAATCTCTGCACATATGTCACGTGCTGGTGCTTAATGTTTCTAACGTGTAGTTGTTATTACTGAATATGCTCTCGGTATTCTATGATGAGCTACAGATTGTGAATGTATAACAAACTGTATTGCTCTGGAGCCTGTAATGGATATATTATATATGTTAAAGAAAAAAATAATTGAAATAAAAAAGAATGTGGTAGTGGCCATCCTGTTATCTCCTAGGATTGCGTGCCATGTCCTTGTAATGTGGTAATGATGATTTTTGTATTATCTTGGCAAGGTAAATTGAAGCAATGACCCCAAAACCTTATTGTGCTTTTCTCCTGACTGTGTCCATGTATGTCTCCAGCTCAGGGCACACGCTGTGGACATGAATGGGAACAAGGTGGAAAATCCCATCGATCTCTCCATCTACGTCATCGACATGAATGACAACCGGCCGGAATTCTCTAGCTTGGTGTTTAATGGCTCAGTGGATGAAGCTTCAAAACCAGGTACTGCCCCCTACTGGGTGACTTTTTCTATTGCTCCTGTGCTATTAGAATGGAAACATGGATGCTGATATCTTAAAGATGACAGATGACTTCCAAGGTTTTCCTCTTGGATAAGTTGAGAGTTTGGTTTTTCTGCAGGTGTCACTGACCCTAAGTGAGTTCCTCGTATATCTTATTAGAGGGAAAATTATACAGTATTCCTGTCACTGAGGGCACAATTCACTAAAGGAGATTGCATGCAATATTTGGTTCATGTATCCAAATATTACATGCAATAATGAAAAGCTCAAAAATAAGAAAAGTTTGGCAAAAAACACATAAACATAGTTAAATGTCAATTCACAAAAATCAAAGAATAAAACTAACAAAAGCATTCGATAAATAGGTTGTGGTCTAGTCACGTGCTATATAATGAATACTGATTGCTAAAGCGGAGTTCCACCCAAAAGTGGAACTTTCACTTTAAGCACTCCTTGTCCCCTTACATGCCACATTTGGCATGTCATTTTTTTTGGGGGGGGGGGGGGGGGGTGGAGTGGGTACCTAGTTTTGACAGGTACCCAGCTCCCACTTCCTCTCTCGTTGTCTAGGCAACTCCTCCTCTCCCCCTCCCTCCCTGCAATCTTTTATGACACTTCACAGATCCCAGAAGATTGCCCGGCCAGTGAGAGGGCACAGCACGACTTGCACGTGCACACCCGGCTGTGAAGCTGCAAGCTGTCACAGCCGGGTGCCCACACTTGCAATGCCGACTCAGCGGAGAGGAGAGAGAGAGGAGCGAGGCTTCGGGCGACCACATCGCTGGATCGTGGGACAGGTGAGTGTCTGTTTATTAAAAGTCAGCAGTTACACTTTTTGTAGCTGCTGACTTTTACTAAACTTAAAAACGTCCGGAACTCCGGAGCTGGCCCCCGCTGGCGTCCTTAACAATCAATGATTAGCTGGTTATTAAGGATCCCGCACCCACCGCATCCTTAAAAACTAGTGAAAAACTGGTTGTTAAGGAGCTAGCACCTGCCACGTCGTTAACAACCAGTAACTCATTCGCTGTCAGCAGGCCAGGGATTCTACACTGACAGCCAGATGTAAACAAAAGAGCCAAACTTATTTTTTTTTAAATGTACAGTCCCCCCCCAGTCCATACCAGGCCCTTAGGGTCAAGAATTAATTTTGGTGGGGGGGCGCTCATGCCAAAATCCCCCTAGTCATTCACCAAAAAATGAAAAAAGTGTAAATAAAAACAGCACACAGTTTTTGACAAGTCTGACAAGTTTTGACAAAACAAAAAAAAGGTCCCCAGATACAGATCCCTTTTATCAATCAGGATGAACACCGCCCCCACACAAAAAAGAAAAGAGACAGCTGACACACCATTTACATGAACAAGTAAGTGAGGAGCGGGGTCAATGAAATCACAGGGGTGGGACCACCCGGTGATGTCATTGACCGGGGTGGGATCAATGACATCACAAGGAGCAGGATGATCCAGTGATCCCATACTCATTTGCATGGGAGGATGGGATCTGGGGGCTCCCTTGTTAAAGGGTGCTTTTAGATTCCAATATCCCCCCCGCCCCCCACACCCTCACAACCACCAAGCCAGGGATGGTATGGATTGGGGGGGAACCGCATTCCCCTTTTCTTTGTTTTGTTTTTTTGTTTTTGTTTTTTCTGTCTGCTTTTTTTTTTTAACATTCTGCTGTCAGTGGGAAATCCTCGCTGACAAAAGGGATGAGTAATGGTTGTTAGGACGCCAGCAAGTGCCGGCTCCTTAACAACCTGAAGCCCCGAGCTGAACTGTCACATTTAGCAATGGAAGGAACACCACTGCAAAATGCTTTACTTCGCATTGTATCCAACGTATTGACTGGGTGAAAATAAGGTGAAAAAACACGCATTAAATACCACTAAATAAAAAATTATGTAAATATCGCATGAGTTAGGTTAACTCCAAAATTCGTGTGGATGCTACAAGGCAATCCATGCAGGACAAATGAAGAACTAATTAAGAATAGACAGAGCCGTAGCTCTGCTGAAAAGCTGAGCTCCGCCATGCCATAAATGAATGCAAAGAGATCTCCTGTCTGTGACCCTAGACGGCCGTGAGTACTGTCACAGAGGTTAAAACTCGCAATACACCGGACTTATGAAATATCACTTGGGTGAAGCTGCTTTTTAAATAGTTGAGCCAGCAAAGTAGCATCGCTGCTGCTAACTTTAGTCCGTACAGCCTCTCTCTCTGCAGGAGGCTGATCATATACAGAGGAACCACAAAACAGACAAGAATAATGGTGACTTCATATATGTTTGCGCAAGACAAAAAGCCAGAAGGTCCCTCTGGTTTTCCAGGATGTTTCCGTGGTCTTCTGCCCTGTACGCGGCTTCTATAAAGCTTGTTGTTCCTTTGAAACTCTGTTGCTTGCTTGAATGTGCTTAATAAGAGCTTTGTGCTTTTTTTTTTTTTTCTTTCTTCCACCGCAATGAATAATGTGTAGGAGCTTTGAAGCGGCTCCCTGTGGGAATATCGCTGGTTTAAGGAGCCGGCTCGGAGTTTATGGCACTACTCTGCCAACTGACTGGGCTGGCTTGATCAGTAGTGCCCTGTGTCTGTCACATGATTCAGCTGGGGACCGCAGCGAAGAGACAAAATGCTGAATTTTCATTGAGAGGCTGGCTGCAGAATGCTCAAGTGTCAGCTCACAAGCTAATGAATTGATTAATTAATGAATCGTTTCCATGGCTCCATTTCCTTTGAGGACTTGGTGTAAATAGATATCTAACAATTAAAACTTTATGGTAGGGCTTAGAAAAGCAGTGAGCAACCTGATCAGTTTTGTGGCATTCGTATGTGGCCCACGCTTTTAATATAATAATGATCATTTTGACAAAAGGAAAAAAAAAAAGAAGAGTACTGTGCTATTAGTACTAGTACTTGTATTAAACTAGTAATATATTTTGTATATATATATATATATATATATATATATATATATATATATATATATATATAATAATTATATTATAATATTCATATATGTAATACAATTAATATAATTATATATAATATTAAAAAATGAATTCAATTATTAATATATTGTGTGTGTGTGTGTGTGTGTATATATGTGTGTATGTGTATATGTATATATATATATATATATATATATATATATATATATATATATATATATATATATATATATATATATATATATATATATATATATATATAATATATCATTTATAAATATTATATATATATATTCATATATGTAATACAATTAATATTATTATATATAATATTAAAAAATGTATCCAATTAATATTATTATTATATAATATTAAAAAATGTATTCAATTAATATTATTATATATAATAATAAAAAATGTATTCAATTAGTAATATATTGTGTATGTGTGTGTGTATATGTAAGTGTATGTGTGTGTGTGTGTTATATATATAAAATATTAATATATGTCATATAATTAATATATATAATATTAATAAATGAAACCAGTAATATATTTTGTGTGTGTGTGTGTATATATATATCTAATAATATAATATAATGTTATAATAGTGATATATTTAATATATATACCGTATATACTCGAGTATAAGCCGAGATTTTCAGCCTCTTTTTTGAGGCTGAAAGTGCCCCCCTCGGCTTATACTCGAGTCATCGCTGTCTGCCCGCTCGATCAGCGTGTCGAGCAGACAGACAGCGGCCATTCTGATTCAAAAGCCGCGCCTCCGGCTCCCCCTTCGCCTGTGATAGGCGGAACACTGAATTTCCCAGCAGCCTGTGTTCCGCCTATCACGGACTTCGTATCATCCTCGTACTACGGACGAGGATGATACGACGTCTGTGATAGGCGGAACACAGGCTGCTGGGAAATTCAGTGTTCCGCCTATCACAGGCGAAGGCGGCGGCGCAGCTTTTGAATTTTACAATGGCCGCCGACGAACGAAGAGGGCACGGGACGGAGGCAAGGCACAGGACGGCACGGCACGGGACGGGACGGGACGGGACCGGAGGCAAGGCACGGCGGCGAGGCACGGCGGCGAGGCACGGCGGCGAGGCACGGAGGCAAGGAGGCTCGGCACGGGACGGAGGCTCGGGACAAAGGCTCAGGACACAGGTAGGCTGGACACACACACACACACACACACACACACACACACACACACACACACACACACACACACGGATACACACACACACACAGGGATGGATGGATGGATGGAGACACACACACACAGGGATGGACGGACACACAGGGATGGACGGACACACAGGGATGGACGGACACACAGGGATGGACGGACACACACACAGGGATGGACAGGCATGTCTTACCCTCGGCTTATACACGAGTCAATAAGTTTGCCAGTTTTTTTGGGGGTAAATTGGGGGCCTCGGCTTATATTCGGGTCGGCCTATACTCGAGTATATACGGTAATACAATATAATATTAATATAGTAGTTAAAACTTTGTATTTTTTTATATTTTTATTTTTGTCAGCTTTTATTTTTATTGGATTTTGATTAGAGACACACACCCCAGCCAACTTGTAAGATTCAGCCTTGAGATATAGTACACACAGAAAGCACAGCCTTCCCGCTCAGTGCGCCTGTTTTTTCTATTCTTTGTTTCGAACACAACAAGTTTCAAACATAACAGACGGTAATGTTCATCAGATCAAGGTACTCGGAGTTCATATATAATCCACAGGGTTTATTTAATAAAAATCAAGTGGTTAAGTATACAACAATAGTAGGGCTTTATAAGCTGAAACGCGTTAGTTTCTGCTGTATACTGGACCACTTGATTTTTAATAAATAAACTGTGCAGATTATGTATGGACTCCAGCGTTGACATTATGGAGTATCAAGTGGATGGCAGGAGGCTAGCTGGCAGACTGAAACCTGTTGCATGATAACAGCCAGGGGGGTAGAGCTAAAGCTCATTTGTTCAGTTGGATCATATCAAGGTGGTAACAGATTGTGAACGGAAAATTGTTCATGTATGAAATCTTGAACATATCAGTTATATATTATGTGTCCAAAACCGAGTATCTTGTACAGTCTGCACTGTAGAGTCATGCCTGACATATGTGATCTCAGGTCATGGGGTCTATTTATATGGTGCCCAATTTCTCTTTTCCAAATTAAAACTGAATGAGTCAACAGGGGGTAAATAAAGAGGACCCAAGAGAGGAGGGGACAAGTATTCAAAGGATGATAGGAAAGGGAATAACCAGAGGAGGGGAAACTAGGAGGTGGGTGTAGGGTGTAAATAACAAGAGCGTCAGAGATGCACCACCCCTGGATCATCGCTAGGCTGGGGTTTTGGGGTCAGACTGGATTGTTCCAATGTTTTGAGACTGTGGTTTTAAGCTGGCTTTCCTTAGTCCACAACAGAAGGTGGGTTGGGGGGGGGGGGGGGGGGCAGTACACTTTTGATAGAAGAGAAGTGGGTGAAGTCTAGCCATGGATACCAAATAATGTCTTGGTATAGGGTGGATTTTTCCAATGTCTTGAGCCTTTGTCCATGGATTCTTCTGATTCAGACTGTGGTCTTAAACTGGCTTTCCTCAGTCTACAACAGAAGGTGGGTTGGAGGGTCAGTATATGTTTGTAAGAAGAGGAGCGGGTGAAGTTTAGCCATGGGTACCAAGTATTGCCTTGGTATAGGGGGGATTGTTCCAGTGTCTTGAGCCTCTCATCCATGGATTCTGCTGATTCAGACTGTTCTCTTAAGTTGGCTTTGTTTATTAGTCCACAACAGAAAGTGGGTTGGAGGGTCAGTACATGTTTGTAAGAAGAGGAGCAGGTGAAGTCTAGCCATGGATACCAAGTATTGCCTTGGTATAGAGTGGATTGTTCCAATGTCTTAAGCCTCTCATACATGGATTCTCCTGATTCAGATTGTGGTCCTAAATTGGCTTTGCTTAGTCCACAACAGGAGGTGAGTCAAAGGGTCAGTGCACTTTTGTAAGAAGAGAAAAGGGTAATGTCTAGCCATAAATATTGAGCATTGCCTCATTACTTCGATTTTACATAGAAGCATTACTGTAATGCACCACCTCAATCTCTTGTCTGTAACCTAGTAATCTTGGAACACCCCTGCTTTTAATCCTGGAACACCATGCATGCAATCTCACACATACAGTAAACCCTCTAAACTAAAAAAAAATTTCAGTACTCAGAAGTTTCTCAATGACACCAAATCATATTCTAGACCAGTGATGGCGAACCTTGGCACCCCAGATGTTTTGGAACCACATTTCCCATGATGCTCAACTACACTGCAGAGTGTATGAACATCATGGGAATTGTGGTTCCAAATCATCTGGGGTGCCAAGGTTCGCCATCACTGTTCTAGACTGTCCTAAAAATCTGATTAGTGTTCCAGGAAACTGAAAGAGAGAAATTTCCACAGCATAGGCATCAGGAAGTATACTTCTACTGACTCTTTAAGGTGCACAATGGAGTGCGCAGAAGTTAGATTAAAGTAAATTGAGCAAACCTTTCTATCTTAGCACTTGCAACGTGCTGGAATACAGTCAGTGCTTGTGGGTGGAGAAACAGTGAGGCTAACAGCCGCACCCTATGCAAATCAATGGTTGCTGCTGCTGTTGTTCACCAGTGGTTACAAGCAAATAGGGCTTCTGTCTGGCCCCGGAGACTGACCATTTGCATTCAGGACCAGCGGTTATGGACACCCAATCATCCAGATTGCATGCGGAAATATCATAGAGCGCTGCTGCGTCCAGATTCAGAGTTTAGTCGCATTTGAATGCTGCTGTCTAGCTGCTTCTAGTCATCTGTATGAATTAGTTCTAATAGCTCACTGCTTGGTTTCACATGCTGTTTAGAATTACTCTTTATAAAGAATAAATAACATAGCACAGGGTTTCTTCTGACTTTATTCCGGATTGATCTAGTAGCTTAATAGAAGAAGAATGAAAGAGAGAGGAGATAATAAGAAAAGAAAATACGGTACAACAAAGAATACTCCAAGAGTGGCACACTTACAATAGGGGAACATTGATAAGGACTCATCAAATGTTTTTATGTATTACAAATACAGTTACATATTTCGTGAAAGTCTAAAGGAGTAAAAAAAAAGTAAAATGATGGTAATCGTCTCTTTAAACTTCATTTCTTTCAGAGCCTACTTTTTTCACATTCATATGCAATATGATTCTGATACATTTAGTGAATACATAGATAAACACAACATATGTGGGACAAAATGATTTGCGGAGGTGTGACCAGATTCTAATGGCCCGTACACGCGATCCGAAAATCGGACGAAAAATACCGATTTCAAATCGATCGTACGATAATCACATTCTTAGTACAGAGATTTCGAGAGCCAATCACGACAGTTCAACCGATTATTATCCAATCAGACAAACGGAAAAATGTTTCTTGTATGACACCAGATTGTACAATTTTTGTATAATCAGTACAGTTGTCATCCGAAAATACAATAGAAATACACTACAAAACGTGACATCGCTTTTTTTTATTTTATTTTATTTATTTTGTCGTACGAGAATTTTCGTAAACTTTAGTAACCTCTCCATTCAAAAAGTGCAGTGCTAGTTCTAGGCTTTCCTGCTGGACAGCCCAGCATGCACACACACACACAATAAGGCATTGGTTCTCAATCAGGGTTCCGTGGAACCCAGGGTTCCTCCAGAGGTTGCAAAAAGATCCAGAAAGTCGACAAAACAAACAGAGATTTCACCGTTCCAAGTCAAAACCACTGACAGGCTGCTAGCTCTCCAAATGGATGGGGGTTCCAGGTGCAGGCTGATTGCATAAGCCAAATGTGTAGAAACAGAACGAAACTCTGGATAGCCGCACTCCGGATTGTGCAAAAGTTAGATGCCTTTATTTCTTCAAAATGCAAGTGCAAAACTCCATTGAACAAAACGTCACAGCAAAAAGGGAACAAAAAAAGATTTTTGAATAAAATTGCTAACGCGTTTCACGCTACAAACAGCGCTTACTCATAGCTTTTTTGTTCCCTTTTTGCTGTGACATTTTGTTCAATGGAGTTTTGCACTTGCATTTTGAAGAAATAAAGGCATCTAATTTTTACACAATCCGGAGTGCGGCTATCCAGAGTTTCGTTCTGTTTCTACACATTTTCCTCCAGAGGTTGTAGGGGTTCCTTCAGCATTGGGCAATTTCTACCTCTCAGATAAGTTCCCACCGACACCATTGATCTTTTTAACTATCTGTAAGGAGGTAATTCTTCTCAATGACCACAAGTGTAAAGACCATTCTTACCACTGACCATCACACTAATGTATCATGAGTTATAGATTTCAAATTTTGAGCAGGGGTTCTGAGACTGGAGAACTATTTCAAGGGTTCCTCTGTGTTGAAAATGTTGAGAAAGGCTGCACTAAGGTATGAAATCACTCTGTATCAGTGTTAATTTTGGCAGCAAATTTCGATTTAGTTTTAGTCTTACTCCCTGTACACACGGTCGGATTTTCTGGCGGAAAATGTGCGATCGGATCGTGTTGTCGCAAAATCCGATCTTGTGTGGGCTCCATCTGACTTTTTTCCATCTGAATTTCCGACGCACAAAGTTTGAGAGCAGGATCTAAAATTTTCCGACAAC
The DNA here is from genome assembly GCF_037356315.1 of Lithobates pipiens. Taxonomy (NCBI): domain Eukaryota; kingdom Metazoa; phylum Chordata; class Amphibia; order Anura; family Ranidae; genus Lithobates; species Lithobates pipiens. Next base: position 200,748,356 of record NW_027507789.1, read on the forward strand.
AAAATCCGATCGCATAAATTCCGATCATATGTTGACAATTCCGACGGACAAAGTGCCATGCATGCTCCGAATAAATTACGAGACAAAAGCTATTGGCTACTGGCCCATTTATAGTCCCGTCGTACGTGTTCTATGTCACCGCATTCAGAACGATCGGATTTTCCGACAACTTTGTGTGACCGCGTGTATGCAAAACAAGTTTGGACCAAAATCCGTTGGAAAAAATCAGGCGCATTTTGTTGCTGGAATGTCCAACCGTGTGTACAGGGCATTAGTCTTGGGACTAAAATGGCATTTTAGTTTTAGTCCCATTTTAGTCTTCTGAAAGTCATATTTAGTCAACTAAATCTCCAGTACATTTTAGTCGACTAAAACTCATTTAGTTGTCAAATGGGTGTAATTAAATTGCAGTGCATTAGTTAACATTCCTCTACAATTTCCAAACTCCTTATATACTGCTGGAGTGAAAAATGTCATATGTTATTATTTAAGGTATTGAGGTATGAAAATGCACTACAGACCAGTGTTTATTTTGAAGTCTTTAGTCTTAAGCCGCGTACACACGGGCGGACTGTATGGCCAACTTAGTCCGTCGAAACACATTTCAGCGGACAATCCGCTCGTGTGTGGGCTTCAGCGGACTTTTTCAGCGTGCAGTCTGGCGTACTAAGTATTTCGGAATTTCCGTAATACTGTCCGTCATACTTTGGTTTCAGCGGACAATCCGCTCGTCAGTAGGCTAGTTCGACGGACTAAGAATGGCGCATGCTCAGAAAGGATTTACACGGCGAAAGGTTGCATTGCTGTGCATTATGACTTCCTATTTCTAGTCCCGTCGTACGTGCTGTACACGTCATCGCGCAAGCTTTCGACGGACTGTTTGTGCATCCGTGTGTGGTCAAGTCCGTTCATTCGAAAGTATGACGGACTGTCCGTCGGATTGTATGACGGACTCAGTAGGCCATGCAATCCGCCCGTGTGTACGCGGCTTTAGTCTTTTGACTAAAATGCCATTTTAATTTTAGTCTCATTTTAGTCTTTTGACTAAAATGCCATTAACATTTTAGTTGTAGTTTAGTCATCTGAGTTGTTTTAGTTTTAGTCGTATTTTAGTTGACTAAAATAGTATTCATTTAGTCGAATAAAATGTTTTAGTCATTTTAGTAGATGAAATTAACACTGCTCTGTATTACCTATTTATTTTACCTATTTATTTCTAAAATGTTCATTTCAAATAAAAATAATCAATTTATAAAGATCAATTTATGCACTAGTAACTTGCCCACTACGCTCTATATATATGTTAGTTGTTACCTTTATCAGTCGCTGTACTGAATTTAAGCCATTTTTAGAATGATGTCATTTTTAACAAGTTAGCAAAAGCATAAAAAGCCCATTGGTGTCCAGTGATTGGGCGGTGTGTGTGTATAGCCAAAACTAGCTTTAAAGCATACATGGAGACAGCACTTTTTAATAGCTTTAGATATAGCAGAGTTTAACCCTCTGCAGGTTTTTTTTTTCTTTTTTGCTGTCTGTGGTCCATCAGGGAATATTCTATTTCTTGTCCCATAGATGCAACAGAAAGTTAGAGGAAATTTCCCAAAGTGAATAAATTTCCCTTTTAGAAAGTTATCCCCAAAATATATGTTCCCATAGGGAGAGGTCCCCTTACCTTTTGTTCTAGGGACAACTCTAAAATGTTGGTTTTCTCATTGCGTTCTTTTCCTTTAGAATGGTCCCCAAGACAGGGAGGGGTCAGTCTCTCCAATAAGAACACAAGACAGCAATAAAAACGTGACAAGAGGTCTAACCCTTACCAACTCAATCCAGAATTTTAGAAAAAGTTTTTTTTTTTTTTTTTCTAAGGAGACACTTTAGGCTGGCCATAGAGGGGTGCGCACTTTTTTATGTTCGGTAGCTGGGATGGAGAATCCTGAGGTATAAAGTACAATATTAATCAGAGAACCTTCTTTTTTTATTTTAAATCCTTTATTTAAGGAGTATAGCATCAATGGACTGTACAAAATGAAAAGCATCATTAGAAAACATACAAACACTTGCATCATGACCATATGTAGAAGGTATCAGTTCCACCAAGGCAATAAGGTTAAATAGATCACTGCAGGGACATGCAAGTAAAGAGTCCATATACAGACATATTCAGCTGCTAGGGCGAAGAGAGCAGTAGTCATAAGGTTGAGCATATATAGATCTCTGTAACTTAAGTGCTTGAAGCACATGGCCATAACTGTAATAAGGGCAGGATACAACATTTTCAATGTTACTGAGGGATATAGTGGAACTAGAAAGTAAGAATAAAGCCTCATACACACGATCGGACTTTGCACAAACTTTCTCGTGAACTTTTTTACAAAGGGCGTTGGCCGTGAACTTGTTAAGCATACACATGGCTGGACTTTTTCAGCCAACTTTCACCAAATCACGTGCTTTTTCTGATCTTTACCGCCACCTTTGGTCAACTTCTGTATTGTTGTCTGATCTTTTGCATTGGTTCTGAGCATGCGTGTTTGTAAAGTCCGATGGTTTTCTGTACACATATTGGACTATGCTCCATCAGACTTGCCGAAAAGTTTGTCCGTTCCCACAGCCAACAAAAGTCTGATGAAAACTGAAAAAGTTTGTCCGATGGAGCGTACACACGGTCGGATGTTGCCTTAAAACAGCTAATTTGCATGTTTGTCAAAAAGTCTGATTGTGTGTACGGGCCTTTAGAAGCAGCAGACAGGATTGTGGTAGAGGGAGGGATAGAGGGGCAAATATAGAAAACAAAAGGGGGGTGGGGGACAGTGAGAAGGTGGGGTGGGGACAGGACAGGACAAGAAGTAAGGGGAAAAAGGGGAAGCCATGTTGGCACAATAGGATGGAAATAATAGAGTAAAGAAAATGTAATTGTCTGCTAGAGTCCTCTTCAAAAAGAGCCCTGCCTTCATCTGAGTAAACAAACATATTCCAATGGATCCAAGTTTTGGAGTATTGTTCATGTTAATTTTGAGCAGAAAGTACGAAGTCTTCCACCTGATTTGTCTCCACCCTATGAAGCCATAGTGAAATAGAAGGAGGCTGAGGGTCTTTCCATCTCAAAGAAATGTGCAACTTGGTGGTGTTCAGAAGGTTGCGTAATACAGATTTCTTATAGGTCTTAGCAGGGATGTACGAAAGATGTAGAAGAAGGAAGGAAGGATCCATGGGGATCTGATAATTCGTACATTTTTAAGAGATTCTGTGGACCTCCCTCCAGAAGATCTCTAATCTCTAGATCGTGGACAAGACCAACATTTTTGCAATGACCCCTGTTCCTTCCAGCAGATCAGAGAACTTTTATTCCGTGTAGTTCACCTGTATTTTAGCCTGTTCTTCCTCTATATGTATTATATAGTAAGATATTATTAGAAAGGAGACGCATGTACTGTACGTGAGACTCTCAGTATTACATGATTTCCTCCCTCTGCCAGGAAAGTTGACAAAAGTGTGGTTGCAATCAGCAATTTCTACTTGTTCTCATTTGAAATTGTCATTCGATTTTTTAATTAGATTAGAGTACCCCTTTAAGAGTCCGCCTAGCCTTTTCTTCCCTTATCATTGGACCAGTCGTTTCCGCCTCACTTGACTGTCCCCTGAGAGATGAATGCCAGCGAGCGTGGCACAGATGGGGCCTGATACTTGAAAGTCATCTGCATATGAAGAATTCAAATCTTTAGCCTGGCTGATTTGAACAGAAAGCCAATTACGGGACTGAGTTCGTTTTGAAATGGAGCTGTAATTTGCAGCTTGTGAAATTAATCCTTTAAAGAGCACAGTGGCAAACACGCTCTGGCTCATATCAAGTGCCGGCATCCTGAAGTCCCTTCATTTGCTTCTTCACTGTTAATACAATTAATGAAGAGGTGTTGAACCGTCTCACCCGGAGAGAGGGGATTTAAACCCGATCTGTGATTACAAGACTGGACTACAAAGGGGGGAGCGAGAATACCCAGAATGGCCTGCAGGTGTAGGCTCTCACCTCCCCGGCCTAGACTATAATAAGGAAATTCAGTTGATGTCATTTTCTTTTCTTTTTTTTTTTTCCATAAAAGTTTTTATTTTCATAAAGGAGAAAAAATACAGATTGCATTTCAGAGTATGCCAGAATTACATTCAGATAGATAGCAAACAAGTATCCCATACATTGATAACTGTGTAGCAATCATGTTTCTAGGTTTGTGATTTTTTGATCAATCAATACTCGTCGTCTGGAAAAATACCCTTACCCTAGGAATTCTGTCTAAAAATAGGAATATAAACTTTGGAGGGGAGAGAGGGAAGGAGAGGTATCCTAGATGTCAGCATTCGCGCTATAACAAAGTCTATCCAAAAAAAAAAGAAAAAATCGGTGGCGCTTTGTGAGATCGGGGTCAGATTGGACAACCCTGTGCTACAGGGTGGTCTCTCCTGGGCATCAAGCGTGTGGTGTGGCATCAGATTTTCCTGACAGCTAGCATGCTCAAGACGGTCTTCTGTGTATGGGTATGGGGGGTATGCGTCTGGCGTCAAGTCATAGGGCATGCGGGTAACAGTAGAGGTATCTGGAATGAAAAGGGAAAGGGGAAGGGGATATGAGGGAGGGGGATAAGGCGGGCACGTAAGGGAGGACAGGGAGAGGGAAGGAAGGGAAGGGATAAGGACCTTCGTGAACGACTCTCTGACTCCCACCGAGACAAACCATCGACAGGGGTCAAGTATGGTAGCTTTGTCTCCGGAGGTGGACTCCCCCGTTAGTGTTGAGGCTGCTATGAGAGGCCCGTCCAGTCCCGGCTTTTTTTTTTTTTTTCTATCCAACAAATACATTTTTATTAAAGATTTTTCATGAACCACATGTTCTGGACTTTCAACCTTCTGGAAGGACTTATATGCCTTTTTTTGACCACAAACTTCACCTACCAATACTTCACACTCTGGAAGTTGGACTTTTAGGAATCCTTAATAACCATGTCCCTCATACACACGCCAGGACTTTTTTACGTATCCTGTTATTTTATGCACATAAAGCCATCTTACTGCATTGGAAGGATGTGGGCCCCCTCTCAGCCCACGCCTTCTTTCGCACTGTTCATGGGGTCCTCCCCAAATTTAAATTGATATATAAGAGTAGGGCATGCCCTCAGAAATTCACCAAAATATGGCAACCATGGCTAGATGTCTCGGAGGGTTTCTGGGGGGATGTCCTTTCTTCAAAGCTCGCCCAATGAGTCCTCCACTAATGCAATCCAGTAACACTATTCGGCAAGATGCCAAAATAAATAACCAGAGAATGCCTTATATGAAACTTCCAATGCCAGGGGGGATCCTGCTTCTCGCTATGTGTTCGTATGTGCTGCAGGCTTGCGTGAGTGTAAGTATGAATGCACAAATGTACTATGTAGGGGGTTTTTTCTGTTTCATACAGACTGCTAAATTGATCTATTCTACGTGCTATGATTGGTTCTGCTCTGTGCACCCTACACACATGTCTGTCCCTGTTGTTTGTCGGTTCTAAAACCAAAATTAACACCTTTTAAAAAAAAATGTAAAAAAGATTTGTCATCAACAGTTGGTAACTTTACAGTACAGTGCAGCAACACGGAAAAATTTACTTTTTCCAAAAAAAGGAAAAATACCTCAACCACGAAACTTCAAGAACCTCTGCAAACGACCTTTTATCTAGCATTAAGCCCAAGTAGCCTATCCATAATCATATCCATCGGGGCGAGCCCTGGGAAGATGCCACTTTCAAAATGCTAGAAAAATTAGAAATCTGTTGCTTTGTAATGCTTTTGTTGCTAAAGCAAAATGTTTTCCACTAAAGTGAATCATCAGTGACTGTGCTAATCTTCTGAGCACACATTCAAGTGAATTGCTTAAATGGATATTTAAAGTAGACTCTGATCTCTTGCAGCATCTTTGTGTTCACTTCCTGTCTTCATGCACTCTAGCAATGGTTGCCTGGCAAGTTCCCTGATGGTGATGACAGTGGACCATGCCTATGCAAAAACTGTTGGAACAGCAGTTTTTATTTTCCATTGGGAGAGCGTGTGGCAGAGTGCAAACACAAGGGAAGAAAAGAGAGAGAGTGCATTGCATGAACAAGAGATTTCTAGTTCTTGATATGGGGACTCCATTTGTTTTCCTTTTTCAAGCTTCTTTTGCTTTAATGATAACACACTTCCTGTCCCTGAGTGGCTACATCACTCTTCCACTATAGCTATGGAGGGAGCCATGGTTATCACCCTAGGCTATTCTCGTAATATAAAACTCTGGTTAGGCCACATCTTAAGTATGGCGTCCAGTTTGGGTCACCAATCTTCAGGAGGGAGGTGCGGTAACTAGAGAGAGCCAAGGAGGGCAACAAAGATAGGAAGGGGGCTGGAGGACCTCATGTATGAGGAACGACTGGAAACATTAAACGTATTCTCTTTGGAGAAGAGACCCTTAAAGCAAAAGTAAACCCATCCATAAAACAGTTTAATTTCTGCCACGTGCGATGTAATACTCCCATTGGTTGTGCTCTCAACCAAACTGTCAAACCATCCAATGGCTGGTGTCATAACCGATCACATGTGCAGCATCATGACAGTTGTAGATTAAACAGAGGCAAAGATGGCAGCTTCCTTGGCTGATAACAATAGGGGGGTTTACCTACACTCTAAAAGGGAGATGACCACAATATACAAACCTTTAAAGTGGGTCAAAAGGCAAAACGTTTTGTTTTACATTAATGCACTCCCTGCATTAACAAATTTTCAAAGGCTTTTTTTTTCTAGTAATATCAAGAATAATATTATTATGCTTTTTTTTTATTTGGGCAAGTTACCACAACACCATTATCCTGTAGTTTTTAAGATCAAAGATACAACTATGTTGGTGTTCCTTGTCAATTTTACATTGTATTTTTTAAAATGTAACTGCCTACTCCCAAACTGTCATTTGAAGTAAAACACATAGCCAAGTATTATTCTACACAATTGTTTTTATTGTTCATTAAAAAAAAGAAAACAAATAAAATTAGAAATGCTATCTGCCAATAGAACTTAACCAAAAAGTGCATTCTATGCATCCAAAAATATAGAAAATATACCAAATCAAGTCATTACTCAACCAAAAAATCACGTCAAAGCAATAACTCCAAGGCCAATAATAAATAACACGCTATCTCCTCCGATTCCGCAACATGTCTGGTTGATGAACGGGCATTCAAAAACAAACTGAAAAGTGTGAAACGAAAGGCGCAAAATGAAAGGAGCGAATAAACACTCACCAAACTTCTACTAACACGAAATTAGCAGAAGGAGCCCAAAGGGTGGCGTTAAAGAGCTAAAAAACGACGTAGTATGTCACTACTTTCGTAATTGTTGGCCAACAATTGTGTGGCACTGTGTATGCAAGACAAGTTTGGGCCAACGCCTTTCAGACAAAATTCCACGGTTTTGTTGGCCAACAATCTGATCGTGTGTACGGGGCTTTAAGAATGAAGGTGAATGTGGTTAAATTTCAAACTGTCTAAGGGATTTTTTTATGTTAGAGTAGTAAGGATGTGTAACTCCCTTCCACAGTTGGTGAAGTCAGCAGGGAGTGTAGATCAATTCAGAAAAAATATTTAAATGTGTTTCTTTAGCAAACACAATATACTGGGGTATTGAAAATGGCACAAACACATGAAGGTTGAACTGGATGGACCGGTGTCTTCATTCTGTTTCAAACTTTTTATTGAAGGTTTTCACAAAGAGTAGAAAAATAACACTGAAGATATTTAAGTAATACACAGTTTACACAATCTGAAGTGCTCGTTTATTAACCAAAGAAAGCGTTTGCTGGTGTCTTCATTCAACCATACCAACTAATGACTATGATATAGACTACAGACATGTCCATTAAATGGAGGGCAGGGTAATTGGTAGTTTACAGAAGACAGCTAGGAAGGAAGATATTCTTCAGTGCACTTTACAGGAAGTGACAAGGAAATTCTGGCAGGATCAACAGGTATTTTCTGTATTTGCTAAAAATGTTCTCAGTTTAAAAAAAAAGAAAACAAATGCAGCCATAGCATCTAAAGACTGTAACTTGCAATAGATTACACTTTTTGTTATACTTCTTACTTGCCCATAAACCTCCCATTATGCCTGGATTGTATGCTTCAAAAATACACCCCAAAAGATGATGGTAAAGGAGATTATAGAAAGAATATATGTAGCAAAGTCCCGGGCCTCTTTAGGCCTTAGCCCTTGTACACACGGTCGGACATTCCAGTGGAAAATGTCCGATCGGACCGTGTTGTCCGATAATCTGACCGTGTGTGGGCTCCATCAGACTTTTTCCATCAGAATGTCTGACCAACAAAGTTTGAGAGCTGGATATAGAATTTTCCGACAAAATGATCCGATCTGACTTTTTCCGTTTGTTTGTAGAGAATTCCGATCGGACAAAGTGCCACGCATTCTCAGATCATATTACGAGACCAAAGCTATTGGCTACTAGCCTGAACGAACGTCATCACGTTCCGAATGATCGGATTTTCCAACAACTTTGTCCGACCGTGTGTATGCAACACCAGTTTCGGACAAAATCCGTTGGAAAAAAATCAGACGGATTTTGTGGTTGGAATGTCCGACCGTGTGTACAAGGGCTAATAGTTACCTCCAGGGTTAGGGATAGCTGACATCCTTCAGTGTGGAGTGTGATTTACAAGGCATGGTGGGTGTAATGCAAGATGAACAGGTGGGCGCCAGACAGTTTTTGAATGCAAAAAGATGTATTGTCTCTTAAACAGAACTGTGGGAGAGAGGGTTAGGGCCAGGACACGCTTAGATAGATGCAAATATAATTGGCAGACTCCAAGACATCTATAGGTAAACAGTTATACAGGTGAAGGCCTCCAGCCGGACACCACTTCTGTAAAGGTAGGATCACTGTCTACTATGGCAACGATCTTGTAGCTGTTACTAACGGTAATTGTATTTTCTCTTTACCCCACACTTACTGTGGGTCTTCACTCAATGAGCTTCCAGTCTTCCGCTAGACTTCAGATCCACTAGCCAATGGATCCCCTGAGCTCTTTCACAGTAGCACTCAGTATCTTCCTCAAGCGCCACCCCCGCTTCCTCAAGCGCCACCCCCACTTCCCTGCTCGGTCCCTGGCTTGACACTCATAGATACTCTTCAAGCATCACCCCTGCTGTCATGTTAGGTCCCTGGCTTGGCACTCCACAAGCGTCAAGTTTCACCGTCCCCAGCTAGTGAGAAGTCGGCTCTCATCTCAGCTTACTCACAATGGTCTACGGTAGCAAGGTGGATGATCCCTTAGTGGCAACAGCTTTCCCCATACCTCCGACCATGACTGGTTCCCAGGCCAGCGGAACCGTTATTTCTGGTTGGACTACAAGCCCGCAGTCCCAACCCTACGCTGCTTTTCCTGCTTCTGGATAGGCCCTCAGATAGCCTAGCAGCCAGATGTCCCCAGGATATGCCTTAGGTTTTTGGCCTAGCAGCCCGGGGCAATACAACACACATCCACCCAGACAGCTGTCCAGGTGGCGCAGTCCAGGGCAGGTGGAAGCCATACAAAATGGTGAAAGTGATATGGAATTGATTCTGCTATGTCAATATTTCCCTCATTTCCTTAAATGTGTACCTTTTTTGTGCTCGCAGGTACCTATGTGATGACAATGACCGCACACGATGCTGATGATATCAACACATCAAATGGGATCGTCATGTACCGCATCATGACTCAGAGTCCGCAGAGCCCCTCCCAGGATATGTTTGTGATCCACAGTGAAACGGGAGTCATTAATACAGTGGCGGCAGGTCTGGACAGAGAGGTGAGAGGGTCTTTCATTGCTTCTGTGTCTTCAGGTGATGGATAAGCATTCGTATTTTGAGATCTTGCAGACACTACTTTACTGAAGTGTACTAG